>NC_143552.1:21842500-23047500 GCF_054136105.1 Typopeltis vanoorti | reverse complement strand
TTTACGGGATAAAAAACCCAAGTTTCCTGGGTTTTTTATCCCGCTTGCCCATGCCAGAGATCGACTAATTCGGGAATCGGCCGAAGAAAGGCTTAGAAAAAGTTCCTCCAGTCGGCGACTAGACTTGAACTTAAGTCTGCGCAGAGGACGGAATCCACTTCCACTGAGCTACACAGGTTTGTGGTCTGATGATAGATCATTAATCGTCATTAAATTGTATTGGAGTCCGATGTGCTGCAATATGGCTATGTCCAACACATCAGCCTGACCATAAGTGTTGTGATGGGTGGGGTTAGTGGGACCTATCACAAGAAGGTTGTTGAAACCAGCATAGTTTTGTAGTATTTGTCAATTTTTGTTGGTGGAACGGCTATTCCAGGTTGAATGCTTGGCATTTAAATCACCTGCCACAATGATAGGCTCTCCAGTATTGAATAAGGCATTCAAATCCGAGAACAGTACTATTTTTTGTGGAGGCTGATATGCTGCGAACATTTTTAATTTGCCAGCAGAACTCGTGAGAATCTCAATGCCTCAATGACCTTGAGGATGGTGATAGGAGGAATGTTTATGGAGTGATGAGAGATGAAATTTTTAATGAAAATGGCCGTGCCTCCTCCTCTGTGGGACAGTCTATCGGCTCTATAAAGATGGCATCCACAAATATTGGGGTTTGCTGAAGGTCTTAGGTGCGTCTCGTTTAGTAAAAGGACATTTATCTGATGTCTTTGAATGAAATTTTGAAGTTCTAAAATCTTAATCTGCAGGCCGTTCGCGTTCCATGCAATGATCTCTATAGCTTCTAGTTTTAATTTCTTACTGTTCATTAGTGAGTGCTGAGATGATGGTTTGTGTATCCTTTAGGAAGCTTTTGGTAGAAGAAGGTGAGGGGTTAGATCTACTAATGTCCTGCAGCATATTTGCCAAGGAAGAGGTAATGATAGCTGTCAGATTGGGATATGATGTTGGCTGTTCCAGGGATGTCTGTTTAGGGCGAGTTACATCCACATATGTCCTAGACTATTGTTGCTGAGTTGTTATTTTAGGGGCCTCTGACTTCAGCAGATGGGCTTCTAACCCTTTATGTTGATCTTTAGGAGACCATGAAGTAGTCTCTGATGTAGGTGTGCTAACACAGGAAGAGTAAGTTCCTTCTTCTGATTTTTCTATTTCTTGGATTGTGCGCCCATCCTCTATAGTTGGCAGTGTGAGGACCGCCACAGTTGGCACATTTAGCCGGGGTGGATATTGTCTTAGAGCATGTATTTGTTGGGTGGCTGACCCCACATTTTAAGCATTTAAATTCAGCCTTGCACATTTTCTGGGTGTGACCAAACTTCTAACATCTATGGCATTGCCTTGTTGAAGCCCTTTTCCTCAATGGCTCTATAGTAATTTTCAGTTCACAGATGGACGTCAGATCATATATGTGCTTGTAGGTTTGACTGAACTCTACTAATACCAGTGGCATTGAGTCCAGTCTCTCCTGGTCATTCTGCTGACCTGTACGGGAGGTAAATCTTGCTGGTATAGATCTGCAGTGATTTCTTCTGTGGAAACATCTTCAGATTCACCTCTGATCACCACCTTGAGGTTTTTTTTTTCTGATCCTAGTGAAAAAGTGTTTTACTGAATACCTCTGGTATTCAATTCAGAGGTTAACCATCGATAATCCATCACTGTCCTGGGTTGGATTTTAATACGGTCTATGACATTCTTCGCTTGGTTGTATGAGATCTGTAAGTTGTACATCTTAGTCCTTAGCGACATCCATTTATTCTTTTTACGCAGAATAATCGGGGTTTTATTTTCCCTTGAGGAGGTAGGAGAGTCTGGGACAGGGCCATCTTCTTCCATTTCATCCGCATTGGATGGTTCAGAGGCTGCAGTTTTGAGTTTTTTACGAGCGCGAACCACCTGATAATCGGTGTGGTCTGTAAGTGGATTATCCTCAGCAGTTGTTGCTATTTTGCTAGCGCTGTCTTTTGAAGTTCTAAGAGTTGATTCATCTGTATCAACTTCTTTTATTTCATGAACTACAACTTTTCCTGGCCAATTTGTGTGAAGCAGATTGCCTACATGTTTAAATATAGCCAGAAGCTGTTTACAATTAAGTTCTTCGTACGGTGTATCCATGGTTAGACCCAAGTCTTGTTCTGGAGAGCAGAACATATCTTTCCCTTTCCACAATAATAAGTAGACAGTTTCTAATAAAGTGAATGAAGCAATGAAACAATGCGATAGTAATGGCAGTAGGCCTAGCGTAAGTGAGTAGGCCTAGCGTAAGTAATCGTAAGTGAGTTGTGGTCTTATTACAGATTTATAGAGGAGGATATTGTGATTTATATTTAGGAAACTCTTCCTATTCAAAAGTGGATATACAGAGTGTTCGGGATAAATTTGACAGTTTCGTAAGGAAAAAGAAAATCTTCTTTGTATCTATTAAATTTAATGAATTGACAAAAAAACATTACAGGCAGAGTTAATTACAATACTATCAACAAGATTTACTCAAAATAACCACCATTAGCATCGATCACAGCTTCAATTCTGCTTCGGAACCTCGAACAAGCTGATGCTACAGTCTCCCTGGGAAGGGCCGCAAAAACTGTTTTAATTTTATCCATTAACTGGGCTTTTGTATTACTGGAAGTGCGACTGGTGTCTTGTTCAACTGCGCCCCATACAAAATAATCCATGGGGTTAAGGTCTGGGGAGTTTGGAGGCCAAACATTTGGACTGGTGAAGTCGTAGAAATTTTCAGACAACCATTTTTGACTTTTCCCAGAGGTGTGGCAAGGGGCCGAATCCTGCTGCCATACATACGGCCTACCATTGGCTACCCTTGTTATCCAGGGCTTGACTACAGTTAGCAACTCCACGAACAAAGCCCGAATTCCAATGCCAGGGTTCTTCAACACCTGTTCCTGCAGATTTGCGAGGAATTCTGCTGTACGAACGCAATCAGATCGTCTGCTAGGGATCTTTCTTCTTGCTACATCCTCGTAGTCACCATTGCAAGTCTCTAGTTCATGCCTGATTGTTTTTACTGTATTCAGGGAGCATTGGGCAGCAGTCGTAATATCCTTATTTTGATGGCGGGCACGAATCATCATGATACAAGTTATTCTCTTCCATGATTCAGGTGGGTTCCAGCTATCCATCCTTTCTGACATCTTGTATATGAATGAAGAAGGGTCCAAACTTTTAAATGAAGAGAAGTGTGTGTTAATACATGTAACTTACGGAAAAATATAATTAATTATAAATATGTCAAATTTATCCCGAACACCCTGTAGCTGTACTATTGTCTGACTGGCTTTAGTGGAGATACTATTTATGTGTGTCTTGAAATTCATGCTTTTGTCAAGATGAACTCCTAGATATTTGGTAAAGTTGTGCGAAGGGATGATTTTTCCAAACATTTATATGCTTGTGTCCGGTTCTGCTTTACGTCTGGTGAAAAGTACTGTAGAGCTTTTTCCTGGATTAATGGCAATCCGCTATTTGGTGTACCTGTCCTGTAATTCGTTGACTGCTCTCTGTAGCTTGTTTGTGGCCAAATGTGGACGGATGTACCTTTCTATGATAATTGTGTCGTCGGCATAAAGAGCGGTGATGGACGGGGACAACTTGGGGAGATCTACCATGCATATGGGGAAGAGTAGGGAAGATAGCAAAGCGCCTTGCGGGACTCCTGCCATGACTCTCCTTTCTCTGGATCTGATTCCATTCAGTTTTATTTTAAATTTTCTGTTACTGAGATATGATTTGATAAGTAGAACAAGTGATATTTGGATTCCTACTTGGTGTAACTTAAAAATTAGACCATGATGCCAAATTCTATCAAATGCTTGTGTTATGTCCAAGAAGACTGCTCCAGTATGTTGGTGCCATTCATACCCTGGGTGACATATCCAATGATTCTGTAAATTTGGAGAGTCGTAGAATGCTGTTTTCTGAATCCGAATTGCTCGTCTTGTATGACTTGATTGTTATCTGTTGCTTCTTGAATCCGTGTTAGCATAGCGCTTTCGGCTATCTTCCCTACACATGATACAAGGCTGATAGGCCGATAGTTCTGTGGGAATTGTTCATTTTTCCCAGGTTTTCGAATTAGGAAGACATCTGCAAGCTTCCATCGCTCTGGGAAATAATGAAGCCGAAGGATGGCATTGGTGATGGCTACCAGATGTATAACCCCTTTACGTGGGAGTGTCTTGAGCACGTTGTTCCTTATACCATCTGGTCCCGGAGCCTTTTTGTTATTTAGTTTTCTTATGATGTCATATATTTTTGTTGGTGACACGGATTTGTTGTTGAATTGGAGTGAGGCGTTTTGAGTTATTTTACGCACTTAGGTGTGGATTTTTCTTATGAAGCTTAAATCACCTTTGGCATAATTGGGACTGCATTGTCTTTCTAAGCTGTCTGCAAATGCTTCTACCTTTTCCTCATCACTGTAGGCAATTCTACATTCTCCTTGGATTGGGGGATGCGTGTTACATTTTGAAAGAAGTGATCCCATCATACTCCACAATGATTGATCCTCTGTGTTTAATCGGTATATTTTGTTATTCCAGAGTTCGTTACGGTGATCCTTTAGGGCATACCGAACCTGGTTTGTAGCTCTGTTTACTGATTGCTTATCTGCGGGATCCGGTGTTCTGTGATATTTTCTTCTTAACCTGTTTTTCTCATGGGATAAGACATTTTATGTCCTCTGGGAGTTTATTTGGTGGTGCACATTTGGTTGTATGTGTTACCTGTGATACTGCTGTTAGTACTTGCTTTTCAAAGTTTTTTACTGCTTTTTCTATGACTTCAGTGGATATTATATGTGGTACTAGGCCAAGAATTTCCTGGACGGCTGAGGGAAGTTGTTTCCAGTTTATAACGGTGTAGGTATTTTCCATTAAATCCTGTGTGGTGCCTAGTTGCAATATGATTGGGTTATGATCAGAACTTAATTCGTTGACTGCATGTATTTGATAGCTGTGCGCTATGTTTTTTAATATAGCTATATCAAGTACATCAAGACGTCTGGTTGCTCCGTAGTGTGTGGGTTCTGTGGATCCTATTACTGCTATGTTTCGTGAAGTAGTATAAGAGTTGAGTATTCTTCCGTTGATATTTGAGTTTCTGCTATTCCAGGCTGAATGTTTGGCATTAAAATCTCTAGCTATGATTACTGTTTTACCTGCATTTAGTATTTCGTCCAGATCTGATTCTAGGAGTTTTTTATTTGGGGGGGGGGGGATGTATGTTGCAAATACCATGATACTGCTTGTGTTCTCCATGTGTATTTCAATTCCTATTGTTTACATGTGTTCTGTTTGAGGTGTGGTGATTGCGTTGTGTTTTATACTTCTTTTAATGCAGATAGCAGTTCCTCCTCCTCTTGCATAGGTTCTGTCTGTGCGGTACGTGGTGTAGTTGTTGATTCTTGTCTTGTCAGATGGACGCAGGTGTGTTTCATTTACTAAGATGATGTCTGCTTGGGTTTCTGCCGCGAATTCCTGTAGTTCTATTGCTTTGTTGGATAGTCCGTTAGCATTTCAGCTGATGATCTGTAGAGAGTTGGGTTTTATTTTGCTTTTATCCATTAAGGATTACAGAGAAAAAAATCTGTGTGTGTTTTAGAGTGATGTCATTAGCCTGTTCTGTTGTGTTGTGTTTGGTCAGTTTGTCGGAGTTCTGCAAGCATCTTTCCTATGCAGCTTGTTATGTTGAGGAGATTGGTCTTGCTGGTTTGCTGTGGGTGGTTTGTTTTAGGTTTGGAGTCTTGTTGTTGGGTTGGTCTTGCAACTTCTGCATATGTTCTTCCGTTTGTTGTGGAGGCTGTGATTTGTTGGGTGGATCTGCTTTCTTGTATGGGCTTGCTGCTTTGAAGTTGTATCTTCTGGTTTTGGGGATGTGCTATACACCCTCTATAGTTGGTAGGTGTGAGCCCCAGCAGTTAGCATATTTCGCTGGCTGGGTGCGTGGTTTCTTGTATTCTGGTGTGGCGTGTTTTCCTCATTTTACACATCGGAATTCTGCTTTGCAGCATCTCTGTGCATCTGACATCTGTGACATTGGGTTGTTGTTGTGGATTTGCGTCTCAGAGATTCTACTTTTATAATTAGGTCGCAGATGGTTTGGTGGGCGTATATATCTTTCTGGTCTTTTGAGATTTCGACTAGGATCAAGGGGTAGGGAGTCTTGTCTGCTCTGTGCATTCAGCTTACCTTAATGGGGTTAAATCCTTTGTTATTTAGGTCTGTGGAGACTTCTTCTGTTGATATTGTTTCTGTGATTCCTCTTAGTACTACTTTCAGATATTTGTCGCTGTTGAGTTGGAATGTGTGATACGGTAGATTGTTTTTATACAAGAATTTTGTTATGTTTCTGTAGTCTGCGGATGTCGTAGGTTGAATGCGTATTCCTTCTTCCGTGTTTGTTGCTTTTGTGAAGGTAATTCCTGTTGTTTTCAGAGCTGTGACGATCGATGTCCAGTGTTCATTGGTCCTTACGATGACTGGGGTATTATTTCATTTGTTCCTTTGTCTGTTTCTGTTTCTCTTGTTTTGGATATTTCTGTCGTGTTAGATATTTTTCTTTTCTTTTGTACTTTCTGGAAGTCTGTGTGCGATTCTGCTGTTTGGTAGGCGTTGCTATGTGTTGCTTGTTCTTCTGAGTGCTAAGTCTTGTTGAGGGTGTGTGTCGTCTTCGCTGTTTTGGTCGTCCATGATGTCGTCTGTGACTGCTGCGGGGGGGGGGATGTGTCGTACAGTTTTACCTTTCCTGGCCAGTTAGCGTTTAAGAGTTTTCCTAATCTTAAGAACTCCCTGTAAACTTCTTCGAACGTTAGGGGCTTTTCCATGGTCTTGGTATTGCTAGGTTATATAGAGAATTGGCTGCTACTTACCTTAGTAGGTTTTTCTGAGTTCTGGCACTCAGAAACGCTCATGTAGTCCTTTTTGTAATAAGGTTTCAATACTTTGAGAATAATCTGTCACTAAAACTACTGTCTCCTCACTTCACTATCTCGCTAACAACTCAATATCATCACTCGTAATACTGTTCGTAATCACTGGCTTCACTACTCTCACTACTCTCAGTACTAGGGAACCATTAACCATTAACATTACTGACAGGATGGGTGAAGCACTAGTGCTTTTCATATTCCCCTTTATCTGTGATGAGAGTTGTTTGGGAATGGGAGGTTTGTGAGCAGTTAAGCTCGCCCTCTGAGGGAGGTTGTGTTAGCTATGATAGGTTGAGAGAAGAATAGCCTTTTGTCTTTTGTGTTTGTAGTAATCAGTCTCATTGTAATTGACAGCATGTACGATTAGTGGGTTTGAATGTGAACTTGACTTCACGAAGAATTTTCTGCAAGATCACGAAGAAGGGAGGAGATGTATGGAGTGCCGGTTTCTTGGTGAATTTGTGAATTTCTGATGAACCACGGTGCATCCAGGATCATCCTAAGGCATTTATTTTGGATTCTCTGTAATTTTGAAATGTTTGATCTTGAAGTGTGACTCCATGCTGGTGAGGCATAGGTAATGACCGGACGTATTACCATCCGGTACAGAAGCAATTTATTATGTAGGTTCAATTTGCTCTTGCGGTTGATCAATGGGTAGAGCTGTGCTATTACTTTGGAAGATTTGGAGCAAATGAGATTGATGTGTTTGTTAAAAATGAGTTTCTTATCCATTAATACCCCAAGATATTTGGTCTCTGATTGCCATGGGATCTTATGACCAGAGAGCAGGATGTCTTCTTTGTTGCAGATCTTCTTGAAAACACCATGGCTGAGCTTTTGAGGGGGTTCACTTGAATCCTCCAGTTGGTGAACCAGTTTGCTAGCTCATTGATACTTCCTTGGAGTCTTGTAATTGCTAGGCGAGGGCTGAGTGATCTAGCTAGAATAGCGGTGTCGTCGGCATTAAGGGCCGTAGTAGTTGTTCTTGAATTGAGAGGAATATCTGCCATATAAGTTGTGAAAAGTATTGGGGCCAGAAGAGAATCCTGAGGTATTCCCGCCAGGATTTTGCGCCTTGATGACACAATTCCGTTGAGTTTAACTTGCATGTATCTTTCATTAATATATGAATATATGAGTTTCACTAGTTTAATTGGGATATTGTTTTAAATTAGTTTGAAGATAAAGCCTTGATTCCAGACCTTATCAAAGGCCTTGGCAACATCCAAAAATACAGCAGCAGTGTGAAGGTGCCAGTTAAAACCATGAGTGATATGTTCTGTTAGTCGGTGAATTTGTTTGCATCGTGTTGTGAGCTTTGCGAAACCCAAATTGCTCATTTGGGATTATTTTCTGTTGGTCCACTGCTGATTGTAGTCTTGATAGGATGACCTTTTCTATTACTTTGCAAAGACAGGAAAGAAGACTGATGAGCCTGTAGCTTTGGGGAAGTTGTGAGTTATTACCAGGCTTTTTCAGAGGTATAATGTCCGCGATTTTCCAATCTGTGAGAAAGTACTGGAATCTTAAAATGGAATTGGTAATATTAGCTAAATGAATTATGGCTTTCCGTGGGAGTAGCTTTATTATTCTATTGGTAATGCCGTCAGGGCCGGGGGCCTTTTGATTCTTCAGGTGGGAAATGATATTTATTATTTCTGTTGGAGATGTGGGGGTGATGGTTTCTGAATCATCCTTAGGCTGACTTAATGCATTTCTAACTTTACGATGAACTTTGTAAATAAGATTGAAATTTAAGTTTGCATAATATGGGCCGCATTGATTTTCCAGATTGTCAATTAGGGCTTCTACTTTTTCTTCATCTGAGTGTGCCATTCCAAGATTGGTCTTTAAAGGGGGAAGTGGTTGTCTTTTGGTACGAAGAGATTTTACAAACTTTCACATGGAGTTATCTCCTGGTTGATTTCCTTGAGTTTGGATTCCCATTCGGAATTCATGTGGATCTGGAGGGCTTCTCGAACCTGTCTGTTCAAGGTGTTTAAGGTTGCTTTGTCCTGCAGGGCTCTGGTGTTGTGATATCGCTTTCTTGCTTTATTTTTGGCCCTAATCAGGGCCAAATATCTTCTTATATTTGGCCCTGATTAGGGCCAAATATAAGAAGATATTTGGTCCATTATTTGCTCCATTATTCGGTCCATTATTTGGTCCATTATTTGCCAAATAATGCATTATTTGCATTATTTTGGTCCATATATTTGCCTAGTTAAATTGCTTACAGCTTGGTCTAGTTCTTCTTTTTTATGAATGACAGGGGTGGACCGATGTGGACTGGGAGAACCTTAGAGAGCTTGTCCCATGGTATGAAAGAATGATGGGGAGAGAGCTGATCTTGAAGTCCTAACCTGAGCAGGATGGGGTTATGATCTGAGTTAAGCTCTTCTACTGTCTCCAGCTGGTATTGATATTTGATGTTTCTGAGGATAACTATGTCTAATACATCAGAACTTCCTGATGGGCTGTAGTGGGTAGGCTTAGTGGGTCCAGCTACTATTGATGAGTTGAGTAACGTGTAGTTGAATAAGGTACGGCCTTTGGAGTTGATTGACGAACTGAACCAGGCCGTATGTTTGGAGTTTAGGTCTCCTGCTCTAATTATGGAATCCGTGGAGCCGAGGATGGAGTCTAAGTATGCTGTCAATAGTGGAATGCTGGGAGGATTGTACGCTGCATAGATTTTGAGTTTGACTGCATTATTAGTGTGCACCTCCACACCTGTCACCTCAAGGTTTAGAGTTTGGGGGTTAGTCAGCAAGTTGTGGCTTAAATAATTTTTGATGAAAATAGCTGTGCTACCTCCACTAGAGTTAAGTCTGTCTGTCCTGTATAAAATACAACCTCTTAGTTTTGGGTTGTTTGATGGTCTGAGGTGGGATTCACTGATTTCTGATTATGTCTGGATTATATCTTTTTGCAAATTCTTGCAGCTCGAGAATTTTATTTGTTAAGCCATTGGCATTCCATGCTGTTATCATGAGAGAATTTGGTTTAAATTTTTTAAACATTATAGAGAGCTGTTAATATCGATTGGGTTTCTAGGTAGAATCTTTTTCTGAAGGATGGTGAGGTGCTTGCTTTGCTGAATTCATGGAGCATTGTTGCAAGTGACGAGGTTAAAGCTGATGTGAGATTAGAGCTTGTTCGCTCTTGCGATGAAGAAGTCTGGGTTCTTACTGCTTCCGCATATGATTTGGATATGGATGAGGGTCGAGTGCCTTCCTGTGTTGTCGAATGTGAGGTATTATGATCTGGAGGGCGAACTGCTTGGTTGTGTATTGTGTCATTGCTTGGAGGAGCGTGGTTAGTTCTTGTTGATCCACGGTTTTTTGGATGGAAAAGGCAACCCTTGTAATTAGAGGGATTTGGTCCTCTACAATTGGCACAGCAGGCAGGTATGGATCTGGGTTTGGTGACCCTCACCGGATTTTAGGCATCTGTATGCAGCTCTGCACAGTTTTTGGGCATGCCCGAACCTCTGGCATCTGTGGCACTGCCCTGCCGATGCCTTCTTCCTTAGAGGTTCGGTTGTAATTTTAAGCTTACAAATGTCCGTAACTTCATAGATGCTTTTTTGTGTGTTGGAGATTTCGACCAACACCAGTAGCATTGGTGTTTTATCTGACGTCAACATTCTTCTGAATTTGGCTGGAGTCAATCCTTGATTGATGAGGTCAGTTGTGATCTCATCAGCTGTGATGCCCTCAGCCACTCCTCTTAGAACTACTTTTAAGTTCTTCTCGCTTGCTAGCACAAAGGTGTGGAAGGGCAGTTTAGAGTTGTGCAGCATTTTCGTCATCATGCGATAATCTATGACAGTAGTAGGGTGAATCTTTACACCCTCTTCAGTATTTCTTGCCCAGGAAAAATTGATATTTTGTTCTCCTAGGGATCTTGAGACTGAGGTCCTTTTGTCTTTATCTCGAAGGATAACTGGAGGGACCTTTTCTTTTCTATCTTGGGTGATTTGATTTTGTTGAGTTGTTACATCATCTTCCATTCCACCTTCCGATGTTCTGCGTCTATTATTAGATTGTTCCTCATGTGAACAATCGAACTGTCGAGGAGACTTTGTAGGAGGAACAGGTGTAATGTCCTCTTCGATGTCCAAATCATCATCTTCAGTGTCATTTACTTGAGTGAAGAGATTCAAGCAACCAGGATAGTCTGTATCAAATTTCTTAAGGATGAATTTGAGAATGTCAAGTGATATATCTTTGTTTAACTGTTGAATGGCGTCCTTGATATCGTTTACATTCTTCATTCTTGTGTACAATGAGATATTTACAATAGCGAAGAGAACGGGCTAGGGCCAGAAAATTGTACCAAAAGTCAAAGTCTTACCTTGTATTCCGCAAACAAAGAAGATTCACAATATCTAAAACTCACTAATCACCACTGAAATCAAAAACATTCTTCGCAACAACAACCATCATGCAAGACTACTATGCAAGCCGCCATCTTCCTTTCAATGAATCTCAGCATACTAAGGAACTAAGGAAGCGTTGGAGATGTGTATCTCCCGTAAGCGAACTCTCCGTCGGTGCGTAAAGTATTTACTAAAATGAAGAGCCAAAAGGCTTCACTTCGGCGATGCAAAGTTGTACAACTTAAGTGGATATTGAATCCAACATTATGTGATAGCCGAATACAGAAACTGTACACAAACTACAGAATACAGCCGAATACAGAAACTTTTCCAGTTACTGTATTCGGCTTTGAAATAATGTTGGATTCAATATCCACTTGATTTGAACAATTTTGCATCGCCAAAGTGAAGCCTTTTGGCTCTTTATTTTAGTAAATACTATATACACCGACCGAGAGTTCGCTTACGTCCGACTGGCTGAATCGCTGCACTGTGAGAGTTTTGCGGTGACGAAGTAGAGCAGCGATCGCCAAACTTCTTTGACTGTCGACCCCTTCAAGAGTTTCTTGACTTTTTATGACCCCCTCTATTTTATTATTACGTAATAATAATAGGATAAGCAAAAAAGACGCTTATGTGAGTTTTTAGATTGTTTATTTTATAGTTACAGTGTTTATTGTATGTATAATATAGTATATATTATTACATTGGCTTAACGTCAAAGGGATACGTTTTGTTTTTGACGTCCTTCTTTACATATTTGATAGGAGGAATAAATAAAATATAAAATTTAATTTAGATAACAAAATGACAATAATACAATCTTCCTTATATATATGAAATTAAGACTTTTATTAATACAATTTACTAACTTTGTCAATGTGAAGGGTATGCTTCGTGACTCTTGACAAGATTAGCAATGTTAGGTTCAAAATTAGTAAGTTTCAGCCTTAAATTGCCACAGAATTCTATATCTAGCTTATTTGTTTTGTTAAAATGGAATTAACAATGCTTCAACCATGTACGAGCGTGGAAATGCAAGCAAAAAGGAGAGTACCACTTCAGAAAGTTTTGGATATTTTTCTACAATATTTATATTCGTCCAAAAGTAACATAAAGTCCTATTTTTAAAAAGCGTCTTAGCTTCAAGATCAACTGACAATTCAATAAGTTCATCTTGTAAGTTACATTCGATATTTTCAATATCTGCAGAAAATGGCGTGATAACCCAATCTGGAATGTGCATGTTTTCAAAATCTGCAAAGCGCAATTTAATCATCACTCAAATTATGAAGATGTTTTGTGTATATTTCTAATCTTCGTCTTTTACTTCCAATTGCCGTAGGTTCGAAAAGTACCGAAAATCTTTTCGTAAGAATGATAATTTAAATAAGGCTAATTTAGCTTGGAAGCCTAAATGAATCGTCCGAGCTTGAATAATCGTGACATGTTTACTTGTAGACGGGTCTATACGTAATTAAATTTTGAAAATAAATCCGCCCAGTAGAAAATATGATTCTTGTTTCTCTTCAGTTCATCACTCAAAAACAAATTAACATCTGTAAGAAACTCTAGGGTTGAGTCGAACAACTCAACAAATCTTTGTAGACTTGCACCTCTAGACAACCATCTTACTTCAGTATGCAAGAGTAATTGGTTTGATACGTCATCATTTTTTTCACAAAGTTTGGCAAACAATCGCGATTTAAGTGGATGAGCTCTAATTTGATTAATAGATTTAATACACACTTTTAGAGTATCATGCAGTTCGTCACTGAGAGTTTTTGCCACCAAATGGTTTCGGTGCAACACACAGTGCACTTTGAACTTTTTCTTTCAGAAAGGCAGCGAAACTTTGATAAGAGACCCACCATTGCAGGCGCGCCATCCGTGGCTACTGTTGTTATATTAGTAAATGGAATATCATATTTATTTAAATATTCCTCCAATCGCTGAAAAAATTGTCAACCCCGTTCCATCACTTTCAAGATATTTTGCAAATAGAAATTCGCCAATAATTTGACGTTTGGTTTTACTATAATATCTTACATAAGCCATAAGAATAGAACTATCGAATGTAGATTCATCAAGTTGGATGGAGAACTTACTATTTTGGAGTTCTGATACTACAGTTTTTTCTACATTTTCAGCCATTCACCAATACGTCTTTTCACGGTATTCGCACTCAATGGTAAGCATTTTAAAAATAGGGCAAGAATCTTTTTTTTATTATGGTTTCAATTACTTCTTTGATTGCGGGTATAACAATGTCCTCTGCAATTGTATATGGTTTTCCTTTTTTTTTCTATATTAAAAGAAATATTGTAGGAGGCTGTTAATCTTGTTTATTGTCAGCTTCGGCAGGTGCTTTCATAAATGATTTTATAGTTAATCGATGTGTGTATTGCTCTTTCAGTTCTTTAAAAAAGTCAAGATCTTTATCTTTCTTATCGGGATGGAGTCTTCGAAGATGATCTTACATTTTTGCTGGTTTCATTGCATCGTTACTAAAAGGCTTTTCACAAAGAAGACACATAGGCCTCGTTTCGTTTCTTAATGAAGCAATAAACCCAAGTTTCAAATATTCTAATGAATATTGTCTGCATTTCTTTTTAGAATCTGATGCAGCCATTGTGGTTACTGGGGTTGTAACAAAATAATTAAAATTGAAGTCAGTAATCAAAAGTAATGTCTAAATAATATACCTACTCACGTATTTCTATAGGATGTACAAAACTACCAGCCCTGCTCAACTCTTCAACATAGAGAAGTTTAGTTCGTGAATGAATAACGAAATTTTAAGTTACCAATGTTAAAGAGAAACTCAAAAATTCAATTGTAATATGTATGTTGATGAATTTTAGAGCATTAACGTTCACTTGTATGTCGATGCGCAAAAATGAGACTGGGATCGAATACGTGTAAGTATAAGTAAATAAGAAACCCCGCACGTGCTGCAACTCGCTCCCCCCGCGCCTGCCGGGCGGGAACCACCACATCCGTTTATTGGTAAATACGTCATTTTGGCCTACTTCATTGTCCTCCGTAACTATTGACATGACCTTGCTCCATCTTAAAGGTCCTATTCATGTCACTGTTCCCACGATTCACTCTTAATTGCGTTGTCATTCAGGATGGAGGTAATCCAAGTTAACCGTATTAAATATTACCTGTACAATGATGTCTTATATTTTTCTGTAGACCCCCAATCAATCCCTGAGTACGAATCGACCCCTAACAATGTTATATCTACGTGTAAGTATAACAATGTTAGGGGTCGATATCAACCCCCAAGGGGGTTGATATCGACCACTTTAGCGACCACTGAACTAAAGAGACGTATCTTAGAACCAAAAGAAATAGTTAGCGCCGGCCAAGCAAATTTGTGAGTGTGGGCAAGATTTTTTTTTTTCTGCCCTTCGGTTGAAATTGTATATGTATATCAAAAGTTAGATATTTAGTTAATTTTTTTAAAATTTAACTAAAAGTTAGATTTTTTTAAATTATATATATATATATATAATGTTTATTATATAATGAGTGCATAATTTTAACACAATTTATAAATACTGCATAAATCACGTTAAATATGACAAAACAAATATGAAAAAATCTAAATCAAGAATTAACAGTTTTAATTATTTAAAAAAAATAACCCTTTCTAGCCTTAATTTCGGCAAAAGACTTTACTTTTTCTTCTAGATCTAATGTCTTGGTTATATCACTTTCAATAGATAAGGTAGCTAAGCCATCTAATCTCTCTTGGGACATTGTGGACCTCAAATAATTTTTAATACGTCTTAATTTAGAAAAACTGCGCTCTGCACTTGCAACTGTAGTTGGGATTGTTAAAAGAATTGGTAGAAATAATAATACTTCCTTGGAAGAATAATTATTTGATACCCTCCGAGACAATATCTTTAATTCATCTAATAAATCTGTTGCTGAAATATCTTTTTGACAGGCAGAACAGTTTCTAAGTAACAAGCTTTTTTTTTTACTGTATCGTTATCACATTTTAAGTTACCAATGTTAAAGAGAAACCCCAAAATTGATTCATATTTATTTAGCTGTTCAAATCTCTCAGTAATTGATGTTATTGCTGAATCAAGAATTACATTTAAAAAAATAATTTGAAACTGTCGCTCAAAATTAGTAATTGATTCGTCAGGACATTCATAATCGAATTGAGTTTTTACATGTTGAATTCGTGTGCTGTTTTGTTGGGAAATCAGCATTTATCCCAACATTTAGAGCAAAGTTATAGGCTTGGTGCTTAACTTTCAAAAAATTATTTTCGCTTCTGTATGACGTCAAGAATTTTCAAGGCTTCCATAATATTGCAAGAGATATTTTGCAATTGTTTGCTAGATGCATTGACTTCAGTTAGAATGTCATACCAAACAAATGTGCCAAATATAAACTTGAAATAATTAATTTTTTTTGCTAACGAACTAGCTTCCAATTTTGTTTTAATGCCTTGTTGCCCAATTAAGCTGTCATCTTCTGTGATGAAAATTAAAGCTTCATGTATTTCTTTTACTTGATTTCGTATTGTTTTTACAGCTTCAACGCGACTTTCCCTTCTCGTCGTGCATAAAGGTTTTAAAGTAAAATTTTGGATGTGGTTTAGAAGAACTTCCCATCGATGACTTGATGAAGAAAAGAAATTATAGATTGACTGAATAATGTCAAAAAATAAAACCGTATCTACATTGCAGCTTGCTGCATCGCTCAATGCCAAGTTCAAGGAATGCGTACAACACGGAACAAAAAATTGCTCTAGGATTCAAAATATTCAAAATATTTTGAATATTCAAAATTCAAAATATTCAAAATATCCCTGACCAGGGATATTTTGAATATTTAAGTTTTTTTCTTCTAATAATTAATAATTTTAAAATTACTTCAGTCATAACACTTCCTGTTGTATTATTAATTTTAATAAAATCTAGAAATCTTTCCTCTATTTGTATAATATCTTGAGTTTCTTCATTTTTTCTTTTATAGAAACATATCTTACAATTAATGACATTTGCTCCTGCCGCGAAATATCAGTGGTGCAATCAACAATTATTGAAAAATACTTAGCATTCATTATTTTAGATACATTTTTTTTTTAATTGCATTACTCAATATATTAATGATTTCGTTTTGTATACATTTCCCTAAATAATGAACGTGGGTTTCATTGCTTTTTATGCGTTCTACATGTTTTTGTAATAAGCTGTCAAATTCGGCGAATAATTCAATCAGTTTCAAAAATTTTCCATTATTACTTGTATATAGAGTATCTGAACTTCCTCTGAACGCAATGTTTTCTTTTGCAAGAAATTTAATAACCGATATTATGCGTTTTAAAACATGCATCCAGTGTTCTTGTTCTTTTTTGAGTAATTTTAGCTGATGGTGATCAATTGTAGTTTCATTTTTAAACGCTTTTCCAAATCGATCCATTTTTCAAAATTATTAAAATGTTCTTGAGATTTTTCGTGGCACTGAAGAACTTGGGACATATGTTTCCAATCGTTATTTCTTTCCGAAATTAAGTTCATAGTTCGAAAATTAGAAAATAATTTGCAACAGAAACAAAATACTACATTTTTTGAACTTGAGTAAATTAACCAAGATCTTTTAATGATTTCTCCGATACTCAAAATCCTGTTATAATGTGATACATGAAAACTTCTATTATGTTCATCGCGTGGAAAAAAAAAAAAGTCTCTTTTGATTCAGCAGGAGGACCTCGTTTTACTAATATATCAATTATTGAATTGGACAAGTTTGGCCATAAAGATGGATCTTCAAAAAGCTCGTAATTTAGTGTTGAGTTATTTGTATTTGAAATCGAAGCTATTGGATGTTTCTGAAGAGCCTGATTATCATCTTAACACAAATTCGAATTTTTCAGACTCATTGTCAGTGGGGGATTCCACAGGAACGTCGCTTTCACTGGCTCTTGTTTCTGATAATTTTTAAAATTTCCGCAATTGATTTTCTTGCCGAGCTCGAATAACTTCTCGTTTTGCTCGTCTTTTTCTGTATTGATGACCAGAAAGGGTTTTCATTTTGTTTCTCTGGTCTGCCATTTTTGTCTGTTTCCAAAATCATAAAAAACTTTATTTTTTTTTCATAAAGTATGGGCCCAAAACAAAGTAAAAAATTTAGAATTGAATCGTCATTTGCTAAGTCTAGTCCCTTTACAAAATAATTTTTATCCGATTTTACTACATTAAGAAAACAAATAAATTAGCAAAATAAAATTAAAAATGACCTTGTTTAATATTAACGTAAAATTCAATATAGTAGTCAATGGGCACAAAAAATATGCAAGAGTTCGTAAAATAACAAGTTAAAAACACTACAAAGAAAATGAAATGAATAATTTATTTAAAAATTCATTACTAAGATTAATCACATATTTAACTACAAACTTACCTTCATAAATACGAGGTAACAAAATTCATTCAGCAAGCTAATAATATAATACACATTAATACCGGGAGAGCGAACTGGCATGTAAGAAAACTTTGCGGATATGTGAAAGATTTATAATAATAATAATAATAATTATTATTATTATTATGAAAACCTTCATGGAGTCAAAGACTCATTGTGGGAGGTCTACTATTATACACATAGCTTATCATACCGGGCCTTAAATATATTTACTGTCTCTGCGCTCATCACACTCTCGGGCAATATATTCCAATCACTCACCACTCTCCATTCAAAAAACCTGCTCCTGACTCCCTTTGTATGAGCAAGGTGAGCACACCTTGCTCACGCAAATTCCAAATCTCCTTATATCGCTTGTTGCTTTCTTTATTTGCTCTTCCTTTTCTCTTTTCCTTTTGAGAAAAGTAGCCCCCGATAACTTTTTCTCTTTCAAATTACTGATCTAAATGACAATAAATTTCCTATTGATAAATTATTCTATTTCTATTAATTATTAATTTTGAATTAATTTATTATTTTTAAGAGTTTTAAAACAATTATATCTTATTTTAAAAAAATCGATTTAAAACAGTTGACTTCTACAGATTTTTACTATAAATAATTATTTTATACAATAATTTGAAAATTTGATAATTAAAGGTTAACTATAATTATTGAGGGCAATGTAAGATGTAAAGTATGCTGCCACGAGAGATTTTGGCATTTTAGCAAAATGCGCCTCTGATTAATATGTTTATAATTTATAAACTATTATCTTTAAAATTTTATTTGTCTATAAAAAATCAAAAATAAGTACACAATTAAAAACAAAGTCAGAAATAGTCCAAAGTCATTTAAACATTGGTATTTAAACAAAATCATTTAAATACCAATACACTCAATATATTTCACATTCAAAATTGAAATGACGCTGAAAAAAATATAAGTGCATATCACGCTGTTTCGTCTATCCAAATTTGAAGCAGAATTTAAGAAAACGAACAGCGATATACACCTATGTTTCGGACTAAATATTTGGACAGATCAGTGTTTCTGAAACTTCAGATATCTGTGTACCCCTTCTTTAATTTCATCATTACCAAGTACCTTATCAAAATAATAATAATAATAATAATAATAATAATAAATAAAAATATATTTCATTGTAAATGTCTGTTTTATTTGAATTTAAATGTACATTTAAACAAAAAAAAAAGATTTATTTTTAATAGAACAAAATTTATAAAGATAATATACATTTTTACTTAATATAAATAATTTATCATCAATGAGAGGAGTGAAATTGCTTATTTCTATATCTGCTATATTGCTCTCTTTTGTGCGTTTTATAAATCCTGTATTTAACGAATGATCCATACTTAAGAATTTGAAAGCTAAAAAAATTACCGTATTTACTCGAATATAACTCGCACTTTTTTTCCCCAAAATTAAAGCTAAAAAAATCGTGGTGCGAGATATATGCGGGGATTTTCGGAAACTAAAGTTTTCAGAGGAAAAAAAAACTGAAAATGGGTATGACTTACCAAGAAGCTTCTATTCTCCATCACTTCTTCTGTCCTCGAGAGCAGTTTCTTGTGCGCAACGTAAAAATTATCTACCCAAATAGAGACATCTTCCTTCCCATTATATCAAGCAAAAATTACCAGTAATTTAAGACTTGAGATACGTAATGAACAATCCTTGACAAATTACTAATGAGAAGTGAAAGATGTGCGCGATTGTAGGCCAATAAAGAAAAAGCAGCTATTAAGAAGTGCATATGATTCATCATCATCATCATCATCATCATCACGAATCATGGGCTCACTGCCCGTTGATGTCTGATGCCTGTTTCACTATTTTCTTCCACCTTTCTTTGTCCAGTGCACAGTGTCACAGTTTTTGTACACCCATTCTACACCAGTCTTTTATATCGTCTATCCATTCTCTGTATGGTCTACCTCTTCTGTTTAAACCATCCAAAATACCAAACATAAATGTTTTATCTTCCGGTCCTCACTCATTCTACAGATATGTCCAAATAATTGAAGCTTTATAATCTTCTGCATTAGATTCTGTTTAGGTTGTATCTTCTGACAGAGCTCTTCATTGGTGAATTTCTGTATTAGAATCGTCCTGTAACAAGTTCTTTCAAATGACAAAATTCTTTTTCTTGATTCCTTATTTATTACCCACGTTTCAGATCCGTACAGTACACCGCTGAAGATGCATGTTTCCAATACTCTTAGTTTTGTTTGCAGACTGATCACTTTACTTTTCCAGATGTTATCCATGGCCTTCAGATTTGTTCTTCCCTTTGCAATCCTAATCTTTATTTCTTTTTTACAGTCCAAGTCATATGTCAGTTTACTTCCCAAATATGTGAACTGATCTACATTTTTTATATCAGTTCCATCCACTTGTATCTTTTGTTTCATGTTCTTCTCACCAAATACCATTGTCTTTGATTTTTTCAAAGTTCATAACAAGTCCAAATCTCTTCCCTTCCTCATTTAACAGTTTCAGTGTTTTTTGTAGTTCTCTTTCGTCTTCTTCAATAATAACAATGTCATCTGCAAATCTCAGATTGTTAATTCTCATTCCGTGTACAGATATTCCTTTGGCATCTTCTTTCATTTTATCCATTGCTCTTTCTAAATGTGCGATGAAAATGCTTGGTGATATTGGGTCTCCCTGTCCAGTACCTCTGCTTGTTTTAAACCATTTCCCCAAATCATCACCTATTCTAACTGCTGCAACTGCATTCTGGTAAATATCTTTTAATATAGCTATTAGTTTTTTATCAATTCCATAGGATTCCAGAACTGCTAATGTCACTTTCTGGTCAATACTGTCCAATGCTTTCTGAAAGTCAACAAAGCAAGAATATATGTTTTTGTTTTTTCTCCTAGCTTTCTCTGCTATTAACCTCATTGTCAAAATCTGTTGAATTGTAGTTCTATCCTTCCTAAATCCTGCTTGCTCGTCTGCAAGGTATGCTTCCAATTGTGTTCTCAATCTTTCTGTCAATATGATCATCATCACTTTACCAAGGTGACTTATCAAGGCAATTGTTCTATAATGTTTACATTCTAGCTTATTTCCTTTCTTGTATAATGTTACTAATATTGATTTCCCCCACTCCTCTGGCATTCTCCCTTCTTTCCATACCATATTGCATAGTTGGTGCATTTCTGTAATCATACTTTCACCACCATATTTAATCATTTCTCCAGTAATGTTATCGTTACCAGGACTCTTGTTGTGTTTTAGCCGTCCTATTGCTTTTTCTACCTCTCCTCTTAAAATGTCCATATCATGCTCATTACCTGGTGGTGATATCTGCTTCAGTTCTTCAGTGAGTTTCCCAATGCTATCTGAATCTAGTTTTTCTTCAAATAACTCACTACAGTATCTTGTCCACCGCTGTACAATTTTTTCTTTATTCATCAATACTTTGCCCTTTTCATCTTTAATTGTGGTCTGTTTTGGTTGCCACTTTCTATTAATGGTTCTGATCATTTTGTATACCTCCCTTGTTTTATGCTCTCCATAGTACTGTTCTATATTGTTGCATTGGGCTTCTAACCATTTCATTTTATCCATTCTGACTGCTTTTTTCACCTCATTACACTTTCTTCTATATTGCTCTTCTATTTGTTCTGATGTATCCCTTCTTATCTTCAACATTCTTTTCTTCTGTACTAACTTCAGTGTTTCTTGTGTAATCCATTTCTTCTTGATCTTCTCTTCTTCTGGTACTGTTTCTTCAACTGCATCTTCTATCGCCTTCATTACACTTTTCACTCTTAAATTCGAATTTTATTCTTTTTCCACACTTTTAAGTTTCTCTGCTAACACTGTTCTGTACCTTCTTCCTATTTCTGCTTCATTTATTCGTGCTGTATCTCTTCTATTCTGATGTTGGGGTTTATATTTCTTTTTCAATTTCATCTTGATGTTTGCAATCACTAAACTATGGTCCGAGTCTATATCCGCTCCTTGAAAGTTCGACATTGCTGTACTGATGTTATCCATCTTCTTTTAATCATAATCATATCAATCATGTTTTTGGTTTTCCCATCATTTGATCGCCACGTCCATTTTCTACACTCCTTTTGTTGGAATATTGTGTTACAGATCATCATCGCATATGATTGGTGTGGTATTAACAAAAGATCGCGCGACCCAAACAAAAAGCAACAATTGAATGGAAATGCTAATTCTCTTAAATCGATTTCCATAATATCTGAAATATATTCACTATATATTTCTTAGTTTTAATACGTTCATGTCGGGGTAGTGTCAAGCAAAAACCTTACTTATGTTGCATCAGCAACATGTGGTTTTGCTTGGATCTACTGTATATAGCAGTTTCTTTTGAAGGGGAGATGTAATTCATTAGTTAGTGTTTATATTCCCAGTTTTCTGTAATTGCACTATTTGTTGAGAAATATACAGTATTACAGAGTCTGCAGATATCTGTGAACCTTATTCAGTGACATAATAAAAGTAATTGTTATTCGTGTTTCTGCAATATAGTTGCTGTTGTGGAGGGCATATTGTTTACTGCAGGGAGCGAGGAGAATTCATGCATAATATGATTTAATATATATATAGAGGGAGACTATAAAAGTTTATGAGATTCACAGTGTATGATATTTTATGGGTTGTTTCCTTCAGTATCTAATTTATTTATTTATTTATTTCGTATGCAAACACAAGTAGTACAGTAGTAAGCAAGTGGTACAACATGATTTACAACAAATTAGGATACATTACAATGAGATCAGCTTAGATTTGGTAGGTGAATTATACAGGGAATAATAATTAAATACGAAAAAAAGGAAACTATATATAACTTATATACAACAAACTTGGTCAGATGTTCCTACAGTATTTTGCACAATCAACTGCTCTTTCTGTGCAGGATATAAGGTCCTCTTTTGCACAAAGCGATGGAAGAAAGGGGAAAGAAACAAGGTGTTCCATGGACTGGGTTGTCCCACACTCACAATTGTCTGGGCCAGTGAGGTAGCATTTGATGAGGTTTTATTTCCAGCTTCCTGTCGTCCGGAGTCTGTTTAGGCTTTTCCAAGTATTCTAGTCCAAGTGGGCACCACGTGGAAGATGTTCGGCTGTTGGAATACCAGTATTATTTTCAGGATATAGTGCAAGCCATTGTTGAAGTCTTGTCTCTGGTAGGTTTTTAGGTGGTTGTCAGTTGTCAGTTGTCAGGAAGCTATGTCGGGATCTTAGTCTTTGGGGCACTGCGGTCTGGCGAACAGTGGGTGGCGTTCATCATTCATTTGTCTGCTTCTTTCATCAGCTGAGAATACAGATCTTCGAATTAAAGGGATTCCAATACCAGCCAAAGTATATCAGTATCTAATAAGTGGGTTCTAAAATGTTTAGTTTTAGTATGTATAACTATAATTTTTTTATTAAAAAAATATAATAAGCACATATTTAACTGTCAATGAGAAATGGCGCCTTTTTTATTTAGTAAACTAAATGCTGTATTTTTGTAAAATATTGTTGCCGTAATAGGCTGAACGAGTGCCCGTATTAACACTCAAGAGCTCGCAGCGGTTATTTTGCAGCGTATATCTGAGAGGTACATTCATTACTAGTATGTGCTAAAATGCAAAAAACATAAAGACAAAACACTGCAAATATAATACATGATGATACAAATTAAGTGAATATTGAATCCAACATTTTATTTCATAGCCGAATATGGAAACTACAAGAGTTTCGTGCCGAATATATGGAAATTAAACTTTCGGCGGATGCAAGCATAAGTAGTGCCTTATGGGCAACTTATAGTAGGGCCACTTTTCCGCCTGCGGCATTCGCCATTCTGCCTCTGCCTCTCGCCTTGGAAATAGTTCTGGACCCATCACACATGAACAATGATTTAAGCTATAGCTTACCTGACTCTCACAGCGCAGCGATTCAGTTCTGGAGCTCTCGAGTCATTGGCCACTCACTTATGTCTCACGCTAGACCTGCTATGCGAACACCAGTTCAAATTTGACTGTTACTGTTCCCAATTTGTTTATATGAGTAGTCCATGTTTTTTAACTTGTTATTTTTTCCAGTTTTTTGTAATTATTTACACATCTGAAGAAACTTTAATAAAACACGACGAAACTAGTCGTGTTTTATTAAAGTTTTTATCATACCTTTCTCGGTGTTCCTAGTCAGTATAATTATTTTTTAATATATATATATATATATCGTATTTCTACTTATTGTTATTATTTTTTGCATAGTCCGGAAAACCTTGCTATAAAAAATCCAAACATGGAACTTTTTCAAGCCACTTCAGGCCTCCAATAAACTGGGCAATGAAACTCATCTTACACCTCATGACAATCACAAGTATCAATACCGTTGCGGGATTCGAACCCACAGTCTGTTGGTTGGAGAATGAATATGCCCCTTACTCTGCAAACCAGGTGGGTATCCAGTTGTACACCTAAGTATTTGTTACAGGTTGCAATGTAATCAGCTGCCAAACATGACCATTTCGCTATCCGGGATGATGTCAATACAGACAGCGCTCTCTGCATTGACATCATATCGCCATTTCTTGAGCCATTGTTCTATATCCGGGATTTCGTTTTGCAGTTTTTCACTCGATACTTCTATTATTGCAATATCATCTGCGTATAGGGCTGTTGCGGCGGCAACTGTACTTGAAATGTCGCACATACATGGCGAAAAGCAGAAGAGATAATAGGAATCCCTTGGGTACGAATGTTGTGATTTTGTATATTCAGATGATTTGAATCCGTACAGGTTCAGTTGGAGATTGGGCTTGCTCTCCTCGGTAAGTTTGACCAATTCCACAGAAATTTGGCCTACAGACGTTTTAAAAGAAGATCCATTGCGCCATATTTTGTCGAAATACCTTGGCAACGTCCAAGAAGATCGCCCATGTTTGCTGCTTCCAGTTGCATTCTAAACTGATATTTTTCTTGATTCTGAGAACTTGTTATTCGGTGGAGTGGTTCTCCTGGAATCCAAATTGTTTCGCGGGGATGAGGTTTCAATCTATAGTGGCTTTCTGCAGTCCTGTTAGTATTACCTTGCTCAGCTATTTTTCCTAGTGAGGAGAGTAAGCTGACAGGGTGCAGTTTTTTTTTTTTTTTTGGGGGGGGGGGGTTTGGCCGAATTGTGATGCTTTCCCGCTTTTGGTTTAAAGTTTCGTCCACTACTTTCCTTCGTGCTGAGAAGTTGTAATATCTTAATATTACATTAACAATATCAACAAGGTGCATTACAGCTCTATGTGGTAGACATGTGATGATTTTGTATCTCATATCTGAAATTTTGAAATCTCAGATTTGAAAATCATATCTGGGCCTGTTTTTTTTTCTATTCCAAATTTTGGAGATGATTCTATATACCTAAGAGGGGGATGTTGGTTGGATGGAAATTACGTATTCAGTGCAGTTTAGCGTGCAACCTACCCGGGAGTGTACTTTACTGATAATGTCTAGATCCACGTGTGTGTAGTTTGGACTATGCTGCTTCCCTAGCTGTCGGTGTAAGCTTCAACTTTGTTTGCATCGCAAAAACCCAGACCACATGGATTCGTAGTAGGTTTGTGCTGTGTAACTAGACTTTTTCTTATTTTCCAGAAGATTTGCTCATCTGTCAAACCAAAGTTAACTGAAAGTAATTAGCACGACGACTTGATTGGATTTGCGATCGATTATTCCTTTATCGGATTTGCGAAGAACATTTGGCTCATCATTGTGGGATAATGGCAGGAATGTTTTTTTTTTTTTAAATACCTCTTTCGTTTGTTTGTTGTCTCACTAAACAGAAGATCGTAACAGACTTGGGATATTATTGAACCTTTAGCTCGCACATTTTGGTCTTCTGGTAGTGAAGGAGAAAAAAAAAAGAAAAAAAAAACGGGTTTAGTATGGTACGAGAACATTTGTGTTTTGTCGAGTCATGCTCACGCATATATCTGCCCAATTACCCTATTTGCTATTGACAAATGTGATCAATATGACTTATGAATCCCTAAGCTACTTGTTAATATGGAATGAGTGTGCAGAACATTACTACGACGCCATCAGATGATACTCGTCTTTCTGTGAACAGCAATGCAGTGCTCTTGTGTGCAATGACATCAGTTCGCCATTTTCTAACCATTTTTCAAGATCGATATTGCGTTTCTCATACGCTAATCTAGATCGGAGTAAGCATGTCGTTATTGAACTGTTGTCTGAGGTAGTTGTGGTAGCAGCTGTGCGTAGGATATTACTCTTAGCCAAATACACTGAGTTAGCTTTGTATCAGTAAACCCCACCGATTTAGCTAAATTCGGTGCAACAACGTAGTACCACGTGATATCAACGTCACGAATGGCTATATAAAAGGGCACATACATCCGATGTACATAATCGATTGTGCTTTTGGCTTTTGATGTGAACGGACGTATTATTTTAGACTGAAGTTGATTAGTTTGTTTACAAGGTTTTTCACGAAACGCGCATTGCACTGGCGCAGACACAGTTTGTTTCCTACTGTCTCACCCTCTGCATGAAACATGCAAGAGGTCTAATGGCCCGCAGGCCCCACCCGCAATGAGGACCAGTGGTGGATTTATGGTTTTATTTAGGGAGGTAGGATTTCAATCTGTGGGCAAGTGAATTCGTGACACTCCTTTTCCCTACTGTAGGACAGCTAGTTGTGTTTTAGTGCTGGTAGACACCTAAGAGTGTCTACAGGATTTGCTAGTGGACCCTCAAACTTCCCAGGATTACCTGTAACCTGCTCAGGACACCTGAGCAATCTCTATTCTCTCTTTCTAATCATAAATTAAGCCAAATCATGGACACTCCATATGATGAGCTCGACTTCAAGCAGCTATTGGCAGTCTTCAAGCATGCAGGAGGCCTCCTGCAAAGGAAATGGCCAGGAAAGGTAGCAATCCACCAAATAACAGAGGTTGAATCAGAGGACTGCCAATCCCCTGACCCTCTTCCCAACACCTCAAAAGACACCAGCAGAGGAAATACCACAACAGACGATATTCACACACTAGAGGACACTGACGATTATCTGGTAGTCAGTAGAAAGAAGCGCAGGAAGGTGGTTAGAACTAGAGCCCCAAGTGCCCACAGTTAAAGCGGTTATCATTGCAGACCATGAAGCACCAATGGACACGTCTGCACAGATTAAAGAACGAATACCACTAGTGATTCTGCGTACTAAAGAACAATGGTCAACAGTTGTGGAGGTCATGAAAATCTCAGAAATTAATTTCACCTGAGCTAAAAACTCAGATAAAGGAGCCGAATACAGCCTAAAGGAGTATCGGACTACCGCCGACTTACAAAACAAATGGACGAGCTGGAAATCCCGTACCATACATTTCAGCTGAAAAGTGAAAAAAACCTAAAAGTGGTATTAAGAGGGATCATTGAAACTGTGACAACAGAAGAAATAGCCTCTGACCTAAAAACAAAAGGCCTCGAACCACTTAAGGTCTCTAGGATGTACAGGACGGACAAGCATCCCATGCCCCTGGTTCTAATTGAAATAAGCAAGAAACAAAGAGAAATATATGATCTAAAGACTGTATGCAATCTAGTGATTAAGGAACCACTAAGGCGGAAAGCAACTACAGGACAATACCATCAATGCCAAAAATACGGACATTTACAAAAATTATGCAAAGCAGAGTACAAATATGTAAAATGCGGGAACAACCACCCTTCTCTCACATGCTCTAAACCACGTACTACTTCAGCCACATGCTCAAACTGTGGTGGACCACACCCAGCAAATTATAAAGGCTGCACTCACCACCCAGATAACCTGGCAGAAAACAGAAAAGCAAACACTCCACCATCACAAAAAGGTACAGTAGTCTTGGAAGAAGGTATCCACCAGCAATCAACATCACACAGTTCATATGAAGCAGCAGTTTCCTCAAAGATCAAACCAACAGAGTCTATTCACAACAAATATAACTCAGCTGTTATCCTAGCTGCCACCCTGGGGGAGATGCTGACCACTTTCAGCAAGACCAACCACAACCAAAGTGATACAAACAAGTTCCTAAAAAATACACAAGTAATATTCACAATGTTAAGCACTGACTAATACGCCTATTTCGAATAATTTCATACAGATTGCATTCTGGAATACTAATGGACTAAACCATAATCTCCTAGAATTGGAAGAATTTGCTGCGCATTATAGAGTGGACATCCTTTTGATCAACGAGGCTCACCGCCAGCCATGTGATAACTCCAAACTAAGATACTACACACTACTCAGTAATGATAGACTCAATGCTAGAGGGGGAGGCACAGCTATCTTCATCAAAAAAAAAACATAAGATACAATGAGATCAAGAAAACAACGACCACAAATCTAGAAGAAACTGGAATTGAGATACACACCAACAATACAGGTAGACTAAACCTATATTCTGTTTAGAACCCTCCAAGCAAATCACTACTAGCCACGGATCTCTCCCAGCTTCTCGACACAAATGAAGCAACGATAATGGCAGGAGACCTAAACGCCAAACATCCAGCATGGAATAGTAGAAACACCAACAACAATGGGAGGAGCCTACACAAGTTTGCTATGACAAGAAACATCACCATAGCAGGTCCTGCGGAACCAACACACTACGGACCTCTGGGCAAACCTGATGTGCTCGATATAGCCATCTTCAGGAACACCTCGTACCAATTCCAGTTATAGGTTGATGATCTCAGCTTCGACCACAACCCAGTTCTACTAAGCCTAGGAGGGGAAACAGAAATCATCCCCAACCAGTCCTGCACAAATTTTAAATAGCTCAACGCAACTCTTTGCAACATCACAGGCCCCGTCCCACCCATCTCTTCACCCAAAGAAGTAGACAGCGATCAATAAACTGGAAAGCACAATCCAAACTGGCTTTGCAACAGCCACCTCCGTTTCCACTCCAGCTCAAGCTAACCTGCTCCCAGAAGAGATTCTATAGATTATCCGCAACAAAAACATGATCAGGCGTCGCTACCATGCAACTCTATTGCTCCAGGATAAACAAGAGTTAAACAGGGTGACAAACCTAGTCTGATGTGCAATCAAAGACCACAAGAACCAGCTATGGGAGAGAAAACTAAGATCCCTAAACACCGAAGACAATTCATTATGGAAAATGACTAAAGCCCTTCGCAGTGACCGCACCAACATACATCCAATCCACGGAAAAAGAGGCATAGTCTACCGAGATGATGAGAAAGCAGAAGCATTCTCTCTGGAGCTGCAATTTCAACCAAACTACACTCATGCTGACTTGCGCTTCATCGAAAAAATCTACAGGCACGTACGCTGTGCACTTCATCATCCCGCCAATCGTAACAACGCAAGCTATACTACAACAAAGGAAATATACCAAATCATCAAGAACCTCAACAACAGAAAAGCACCAGGTCCTAATCAGATTTCAAAAAAAAAAATATTAAAGCACTCCTCACAAAACAATAATGCATCTAGTGGCTATCATCAATGCGATGCTAAGACTCAACTACTTCCCTATTCGCTGGAAGCAGGCAGATATAATCCACATCCACAAGCCAGGGAATGCACCTCAGTTCCCCCAGAACTACAGACCTATCAGCCTCTTGTCAGGCACAGGGAAAATCGCAGAAAAAGTAATACTAAACCGCCTACAAAATGAAACAGACAATATAGACCTAATCCCAAAAGAACAATTTGGTTTTCGAACAGGTCACTGCACAACTCAACAGGTTCATAGACATAGAATACATAATTAACGGATTCAATTGGAAACCACATATAGGTGCAGTCTTCCTGGATGTGGCGAAACCTTCGATAAAGTGTGGCACAAAGGCCTCATTCACAAACTAATAACTGCAAAATACTCACTAATCCTCATCCATATCATATACTCTTACCTGAAAGACCGAAAATTTCAAGTGAAACTCCGTGGCCTCAGATCCACTACAAGAAGTATCACAGCAGGTGTCCTGCAAGGCTCCCTACTATCGCCATTACATTTGAATATTTACATCTCAGACGTCCCAAACACTCCACCAACCATCATGGCTTTTTATGCGGGTGACATGGCTATACTGTTCAGATCACTCAGGCCACACCTAGCCATGCAATGACTACAAAATGCAGCAACAAATCTTGAAAAATGGTTTCAAAAATGGAGAATAGACGTCAATGCAGACACGAGCACGGCCATACTCTTTACAAGGAAGAAAGCAAACCATCACGGAGCAGTCACAATGTTCAATACCAATATTCCATGGCAAAAATAAGTAAAATACCTGGGAATCAAACTAGATAACGGACTCAACTTCAACTCCCACATTTCTCATGCCTGCAACAAAGCTAACTCAGCCATAGCTCAACTCTACCCTTTACTCCACCGAAGAAGCAAAGTCAGTCCAGAAAACAAACCAAGAATATACAAAGCGATCATCAGACCACACTAACTCACGGTTCACCAGCGTGGAACCACACCTCCCCTAGCAACATCAAAAGATTACAAATAATTCAAACCAAATGCCTCCGAATGATCTTCGATTCCCCATGGTTTGTAAGGAACACTATCCTACACCAAGACGGAAACCTGCCAGATATACCCACGTTTCTCCTCCAGATAGCAGCCAAGTACTTTGCTCACATCACTCCATCCCAACCAACTCATTCGTGAATCATCAGATTACGATGAAAAAGACAGATGGAAACATAAACACCCAAAGGCGGCTCTGATCACAGATTAATTCTACACAGCCCTAATTAGGGCGAGCCAGGTGCTCAAAACTTTCTTTCATTAAATAATTAAAATATATCTTTACGGGATAAAAATCCAAGGGATTGATGTCCATCTTGCCATAGAAGTTAACAATTAACAACGTACATAATCATTTCAGTAAATAATGTATATATAACGGTGAAGTACCTGCGATATGGCAATGAAAAGTTACTATTCTTGCGTTTTGATTAATGTGATACTTTTTTGGGGAATTCCGAATGATTTTTAGAGGCAAGCTTCTTCGTTTTGTGACTATTGTTTAGCTGGTAGACTATTGCGTTAGCCAACGCTTAGCATTGCTGGCAGTTCTCTACTGCTGTGGGATTCTCTACAGAAATTTGCTGGCAGGTCTCTAGACCTGCGGGATTTATATTTGCGCTCATACGCAATTAAATCGATATGAGCGTGCCTGACTTGGACGTTGTCACCGACTTGCCTGACGTAGAGCCGGCTATCATACTCATTACAAACTTCAAAAGAAGTTCAAATTAAAATGGCCTGCTAACTTGATTGATCCCAACATCATCGTCGACTCTCTTGACAAAGGGCTAGCACTCACTTTCATTAAAAAGCTTCTTAAAAAATTTGAATAAGAATGGCCTGGCTACTTAAACTTGCATTCTTTACCCAAAGTTGATGATGAAGAAAATGAAGACTCTCCTCAATGGAAGTAAAGCTCAACTTACTGGTGTCTGTTTCTAATCCCACTGATCAAGAAGAAACTCACGCTCATAAGAAGCGACAAACTCTCGCTTCTGAACCAACAAATGAAGTTTGTATGGACGAAGACTCTCCCAGTTCAGACTCCTCCGGCTCTCCCAATGAGAAGGTTAGCAGAACAACCTAAAAATTAGGAATACAGCCACCCTTATCAAAAATGATATAAACCATCATTCAATAACCAACCCTGCAACCACCAACCTCGAAATCACAGGCAATAATGTCCTCACAAACTCAGTTAAAAACCTAAATTTTTTTGCTACTTACAACCCCCAAAAATATTGTTGACCTCACATCTGGATGCCATCCTTGGCGTAAAAGGACCGGTCATCATCGCTGGAGACTTCAATCCAAAACATCCTGCTTGGAACTGTAAATCTACCAATAAAAATGGTCGCATACTGTTTAACTACTCAAGTCCCAATTGCATAGCTCTGGATATTCCTTCAATACCAACTCATCTCAGTCCAATTGGCTCCTCCGAAGTCCTAGATATAGTTGTCCTCTAAAATGTCAAAATGCAGTACAACTTGGATTCACTTGACGAATTAACCTCTGACAGCAACCTTATTCTGCTCTAATTAGGCAATCAGAAGGGACTGTTCCACCCTGCCTCACGCCGTCATACCTTGGAAAAAATTATCCAAAGTGTTCCCAAGCTTCTTTTATCCCGTTCCTCATATTAACTCTAAAGAATAAATTGATTCTGCAATCAATAAATTTACTCAACAAATCAATGCAGCCTTATCGTCTATCACCTCAAATATGCCTACTTCTAAGCATAAAAGACTTCCAGAAGATATTATGAGCTTCATCAGGGAGAAAAATAAGGCAAGAAAAAGATACTTCAATACCAGGGCTCCCCAAGATAAAAAGTCACTCAACCGGTTGAATAGTGCAGTGAGAGATGCACTGAAGGCCCACAGAAAAAAACCATGGGAAGATAAATTAGCTTTCATCTGGTGATCAAACCGTTTGGGAACTGTTAAGAAATATCAAAAATAAAAATAAAACTCTTCCTCTTCTCAAATCGGATTTAGGCTTGTTCACTCAGACGCTGAAAAACCCGAAACTATAGTCAAAAACTTAGAAAAGAAGTGCAACCCTTCATGTGATAACCTGAATTTCAAACATATTTATAAAATCCACAGCCACATCAGATATGTACTAAAACAGTGGGATACCTGTTCCATCCAACTCACACCTACGTCTCAAGCCAAAATCTGCCACATCATACAAAATTTTTTTAAAAAAAAGCTTCTGGACCTGACGGCATCCCTAATAAAGTTATTAAACTGCTAGACAGAAAACGTACCTTCAGCCCGCATACAAAATCCTTATGTTCAAAGGCATCAAAAGTCATAGCACAGCTTTACCCCTCTTATCAATAGAAACAGCAAACTAGATATTAAAATCAAATTGCTCATCTACCAGTTGATGATTCGTCCCATTATCACTTATGCGTCCCCCGCCTTGAACCATACTTCAAGCTCAAATATCCTTAAACTGCAAAGACTGCAAAACAAATGCTTACGAAAGATCTTAAATGCACCATGGTACATCAGAAATGTTCAACTTCATCGAGACACAAATGCCCCTTATATCTACTCTTTCCTGCAATCTCTGGCTGTAAAGTACTTCTCAAAATCGTCCTCACATCCAAATGAATTAGTCCATCAAGCAGGAAATTATGATGAATTGGAATTATGCTAATATTAACGACCTAAGGCCATTTTGGTTCCCTTTCGAGATATGTAACTTGCCCAACACGGGCTGAGCACGTAGCTCATCAAATTTCCCCTACGCAGTAACCTTATCATATCGTAGGGATTAAAAGCATTATGCTTCACCCTTATAGACAGTAACATTCTGCGTTCTGTGTACATAATCAACCGGTAATGGGTAAACGTCGCGACGTAGGGCAATACGTGCACCAGTATTTCAGAAATTTCAGCACATGTTGGTTGCTTTCATACTACTGTATCGAGGGTGTAACAGGATTGAATTAACCATGAAGAGACATCCAACAGAAGGGCTCAAATTAGGCAGCCACGCATGGTTCATCCTAAAGGTAAGTGTCGTGTGTCACGACTGGTATCTCTTTTGCAACCGCGTGCAATAGTCAGAGCTCACTGACAAGACAACAGCGTGGCAGTTCGACCCATTTCCACATGCAGGATGCACGGTACGTTGCTTCTCCTGGGGTTCAACAGCCAGAGACCAACAAGGGTACCCATGATGACAGGCAGGAATTGCAAATATCTTGAATGGGCCAAGGTACATCAGCAATGGATCCTCGACATGTGGAAGAAGGTCATCTGGAGTGATGAGTCCTGTTTCCTGCTGCACCAATATGATGGATGGGTTTGCATTTGGCGTAAGCAGCATGAAGCCCTATAACCTGGTTGTGAGTTCAGCAGGCTGGTGGAGGTGGTGTTATGGTCTATGGAGCTTTTTCCTGGCATATCCTAGGTGTGTTGGTTATCATCCCATAATGGTGAGCGCTAAAGGAACCTGTAAGCCGATCATCTCCATCCATATCTGCAGGAGGTCTACCCAGTGCATATATCATCTTTCAACAGGAAAAGCACGTTGTCATAGGGATTGTACAACCAATGGGTGTTGGGGGAATGTGACAACGAAATTTGCCACATTGCCTTGTCTCCCACCCACCCACCCCTGACTATAACCTAGTTGCACATGTGTGGGGATATGCTAGAACGGAGTGTGAGAACTACTGATTCTTTTCCATTGAATAACCATGAATTGATGGAGCTACTACAGCAGACATGGGTCCAGTTATGCATCAGAGATGTTCAACACCTTCTGGAATCTCTTCCTGGGTGTATGCGAGCCATGGTTGCACGGAAAGCTAGACTAACGGATTGTTAGGTGGGTATTCTTAATGCAAAACTAACTCAGTGTGGATGGCAAGAGCATAGGTGATAACGGGAGGCATACCATGGTTCACTTTATGTGGTTCCTCTCCATTGAAGGTTTATTTGTACGGATTTTTTCCAGTTTTTATTAATTTTATATATTTTTTAAATAGGGCTAAATGGCCTCGCCTACTTTCCGTATACGGGAATAAAAAGGCGTTAGCTGATTTTTTTTTTTTTTTGATAGTTTAGAAACTCTGTTTCTAGAGACTAAAAATGGAGCTTTTTAAACCACTTCACATCTCTAGTAAACAGGGCTGCGTTCTCACACCAGGCAATGAAATTCATCTCCCATCTAAAGACAATCACAAACATCCCTTCACACAGCTGCATCCGAGCCTGCAGACCAGATACAGTAACTACTCAGCCGATCAGGCCGACGGATTAATATATATAAGTAATAAAAAAGTGTATCATTTCTTTATTAAAATACCCTAGATGAGAGCTAGTCGTAAAACTTTTCACCCACTTGGTTGAAAAATAAATTACACTTGCCAATAAATTATATTTTTTATTTAATTCTTTACCTAATGTTAATTTAATAAAGATCCAAACCAGTATGGGTAGCGATCCTTCTCATAATGCAAAGCAGTATACATAAGCCGAAAGTAAGTGCGCTTTGTATTATGGGATACTGAGGTAAGTGATGTGAAGTTTACAGCTTCTATATACAAGCAGCCAAAAAATCAATTTTTTTGGCAAGTAGAATTCATCTGGATTTTGTTCCAGTCGTTGACAGTCACTATATATCCTGATTTGTGGCTTATGTCAACACAGAATATAATTTGGTTGGCTGGGTTCCTAGTTGTCTGCTTATCCTCGTTTGTTCAATATCTGGGTGATATCTTTTAAGAGCGAAGGGGAGGATTGGGCATTTCTCTTCATTCCTCACATCTAGTGTAGAGCTCATAATTCAGTTATATTTTTTTTTTTAGCAATTACAAATATTTATTTATTGTTTTTTAATATTTTATGGTAATTAAAATTTATTTTGTACATTGTATTTTATTATTCTTGGAATTTTAGGATCGGAGGGGGAAAATAATCCTTTCTTTGCTAACGCTGAAAAATGTGGTCTGTTGCTGAAATATTAGTTTGCCGAACGAATCCCTTGGGCTTCTGTAAATAAACATATAATTTTTAATAAATTATATATTTGGTCAATAACGTATTTTAACAAGAATACAACTATTATTAGGTTTAAGAACATTTTGAAGAAAAATCAATGCGTTATCGTGAATATTGCATATATAATTTATTTCATGAAAGTTCTAGAATTCTGTTGTTAACAATGGATGTTTTCAGTTCCTTCCCGGATTTGCACCAAGTGGCTATTTGTATGCTTTGATGGTCGATTCAGCATTAAATGAGTGATCGATCATGTACTGAAGTTAAGGCGAAGTGGTTTTTCTTATAAATCATTAACTGTAATTTAAGGGAAGCTGAAAGGAATATATAGTATCCAAATTAATATAATTTATTATCTTTTTTTTTTTTAATTTATTTAAAGAGACCGACCCATGGTATTTTAAAGTATCACAAGATATGAGATGATATGATTTCGATGATGTAACCTGTGCACATAATATCTTCGTTTTTTAATTGTAGGCTTGAGGTTAGCTGATTGTTCCTATACTTCATTTAACCAGTGCGGATGAAACATTCGGAGGACGATCCAGCTGTTGTCGTAGCCTGCTTCAGAAGAATATATGCTCATAAGGCTACACAAGCTACTATTAATATTTGGAACAACTGAACAAAGTTTATTAGCTTTTATTTAGGAAAAGACGGAGCTTGAAGTGTTTAAAGAATGATTTCACACAAATTGGCTTTCTTTGTAAAAACGCGTTTATTTTAAACTATAGATTATGCGGTATATAAACGTAGAAAATGAGCAGTATGAGATAGCATAGCATCGTTGTTCAAAGTTCGTTGATTGTGTTTGTTATTATAATTTTAAATGTTTTCAGATAAAATCATTATAGTAGTGCGAGAATTTTCACATTTGTGATATGTTGACATTGGGTGCTAATTAGAAAGGTATATTGTATAAACTATCTGGAATATTGCAAAAAAAGAAGCGTGCGAGCGCTGGTGTGTATATATACATATACACACACACACATATTTTTTTTTTGAAAGTGGTGCTCCAGAAGCAATAGTGAGGGTACATATAAAGTAGAATCATATTGCATATGGAATCAAACTTGAATGAGAAGTATGGCTGATGCAAAACCTCAACAGCATGAACCAGAAATGAAAGGTTGGCTAAATAAATGGACGAATTACTTGAAAGGGTACCAGAAAAGATGGTTTGTTCTTTATAATGGCCTCCTTTCTTACTACAGGTAAATATCCTTTAATCCTTAAAAATATTTATTTTATCTTTACACTGAAACTACTTATTGAAACTAAAAAAAAGTTGAACAAGTAGTTTTCACAAGTTATTATAAAACCATACTATACTTTCTGAAAAATTAGCAGTAAGTTTATACATTCTTTGCCCCACTATTATTATTATTATTATTATTGATTCCCACTAGGAGACATAAGTTCATCCATAAGAAAAGGAAAGTATCCAGAAGAAAACTCACTTCACAATCATTGACAAAATATGTGTTTGGAATTTTATTTTATTTTTATTTTTTTTTGTTATTGTTTGTTTGTTTTTAAAAAAAAGTATCATTAGGTGAGTCATACTTCTTATCACTGTGTGCAAACTGATGTATGTAATAACACTCTGTATTCCTTAAAGATGATAGTTATCTATATTTACATTCCTAGTTTCTCTCTTTCTGCTCTATTTTCTCTAATTTTTTTAAAGTTTTAATTATTGTTATTTTTAGCCTTTTACAATATGATTTATGATATTGTAATAGACATACAACAGGAACATATTCAGTGGTATCAACCTACTCTTAGTCCATAACAGCTTTTTCTTAACATAACATCTAATTCTTTCTTAATAAGCTATTTATAGTCTCTCAACTTACATAACCTGTTTTATATATATATATATATATATATATATATATATATATATTCTCTCTGAAGAAGTGTCTTTGCCTTTTTATTATACTTCTAAGTCGAGCTTGGCGTAGCTAATTACAATAGACTTGTACTATTTGTACTTTAGATATATAAACTTTGTTTCCTCTTTGTGCTTCAATCTTTTAAATTATTAGTTACATCAGCTTATTTGTATTCCAGTGATTTTTTGCAGATAGTTCCCAAGTAATCCTTTCACACACGCTTAGTGAATACCTTCAATTCTGTTAACATTTGTTAAATGTGACACACTACTTTGGGCGACAAAAGTGTTTTGTGTCATATGAGCTTGACTTTATGTAGGGTTATTATAACTTCCTACATTAAATAGTAATTTCTTTCTGTCTTATTATTCAGGAATCATGTATTATTCAATTTATTTAACAACTTGTTGTGTGGCAGTTAATCAAAAGCTTTTGCAAAATCTAAGTATACCACCGTATATGCATCTGCTTTCTCCAATACATTTGTCACCTTGTTATAGTACATAAGTAAGTTGGTAAAACATGATCGTCCTTGAACAAACCATGCTGATAATCACAGAGAATATGGCCTGTAAATCATAGCCACAGTCTTATCACCACCTTTGTGCAGTGGAACAATTTTACCTTCTTTCTACTCTCTCTTGCAACCTGTGCTGTTGTAAAACTTATTAAACAGACATGCCAGTCCTACTGCCAGCTCCCTGGAACATTCCCTTAAGACACATGGTGATATGTCATGAAACCTATTGCCTTATTGACATGACAGTTATTTCCTCATATACTTCCTGCTAGCTCAGAATTAAGCCTTCCTCTCTTATTTTCTCTTCACCTTGGGCCCTGATGAGGATGAAAGACCCTTATAAATTGTTCACTGGATAGATCAACTATGACTTCGGCAGCAGTCACTATTCACCATCTTCATCCACTGATGTCATCTTACCATAATCTTTGGCTAAGTTTGGTTGATTGGTAGAGCCTCTGCTACTAATGGCTCACAAAAACTTAAGCAGGTTTGAGTGCGGTTAGTAGTTGGAAGGGATCAATCGTTCGCTGAGTCTTTGGACTCCTTGGAGGTGTCACATAATAATAATAATCCTACATTCTACTTGCCGCATATTTGAAAAGAAACTAACTTTAGGTTTTTTCTTGGTCTAATTTGCTAATTTCAGCTCATACTGTAGTTTTGCTGTTCTTACCAGCTGAGTCACCTTCCTGGTCTGCTCCTTATACTCTTCATGCAATTAATTTACCACTATTATTCATCTTGTACTACCCCCAGAGTCCCCTCTTTCAAATTTAATGCTTAATCCCTTCATTCATCCATTCGACACCTACTTCATTCAATCTATTTGACATTCAGAATACGTTTGCACATCAGTGTTGTTAAATATCTTTTGGTCAGTTCCCACACAGCATTTACTTCCTGCTTAACACCTCAGCTCATTCCATGCAATATATACAAGCCATCTCCGAAGCTTTTTATTATCATTAGCCTTGTAATGGGGAAAAAAAAACCTTAGAATGTTTGTGCATTTCAGTTTGTCAGATAAAGAGGAGTGGATTGTACTGTAATGAGCAAAGCTATAGATAACATTGTGGTCACTGAGAGAAAGTTGTCATGTCATTTTTGTATAGGAGGACAAGTGTTGGTGAAATTATGGAGCATTGGGTTACTTTAGAATTTGGAGAAGAAATAATGTCATCCTTGTCACACTTAGTAAATTACCAGAGAAGAAACTAGCAGCCCAGTTGCAATTCAGACCCTAAGGTGATAAGTTGGAAAATTAGGTCTCTTTGTCAGATTTTGAAATTTTCAACTGTCAGATCATGGAAACATCAAGTGGAACAATGAGTAATGTTGGCTGGGAAACCTTCTGTAGATTGGATGTGGCAGAATCCAATCTACAGAAGTTTGGTGATAATATATTGGTATGCCTTCAGGTGGTAAAAAAGGATTAATTGTTGATGACCATTTTCATTATTTTCAAGAGAACTTAGCAGTTGGATGTTAGTATGATGGCTGACTTTCATCTGCCTTTTTTTTTTTTTTTGGAATAGGATGAATTAAGGTTTGCTTTCAGGCTGCAAGTTATTTGACTGATGAGTATGAAATATGCTAAAGATGATATAGTCTGGTGTTAATTCTGAAGCACGTTTTGAGAACAGTTGGTATCATCAACACAGAAGGCCTGTTGATATCCAAGCTCCTCACGATTATTCTGAAATCCTGGTGTTTTTGATATAGCAGGAGGTAATATGCTTTTAATCTGTGCAGGAGTTAAGAGGAGAAGAATAATCCCAAGAGATCAGCTTCATTTTGAGAGGTGTTTAATGTATGTGTACGTGAGAGAGAGAAAGTGTGTGTGTGTAAAACAATATTTCAGTTATTTGTACTGCCTTTCATAGTTCGCAGTGGCATAGAGTTAATTAAAGACTAGTATCATGCAGTGTGAGCATGAAAACATAATTCCTGCTCAGTGGAGCACTGTACTCAGATTCTCTTCAGATTTGACCTGGCAAAGTAATGGAAGCAGGATTATATGCTATCTAATTGACAAGCCCTTGTAATTGTTAACATAAAGTTTGGTCCTACATACTATCTAGTTGTTGGCCTGCAGAATCACTTTACTGGTGTACTCTTGAATGGGAAGGTTTTTTTCTTTGGGGAGGGTCCCTACAGTATGCCTAACATGATCTTGAAAGTTGTCGTCAACACTGCAAGTAAGAGGAAGAATGAAACAGAAACTGTAAACCAAACATGGTAATAATAACCTTCTCTAAAATATCTTTCTGTATATGTAATGTCACATATAGAGAAATATGTATCTAAAAAGAAATATACATATATATTACATATAAAAATGTATGTGTGATATAGCATTTTTAATGCATAGTAGTGCTGTTACTTCACCCTCAGAGAAAGTCAGTCTTTTAGCTGACTTTCCACTAGTTCATGATGTCATGTTTCCATTTATTCTGAATTTGTGGTCCAGTGTTGACTTCTGTTTTTTGTGTCACTCTTTCATAATCATCTATTCCACTGATATTTATCTTGCATATTAGAAATTAGCCATATTCAACCAGTTCATTAGAAGGGCAAATAATCTGTCTCATTGAATTATTATTGTATAGCTCACACTTCAGTCCTCTCTAAGGTAATACTTTTTTTTAGATGCCTTACATTTGAACAAGGAAGGATTTGTAAGCATCTGGAGAAAATGCTGTTCTCTAAACAGGTCAGCATGTTGATGCAGGGAAATTAGAATTATCAGGATGGATTGTGGCAGGGGTGACCTATTGTGGGAATAGTCACTTGAGAGAAGGTGGAATATCATGGAATGCTTAATCCAGTGGAGTCTGGAGGGAATAATGATAAGTATAGAAACAGTGACAATGCATTGATAATTCTTTATACTAATGTTAGGCATATTCAGAATAAAGGAGTGAATTGGTGGTGCTGATAGCCTCAGCTTATCCAAAGATTATTGGGATCACTGAGACATGGTTGATGGAAGATGATATACTGACAGGAATAGAAGTAACAGAGTATATCATTTTTCAGCAAGATAGGAAGGGCAAATGTGGTGGTGGAGTACTACTGCTTATGATAAATGAGGAGTTGTGTTCTCTCAGAGTGGAGGACTTGGAGGACATTGGTTTTGAAAACATGTACTGTGGGCAGTACATGTTTTCAAAACATGTACTGCCCACAGCATAACCTGTGGGCAGTACAGGATATTTAGTGGGGTGGTGTTATAAGCCAGGAACATAGAGAGTGATGACCAGGAGATGTTTAGGTTGAGCCTGGCAAATGTAAAAAGAATGATTATGCTGCTGTAGTTAAAATCTCTCATGAAAGAGGAAACTGCATGTAGTAGTAGGGGGGATAAATGTCTTAAGTAACATGTAGTAGAAGGAACACGAAGTTTAAGAGTTTTTGATTTGGTCATAGCATTGGACGATCTGATTATAACTGAGATAGCATCTCCTCCTCCGGTTGTAGAGAGTGACCATGTGGTTTTGACTTGGAAGATAAATAAAAATACTGGAGTATCAAAGAGAAAGAAATGTATGTAGAATTATAAGGCAGGTAAATAAAATAATCTTAGAAATTATCTTGGTAGCTCCATGGATGGAGGACAAGATTTAAAGGACAAGATATCATCAGTGTTTGGGAACTGTGAAGGAATATTTATTAGCAGCAATGGCAAATTGTATACTTAAAGTGAAAAAGAGAACATAATTTGATGTAAAGTGAATAACAGATTGTGAAATTACATCTTACATTCAAATGGCATTTGCAGGTAAAAATGAGATTATGGAAGAAATATAAAGAGAGGGAATGGAGAGCAGATGCATAAAGAATATGAATAATAAAAGAATACTAGTACGGTAAGGAAGGTAAAGCTGAAACATGAGAAGAGATTGCCCTGAGATCCAAAAAAAAATCCTAAGGAATTTTTTCGTTATGTGGCCAGTAGGAGGAGGAATGATTGTGGAAGAATGACATTGTTGGATAAAAATGGGAGCAGAGTGACTGATGCAAAGGGCATAGTGGAGTTGTTAAGTGACCACTTTATTGAGCTAAAGTGCGTCCATAGCACAATTGGAAGAACAACGGTACATTGCACTTTCAATTGGAAAATACCTAAGTTCTATTCTCATCACAACAAGAGGAGTCTTTTTTTCCCTCAAATTTTAAAACCTTACATTTTCAAACATTGAACTTGCTTCCCCATTTCCATGCCCATTCACTTAATTTATTCAAGTCTTCTTGTAAGGCCTCAACGTCTTCTTTACTCTTCATAGTTTGTCCCAACTTTGCATCCTCTGCAAACAACTGAATATCTCCATCCAAATCTTTGCCAATATCATTAACATACAGGTTAAAGAGTAGTGTCCCTAAAACAGATCCCTGAGGCACATCACTAGTGACTTTCCTCTTCTTAGATATTGCTTCCCGTACACAATTTGCTGATACTTATCAGATAGCCAGTCTTCGATCCAATGCACTAATCTAATATCCAACCCCGTTCGCTCTAGTTTGACTATCAACTTGGGGTAATCTATCAAAAGTCTTTGCGAAATCTAAGTATACTACTGTGTATCCCTCTCCTCTGTCCAAGGAAGCAGTCACCTTATTGTAATAAGTAAGTAGATTACTAAAACATTACCTTCCTTTAGCAAATCCATGCTGTCCATCACAGATAATACCACTGTTGTCAACCCAGTTCTGGATCCTAGTTCTCACCAGCTTCTCCAACAACTTAACCACAACACCTGACATGCAGATAGGCCTATAATTTGATGCTTGAATTCTGTTATCTTCTTTAGGAAACAACAGAATCTTGCCTTCCTTCCTTCCGCTCCTTTGGAACTTGACCCAGTGCAAGACTCATATAAACAAATTTGTCAAGACAGATGTCAGCTCCCTGGCACGTTCCTTCAAAATACGCGGTGATATAGCATCAAGTCCCACAGCCTTATTAATATCGAGTTTGCTTAATTCCTCATATACATCTTCCTCACTCACAGTCAGTTTCTCCTCCTCATCATCCACTGCTCTCAAACTCTCCATGGTCGCATTCACAAGAATAAAAGACCTTTGTGAACTGCTCATTAAGTATCTCCACTATATCTTCCACAGCAGTTGTCCGTATACCATTTTCTCCAATCCGTGTCATCCTTCTATAATCATTCTTTTGTTTGCTGGTTACATATCGAAAAAACTCCCTAGGATTCTTTTTGGCTTCATTAGCTAACTGCTGCTCATACTTCACTTTTGCTACTCTTACCAGCCAAGTCACCCTCCATGAATATATATATTAATGCAGTGTTGTATAAGAAGTTTTTATTATTATTATTCAGGCCTCCATGGAGTCAAAAGACTCATCGTGGGAGGTCCTTTCTAAGAAACAAGTCTATCAAGACTCATCAAGGGAGGTCCCTCCTAGGAAACACAAAGTCTATCATACCACTCCTTAAATGCATTGACCGTTCTTGCTCTCACCACTCCATCAGGCAATGCATTCCATGGTTCAACCACCCTCCATGTAAAGAAACCACTTCTCACCCTCTTTCTCACAGTTTCCTTTCGTAACTTCCAGGAATGGCCCCTTCTCATGAATCCTTCCCTCTGTTCAACCAAGTGAAAGAACTCCCCAGTGTCAACCCTGTAACCACCTCTTAACAGTTTAAAAGTCTCAATCATATCACCCCTCCTCCTTCTTCTATCCACCAAACTCTGCAGTCCACACTCCCTCAGCCGATCCTCATAACTAACATTGTACAGTCCCGACACCATCTTTGTTATACGCCTTTGTACTCTTTTCACAGTTAATTTATCCCCTTCAAATCCTGGGGACCAGATCTGAGAACAATAGTCTAAGTGTGGTCTGATCAGTCTTATACAACAGAATGATAACCATTTTATCTCTGCAGGTCAGTGTCCTTCTCATTATTGCAGCAATCCTGTGTTGCCTTCACTACCTTTTCAATATGTCCCCTAAATTTCAGGTTTTTATCAATTCTCAAACCCAGATCTCTTGTCTCTCCTACTTCCTCCAATTTAATTCCTTCCATAGAGTATGCAGCATCCCATCGATGTGCCCCAAACCTCAAGACCTTACATTTTGCTGCATTAAACTGACATCCCCATTCATTTGCCCATCTATCTAGCTTATTCAAATCCTTTGCAGGGCTACCACATTTGCACTATTACTAATAACCCTTCCCAGCTTCGTGTCATCCGCAAACAACCGAATATCCCCATGCAATCCACGGCAATGTCATTGATATAAAGATTAAACAATATATGTCCCAGTACTGAGCCCTGTGGAACCCTACTTGTAACCTTCTGCCTCTTGGATATTGCTCCACCATACACAACTCTCTGATACCTATCGGACAGCCAATCCTGAATCCAGTTGACCAACTGACATCTAGACCCATGTGCTGCAACTTGAATATCAGCTTATCAAGTTGTATTTTTATTTATCTTTTTTTTTTTTAATGAATCCTACCCACAAATATTTACTGTAAACATTAGTTTGATTAATTCAAGTTACAGCTAAAGCAGTTAAAGCATTGAAGTTAGTATGTGTGTGTGTTAACTTTATGTTCTAGCTAGTTTGCTTATGTCACAGGAATAGAAACCTGAGTTTTCTTAGAGAGAGAGGGGGGGACCCCTACCACTTTCATACTTTGCCCATACATGTCATTGATATGCGGTAGGATTTACAACATTTTGCGTGCGTGCGTGTGTGTGTGTGTGTGTGAAATACAAAATGACACTAGCTAAGTCATCTTTAATTGAAAAGTCTTACAAAGATCCTTCACATCCAAGATGAGATTTGAACTCTGCTCTGCTCTTTGCAACCAAAAGATATCATTGATCCGAAATGAGCTACAGAGGCTAATATATAGTACATAAGCACTATGCACATACTAATGTATGTGTGTGCATAGTGCACACGCTATGCATACACTAATGTATTATAAGTGCTTTCATTGGGTACCCCTAAAATTTAGTTAGACATTCACTAATATTCACGAGAATGAATATTCTAATGAATATTAGTGAATTATTCCCATTTTCCCTTGTATGCCATGGTCAAGTAATGCTTAATGCTCTGATAGACTTGTTAATCCTATCTAAAAAGATATTATGGCTGTCAGTTGCATCTGTTCTCCTGGCCAGTTTGCCTTTGGGAATTAAAAAAAAATCAAATTTCTCCAACTAACAAGCTGTGGATTGATTCCGATCCACAGCTTGTTGGTTGGAGAGTGGAGATGCTTGGTCAACTGGGCTGGCAAATATATTTCTATTAGTCTGAATATTTTAAATCAACTCCATTATTCTAAATACTATCAATATTCTTATGATATATTCAGCTGTAAAATTTAAATTCCATTGATTAATCATCTTATTTATATAATTGTGTGTAATGTTAGTGAAGTTTTGTTTCTTATTTACTAGAATATTTATTGTTTGGCTTTGTTATTACTACATTTCAGAAAGATTTTCCATATGAGAAATTTCTTTCGCATGCATTACTTTCCTTTTGACTGTGTATTCCCATTTTCCCTTGTGTGTCAAGCTCAAGGTCCTGTCATGGTCAAGTAATGCTTAATGCTCTGATAGGCTTGTTAATCTTATCTAAAAAGATATTATGGCTGTCAGTTGCATCTGTTCTCCTGGCCAGTTTGCATGGGGAATTAAAAAAAAATCAAATTTCTTGGAGGGGAACCATACCACATCATTGTGAGACCAGCTAACTCACATTCATTTGATAAGTCCTGGTAAATGTTCACATCCTAGGTATGATTAAAAGTCAGGTCTTTCCTACTAAAGGGCATTATTATTAAAATTCTTGCATTCACTTTCAAAAGTGCTTATGAAGGGACTCTTCTTGAAATTCTTACATTCCTTTTATATCAGTTAAATTTAATCAACTCACAAATAATCCTTGCTAAAATGGCTTACTTTGGAGGAGCCTGAAGTAATTCTGTAAAGTTAATTTCTTATTCCTGGTTTAGTCACATTAATTTAGACACTCTTTAAATAGACTCCATATTTTACTATTTTGAAATTCCCATCTCATCTGTGTGTGAGTTAGACCCAGTGATTGTCATTTTCAAGTAACTTGTCTTTGTTTGAAACCTGATTATGATAAGATTATGAATCATATCTGAATTGTCTGCTATGGCTTTAAATTGCATATGTTTTTCTAAATTGCATATGTTCTAGCCAGTTCGCTTTTTGAAAACCCAAGTTTCTGGGCAGGAAAAATGCTTCCATCTCCATATGTTTCATATGGAACTCATTTGATTAATGCTAATTCACTTTTGGTTGAAAAACTGATAAAGATTCTTTGCATCCTAGATGGGATCTGAACCTAGTTTTTTCCAACCAAACAGCATTGTATTTTATTTTCTCTAATAAGTTCTCAAAGACATTACTTGTGCCTTTTGTCTTGAAAGTAATTGTAGTAAAAATTGGTGGGATGCCCATTGGTGACTCCTTTTAATTTTTAATGGAAAATTAATGTTTGTCCTCTTGACATAATGATCAAGAGAGCAAATATGTTAGACACAGTAAACAATGTGCTTAATGACAGCATAAATATTTTTCATACTAAAACTAACAGTGCATTATCAGTGTGGAACAAATAATCAATTCAGAGTGATAGAATACATGACAAATACAATTGGTTAACCAGTGAAATGGATGGTGAGTTAAAAGAATCATATCAATTCAAAATTATAATAACAGAATAACTGTTGAGAATAACTATTTTTCACTTGGTTAGACTATAATAAGTTTAGTTTAATCCTTTATCCAAGTGTAGTCCTTTAATCCTTTTTAATCCTTTATCCAAGGCCACACTTGGATAAAGGATTAAACTAAACTTATTATAAACAGAATAACTCACATAAAATATTAATTATTAGTATAATTTTCACCTGTGTATCGCAGGCATTTTCAGTACATTTATAAAGCTAATTAAACAATAACTGACAATTCCAAAAAGCGCCACCTAAGTAGCTAATGTAAGATAAGATAATGCCAACTTCTTTATGGAGCACTTTGAACAACATATTTTTGACAACATTTCTCTCAGACCTACTCATTGGTTCAGATATGTCGATGACATTTTTGCTATCTGGAATGGCTCTTCTGAACTTCAAAAGTTTCTAAGTTAAATGCACTTCATACAAGGATCCAGTTCACCCTAGAAATAGAATCAAATAAGCAGTTAGCCTTTTTAGATCTTTTAGTTCTTTGCCAACCAGATGGTAAACTATATTTCTCAGTCTATAGAAAGAAGACTCATACAGGCCATTATATCCATGCTGAATCTCATCACCATTCCAGTCAAAAGGCAGGAACTATTAAAACACTGATTCATTGGGCCCACTCCTTTTGTTCTTCAGACTACCTGTCACAAAAAGAACTGCAATATATTTCCTCCTTTTTATCTAATGGATATAAGAATTCCTTCATCAAAAGAGCATTGAGTAGTTTTAATGTCTTCTTCTTCAAATACAGAAGAAATAACGCACATTCCTATCCCTTATGTGAAAGACATTAGTGAACATATAGCACAAGTTTTAAATCCACTGAATATTTTTGTTGCCTTTCGACATTTCAAAAAAAATCTCCACCTTTCTCACTTCTCCAAAGGACAAGCTTCCACATCTTAGTTATCCAGGTGTCTACCAGATTCCTTGCTCTTGTGGATTATCTTATTTCGGACAAACAGGAAGATCTGCCTCTATTCGGCTAGAACACTGGTCTTATATTCAATACCTTGAACCTGAACAGTCTGGACTTGCAGAACATGCCATTATCACTAGACATAGAGTTCATTGAAACAAGACAAGAGTCCTTCACAAAAGTCGGTTCCTCATGGATTTATAAAGATACATGAAACTTTATTTCACTCTCCTAACTTAAACAGATCTGATAGTTTATGTCTATCCCCTTTATGGGAGATAGTACTTTATAAATCAGCTAATCTTTCCTAACTTTTTATTGTGTGTGTATATATATCTATATAAATATAATTTTTTTTTTTTTTTTAGTTAGGAAATTTATTGATTTTTTTAGTTATCTTACATTAGCTACTTAGGTGGTGCCTTTTGGAATTGTCAGTTATGGTTTAATTAGCTTTATAAATGCACTGAAGATGCCTGCGATACACAGGTGAAAATGATACTAATTTTAACATATTTTACATGAGTTATTCCATTATTATAATTTTGAATTCATATGTCTGCTCACGGTATTTTCCTATTAAAACATAGATCATATCAATCAAAAAAAAGAAAAAAAAATTTCATTGATTATTATTTATTTATTTTTTTTTTTTTTTAGTAAAGCATATAACATTTGCTCTCATCTTTTTAATGGAATCAAATGCTACAGTCCTCATCACATTCAACTGATAATCAACTTCTGCTGTCCAACCACAGATGCGAGAATCCTGGCTGGCACAGTGCCAAGATGTCATTTCATGTTTAAGGGGAGGAAGGAATAAGGTGATGTTTGAATTTGTCACCAACATGCAAAATCACGTACTTTATACATAAAATTTTCCAGCTGTTGTTCAAGCAAAATAATTACCACTTTTAAAACTATAATTTTCATAAAAGAAGAGCTAATTTTCTGACGTATTATAATAATAAACACTCATTCATTGATTGTCCTATTATCGGAATGGATTCTCCTTTTCCTGCCATGCGCAGAAGTGTCGAGGGGTCTCGTATCTGTGGTCGGATGGTATATTCTTACACCAAAGGAAATTCCATAGAATGGGTTCCAATCTGATATATTGTTTCAGTTATTTCTTAACCTATAGGCAGAATCTTGAAGTTTCACCACATATCCACATATTATTCTATTATCCAAATTTCTGTTGTATGCCCGCACTTTGTAGAGCCAACCTTGGCAATGTGCCAAGAAGAGTCAATTCATGCTGAAGGGGAGAAAAAATCACGTGCTTTATATGTGAATTTTCCAACTGTTGTACAAGCAAAATAGTTACCACTTTGAGAACTAGAATTTTCATAAAAGAAAAGCTAATTTATTGACGTATAATAATAAACACTCATCTCACAAAACGCATTGATTACCCTAATATCGGAATGGATTCTACTTCTTTTGACATGCGCAGAAGTGTCGAAGGGTCTCTCATCTGTGGGCATATGCTAATCCCCTACCATCTACAGAAGATATGTAGGCTAGTTTCCATGGCAGAATAAGTTGTGCAAAGGAACAGTGATGGCAGTCCTATCTCACATATTTTAGTTGATTATTTCATGGAGATTCAAAAAATCAACTTTTCTGTGCCATTTTCCTTATATAAAGCTTCGTTTCATTGATGTCTTTGTGGTCTGGTCCCACTCAGAGATAGAATTACTTAAATTACTAGAAAAACCTTTTCTGCTCCTGTATCAGGTTCACTATTATATGTAAATTCAATAACTGTCTACCCTTTTTGGATACCATAATAATTTCAAATCCTACAGGTCATGTTAAATTTTTAGTTTATCAAAAATAACCTTTACTGGTAGATACTGACTCCTCACACTATCATTCATTGCAGAAGATAGGTATTATCAAAAGTCTTGTATATAGAGCTCATGCTACTTGTTCTTCTGATCCCATTTTGTTAGATGAATTAAATAAAATTAAAAGCACTTTGTTATCCAATGGTGACAATATAACTACCATTCAGAATTTATTGACAGTTATCATCCACCAGACTACAGTCTGATATAAAAAGAATTTCAATATCCTTCCTTAAAGGAATATCTAAACAAATAGCACAGAATCTCCACACTTCGTTTAAACCAGTTTAGAAACTATCTTCTTTGTTACCATCTACAAAGGATAAATTACCACCTGTCTTTTATCAGGTGTCTATGAAGTACCCTGTTCATGTCATCTTTGCTATTTTGGACAGACTTTGATACTCTGATTTGATTAGAATTCAAAAACATCAACAGTATATTGCATTTATTTTGTCTCTATTTATTGTTTATGAGATTCCTTGTGAAAGTAATCTGACATAATTTGGATAGACAGGCTATTCTGTGGAGGTGGGGAATTATTAGTACTATATTGGACATCTTAAACCTCAAGTCTGATCTTGCACAACATACACTGGTGTCCGAAACCTAAGGACGAACACTATTTCTGAAGATTACAACCACAAATTCAGACAAATCAGCTTGTGGCAATTTGTGTAACTGATGATTTTGAGTAGAAAGCAGGTACACATTCAAATTTTTGACTTGCACATAAAGGGTCACTTGGTAGCACTCAACAGGATAGAAGGAAAATGGCTGCACTAAGCAAATTGTGTTTGTAGGAAGCTCTTTTCTTGAATGAATAAAGTTGCAAACTTGGATGTCTTAAAAAGGCATTCATTTAGATGATGTCACGCAGGAAAGAATTATTGGAAAGCTTGAAGAAGGCTGCAAAATTACTGATATTACCAGAAAGTTTGGAATCTTGCATAGTGTTGTATCCATTCTCTGGGTGGCATTTCAGACCAATGGAGTGTGTTCCAGACATTTGCTAATGGGTCGCCCTCACTTTACCACAGAGCACAAAGACAGATTTTTGGTTTTAACAGCAAAATGTAATCGATGCACCATTTCAGGTCAGCTTGCAAGTCGGCTCCATTAAAGCACAGATACACAGATATCTTAACAAACTGTGGCAAGATGTCTGCGACAGGTAGGCCTAATAATGCCTTGAATGTCTGCAGTCTGTGTTCCTTTATTCACAGCTCATCATGGAGCACATTTTCAGTGGTGTTGTATCCATTAAAATTGAACAAGACACCAATGGGCTAATGTAGCGCTTCCCAAACTGTGCCCCCCCCCCCCTTGGGGATTGTTAGTTTTGTTGAGGGGGCCATGAAATAATGAAAACAAATTTAAAATGTTTTAAGACTATGTAGATATTTTTTTTTAATCTTAAAAGAAACATTTAATTTTTATTATTTATCATTTCTTTTTTGTTATTTTTTATATTTTAATGAAAAAAATCACACATCGGTGTTAGTTCACAAATTTTGCTTCCTGCGTATTTCAGCACTTAATGAATATTAGTAAATATATGCTTATTCATATAAGTTTCATTTCAAAGGTATTGATAAGAAGCACAAAAAAGCTTACAAATGCAAACTCTTGCACTCATTTAAAACGGCCAAGTTTTTCATGCTTTAAATTAATGTTTTATTGCTAGTGTACACAGATGTGGGCAATGCATAGGAAAGAAATACGCTTGGGATGCAGGGTGATTGCGCTGATAGTACAGATCACATGCATTAGAACTATAAATGCCGTGGATTCCCTTAATCACATAATTCACTAATTTCATCTTGTTAGTCTGTGGTGTGTCGTTATCGGTACGTGGTGCTATTATTTGATATATTCTACATTAAAAGTTTAACCCTGAGATGGATAAGTGACTGATTAAAAAAAAAAAAAAAAAAAAAAAAAAAAAAAAGAACTATCAGCAGAAGCAGAAACAGACTCATAAACGACAGTATCTCATATTTTACCATCGGCATCGTCTTCAGCCAGACAGTAAGAGGCAAAAAATGTCGCATGAAAAAATTCGAAAATAAGATTCTTCTTATTTGATATATGCTTTGTGCCATCATATAATGATCCAAACAAATTATGTGTGTAATCTGTTGGAAAAAAGTTATCAGATGATTGCATGCGACCCGGAAAACTTTGTCGCCATTTAGATACTGTTCATGGGGAATATAAGAGTAAGACAATTGAATTTTTTCAAAGGCTGAAGAATTAAAATGACAAACTAAATGTTTTTTAAATCATACTAAATTGAATGACAAATTAGTAAAAGTATCTTTCAAAATTGCTTTGTTAATTGCAAAAACAAAGAAACTTCATACAATTGGTGAAGACCTCATCTTACCAGCAGCAATAAACATTTGCAAAACTATCCATGGTTCCGAAATATTAGAACCTTTAAAAAAAATTCCTGTGTTTAGATTGCATTGCCGATAATATCATGTCTACATTAATTTCATGAATCAAACAAAGTAATACATTTGCCATTCAACTTGATGAATCTACGGATAATACAAATGATGCTAATTTAATGGTTTTTGTTAGATACTGCTATAATTTTCAAATTCATAAAGATCTACTGTTTTGCTGAAATCTTTCCACTACAACTAAAGTAAAAGATATATTTGAAAAAGTGAATAATTTTTTTAAAGAATATGAACTTGATTGGTAAGAGTGTATTTGCACTGATGGTGCTGCAGCCATGATGGGGAGAATTTCAAGTTTTGTAGCAGAAGTAAAAAAAGTTTATCCGAATGCAAGACATGTTCATTGCCTTATATCCATAGTGAAAACTTAATATGCCGAAATCGCTGAGTAAAGTGTTATCAGAAGTTTCTACTATAGTTAATTATATAAAAAGTAATGCTACTAATACAAGACTTTCGTATTTTATGCCAAGAGATAGATTCCAATTACGATACTCTTTTATATCACACAGAAGTAAGGTGATTGTCCTGCGGAAAAGTTCTAAAACGAGTTTTAATATTGAAAGATGAACTACGAATTTTTCTTCTTGATAAGAATCCCATATTAGCATCTCATTTTTGTGATCAAAATTGGTTATTTCATTTCTTATCTGTCGGATTTTTTTTCAAAAAAGTTAATGATTTGAATCTTTCTCTGCAAGGAAAAAGCACTAATATATTAACACTAAACATTATTTCAAAGTAAACTTTCTGCGTGGTTAAAAAGTTTTAAGGATAATAAAACAGAAATGTTTACTTCTCTCCATGAATATGTTAAAGAAAATAATATTTTACTTTCAACTGAAAATAAAAGGATAATAATTAACCACATCACAAATTCTATGTTTTTTTTTCGAAAAATATTTTCCTATGCTTCCATGGTCATCTCGAGAAGAATTAATTGATATGAGAGCAGATTTTACCCTCGAATCAGAATTTGTTAACAGTGATTTATCCGAATTTTGGATTCGATGACAAAAAGAATGTCCTTCATTAGCAAATGCAGCCTTAAATATGCTAATTCCATTCACATCTACATACCTTTGTGAAACACATTTTCATTATTATTGGTAATTAAAAATAAACACAGGTCCTGTTTATCAATGGAAGCATTAGAAGGAAATCTAAGAATTGCAGTTTCAAATATTTCACCTGATATTGACTTTTTGTATAGCAGTATTGAACACATCCATCACATTAAATTGTTATTAAACTTCTTTTATGTTTTTAATTCTTACTTTGTTACTAATCATTTTATGTTTCATGTGCTTGTACTGCAAATGTACAGTAATAATATATCTATATAAAAATATAAGATAATGTGGCATGTCAAATGTGTATGCAAGATGCTAAAAATGTAATATTTTTGTTTGATTTTTGCAATATTCACCGTGTATGTTTTGTATTGAATATAAATACAGTAAATATAATATTATAATACAGACATTATAATATGTCTGTATTACGAATTTTTTTTTCAATGGGGGGGGGGCATGAAATATTTTAATTTTTCCAAAGGGGCCTTTATATCCATCAGTTTGGGAAGCACTGGGCTAATGCACCTCTGATTCTAGATGATATTTGATCTGGTATGAAAGTGGTACTGCTTGCCATCACAAGAATGTTCTTAAAAGGGATAGATATGGTGGTGCTGGGGTCATGGTCTGTGAAGGCATTGTGCTTAATGGATGCACTGAGCTACAAGTGTTGGAAAAAGGGACTATCACTGGTGAACAATATTGCAACAAACTTCTTCAATGTCATGTTTGTTCCTTGGTTATGTAGGCGAAGAATTCATTTTTATGGGTGACAATGCCACACCACATCATACATGAGCAGTGGAGATACTTCTGGAGACCGAGGATATTAATCAAATTGAGTGGCTAGCATTCTAGAGACCGAAGATATTAATCAAATTTAGTGGCTAGCATTCTAGAGACTGAAGATATTAATTGAACTGAGTGGCCAGCATGCTCCCTAGATCTCAGTCCCATAGAATACGTTCGGGATGCATCACCCTATTGCCTGCTCAAAATTCCCCTCCAGAACAACAAACAAGGCCTTATCCTTGCTCTGAAGGAGGAGTAGGCCAGTTTGCCTCAAGAACTCCTGAATCACTTGGTGCTAAGCATGGTACAACATCGTGAGAGGTGCATCGCAGTTCGGGGTGGATATATTCCATATTGAAATGTCTCCCCCACATAGTTTTCTGTAATCACTGTACATTAATTTGTTAACCATGTCCTTAGGAAATTTGTAACTTTTGCCTAAAATGTATTGCAATTTAATTTGTATGAAATTTATTACACATTTTTTGTGTAATATAATTTATTAGTATGCTGGCAATAAATTTATGTCCACATTTGGCTGTGGTCATGAAAATTTTTTCATATACAGGTAAAATTGTAGTTTGTCCTTTGGAGTGAGGCTTGCCTTTTTTATAGTAGTAGTAGTTTTAAATATGAATATCTCGTTAAAGTTTTGCAACTCTTTTACACTAGCTGAATACGAATCAGAATAGTTGCCTTTTTCTCTCTTGAAAGTTTGATTTTCATCCAAGGTGTAAATATGAGAAATGATTTTTTTTTCTTTTTTGTTGATTGATATGATCCTTCTACCTCACAGCATCCATTTCACTGGTTAAATAATAATTGCTGTATTTGCCTTGTGTTCTTTCTCTTTGAATTGCTTGTTTGTTCAACTCTGATGATGTATTAATTTTGGTATGAAGTATTTGTGCTACTTGCATTAAAGTTATTTACTGTGTCTAACATGTTTGCTCTCTTTGTCTATTTTATTTGATTTTGTTTTATTTTTATTATTTTTTTTTCAGGGAAGTGAGAAGGGAAGTTAAGAATTGTTGCTGAAAATCTTATTCACCGATCCAGGAGTTAACTGTTCTGTAATATGTTTCTCCATTTCAACACCATTTTTGTGCTACTGATATAATTTTCCCATATTTATGGGAGGAAGTGTAAACGGATTCCTCTTCTACTTTATTTGTATACATTAAAAAATACATTATTGCAGAGTAGAGAATAGAATTGTGCTATTCGATACTATGTAGCACATCATTAATAATGTATGTGTGAGTTTTGTGGTGGGAAAAAAAAAATAGCAGAAGACAATAAGTAAAATCATTTATTACACATTGCATACTACCTTAAAAATATTAATGTTAATGAGGCAGTAATGTTATTATATTATTGGTTAATATAAAAATTATAGTAATATTAATTGTAATAATAATATAATTAATATTTATACATTTCTCTAACCAACAGAAGTGCTTTGCATTATGGGAGATACTGAGACAAGGAGTGATTGAGAGCTTGGTCCACCTTTACTACGAGTTGCCTCAGTCCTGAAGATACTTCAGGTGCAAACTTTGTTTGCCTACACTTGGGTAAAGGATTAAACTAAATTTATTATAGTCTAACCAAGTGGAAAATAAACTTCCAACATCTAACCAACAGACTATGGGTTCGAATCCCACCATGGGTATGGATGTCTGTTTGTCTTTAGGTTGAAGATGAATTTCATCACCCAGTGTGAGATCCCTGTTTATTGGAGTCCAGAAGTGGCTTTCATGTGTGGTTTTTGGATTATGTAAAAAATAAATTAAAAATACAAAAACATGTATAAAATTGATAAAAGATAGAAAAAAAATCTTTAGCCTACACATGGTACCAATTGTGCTATAGATTTGCAAATAATCTTTTGTGAGTGAGAGCAACATAAAACACACACCATCATCATCATCATCAGAAGCCTAACCTATAAAAGGCACATCATCAACCTCTCCAATAAAATTAAAACCAGAAATAACATCATTTCAAGGCTTGCTGGAACAACCTGGGGTTGTGGTACGGAAGTCCTAAAGTTGTCTGCACTAGCCCTCGCATTCTCTGCAGCAGAATATTGTGTCTGGGAAAGAAGTACACACACTAACATTATCGACACCCAGCTGAACTCTACCATGCGCACAATTAGTGGGACAGTGAGAAGCACCCCTCTCTCCTGGCTGCCTGTTCTATCTAACATTGCTCCACCACACAAGGAGAAGACAATACTCGATTAAGGAATTTAATAAAGCAATGAGCAACCCACTCCTACCCCTACACCAGCCTCTCATAAATCCACCTAGTCTTCGCCTCAAATCTAGAAAGCCTCTCTGGTCCATGCACGAACTCTCTTCAGCTGCACTGCCATCAATATCTGGCATATGGAGAGAATACTGGTCCAACAAACGGCTTCCTGGTAGAAGATCCCTGTGCTCCGCAGCCTGGTTTTGGTCTTCCTAGGAAGATTTGGTCATCCATAAACAGGATCAGAACTAGTCAGGGCAGATGTGGCTATCTTCTACATAAATGGGGGGCTGTCAGATCACCCTTATTGTGATTGTTCTCCCGTGGCTCAGACGATTACTCATATTGTGTACAACTGCCCAAAGCACCAATTTCACGGTGGTGGCCTACAGGACATCCAAGGTGACAGATGAGGCCTTCAATTGGCTTTCCAGCCTGGACCTTGACCTGTAGTTGGTACGGTGGTGGCGGTGGTTATGGAGGAAACAGAAGATCATGGTCCCATCTCACCACAAAGACGTTATTCTAGTAGTCACTCTCATAGTCTTTGTCATAGTATCAGCAGAACTCCTTATGTTAGAAGATGATGATACAGTGTGAAATGGGCCTCCTCTAATGGATCAAGTTTTCTCACACAAGACACAACTGCTCTCTACTTAAACCGTGGATACAGCCACTTTTATGTTCTGAAGTGTTGTGAGAACATGCAGTCTTGTCATACTTGGTGCAGCAGGACGATAATTGTTCCTGGCTTAATTATGACAAGTTACTTTTGCTTTATATTTAAAAAAAAAAAAAAAAAGAAAGACTTAGTAAGCATGTTGTGCCTTTTATGTAATGAACTTTAATATGTTAAGATTTTCATCATTTGTTTCTGGAAATTGTGATTGTATTTTTCACTTATCAGTTTCACGTAGCCATAAGAATAAATAAATCATCAATTCCTACCATGTACCCTCAAGGGGTGTACAGGATATGATAGTACTACATGAAAAATTTACATCATTACTAACTTCCTATCTACAGTTTTCCTCCAAATCAGTCTGTTACTTGTCAAGACTATCATTATCCAACATTATCAGATCTTATATTTCTATCATCTAAGGCACTTTGTACCGTATCCGTCCACCTATATCTTGGTCTTCCTCTGGATCGTTTTCCTGCCAACCTGGCAGAGAACACTGGTTTTGCTAATCTTTCCTTGCTCATTCTGTTTAAGTGACCATACTACCTGAGATTACCTCTGCTAATGCATTCCTGGATGCTGACAATGTCAAATTCTTTCCTAATATCCTTGTTTTCAATATGATATTGCCATTGATGCTATCTGTTCACGTCTCTAATCTTTCTCAGGACTCTCATATCTGCGGTCTCTAGTCTTTGGTCAAGTGTTTTACTTCTGACGCAGCTCTCAGATCCATAAGTTAAAACTGGTTTGAACACTGTCTTGTATACAGCTAATTTAGTGTTCTCACTAATTTCTCTCTTATTCCATATGAATTTATTTAACTGACTTCCTACCATACCAGCTTTGTTGATTCTGTTGTCTATTTCCATATTTAATTTACCATCTTCACTACAAATTGTACTTAAGTAGCTGAAACGTTTTACTTGTTCCACAGGTTCTCTGTTCACAACGCAGTTGACATTTTCAACGATTCAGCTTATTTTCATTGTTTTTGTCTTTTTATTGCTGACCTTAATACCGTATCTATTACAACAGTTATTCAATTTAGTCAGGGAATCTTGCAGACTTGTAGTGGATTTATTTAGAAGTATAACATCATCGCATAAAGCAAAGAGCTGAGATTAACAACCTCCAATTTTGGTATCAAGTTTAATACCATTTTCCTTCATAATGTGATCCATATAGATAATGAATAACAGAGGGGATAATGTACATCCTTATCTCACACCAGATTTCACATTAAACCATCTTCCTGTACTTCCTTCAATTCTAACTGCTGACTAATACTCAAATAAAGACTAAGCATTGCTTGATATAATGCCCCATTGACACCATATAACTGTAGTATATGTAAATATGCCTTTTCAGATCAACAAAACTTAAATACAGAAATTTGTTATATTTCCATGATTTCTTGACTATTTGTCGTAAAGTGAAGATCTGATCCTGACAGACTCTATTTTACCTGAATCCAGCTTGTTCTTCACAATTTTTTTTCTTTTCTTTCACAATTCTTCTCAACTGTTTCTCAAGTATAATTGCATAAATCTTACCAGGAACACTCAGTAGGGAAATACCTCTGTAATTCTCACATTCAGTTTTATTTCTCTTTTTATATATGGGTACTATGTAAGCTCTATTCCAATCATCAGGAATTCGTCCCTCCATCCACTCCTTCTGAACTATGCAGTGCAGCCATTGTAAGACTTTTATACCACCATATTTCAGCATTTCTTGTTGAATATTATCTACTCCTGCTGTCTTTCCACATTTCAAGCCTTTTTCTACCTTAGGTATGGATATGTATTCCTGACTGTATATTCCTGTTGAGTGTTTTTTACCACTGTGCTGTCACTGCTTGTTTCATTTAGCAATTTTTCGAAGTAATTACTCCATACTTCAAGGATATCTTTTTCTCCTGTTTTCATGTCACCTTTATCTCTAACTCCTTTTACAATTGCCATTCTCTAATATTTATATTGAATGGCAATTCAATATAATTACCATTCTCTAATTCCTTTTACAGCATTCTTTCCTCCATTTCTAAGCTTCTTCAACAACCCCCAGAATATTTTGCCACCTTATTGATATTTATTTTCTATGTTATTGCCAAAGTCCTCCCATGACTTTTGTTTAGCTAGTTTTACACAGTGTTTAGCTTTCTTACATTTGTCTCTATATTCTCTAAGAGCACAAGCTGACTTATTTGACAGGAACTTTTGATATGCTTTCTTCTTTTCCTTCACTGCCTCTTTAATTCCTGTATCCACCATGAAGTTTTGATTTTTCTATCCTTGCAGACAACCACACCACATGCCTCTATGGCTGAATCAGTGAGGGTTTTCTTCAAAGCTTGCCACTGAATCTCCAAGGTTTGGTTCCTGTTCTCAAACTCTCATTTTTCTTCAATAGTCTTTGTGTATTTTAGTCTACAGTTCACATCTGAGAGCTGCTTAACTTTTATTCGCTTTAAAACTTTCTTACATGTTATTCTTTTCAATATGAAATTCAATTTTACCCTGCTCAAGACTAAATAGTGATTACTTCCACTTTTAAATCCTCTGTACACTCTGCTGTCCTGCACCAGAGAGAAAACATCAATATCAACAATAACATAGTTAATGAGAATTTTCTTATTCTTTGCCTCTTCTCTCCATGTTAATTTGTGCACATTTTTTTATGTTGGAACATGGTGTTAGTAATATCCAGTCCATGTTCTGAGTAGAAATTCAACAAGTATTTGCCATTATTATTAGCTTTGTTCTTTTCTCCAAATTTTCCCAAAATATTTTTGTATATCTGACATTTATTTCCTACTCTGCTATTTAGATCCCCAACAAGGACCAATTTTTCATTGTGTCAGTTGCTTTTTCTAAAGCATCAAAAATTCCTCCACTTCTACCTTAGTAGAACCTTCTGTGGGACCATAGGCACAAATAAGTCTCATTGTCCTGTTCCCCATTCTGATATTTGCCGCATTACTCTACTTGAGACTGCCTGCCATTCAAGAAGATTAGCCTCGTATTTAGTGTTGAATACTATGGCTACTCCTTCTTTTCCTTGATTGTCATTGCCTGAATATAACACTTTGTATTTATTGCTCAGAAAGATCCCACCAGTTTTGGTCTTTTTTGTTTCAGTCACCCCTATTATGTCGATCTGGTACTTATCTAATTCCTCAGCTAGCTCCATTTCTTTGCCATTCAGGCTTCTTATGTTAATAGTACCGATCTTTAACTCTTGTGATATTGAGTTGGGGTGTGTTTTCAGATTTGTTACAGTAGCTGACTTTTCGCTGTTCGCCCTGGTTTCCTGGCGAAAACAACGGGGGCCTTGTTAAACCGGGCGCGCCCCAGCCGGCATGAAATTTTGTCATGTTGTACCATCATTTTGTAGTTTGGTTTAATCCAATAGGAATACAATTTGGTTGGCTAAATCCCAAATTGCCAGCCCATCCTCGTTCATTCAGTATCCAGGTAGATACACAACAGGGTGCACCACGAGAAGGTGAGGATTGAACATTAGGTCAGAAGCCCTTGTCGGTTCTCCACATTCCTTTAAAGGCTATACTAAAATATATTTTAGATATATCTTCATAAAAATGACTCTCCTGTCTCACAACCGTGCAAAGCTTTGAGTGCTATGCTTCATTTTATTTTTTTTTAATTTTTTGTTTATTACAGACTTGTACTGCTACAGTTGATTCCCCCTCCCCCTATATCTCATGCATCTGTTATGCATGATTTGTTCATGAAACGTTTTTATGTTATTTACTGTTATTTACTTACATTTAAGGTTCTTTGGTATCTTTTCATAGTAACTGCAGAACCTTTTTTTAAAAAATCAACTATAAATGTAACAGGTTTTGTTAGTATTAATTATGCACTTTTATTTCAAGAAATCCAGCAGAAGTGGCACATACCTGTCGTGGGACCATCAATTTAGTTAGTGCTGTTATTCACACTGAAGATTCATGTAATTTTGTAATTTCAAATGGTGGCACGCAAACATTCCACCTTAAAGCTGCTAACGAAATTGAAAGACAGCGATGGGTGACTGCCCTTGAATTAGCTAAAACAAGAGCTATACGCATGACTGAGTCAGGTACAGTTTCACTTTATTATTTTAATGAATATTATATATAAAGTTGTTCAGACATTTCTTTGACTGTTTTAAATGAGGATGGCAATTGAATACAAATTAATTTCTATGAGAAGTGTTATTATTCAGCATGACAATAAACTATGTTCATTGCCATGGTGATTGGATTTGTGGACATGGAAATGTGTTTTGAACTTCTGATATTATATATATATGTATATGTGACATCAACTAGTACTACATATAAGTAATAACCACTCAATCCAGTATTGACATCATTTGTTTAATATGCACAAATTAAATGTTTAGTTTGTTCAGTATCTGTTAGTTGGTATGGTGCTGTAAAAGTCAGCCATAGCATCCTTAAGAGAATCATCATCATCTTGAATTTCCACTGGTATACTGTTATATAAAATTTCATTGAAATTGGAGATGTCTAATGCCTATTCATAGTTTCTTAATACAGCTGTGTAGATGTCCTGTCATGTTTGTCGAGACAGTAATAAGTGTGGATAAAGTAAGCTATATTATGGATATATATTCATGAAACTTATTAGTCATTAAGAATGAAACTTATTGTCATTCAGATGGTTTACATGACTTTCATGTCATACATACTAATTGAATCATAAGTTATTGTAACCTTTGCATTTCAATTTCTACGTTGAGATCATTTGCCTTTCACCTCATTTCATCCTCTCTAATTATGTTAGGTTTAGCATCCTGTTGTGGCTCATGTATAGCTTCATAGAAATGTAATTCGAACAAGACAGGATGGTTAATCTTATTAGTAAGGTCTTAATTTCTTTGCATGTATTCTCTTAGTTTTCCTGCCTTGTAGGATGAAAAACTTAAGTTTTTGGGTTGGAAAAAAATCCTACTGTCTCCTTATGAGGCTGGCTAACTCATCTTTACTTGAAAGGCCCCTGCACAGATTCTTAATGTCTTAGATGAGAATCAAATGCATCTTTCCAACCAAAGGGGCATTGTTGTTATTAACTGACTATGGATAATTTTCAAGAATACACACACACACACACAGAGACAGACAGAGAGAGAGAGATTGCTGCCCAAGATGATAATAAGCAATCAATTGGCCAGCCATATTTCTAATATGTTGCCAACAGGAGGAAAATATGATTGTGGATGGATTAACTTTCTGGATGAAGGTTGGACTTAAGTGACCAAGGCAGATGACGTTGTTTAATAATCACTTCATTCACTTTTAATGCATGTAGTGTTCCTTTCACCACATGCATTGGAAGTGAATCACGAGTATGTATTCTGAATACTGAGCATGCTAGATGTCAGTAAGGCAGGAGAGACTAGATGGAATTTCCCAGCATGGGTTAAGGAAACGTTCTGCGCAACTGTAAGATAGTGCCATTGCATAAGAGTTGTGGTAGAATGGCAGTATCGAACTATAGGCTATTTTGTATTTCTTCTGTGGTTGTTAAAATTTTGGAGAAATTGGTAAGAATTTGTATACAGAACAGGGCAGATGACAGCAATATTGTGTATGCAGACTGGCATGGATTTGTTAAAGGGCACTCTTGTTTTAGTAATCTGGTTGCCTGTTACAGTAGAATAGTGAATGAGGGTAAGGCATATACTGTCATTTTTTTTTTTTTTTCTTTTCTTTGCAAAGGCAATTGACAGGGTGCCACATGACAATTTGATTTTTAAGTTGCAACATATGGTTTTGGATATCAAGTTAGTAGATTGAATTGGTAACTGGCTTTTTGATAGATATTAGAGAGCTGTATATCGGGGAGCAGTATCATAGAATAAGTATATTACAAATAAAGTTTCACGGGTTTCAGTACTGGGACCATTACTGTTCAGTCTTTGTCAATGATATTGTCTTTGCAGGATGATGTGAAGCTTAGGAGGATTATTAATAATAGTGTTGATTGTTTGGCTCTTCAAGAGGATGTGAATAAGCTGGACAGGTGGATAAATGAAAGGAGATGCCAGTTTAATGCAACCAAATGTAAAGTTTTGAAATGTGGGATCCACAGTTGGGATGCTTGTTTCAAAATAGGTACTTAAACTGTCATGTTTGTATAAATTAAAGACAGAAACTAAACTTCTGTGGAAATAAATTTAGTACATGTGAAATTTTTGCCAAATAAATTTAGTAGATGTAAAATTGTACTGAAGATGCCTTAGATGCTAAGATAAAAATTTTACATCTACTAAATTTATTTCCAAGTATGTTTTAGTTTCCTTCTTTAATTTATACAAAGGTGGGGTGTTTCATGCTCACTTCTGGAAGAAGAGTGGGATCTTGGAGTGATTGCAGATGGAAGTTTGGAATTCAGAAGACAGAGGTTGTGAAAACAACTCAGAGAACTGCTGCAGTATATGATGAGGACCACAAGAGATAAAAAGGGTGATGTAATGTTATATAAAGCTTAGATCAGACTACTTCTAGATTTTTGCATTCAAATCTGGTCATGGGATGAAATAACCTTGGAGACAGTGCAGTGATGGATAATGAAAATTATATCAGGACTATCCTCATAATTTGGTTATGAGAATATGCTGAAGGCATGCAAAACTACCGAGTTTGGTGGATAGAAGATGGAGGGATATGATTGAAACATTTAAGCTATTCAAAGGATATTATTGGATTGATACTGGGGAAGTTTTCATACCGACTACCAAAAGAGATGGATAGATACAGACCAAAGGAAGGAAGAGAGAGAGAAAGGCCAGCGACAAGATGGAAAGACCAATGAAGCCAGAACAAAGGCAAATGGTTAATCCTTGAAGAGAAGAAGTTTTCATATGGTAGGAAAGAACAAGAACAGATGGAGCTGTTCCTATAAGCTGCAAAGGGAAGTAGTTGGCAAGAGGGCAAAAATTCAGTTTGTTGCATGGAGAGTGGTAATAGCATGGAAGGCATTGCTTGAGAAGGTGGTGAAAGTGCAAACAGTGGATGTGTTTTAGAAGTGATATGATACTTTGTGTAGTGTTGGCCTCCCATGAGGCGTCGTCTGACTGCATGGAATTCAGAAAAATAATAATGGTGATTTTTTTCTGTTAGATCTAAAGATCCTATTTTGTAACTTCTGTCTTGATGAAGCCTAGAGTCCTGTTGTGTATATGCACTTAAACACTTAATATCATGTTCACTGGACATCCACAGATGCCTTATGGTCACTCTGACGATGATGTGCCTCACCATGTAGTCCTATTGTATGCTTTTCTGGAGGCTTCAACTCTCTGAAGATCAGTAACTCCACACACACCTTCCATCCATCTCATTGATTGTGTACCCCTTCCTCTTTTTCCGGAAACTTTACCTTCTATTACTATTCTGAGAAGTCCTCCTTCCATCCTTTCAATGTGTCCAAAAATTTTAACTTTCTTCTGTCAATATCCTTGAGGAGCCTGAAAGTTCTATTAATCTTTTCTAACACCCATCTATTTGTCTGCCTTTCAGTATATGATATTCTCAACAGCCTTCTGTAACACCACATCTCAAAAGAAGCTATTCTTTTCTTATTTGACTTCTTTAGGTTCTAATTCTCACATCCATAAGTCGCTGTTGGAAAAACAACTGCATCCAAAATCCTCAATTTTATTCCCATGGAGATAGACTTTCAACTTCATGAAGTTGAAAGAGCAGTTAAGCAGCTTAACAGCAGTAAGGCCCCAGGTGCAGATGAATCCCAGCAGAGTTAATTAAGGCCACAGGGGGATGGATGGATAAGAGTGTTTCATGGATTGATTACAGTGTGGCTTACCATCCTGTCTTTTGAAGTGACCTTCTCCATTCCATCTGGTCTCTGTAATTTCCAGGATGTCAATTTTATACCTATCCATCTCTTTACACATAATCTCAAGAGTGCCCATCTGTAGACTCATCTGTGTTCAGCATGTGAAACTGTAGGAAGTAATAAAAAGAATGGGTTTCCTCAACACACTATCAGGTTGATAGCCAACTTCTACAGGGAGCCACAATAAGAACAGGTGTTGGATTGATTGATTAGCTTCACGTGAGAAAAGGAGTTAGGCAAGGATGCACTTTCTCCTCACTTGTTTAGTATATATGTGGAGGACATCATGCATGAAACATTGGATAAGCTTAAGACTGGAATTAGGATAGGTGGTAGATTAATCAGTAATCTGAGGTATGCTGATGATACCATACTCCTCTGTAATTACAAGGAACTAGGACAAATTCTTGATAAAGGTAACAAATCAGTAATAACAAAGAACTCAACTCAACCCTAGCAAGACAAAGATTATGGTTCTCAAAGGAAATACAAACAGGGAAGCTCTTGAGAAACAAGTGTACCTTAATGGAGAAAGAATTGAGGAAGTCAGCAAGTTTGAGTACCTGGGATCCATTATTAATTTGAAGATGCCAGAAGAAGATTAGGAATTGCTAAAATAACAGTCAGAGACTTGTCTAAAATCTGGAAGGATGGATCTGTCTCCATGGAAACAAAATTGGAGCGACTTAGAACCTAAAGAAGTCATAAGAAAAGAATAGCTGCTTTTGAGATGTGGTGTTACAGAAGGCTGTTGAGAATATCATATACTGAAAGGCAGACAAATGGATGGGTGTTAGAAAAGATCAATAGAACTTTAAGGCTCCTCAGGGATATTGACAGAAGATAGTTAAAATATTTGGACACATTGAAAGGATGGAAGGAGGACTTCTCAGAATAGTAATAGAAGGTAAAGTTTCTGGGAAAAGAGGAAGAGGTAGACCCTCAATGAGATGGATGGATGGTGTGTGTGGAGGATTCAACTCTCTGATTTTCAGAGAGTTGAAGCCTCCAGAAAAGCATACAATAAGACTACATGGTGAGGCCTGGTGTGGGACGTCACCGAGCATTGGAGTGACCATACGGCATCTTAGGATGTCTAGTGAACATATAGATATGGAGTTTCAGCATTTTACTTTATGCAGATGATGTTATACTACTAATAAATCCAGTACAAGTCTTCAGGATTCCTTAATAAATTTAATAACTTCTGTAACAAATTTGATATGAAAATCAGCATTAAAAAGACAAAGGTTGGGAGGAATATTGAAAACATCAATTTAGAATGAGAATCTATAGAACTAGAACATTTCAACTATATAGACAGTTTTTAATGAAAATAGTAAATTAAATATGGAAATAGACAATACAATTTATAAAGCTGGTATAGTCAGGAGTTAAGTGAACAAATTGATATTAACTTATGGATCTGAGAGCTGGGTTAGAAATGAAACAGTTGATCAAAGACCACAGATATGAGAGCTGTGAGCAAAATTGGCAGAGGAAGCAGATGGTACCAGTGGTAGAACATAATAAAAATGAAGTTATCAGAACATTGTTAGCATTCTAAAGTACATTTCAAGGCTTACACATATAAAAAACAATTATATAGAATTTATTCAAAAACTCCAATACAGTAATCCCCCGATTAGTGCGTCATTTTTTTTCGATACACAAATTCGATAGTGCACCTATATACATCTTAAAAATAGATGTTACAGATTTTGAAATTTTTTATCTATACATTTTTATGGCTAACTATTTTAAAAAATCACGCGCCAGAATGAAATAATTTAGTTACCGATTTAAAACATTTTACAAAGTTATTTTTAATGGCATTCTACACTACTTCCATGTACACTATGTATACTATGTTCCAAATTTTTACTGCCAAAATGTATGTCGTCTGCTATAGTATGCCCACAGATTCGAGACCCTTCAACACTTCTGCACATATCACAAAAAGGAGAATCCATTCCAATAATAGGGTAATCAATCAGTCTTCTTGGGATGAGTTGCTTATTATTACATGTCAGAAAATTAACTTCTCTTTTATGATCATTGTAGTTTTAAAGTGGTAACTATTTTGCTTGTATAACAGTTGGGAAATTTTATCTATAAAGCATGTGATTTCACGTATTGGTGACCAATTTGTACGTCCTTCATTTCTTTCTCCCCTTCAATGATAACGTCCTAGAGTTAATCAAATCTCATTCTGAAGAATTGAGTGATTCCAACCTGCTCAATTTAGATGCACAGCAGGAAGATCCCGAAAAATATGAAGAAAATTTAACCACTGATAGTCAGCCAAAAGAGATTTCACAGAAACAATTTGAAAATAGTTTTCTTATAATCAAAGATTTTAAGCAGCAATGCTTAGAGGCTGACCCTGATGAAGAAAGAAGCAGTAAAATTTGCAGAAGAGTAGAAGAGGCAATAGGGCCATACCATTGGTTGTATGAAAAAAAAGAAACAAAATGCCGCCAAACTACGTTAGCTCAATTCTTTGTTAAGAAGTAGAATAATAAAATTTATATTTTGAATATGTTTTATTGTCTTTCAGCTTCTTGGTTTTCCTTTAACTAAGCCCTGAGACATACCTTAATTCTTTTATAAAAAAATTAAGGTTCAAAAAAGAAATTTGAGGAACGAATTATACTTTTTTCCATAGGTTATTATATTCGATTAGTGCATTTTTGATTAATGCGCCTGTTTTAAAGAATGCATTAGGCGCACTAATAGAGGGATTGCTGTATATTTCATCCAACATTACATGGACATCATCAGGGAGATAGACCATTAACTATCTCGGTCGCATCTGAAGTATATGATATTACATTATTAGAGTTCAAAGGAACAATTTGCATAGATAAAGAAATTAAAATAATTATTAATAAAAAATAAATAAATAAAAAACTTATGAACAATTAATTGTAATCACTTTCCACAATTTGGATATTGCCACATGGTCTTATCAGTTCAGGTTCAGATAATTTAATAGCATTTCACATGTTTCAAGGAAAACACGATTGAATATGAGCTTGCTGGAGTGAAAAAGTTTTGTCTGGATCCAAAGAACTTTGTGCCTAGTCAGTAGCATGAGAAGCAAGGCCAGACTTGTTATATTCCAAAAATGGAATATAGTCTTGATGTTCTTCATTTCTAATCAAGACAGGAAAGTCCAGTCTGTCCAAAATGGGAAAGATGATATGAGCAGGGTACTTGATAGACACCTGATAAGGAAAGAGGTGGTAATATATCCTTTGTTGATGGTAGAAAGGAAAACAGTTTCTGAGCTGGTTTGAAAGAAGCATATCGAATTCAAATGTGTCTTTTCTTTGAAATGCGAACCTGAACCGATCAGACTGTATGCCAATATTCAGGTTTTTGGAAGTAATCACTGTTAATTGTTCATAGGTTTTTGTATGTTTTTTTTTAATTAATAATTTTTTAAATTTTCTTTTTATTTTTTTATGTACGGAAGTTACTACAATTGTTTCTTTGAACTCTAATAGTGTAATGTCATATACTTCAGCTGCGACCGAGACACAAGCTAATGTACACATGATTTATGGCTCATTATTTTGATTCATCTTTTGAATGTAGTTAACGTTCTATCTCTCTAATGATGTCCATATAATGTCGGATGAAATATATTGGAGTTATTAAATAAATTCTATATAATTTTTGTTACGTGTGTAAGCATGAAACTTACTTTAACCCCCCCCAATCGGCCTTGACGTTTATAGATGTTCAACTAAATCTGGATACAATTCTGTATCCGGATTTAATGTTTAGTGCACATGTTCCATTAAAGCTGTTAATTGTTAGCATTCAGGAATGTGTAAGTGGAGCTAATCTGTGATGGTGTTGTCACATAAACAGAATGGGACCAGAAAGGTTAGTAAAACTGCTGCTTGATGTTTAGTTGATATGAAAAATACCCAAAGGAAGACTGTGATCTAATTGGATTGATGCAGTTGGAAGTGCTTTTGAAAAGAAATATGACAAATATAAAATTGTTTACACTAGATAATAATTTATAACTATTAGATTTATAATTTAATTGTTTAGGATATTGAATATTTATTAGGATAGGATATATAAATTAGAACAGTTCTCTGGCCAGACTCTACTGTTGTGCTATAGGTTTTGGTGGTCTTCCATATGTGGGGTTAATATACTAGGCATGTTCAAAAAAAGACCGAACTTTTGCTATAGACTTTATTGCTCATCTTACAACATTTTAAGTACTGTCCTCCCCTTCAAAGTAGTCCCCTCTATTGACGATACACCGTTCCCAACGTTTCTTCCATTGTTGGAATGCTTCTATGAAATGCACTTCTGAATCCCACAATTCAGACCTCTTATTGTGCATAGCATCCCTCAAACACACTAAAACTTCCTGGTACAACTCTTTGTTTATCATCTGACCATGTGATGCAAATTCATAATGGACAATGCCTTTCCAATCAAAAAACACAACCAACATCACCTTGATCTTTGACTGACTCATCCGTGCTGTTTTTGGTCAAGGAGACCTTTTCCCCACCCACTACGATGGCATCTTGGTTTCAACATCATAGCCATAAACCCACGTCTCAATTTTTACGAAGTTGCAGCAAAATTTTACACACACACACGTTGTTCTTCAAGCTTTCATTGTCACTAATCCGATGAACAGTTTGTGCACCTGCTCACTTCAGTGGATGTAACTCGAAGACTAATACTCATAGCAGAACGTGGCAAATGGTAGTTTGTTGTCAAAACCTGCCTCTTGGTGCGCTCAGTAGCTGTAGCATGCTCTCTGTGATGGTTGGCATGCTATTTAAAAAGTTTGATCTTTTTTTGAACATCCTAGCACACACACACACACACACACACACACACACACACACACACACACACATATAAATTAGTTAGGTGTTATATCCACTTCTATTTTGATTTATTTTTATTTCTAATTTTACTCTGAATCCTTTTTATGCATCCCCAGTTCTCAGTTTTCTGCAGTTTATGAAAACTGCAGAAAACTTTTTTTTTAATGTTTCAATAATGTAGGTATTATTTTAACAAGAGAAAAAAATACAAACAGTAAGAACAATAATTATTATTATTTACATAGGCCCATGGGGTATAAAGACTTGTCATGGGGAGTTTAAAGAGAAACTGTGATAATTATGGTATGAATAATGGTTAGTGGAGTCCTCTAACTATTATACGTACAGTGATTATCACAGTTTGTCCTTAAACTCATTCACTAACAAAGCAGCCATTGCAATCATCTCTGGCAGTCCATTCTGCTCATTCACCAGTCTTCTAGCAAAAAATCCTAGATCTCACACCATTCCTAAACATACTCTTACATAACTTTAGGAATGTGTGTTTGTTCTTCTGTCATGTATTAAAAAATTTTTTGCATCTATTCTATAAAGCCACTTTAATAACCTATATGTTTCTGCCATGTTCCTTTCTTTCTCCTTCTCACATAAACTTCGTAACCCACAAACCTTTTTGCTATCCTCATAAGCATCATTACACAGATCAGTTACCATTGGTCACTTAGATCTCGATCCTCTCTCTCTCTCTCTCTCTCTCTCTCTCTCCACCACTTCCTCATCTCCAAGAAACCCAGATGACCATGTAGGCACTTTTGAAATATGTACTTTTGCAGGTTCAAGGAGGAGAATCCTATTTTCCAAAAACTACACTTGTTCAAGGATGACTTTATGCACATAGCAGTTTTCTGCGTCCAGTGAAACTATAACACAAACACATTTGTTACAGCATGTTTTACAAATGATTATTTTTGAGTTACATTTCATTATTTAGTTAAGCTACTGGATACATATTTGCCTTATGTGATTAGATAAAAGCCTCTAATAAATGAATTTCTTAAATCAATAACTTCATGAATAAATGAATATCTTAAAATAAATTTCTCCCATTTTAGCAGTATGAAAATAAGGTACTAATGCAGTTATAATAAAGGCGATTCCACACCGCTTTCATAAGTCTACACTTCACAATTAATGAAAAGGGGTCCCAATAAACATGGGTCCAGAAACTTTGCATTTTTACAATACATCCCTTTGTAGTTGGCATGAGCATGCTGAACATAAACAACATGCAAAATGGATCGACACAACTTGATGAATTATGTGATTGTAAACAACCCACATATTATTATTATGTGACACCTCCAAGGAGCCCTTGGACTCATCATGGGAAGGCACACTATTCTACTTCACAACAACTTACTGTCTCATCTACTTAATCCTCTTACTACCTCTTAATTATATGCAAGATGTGCCTGGAGTTGCATTCACTTTAATAGCTTTACCGTGAGTGAGAGTGCCCTGAGATATGCACTTTTATTAATAAACATGCCGGTGGAAATGCACATCACATGTTGGCTTTTATCAAGAGGCTTTCCCTGTCATTGAATTTCGTGTTCTTGAATATTCATTCATCTTGATCACCTTCTTTGTGATCATTACACAGTTTTTTCTGCTTTGAAATGAAGGAGGACAAAGAACCTATTATATTAAACCAAGGAAAAATACTCTGCCTAGTGGCACTGAAATCCATGTGCTAACACACAAGAATAGGGTGTCTTCCAAGCAAGTATTGTAGGGTCCTGCATGAAGATTGAATTTTCCAGTATCATTTCCAGCTGGTTCAGATACTTTTACAAAATAATCATCATTTATTGGTATTTTTCCAATGGTTTCTGCAACCATGCATGCAGGACCAACACACTCTCTCTCTTGTGTATTTTTCACATATGAGGCTTGTTCACTCAATATGATATTTTCAGTCAACAAGCAACATGTGGGGCAGTCAAAATCCAATCCACATGCAGTTGTTCATTCAAAAGTATTAGTAGCAATTCTTCATCAGCACAAGGACAGGCATCTTTGGAGATTGATTAATGCTGTTAATTGCAAAATATAGCAACATAAGAGGATGACATATTCTAAGCATATGAAAGGTTGGAAAGAATTTTTGGTCTAATTTCAAGACCATTCTCACTGTGAATAGTTAGGCAAAGTGCACTAGAATAACAATTCTGTTGTAACAGTTTAATAATAATTTCAGTGTCCTTCCTTGAACAGCAAATAAACAGTTAAAGAGAAAGAATACAATAGACAACAAATTGTTATTCTGTTGCATTGAGAATGATATGATATTTTCAGTTAGTCAGCAACACATGTAGGCCAATCAAAATCCACATGCAGTTGTTCATTCAAAAACATTAATGGCAATATTCTTATTGCCATTAATGTTTTTGAATTAATGTTTTTCATTAAATTTATTTCAAACCTTGAAACTAGACTGAAAATTCTGTTTTTTAATAAATATTTCTTTGAAATGTGACTTCGATAATTTATTTGCTAAGAATAGTGCTATATGTTTTGCTAAACAGGACCTTTGTACCCTGACTTCTTGCAAAACCTAGTAGAAAACAACTTGCATGGTTTGTTTAATGATGTTCCTTGGCAATCGGGAGAAATATGAATATGGTTCATGCGTGACAGAGCTCCACCACAATTCAGTCCTGAGGCCTAAGGTATGATGAAAGGTTTCCTGAATGATGGATTGGTCAAGGTGGACCAATTATATGGCTTCTTTGGTCACCTGACCTAAATCCTGTGGATTTTATATTTGTGTGACCATTTGACATTATATGTGTTCTCATTCCCAGTGGGAAGTGTTGAACCTTAGGCACATGCTGAACATGCATGCACTACCATCAGATACTAGACCGAGACTTTTGCAAGCATGATGCTTGCTCTCAATAATGAGACCTCTCTCAGTGACTGGTAATGAAGGTCATTTTGAGTAACTACTTAGTATGTTTATCCTACTTCATTTCTTTTGAATTTATGCCAAGGAATTTACTTATTTCTTGACATTTTGCCTTCTCTTTACATTGCTGGTTGTCGCCATTCATACTACAAAATGCTACATCTCTGAAATGGATAGGTTCCAGACCCATGTTTATTGGGAACTTACATTCGTATTTTGAGATGTAGAATATATCTTTAAAGTTCATGACAGGAGTTGTGATATTATCCTATATATTTTTATGTGAATACCACCCACAAACGGCTGTAAATCTATAGTACATCAGTATTGCAAGTAACTAAGAGTTAGATAATTTGAGAGCCCTACTCCAGATACCAGCATGGTACTTTTTTGAGCTATTTCAGACCTTCGTTAAGCAGGGTTGTAGTCTCATGCTGAGGACAAAAATTGTCTCCCACCTTGTTAGTCATGTGTGTAATACAAATATTAATGCATCTGTCTCTATTTTCATTATCTGTTTATGTGCACCATATTTCATTTTTGTAACCCAAGAAAAAGGAGGTAATCTTGTGCTGTGGTATCCTGCTTCATTGTTGTTTTAGTCATGATTTAAAAAATTTTTATATTTTTATTTGAGTGTCGCTAGTGAACGTGTTTTAAATTAAAGTTTAGTGTGGCTTTTTGTCTCAAATTGTGCTTCGGTTGGATACAAGTGTTCTTCAGTGGTGTTATTGTTTGAAACTCTGTTGTATATATTGTGTTTTCACTGCTGTTTCACTACTTCAGTCTAAAGATGGCGTCCAACAAGAGACGTACGTCAGTGGCTTGGAGGACTTCTATACAAAAGTCTATCTCTGTTGGATTTTTCGCAACGGATGCATTGTGGAAACTTCTACGTGTATACGCCGAAGAATGTGAAGGATCTGTGGACTGTTTGGCTAAATGAGAAGAATGAAGACGTCAACGTATGTGAGAAGTGTCGGGATAGGCTGGAGCGATTAGGAATGGACGCAGACGTCGGGGCCGTAGCGGAAGCAGGAGTTCATGAAAATGAAAAGTGACCTTCATCTTCTGCAAGAGGAATTAGAAGTGCTCAGTAAGGCGGTTCTGGAAATTAAAACTGAGTTAAATGTGTTGAATAGAGAAATTAGGACTATGGAGATTACTTTAGCCGAAGTAACTAGAATAGGATTAAGTATGGGAGAGTCTTTGGTGATTGATGAAGTAATAAATAGTATTGGAATGATGGGGAGTCAACAGAATGAAAGCACAAGAGGTCTAGAAGAAACGAGATGTCGTGAGAGTGAGGGAGTAAGTAAAAGAGCATTGAGTAATGAAACTGGGAGAGTCATGCTGAATAGCGTAGAAAATGAGACCATGAGTGACGCTTGTTTGGACTTGAATGAAGTTATGAGTGGTAAAATATATGGTGATTCTATGATTAAGGATATGGAGAGCGGTATGCCTGAGGAGTGCTTGGCTGGTGGAACAATAGAGAGAGTGGCTCTAGCAATAAAGAAAGGACATGATGCAGAAAAGATGATAGTTATGGTGGGTACAAATGACCTGAGTGGTAGTATAAATCGAGTAGCAAAAGATTTAAGAACATTGTTAGATATCGTGAAGAAGAAAAGTGTCAATGGGAGGATAGTGTGTGTGTGCTGCCTCGTTTTGACAATTATGAGTTAAGTAGACAAGCAGTGATAATGAATGATATGATTGCAAGAATGTGCAAAAAAAGAGGTCTGGAATTTGTTGATGTCTGGAGTGTGTTTGAAGGAAAAAGCTGTTTTCTGAACAAGTTTGAAGTAATTGGGCAGGGAAAATAAAATCAAAAAGATTGAGTGTGAGAGGGAGAAACTTAAGCAGTGATTGTATATTTGTTGATCCTTATTTGCAGAATAGATTGTATAAAAATCGGCATGGGACTACTGAAATTAGTGATATGTATATCAGTTCTAAAGCTGCTACAAGAACTAAAGGAAATCTGCAATTTTTGAATACCAATGCAAGAAGCATTTGAAATAAGAGGGAAGAATTTTTGGCATTAGTCAGTGCAATCTCACCAAAAGTTGTAGGCATTAGTGAAACTTGACTGTCAGCAGAAGATGTGGTCACTGGAATTGAATGTGATGGGTACAGTATTTTCAGGGAAGATAGAGAAGATAGAATGGGGAAGGAGTACTGTTGATGATAGCTGATGAGTTGCAGACAAAGAAAGTAGTATATAAGATGATAGACATGTGAATGATAGTTCATTTGAGGTGGTCTGGTGTGAAATAGTGACCAATACAAACAAAATTAGTGCAACTTCAATTGGAAGAAGGAAATATCACGTGGCAAAAAGGAAATGGAATTCATACATCTTCTACGAGATAATTACTTGAAACAGCACATAACTGAAGGGGAAAGATGTTAAAAGTGCATGGGATAAAATCAGCGGGTATCTGAGGAAGGCAATATCTGATTGTGTCCCCATGGTCAGGAAGACAAACAAGGTAGGCATTAGATGGATGAGTAGTAGTATCAAGCTCGATCTGCAAAAAACGAAAATGTTATGGAGAATTTACAAGGAGAAAGATGATCAGTACACCCACAAGCAGCACAAGGCTCAAGCTAGGAAGGTTACCAGCATAGTAAGATCAAGGGTAATCCCAAAGAGTTCTTCTGCTATGTGGCAAGTAAAAGGAGGAATGACTTCGGAAGGATAACTTTAGTGGGTGCTGATGGTATTGAGGTGACAAATTCAGATGTAATAGTAGAGTTACTGAGAGATCACTTTTCAAAAGTTTATCACCCAAGTGAGGATATCTCTGTACCTGTAGCAATAACGAGAATTGAAGTTAAGAAATCAGAGGCATGTAGTATATTGCAGAATTTAAATGCAAACACTGCTGTAGGTTTAGATGGAATATCAGCTCAGGTGTTGCGTGAATGTGCAAAGGAATTGTCAATGCCTCTTACTTGGTTATTTAACTTAAGTTTGAACTCTGGTATGGTACTTAGGGAGTGGAAGGAAGGCAAAGTAGTTCCTTTGCATAAAGGTGGCTCTAAAACTGCGGTTGTTAATTACAGACCAATCACCATCTCGGGAGTGGTGCTAAAAGTATTGGAAAAGTTGGTTAAAGACAAAATTCAAGAATGGGTGGATCAGGATATGATACTCTATAGGGGTCAACATGGTTTTGTTAGAGGTCAATCCTGCCTTAACAATTTATTAACTTTTTATAATAGAATGACATCTAAGTTGGACAAAGGAAATGGCTACACAGTGGTACTTCTGGATTTTGCTAAAGCTTTTGACACGATACCCCCCCCCCCCCCATGGAATACTGTTGTGCAAATTGGAGCAGGTGGGGGATGGATACTAAACTGGTGATATGGATAGGAGAATGGCTCAGGGATACCAGGTGATGTATGGAGGAGCAGAGTACAGGATGAGGTGACCAGTGGTGTGGCTCAGGACTCTGTGCTTGGGCATTGTTGTTTAATTTGTGCATAAATGATATAGGAAATGGCTTAAAGGGAGATATTCAGTTGTTTGCTGATGATGCAAAGTTGGGTAGCGCAATAAAAAATCAAGCTGATGTTGAGAGTTTGCAGAATGATTTAAATAAGCTGGCAAAATGGGCAAAAGGTAATCGATGTTAGTTCAATGTGGAAAAGTGTAAAGTTATGCATTTGGGGATTAAAAGTTTACCAAGTTTATGTGGTACTCCAAGAGATTGATGAGGCTAGGGACTTAGGGGTGTTGGTGGATAGGGAAATGAAGTTCAGGGGACACATTGCTAAGGTGTCCAAGATTGCACATAGGATTACTTGGTTATTGAGGAACACACATCCAGAGATAAAGAGGTTATTATTCCCGTTTATAAAGCGTTGACACTTCCACATTTGGATTACTGTGCTCAGGTCTGGTCACCTGGATTCCTTGGAGATAAGGAGGTAGTGGAGAGGGTTCAGAGGAGAATGACTAAGTTGGTGAGTGATGTAAAAAATGCTCCCCACATTGATAGATTGAGAGCTTGTGGATTGCAGAGGTTGGTTGATAGGCGGAGAAGAGGGGATATGATAGAAACATTAAAATTACTAAAAGGTTTTTATAAGATTGATGTAGGGGAAATGTTTCAGCTGTGTGATAGTGATGGAGAACATGAGGTCATCCCTGGAAATTAAGGAAAAGTGTGGTTAACAAGGGTGTGAGAACGAGGTTTTTCACCTGGAGGGTGGTGAATGAGTGGAATGCATTGCCTGACTCAGTTGTGAGTTCTTCTTCTGTAAATGAATTCAAGAAGATATATGCTAGATATTGTTTTGATAGTGTTAGATCCTAAATGAAGGAATCTTGGATAGAAATCATTCATTTAGGGTCTAACATATAAAAATGGCAAACAGAGAGAAATACCTGCACATCAGTTGTAATTAAAAGTGAAACTTCCTCGCTTTATGTAAAAATTTGTATACTTTATTTAAGCACCTTATATTTAAGCTATTGTGATTAATTTAAGATTTCATTTTGTATGTCTTTAAAAAGAGAGATAATGTGAATTAAATTTAAGCCTTATTTAAGCTATGTAAAATCTATTGTGAGTCATCATAAAGCTGTTAAGTATTAATTCCTGGACGGCCTAAAGCTACACGCGTACAGCGTAACACTGGTGGGTATAGCTTATTTGGAGAATCACGTAGCAATGTATTCCATGAATCTGAGTATATCAGCGTCGTAGTAACGAAGGATAAGCCAAAGAGTGAGATTAGTAAGGTTCATGTGCAAAAAGGGACTAAAAAAGAGGGTGCGCGATAGGAGTATAAAAGGAGGTTGAGCCTGGAACAAGGGGGCTCTCTTCTTGATCACTTGTTGTATCGTTTTCCTGTTGGGTGGTTCGGAAGTTGGCGGGCAGTTTCGCGTAAAGGGGGGAGGTATGAAGTCTGTGATGTCAGGCAGCGAGCGTTCATAAAGAAATGAAGCTGGATTCTATGCAAAGCTGAAGGAAGAAAATTCCAATCCTAGCAGAATCAAGCCGTCGCTGGAAAGCCCCATCGAGTTGTTCCTGAAACGCAAGGATTTTGAGTCCGTTTTCAGCAGAAAGAATGAAGATAACGTAACCCCTATGTTGGTGTATAGACAGCCAAAATAGATGAGAAATATCCAGACAAACACGTGGTGCAGAACGACGTGGTAAAAAAAGGTCAGTAAGGTGGTATTGTTCTAATTTTGTGTGAATGTTCATTAGAATAAAGAAGATTGTTTACAATTATGAAATTAAGAACTTTATAATAAGGTACTCTGTGGACAGTCACTATTTAGAAAGTTAACCTCGTTTGTGAGTAAGAAGAATTGTTTAGGAGAGATTTTTGTAACTTGTATGTGATAGAATTAACTTGATGCGATATGAAAGGTAGAATTCAGAGTCTCAGTAACATTAGAATGGTTGATAGTTTGTTCTTACGAGTAATACTGCTAGAAGGAATTTAGCTTAACTTATTATCATTTGATTTGTATCCCAATGTGTAATTACAGTGTTTAGCATGCCTTATAAGTTTTAATTAGTTCGAATGTGTTAATCTCTTAGTTCGAGTTATTTAGTATTGAACATAATTAAGTGTATGAATTTTGTATTGTGTTTTAGATATTCCAATAAACATGTCATATTTTCCTGAACCTGAGTCATGCCTGATTACGATTCCAAATTACCACTCATAAAAATAAAACCAGATTTTGGCGGGAAGGATTTAGTGAGTGAATATAAATATAGATTTAGGTCACGACTGCAATAATCTAGATCTATAGGGCAGTTAAGTAAGATATTGGGTGAGAAAGTTAAGAATCTAGTATTGTCTCCCTGAGTAAGGATCTTTTCTAATATAGGATACTGGCTGGTGCAGCAAAATATAAATTCGCCAGTATCCGAAGAGGGAACAATCCTAGATATAAGATTAAAGTAAGAGAAGAAAGATAAATAATGAAAGGTAAATGTATAACAATAGAGCAGCCGGTAGGATTTTGATTGTATAAGGTTTTAGGTAAGAAAGGATTGAATTAAGTATAAGTGAAGTATAAAAGATAACAGATATAATAATAAGAAACCCACTTTTTAACAATAGTTTGGGTCTCCCACAATGAGTCTACTGACTCCATGGAGATACCCGTAATAATAATCATTACTATTATTGAAATGAAAATATTATGTCACTTTGATCTGCTAAATAAAGAATTTATTAAGCATATCAAAACCTTAATAAATGTGCAGAAAATGGTAGCAATAATAATAATAGCACTTTTTAAAATTTAATTTGGTTTAAGGGATGCATTTCTTTGGTCTGTAAGTTTTTGATTTGCATAGAAATGACATGCACACACACGAAATTGCTTTGTCTGATATGTACAGCTAAAGCTGGCATCTTACAACTAAATGATCAACAAGGTTTAAATATTTGCTGGCCTACACATGACATTTATTTACTATAGATCTTGTGGCCTTTCTTGTTAGAGAGTGATATAAAAAAAATTATAAGCATAGTTACGTGAAAAGATCACTATATTGTAACATTGTAATTATGCTGAATTGCATGCATCCAGTCTTTCTGTATTTTAACCTGATTCAAAAGTTGATTGTTCCAGATGTTCAAAAAAGCAATTACTTTCATATGTGTTATTTGCAATTTTACCTGTTATCTCAGAAATGGAACCTCGACCTGATGGATAACCAAGAGGAGACCTCCACATATCCTTTAAAGGAATGTGGGGAACTCACTTGCTTCTGACATAACATCCATTCTTAATCTTGTGACCCAAACTGTTAGTAGGTATGTCCTTGGATACTGAATAAACGAGATGGGCTGGCAGTTTGGGATTTAACCAACCAAATTGCATCCTGTTAAACAATGCTTCCATTAATTTTGTAATAGAATCAAGGTTAACAGTAAAAAGTTAGTTACTTGAGCAAACTCAACATCAACTGAATTGAAGACGGGCACAATCACTATAAGAAGTATCAATGGAAAAGATGTGCAGCTAACAGAAGAAATAGAGGAGTACCATGTTGACATAATTTAAATTAAAGGAGCCAAGAAATTATACTCTTTTTTCATTTTTTATCCAAGTAGCAAACAAAGTTTGCACTTGAAGTAACTTTATGACTAGACTAGATGTATATAGAAGCTAATGACTTTACATTAATAGCCTTAGTATCCCATAATGCAATGCACATATCCTTACAGACATGTATAATGCTATTCATTATGGGAAGAGCCACTACCCAGACTGATTTCAACCTTTATTGACATCTCATCAGTGATGAGAAATGATACCAAGATTGAAGTAATGTATAAGTCACATTTGCATATTCAAGTAGCCAAAAGGTGTCTCGCCTTATTACTAAAATACTCTGGATTAGAGATAGATGTTGAAAGTTTTTTCACTTGGTTATACTATAAATTAAAGTTGTCAAGAAATTATATTCTTGGTTTCATCTTTTATCCAAGTGAAGCTAACAAAGTTTACTGATGAGACTTCAATAAAGGTCGAAACCGGTCTGGGTAGTGGCTCTTCCCATAATGCATAGCATTATGCATGTCCAGTATTATGGGATACTAAGGCAATCGATGTGAAGTTATTAGCCTCTATATACAAGTAGCCCAGTCGTGAAGTTACTACATGTGCAGACTTTGTTTGCTTATACTTGGATAAAGGATGAAACCAAGAGTACAATTTCTTGGCATCTTTAATTTATAATATAACCAAGTGAAAAACTTTCAACATCTATCTCTAATCCAGAGTATTTTAGTAATAAGGTGTGACACATTTTGGCTACTTTTATATAGAAATATGACTTCTTCATTACTTCAACCTTGGTATCACTTCTGGGTTTGGGTGGAAGTTAGACACACTGATGAGATCTCAATAAAGGTCAAAACAGGTCTGGGTGGTGACCCTTCCCATAATGCATAGCATTATACATGTCAGTAAGGATATGTGCTTTGCACAATTGGATACTAAAGTAAGTGATGTGAAGTTATTAGCCTCAAATATGAGTTGCCAAGTCATGAATTATTTCATGTGCAAACTTTGTTTGCTTACATTTGGATAAAGGATTAAACCAAGAATATAATTTCTTGGCATCTTTCATTTATAGTATAGCCAGTTAGAAATACTTTCAACCTTCATGTGGAACTTGAGGAAAGCAGTGATAATGGCTTTTAGTTCATTTCGTGTGAAGTTGAGGTAAGTACAAATTTAGCTGGGTGTTGCTACAGGTCAGGAAATGTAGAGGGAGACGATTCTGAAATGTTTAGATGGATGAGTGACAGGTAGGTGATATTGGGTGACTTTAGCTATGGAAGCATTGATTGAAAGCAGGAAACATGCAAGTATGGAGATTGAATTCTTCAAGGTACTTAGAGACAACTACCTTATGCAGCTGAAGCAACATGTGGGACATAGTATTGATTCAGCTACATGCTGCAACCACATGAAACCAGCTACAAGTCATATGATCACTCTTCTCATTTGATAGCTTTTTTTTTTTTGCATGGGGAGTGGTCAAGCAGCTACATGCTTCATGAAACAAAAGCAATGTATGGAATTATAATGCAGAGGACTATGACAAATTCAGGAAACAGATTGGTTATGTGTAGCAACAGCTTGATGAGTTGAAGGGGAAAGCAATAATTGGGACTTGGTCCAAAATTAGTTATTTATGGTGATGCCAGATTATATTCTTAAAGTTATGAGGATAAAGTAGGGGCAAAATGGATGAATCATGGAATTATGCAGGAGCTTCTAAGAAAGAGGATGTTATGGAGGAGATATAAAAAACAGGGTACCCTATCAGCAGCAGCATGATTAGTATAATGTTTAGGCTAGGAAGGTGACAAGTACTTAGGAAAGAGAAGTTGGAATATGAAAGGAGATTGGCTGTAGAAGTAAAGCAAAACCCTAGAGAAATCTACAATTATGTCACTAGAAGAAATAGTGAACATGAAAGACTAACTGGTTGCTGGAGATGGAACATGAGTCACACTTCTGAAGATACAGTGGACATGTTCAATAGTTAAATAATAGGAAGGAGAACAGAAGAAGACACTTCAAGAATGGTAAGTGTTTAGAATATTAAGTAACCTTCATGTTAATAAGGCTGTGAGATTTGATGGGATTTCACCATATATTTATTATGGGAATGGCAAAAGAGTTGGTAATGCCCTTGACTTGGCTGTTCAATAGAAGTCTGTCAATGGGAATGTTCCCAGAAGAATGGAAAGGAGGCAAAATAGTGCCACTGTGTAAAGGAAGAAAATCTAAGCTGGTAATGTCTGACTATATGCCTTTGGTGTATTAGATGTAGTGAAGGTCAGTGGCTGGTTATAGATGGAATGCAAACCTGGATTAATGAGAATGGAAGTCTTCTGAGAGAGCAGCATGAGTTTGTTAAGGGGAAATTTATGCTTTAATCACTTGGTTACATTTTATAATAGGGTAACTAGTGTATTGGACAGAGGAGATGCTTATACAATTATTTATGTGGATTGTGTTAAAGCAATGCTCCATATAATAATTGGCTCAAGGAGGAGAGAGCCCATGGCTGTACCCTCAATCCCAAGTGAAGTAGCCGGAATGAATGAATGGATATTGATAAAAAAGGGAGGTAACATCACAGATAATCATGATATCTTATTGTCAAACTAAATTTTGGATTGAAGATTTAAAATGTCTCAGTAATCACTCCTATCTGAGATGACAGATAGGAGTGATTAAATGTCTTATTATTATATGCCGTATTTATTCCATTAAACTCCATAATGAAAAAAACTCCTCTCCTTCTGATATTTCTGACATTTGTGTGTATGCATTTTTACATCTCTTGTTGGACCATCTTGCAATTACCCTTGTGTAATGTCGTTACCAAACCATTCAGATTTGAAACCTGTTAAACTGCATTTACCATTACATAATCATTTCTGTACACATGCAGACATACTCATTTGTCTCAGGGTGGCTGAACCCCCACTTCACTGCACCCCCCATCCCATTACATCTGGTTTCCCTGATTTTGCTCTTCCAACCTTTCACTGAACAACACTTTCTCCAAACATCTAACTCTAAAACTATTCAAATGTAGTTCATCAGGCTTATACATTGAATTTGGTCTTTATCTCCAAAGCAAACTTTTCTCTTGTTTCTTTAATTTTTAATTTTTCATTATCAAATGAAGTTCTTCAACTTCTTTTCTTTCTTAATACACTTTGGAATTTTAATTTCAACTTCGTCACTAACAAGAAGTCGTTGGAACCAATGTCTGCACCATGTTTGATTCTCACATCAAGCATGGATCTTACAAATTTACTATTATAGCAGCATGATCATTTGGTTTCTTGTATTACCGTCTGGCGAGGTCCAAATCAATTTATGTATTTCTTTCTTCTTAAATTTACTTCTTCCTATGACAAATTTGCTCATTTCACAAAAGGATACAAACAACATGCCATTTTCATTTCGTTCTCCACAAGCCTCAAAACCTAATGAGTTTTCTTCTACACATGGTCTTTTACCCACTTTTGCATTAAGATCGCCAATGAGTATTATCATATCGTGTTTTGGAATAGAATTTATTACCTTTTGGAGTTGTTCATAAAAACATTCTTTTATTTCCTCATCTGTGTCATTAGTAGGTGCATAAACCTACACAACAGAAGTTTCAGTAAATTTAGAATAGAACTTGGCTTTTATAATTCACTCATTTACTGGTTCTCATTCCATCAAGCGTTTAGTTACTTTTGGGTTCAGTATTAGAGCAACTCCTTTTTCATGTGCTTCTCCTCTGATCCGGAGTACAGTATTGTCTTGTTGTCACTAGTTATAAGTCTACCAAAACCAGTCCATCTGAGTTTGCTGATACCTAAGATGTCTAACTTGTAATTGTCCATTTAATTTGTTACCTGTATAGTTTTTCCTACCTTGTACAGTGTTCTGACATTCCATGATCCAATCTTTAAAATTTTTTGTGGCTTCATAAGTGACTCTTTCAACATCAAAGGTTCCAAAAGGCTTTCCCCTTTGTTGTGTCATGTATACATTATCCACATCAGACCAGGCTAGGTAATTGTCTTCTGGGGTCTTGCCAGGAGTCACATCTGTCACTAGGAGTATTTGTTCATCCAGATTTGCAGTTTCCGTAATCAACAATTTTTTTTTACAGGGAGGGGTGATTAGCCCTTCGCCCAACTATACCCCCCCCCCCGGAGTATAGTTGAGGGGAAGTATACCTCCGGGGAGTTGAGCTTCGCTCAACTATACCCCCGGGGGGGGTCTCCATTTATCTCCTCTTATGATATGCAGGAATGCTGTTGGGGTATCTACTACCCACCCCAACACGGGGCACTTCTAACTGCACTAATTCACTTCTTTGTCTTTCTCTGGGTCTTTTCCTACCATCCATCTTGGCATCCAATGCCTACTTTGCTAATCTTTTTTCTCTCATTCTGATTGATTGAGGCCCATTCTGATTGTCAGGTTAGCTGTGCTCATACATTCCTGAATGCTAATGTTATGTTCCTTCCTAATATTGCCATTTTTAATGTAGTTCTGCCATTGATGCTGTCTCTTCACTCTTGTAATTTTTCCTATAACTCTTATATCTGTGGTTTCTTTGATCATGTGTTTTATTTCTAACCTAGCTCTCAGATCCATAAATTGGTGCGCACACAGTCTTGTATGGCTAGTATTGAGTGCTTTGACTAATTTACTCATCATACCAACTTTGGTTATTCTATTATGTATTTCCAAATCCTAATCACACTTGAATATCTCCAGTTTTGATATCAGGCCTATTGCAACTTTCCTTTATAATGTGATCCATTCAGGTGATGAATGACAGTGGAGATAATGTATACCCTTGTCTCGCACCTGATTTAACATTAAACTATCTTCCTTATGTAACTATAATGTATTGCTTGATATAATATATTACTTATACCATATGTCGTGTTTTGAATAGCTTTTCTCTTGGTACCTTGTCATATGTCTTTTCCATATCTACAAAACTAATTCAGACCCTTGTTATATTCCCATGATTTCTCATTTGTTTTAATCTTTTCTCTTTAAGACAAAAGTGAATCCAAACAGTCTGTATTTGGCCTGCGCTCAGCTTGTTCTTCTCTAAGTTTTCCTTCTATGATTTTTCTTAGCCTCTTCTTGAGTATGTTTGCATAAATCTTACCTGAAATGTTCAGAATAAAAATTCCTCTAATTCACAAATTCAGTTCTGCTTCCTTTTTTATAGGTGGGGTACTATGATAGCTGTACTCCAGTCATCTGGAATTACTAGATCTCCATATTAACTCCTTAGTCCACCCATAATACTGTGGATGGAATTTTCATTAACACAAATAAAGCTTCTAACTATATGACCACTTTTTGCCAAAGAGCTAACCAAATTTCTGACTTGTATTTGTCTCAACACCATTATAAAATAAAGTGTACCGAGAGAGAGAAAGAGAACACAACCATTCATCTTGAACATGCTAGTAACCAAACCATCTGTTAGTGGCATACCTTTTATTTCTAAGAAATTTATACCCATGTCAGTCTTGTTGGGCATCTGAATAGCATTATTAGTTTCCAGGCAATAGCCTTTTGGTTTGGATTCTGTTGTGGACATGGATATTTGTCTTTAAGTTAAAAGGTGAATTTCATCGTCTGGTGTGAGACCACTGTTGTCCTGCTTAAGTGAAGGCATAAAGTGGCTTAAAGTTCCACATTTGGTCTATACAGTAGGGTATTCACCATATTACTTATATACTAACTTTTATAACCTTTCATGAGTGGGTGGTCATATATATATATATATATATATATATATATATATATCATCATCATCAAATTCCTGCCATGTACCCTCAAGGGATGTACAGGATATGATAGTACTACATAAAAAAAATTACATCATTATTAATTTCCTATCTACAATTTTCCTCCAAATCAGTCTGTTACTTGACAAGACTCCAACATTATCAGATCTTATATTTCTATCGTCTAAAGCACTTTGTACCGTATCAATCCACCTATATCTTGGTCTTCCTCTGGGTCGTTTTGCTGCCAACCTGGCAGAGAACACTTGTTTTGCTAATCTTTCCTCGCCCGTTCTGTTTAAGTGACCATACCACCTGAGATTAGCTCTGCTAACACATTCCTGGATGCTGACAATGTCAAGTTCTTTCCTAATATCCTCATTTTTAATATGATATTGCCATTGATGCCATCCGTTCACGCCCATAATCTTAATCAGGACTCTCATATCTGCGGTCTCTAGTCTTTGGTCAAGTGTTTTACTTCTGACCCAGCTCTCAGATCCATAAGTTAAAACTGGTTTGAACACTGTCTTATATACAGCTAATTTAGTGTTCTGACTAATTTCTCTCTTATTCCATATGAATTTATTCAATTGACTTCCCACCATACTAGCTTTGCTGATTCTGTTGTCTATTTCTATATTTAATTTACCATCTTCAGTAAAAATCGTGCCTAAGTAGCTGAAATGTTTTACTTGTTCCACAGGTTCTCCATTCACAATACAGTTGACATTTTCAATGATTCTGCCTATTTTCATTCTCTTTGTCTTTTTATTGCCGACCTTCATACCATATCTATTACAACAGCTATTCACTTTAGTCAGAGAATCTTACAGACTTGTAGCGGATTTATTTAGAAGTATAACATCATCCGCATAAAGCAAAGAGCTGACAATAACATCTCCAATTTTGATATCAGGTTTAATACCACTTTCCTTCATAATGTGATCCATATAGATAATGAATAACAGAGGGGATAATGTACATCCTTGTCTCACACCAGATTTAACATTAAACCATCTTCCTGTACTTCCTTCAATTCTAACTGCTGACTTACAACTCAAATAAAGACTAAGTATTGCTTGATATAATGCCCCATTGACACCATATAACTGCAGCGTATTGAATAGCTTCTCTCTTGGCACCTTGCCATATGCCTTTTCCAGATCGACAAAACTTAAATACAGATCTTTGTTATATTCCCATGCTTTCTCGACTATTTGTCGTAAAGTGAAGATCTGATCCTGACAGCCTCTATTTGGCCTGAATCCAGCTTGTTCTTCTCCAAGCTTTTCTTCCACAATTCTTCTCAACCGTTTCTCAAGTATACTTGCATAGATCTTGCCAGGAACACTCAGTAGGGAAATACCTCTGTAATTCTCACATGCAGTTTTATTTCCCTTTTTAATATATGGGTACTATGAGAGCTCTACTCCAATCATCGGGAATTCGTCCCTCTGTCCAGGCTTTCTGAACTATGCAGTGTAGCCACTGTAAGACTCTTATACCACCATACTTCAGCATTTCTGGTCGAATATCATCTACTCCTGCTGCCTTTCCACATTTCAAGCCTTTGATTGCTTTTTCTACTTCAAGTATGGATATGTATTCCTGACTGCATGCTTGGTCAGTGTTTTTTACCACTGTGCTGTCATCACTGCTTGTTTCATTTAGCAGTTTTTCAAAGCAATTACTCCATACCTCAAGGATATCTTTTTCTCCCATTTTCATGTCACCTTTATCATCTCTAACTCCTTTTACAGCACTCTTTCCTCCATTACTAAGCTTCTTCAACAACCTCCAGAATATTTTGCCACCTTCTTGATATTTATTTTCTATATTCTTGCCAAAGTCCTCCCATGACTTTTGTTTAGCTAGTTTTACACACTGTTTAGCTTTCTTACATTTGTCTCTGTATTCTGTAAGAGTAAAAGCTGACTTATTTGCCAGGAACTTTTGATATGCTTTCTTCTTTTCCTTCACTGCCTCTTTAACTTCCTGTGTCCACCAGGGAGTTCTGATTTTTTTATCCTTGCACACAACCTCACCACATGCCTCTGGCAGAATCAATGTTTTCTTCAGAGTTTGCCACTGAATCTCCAAGGTTTGATTCCTGTTCTCAAACTCTTTCATTTTCTTTTCAATAATCTTTGCGTATTTTAATCTACAGTTCATGTCTGAGAGCTGCTCAACTTTTATTCGCTTTAAAACTTTCTTACATGTCATTCTTTTCAATATGAAATTCAATTTTATCCTGCTCAAGACTAAATAGTGATCACTTCCAATTTCAAATCCTCTGTACACTCTGGTGTCCTGGGAGAAAACATCACTATCAACAATAACATAGTCAATGAGACTTTTCTTATTCCTAGCCTCTTCTCTCCATGTGAATTTGTGCACATTTTTATGTTGGAACATGCTGTTAGTAATAACCAGTCCATGTCCTGAGCAGAAATCCAACAGATATTTGCCATTATTATTAGCTTTGCTCTTTTCTCCAAATTTTCCCAAAATATTTTTGTATGTTTCACAATCATTTCCTACTCTGCTATTTAGATCCCCCAGCAAGGACCAATTTTTCATTGTGTCAGTTGCTTTTTCTAAAGCCTCAAAAAATTCCTCCACTTCTACCTTAGTAGAACCTTCTGTGGGACCATAGGTACAAATAAGTCTCATTGTCCAGTTCCCCATTCTCATATTTGCCCACATCACTCTACTTGAGACTGTCTGCCATTCAAGAAGATTAGCCTCGTATTTTGTGTTGAATACTATGGCTACTCCTTCTTTTCCTTGATTGTCATTGCCTGAATATAACATTTTGTATTTATTGCTCAGAAAGATCTCACCAGTTTTGGTCTTTTTTGTTTCAGTCACCCCTATTATGTCGATCTGGTACTTATCTAATTCCTCAGCTAGCTCCATTTCTTTGCCATTCAGGCTTCTTACGTTGATAGTACCGATCTTTAACTCTGATGATGTTGAGTTGGGGTTTATTTTCAGATTTGTTCCAGTAGCTGACTTTTCGCTGTTCGTCCTGGTTCCCTGGCGAAAACCACAGGGGCCTTGTTTAACCGGGCGACGCCGCAGCTGGCGTGAAATTTTTTTTAATGTTGTACCATCATTCTATATTTTGGTTTAACCAATAAGAATACAATTTGGTCGGCTAAATCCCAAATTGCCAGCCCATCCTCGTCCGTTCAGTATCCAAGTAGATACCCAACAGGGTGCACCACGAGAAGGTGAGGATTGGACATTAGGTCAGAAGCCCTGGTCGGTTCTCCGCATTCCTTTATAGGCTATGTGGAGGTCTTCTCTCAGTTATACAGCTTTGACCCTTAAGCACCCCATATATATATATATTATATACTTAAGTATAAAGAGCTAATAAGCTTCATTTCGGCAATGAAAACATTACTAAAATTAAGGGGATATTAAATCCCACATAGTTTTAAAACCGAATAAGAAACTCAAAGATAGGAATCAGAGAGTTTCTTTCCGAATATAGTAAACCATAAAGTATCGGCGAACACTAGCGTTAGCCAATGCAAGTGATCCTAGTACGTAATACAATCTCGGGCAACTCGTTGCAAAGGTGAGTAAAGTTCAGATCGCTATTCTTAGGTATTTTCCATAATGTAAAAACACATTTCCTAGGAAATGTATGCTGTTATTACATTATGGAGGGAGGTCACTACCCAGACCGGTTTCAGCCTTTTTTGAGGCTTCATCAGTGAGTAGCTAGACCTAATACCGAAGTGTATAGCGAAAAGAACTTATATACTCTGCGAACGAGTTTTCCAAGTAGGTGCAACCATTAAGTTACTTAAGTATAAAGAGCTAATAAGCTTCATTTCGGCAATGAAAACATTACTAAAATTAAGGGGATATTAAATCCCACATAGTTTTAAAACCGAATAAGAAACTCAAAGATAGGAATCAGAGAGTTTCTTGCCGAATATAGTAAACCATAAAGTATCGGCGAACACTAGCGTTAGCCAATGCAAGTGATCCTAGTACGTAGTACAATCTCGGGCAACTCGTTGCAAAGGTGAGTAAAGTTCAGATCGCTATTCTTAGGTATTTTCCATAATGTAAAAACACATTTCCTATGAAATGTATGCTGTTATTACATTATGGAGGGAGGTCACTACCCAGACCGGTTTCAGCCTTTTTTGAGGCTTCATCAGTGAGTAGCTAGACCTAATACCGAAGTGTATAGCGAAAAGAACTTATATACTCTGCGAACGAGTTTTCCAAGTAGGTGCAACCATTAAGTTACTTAAGTATAAAGAGCTAATAAGCTTCATTTCGGCAATGAAAACATTACTAAAATTAAGGGGATATTAAATCCCACATAGTTTTAAAACCGAATAAGAAACTCAAAGATAGGAATCAGAGAGTTTCTTGCCGAATATAGTAAACCATAAAGTATCGGCGAACACTAGCGTTAGCCAATGCAAGTGATCCTAGTACGTAGTACAATCTCGGGCAACTCGTTGCAAAGGTGAGTAAAGTTCAGATCGCTATTCTTAGGTATTTTCCATAATGTAAAAACACATTTCCTAGGAAATGTATGCTGTTATTACATTATGGAGGGAGGTCACTACCCAGACCGGTTTCAGCCTTTTTTGAGGCTTCATCAGTGAGTAGCTAGACCTAATACCGAAGTGTATAGCAAAAAGAACTTATATACTCTGCGAACGAGTTTTCCAAGTAGGTGCAACCATTAAGTTACTTGAGTATAAAGAGCTAATAAGCTTCATTTCGGCATTTTAGTAATGTTTTCATTGCCGAAATGAAGCTTATTAGCTCTTTATACTTAAGTAACTTAATGGTTGCACCTACTTGGAAAACTCGTTCGCAGAGTATATAAGTTCTTTTCGCTATACACTTCGGTATTAGGTCTAGCTACTCACTGATGAAGCCTCAAAAAAGGCTGAAACCGGTCCGGGTAGTGACCTCCCTCCATAATGTAATAACAGCATACATTTCCTAGTAAATGTGTTTTTACATTATGGAAAATACCTAAGAATAGCGATCTGAACTTTACTCACCTTTGCAGCGAGTTGCCCGAGATTGTACTACGTACTAGGATCACTTGCATTGGCTAACGCTAGTGTTCGCCGATTCTTTATGGTTTACTATATTCGGCAAGAAACTCTCTGATTCCTATCTTTAAGTTTCTTATTCGGTTTTAAAACTATGTGGGATTTAATATATTATATATATATATATATATATATATACACACACACACACAAAGAAAATAAAATAAAAACAAATATATTTCAACTGCAACCTCATAAAGATTCAAAAATGAAGAATTATATCTGTTTCAACAACTGGTTCTAGGTGGATACAGTGAGTAAACATTACACAAAGTCTTATATAAACTTTCACTTGTTGACTGACTAGCACCAAAGCTGTACTACCTTATTATCTCTACACGTTGCTGCTGTCTTCATAGAATAGAAGGCAGTAGTGAAACATTATCACATAATGTAAACATTATGATTGAAATAATATATTTTAAACATTACGATATAATTTCATATAATAAAAGTGTCGTGCGCTATATCTCCATTTCAATTCAGATCTTGTATTTTTCTGTTCACTCGGTTGGGAACATTTCTTAAGATATTTTTATAGTTCGGAAAATCTTAGATTGATTGATAGCATTTTTATGAAATAATGTTAATATTTTTATGGTATGCTTGCATATAGCCAGTAGCAGTATTCTTGAAAGATATCTTTGAAAATATATGCCTTATATATTAAAAAATTTTCAAAATACCAATGGAGTAAGTAGAAATTATTTTGAAAAGGTTTAGATTGAGGTTTAAAAATGTTTTATATACGTGTAATGCCTCGAACAGTTCTTATAATTTTTCTTTCTTTGATTTCTTATATAACAATAAAAAAATTTCTCTTATGTCTGTAGAGGATGATGATGAATTTGAGATGATGCCAACACAACCTGATAGAAATGAACTACAGACTGTTCTCAAAGTACTCAATTCTAAACTAGAAGATTTGACTACTTGTAATGATCTGATTGTCAAACATGGTACTGCGCTGCAGCGCTCTTTAACAGAACTTGAACAGTTGGAGAATATTCCAGATGCTGTAGGCAAAATTAAAGCAGTTAATGAAAGGGCTACTCTTTTCAGGATTACATCGAATGCAATGATTAATGTAAGTTTAAGTATCGTTTAAAATTATTTTTTAAGTAATGAAAATTAAAATAAAACTTGAAATTAACTTTTATTGGAAAAACCGGAGTTGTGGAGTCAAAGTCTGAAGCAATTCTTGGTTTACTGGAGTCGGAGTTGGTAAAAATGTATACTGACTCAGACTCCTAATGAATTTAAATTGTAATATGAATAATATTAAAATTTCCTATTTCACAGATAATAATTTGATTAACCTTTTTTTTCTTTTTTTCCCAGGATGAGTCTCCATAGCTCAGTCGGTATAGACGAAGCACTTTGGTTGGAAAGACCTGGGTTCGATTCCCGTCCATGACATGAGGAATCTTTATCTGGTCTCTTTGGACTAAAGGTGAGTTAACCGGTCTCATATGGAGGTGGAGGGGTTTCTCATCCTTTAAAACAGGCAAACCGTTCCTGTGAATACACACGGCTACAGTCATAAATACTTATGACAAGGAAGGCAACAGGAAACCACTTGCTTCATAATTATCTCCCTAGTAATCAGTTACAACCCTCTCAAAAGAGAGGAGGCTACAGGATTAGGAATAAGATTTTCAGGATATATTTTAATTTCAAGTTCTTTGCAAATTTCAAAATAAAACATATTCTATGATAATTTATATATTATATTAGTGAAAGTGGCATCCCATGAAAAAATTCACAATGGCAAAAAAAAGTGTCAACAAAGTCCCTCTGTTTTTGAACACTGTGCAATAACAACAGATGGGAAATGTTGTGTGTATCAATGTATTATAGAAGATGATGATTGTGAAAAAGCATGTGATGCAAAAATTAGTAGTTTTTGTGGTTCTGATAAAAATGCACCTACAAGAGCATCATATTTAAAAAGAGACTCGCAGCATTTTCATCCTAAAGTATTAGACGCTGTGAATGAGATAGACAGGCAATAAAAACATTCCCTTCTACTTCAGGGCTTAAGAAAGATCAGAAATCTATTGGAGACCAAACACAACCACCAAGATTCTTTACATCTGACAAAGTTACCATAACAATGTGCCAGAAAAGTTTAAAAACCAAATAATTGAAATGGCAGTGAAGAATAGTGTACCTCTATCCTTTTTTTCCACAACCAGCCTTTTTTGGCTTAAATGGAGAAATGGCTAGAAACTTGGAGTTTCTCTGAAAAGAGAAAGTATAGGAGACTGATAGTTGAAGAAGCCAAATGTAAGAAAGAAGAACTTTGAAGTCTGAAAGGACATTTTGTCTTTATTAAAATGGATGCATGCACACATCACAGAATCAATTATTTTGCCATTAAAGCAACGTCAGTTATGCATGGAAAAATCAGTAAATGTTAAAATAAAGAAATTTCAGCAAGAGTTTTTTTTAAAGGATTAACTCCCCAACCAGTCATGACATCTATAGATGTCCAGCTAAATCTGGATATGGTTCTGTAACACCTATTGAATAACATGGATAAGAAGTGCAATTTGATCTCACTATTTCATCCACTTCGGCCAGTGGGGAGGTTAAAATAAGTGGAAAAGTATGACTGCTCATCGAAACTGACTGTAGAAGATGCCATCCTTGTTAGATTTGTTGATGAAAACAATAAAATGATAACTCAGACATTAGGAGTAAAGGAGATCCAGCACATCCCAACTGCAAAATATCTTCAAAAGTTAGTGGAAGATGTTTTAGAAGAATTTGATATTCAAAAGGAGCAGATTCTATGTATTGTATCAGATAATGCTTCAAATATGTTAAGCACAATTGAGAAAATGAATAAATTGATGAAGAAATCACACAAATATTAGAAGGTGAAGATTACGTTTCTGCAAGTAATTAATTCACAAACAGAAAAGAGCATTGAAATTTAGATGGTATTGCTGAAGAAGCATCTAAGCTAATTACAGTTTAACATTTACATTGTGCTGTTCATACTCTGCAACTACCAATTAAGAGATGGATTGAAAGATTGTCATACAGCTACTCTCATTGGCAAGTAGCTGAGACGTGCTGGAAAAAGGAGCCATTTTGAATCAGGCAACATGCCGGGGAAGCACTTATTTGATGATTAGGCATTTGTTTGAGCTAAAAGGCTTTCTTGATGATCTGGACAACATAAATGTTTCACTAACTGAAAGCTAGTGGGCGCAAGTGACAGAGTTAGAAAGACTACTTTCTCACCCTTTTACTGTCACCAATGTGAGGATTTAACACCTGGTAAATTCTTGTTGGAGTGGAAGAGCTTGATGTATCACATGAACAAAAGTGGACAGTTAATTGTTGATAGCATTGTATCTTCAATGAAGATAAGAGAGGATCTCTTGCTGGATAATCAAATCCTGTTAGCTGCTATTTACATTGATTCAATGAACCATATTTTGTTGAATAATGACCATATTACTACAGGAAAACAGGCACTCTATGAAGTAGCAATTTGCATGGAAGGGTTACAAGTACTACCTAAACTACTGGATGAACCTAGAAGCATCAGTAACTCAGGATCATCCTCTTCAAGTTCAAATGAAGAATTAGACTTTGAAGCCTTCTTGGACAAAATGGAATGTTCAAAAGTAAAGCAACGTCAATTATGCATGGAAAAATCAGTAAATGACAAAATAAAGAAATTTCAGCAAGAGTTTTTTTTAAAGGATTAACCCCAACTAGTCATGACATCTGTAGGTGTCCAGCTAAATCTGGATATGGTTCTGTAACACAAGAAGTGCAATTTGATCTCACTATTTCATCCACTTCAGCCAGCGGGGAGATTAAAAGAAGTGGAAAAGTATGACTGCTCATCAAAACTGACTGTAGAAGATGCCATCCTTGTTTATTCAGAGATTATTAGTGATGTGACTAGAATTGTTGCAGTAATGCCACCCACCCAAGTCAGTGTTGAAAGACTGTTTTTGGCATTGAAAATAGTCAAATCAAATTTAAGGGCTTCCGTGAGGGAGGGTCTGACAGAAGCAATTCTGTTTCTAAGAACAATTTATTAGTAAATTTTGGATTTCATTTTTGATTTAACCCCTATTCTGCAGCTAGATGCTAAGTTTCTTTAAAAATGTTGTAGGGAACAGTTTTTCAATCTTCAGCAATATGATTTTTATTTCATTTAATGTAATGTTTCATGTCCATTTACTTAAATTTTATATCCAAACAATACTTTAATCTCAAAAAGGAAGAGAGCTGGTAGAGAAAGATGTTCCTTATTTTCTTTTATAGTTTCTTTGTTTTATATCCTATATTCCTGTTACTTTATTATTTATAGCCTTTTGATAAAAATATAACCTTAGTTGACCAGTGTTTTCTAAGTTTTGTCTTTTGTTTAAAATTTAAGGTTACTGAATGTTTGTAATTTCTTTAATAAATAGAATTAAAAAGCACAATGGCATAGTGTGCCTGATGATTTACATTGGCAATGATAAAATGCCTGTATGTTGAGTGCTTTCAGTCAACATAGAAAATAAATAATTAGTATATTTATTTCCTATATTTTTTATATTATTATTATTTCTATATTATTATTATTACTATATTATTTCCTATATTCCTATTGGAGTCGAAGGTTTTATATACCGACTGCACAGCCCTGGATAAAACAGTTGAAAGAAGTATTTTAATGGTGTTATTTATTAATAAGTGTTAAGAAATGACATAAATTATTATTATTATTTTTTTTTTTTGGAATTAAATTATTATTTTAAGATAATTATACTAGTTTCTTTTAAAATCCAAACGATCTTTTTTTTTTTTTTTTTTTAACTCTGCAAAAGCATTACTTTCTTCAAAACATATGTAACTAGTTTATGAGCATTACAATGCCTACAGTTCACTAATATCTAAAACATTCCATCTATCACCTGCACTCCACTGCATTATCTCTGAGACTTAATTTTATTTTCAAAGATCTTTCAAGGATGTTGCTGAATTCATCATCACTAATCAGCTGAACCCTTATGATCAAAGACGGCTCTTCCCAAACTGTGGGCCATGGCCCTCTTTGGGGGCCATGAAATAATGAAAACAAATTTAAAATGTTTTAAAACTGAGTAGATTTTTTTTATTTTAAAAGAAACGTATTTAATTTTTATTATTTATTATTTCTTTTTTGTTATTTTTTATATTTAAATGAAAAAAATCGCAAATTAGTGTTGGTTCACAAATTTTGCTTCCTGCATATTTCGACGCTTAATGAATAAATATCAACGCTTAATTAGTAAATATATGCTTATTCATATAAGTTTCGTTTCAAAGGTATTCATAAGAAGCACAAAAAAACGCTTACAAACGGAAAATCTTGCACTCATTTAAAACGGCCAAGTTTTTCGTGCTTTAAATTAATGTTTCATTGCTAGTGTACAACATCTATATAAAAATATAAGATAATATGCCATGTCAAATATGTATGTAAGATGCTAAAAATGTAATATTTGCATTTGATTTTTGCAATATTGCTGTGTATGTTTTGTATTGAATATAAATACGATAAATATTATAATAATATATGTCTGTATTACAATTTTTTTTTTTTTTTCTTCCCCAATGGGGGCCATGAAATATTTTAATTTTTCCAAAGGGGCCTTTACATCCATAAGTTTGGGAAACACTGATTTAAGATAAGATCTCATAAATAAGAAAAGAACTGTAGGTAAAAAAAAAAAAAAAGGTACTTTTCATAAAAGCATTTTTGTATAGTGACTGTTATCACCAGTTAAACCTAGAGCTGTTTTAGGAGTTGCAGTTTTGTTTTGCCTGATTTTACCATTAAAATAGCAAAACCAAAATTAAAATTACTTTGAATTTTGAGAATTTCCAAATACCAAATTTCAGTAAATTTCATGATAAGAATTATTATAATTACAAACTATACTAATAAAAGCAATCCAGTTATAGGGAGAAAACTTTCATTATTGAAGTACATTATTATTATTATTATTCTCGTAGACAGGCTTATACGTTGGTTATGCATTTCTAAATAACTTAGGGAATTGAAACAACGTAGATCCGAATATAAATTAAATTATACTTTAATAGATATTTCCGATATTTCGGCAATGTCACATTGCCATTTTCTAAAGGAACTTACAAAAAGGCAGGTGCACACAGGCAATAACAATACAGTAACTGAGAATGAAGATATGAAGCTATCGTTCTCCTAGAAGTCCTGATGGTGCCCTCTGGCAGGCTAAGTAGGTGTTCTTGGCTGTTGGGCTGAAGGTCTGCTGATGTATGCCTCCCAAATTTGGGGCAGTCGCATACAACCAAATTTGTTGAGGTTTGGAGAGTTTCTTATTGCAGAGGCTGATTCCATAAATAATCTTTCGAATTTATATTTGCTCCGGTGTATTATTGTTGCTTTCTTCCACCGTATTCTGTGGCGAGTATCCAGAGCATGGTCTGCAAGACCAGAATGGCTATACTTGTAAAACCGGATGTAGTCCTTGTGTTCAGAAATTCTGATATTTGCTGTCCTGCCTGTTTGGCCAAAGTACGACAGTTTACAACTGTAAGGGACCTGGTATACACCAGGTAGGTCTAGGGGAAGTGGTTGGTCTTTGGTAGAGCGGATAAGGGATGTCAATTTTCTGTAAGGCCTGTAACAGGAGGTGAGGTCATGTTTTTTTAGAATTTTGGTGATTTTTTCTGAGGTGCCTCGGATGTAGAGAATGGTGATGGATTTAGAGTAATCTTTTTTGTGGAGGGGGAGGAGGGGGGGCTGTGGTTTGTAGGTTTTAATATTTTTTGGATTTTTTGGGGGGGGTAGCCATTGGCTGAGAAAGTGTTGAGGATGTGATTTAGTTCAGTGTTAAGGGCTATGTCGTTAGAACAGATTTGTTTAGCCCTGTTGTATAGTGTTTTTACCACTCCATATTGTTGTGTTGTGAGGGGGGGGGGGGGGGGGATTGTTGGTGGATGTATCTGCCTGTATGGGTGGGTTTTCTGTAAACTGAGGCTGGCAGGTGACTTGTGTGTCTAGGAAAGGGAGGCAGTTGTTTTCTTCTTTTTCCAGGGTGAACTTGATTCTGGCGTGTTGGTTGTTTAAGTGTGTAAGGAAGGAGAGGAGTGTTTCAGAGCCATGTGGCCAAATAGCGAACACATCATCAATGTAGCGAAGCCATATGGTTGGTTTTTGTGGGGCAGAGGCTAAGGCTTTTTCCTCAAAGGTCTCCATAAAGAAATTGGCCAAGGGTGGGGAGAGTGGTGAGCCCATGGCTGTCCCCTCTATTTGTTTGTAGAATTTTCCCTGCCAAACGAAATAGCCTGAGTTCATTGTGAACTGAAATAGGGCTGAGATATCGGGGGAAAATTTAGCTTGGATTAGCTCTAAAGTTTCCTTGAGTGGGACATTTGTGAATAAGGAGGAGACGTCGAAGCTGACCATTATGTGAGTATGTTGGAGTGTAAGGTTTTCTATGCTGGCTTTGAAGTGGGCTGAGTTTTTTTATGTGTGATGGTGTGTTGCCAGTATAGTGTGTGAGCTCTTTGGCCAAATGTTTAGCTAATTTGTATGTGGGGGAATCAATGCCATCCACTATGGGACGTAATGGCACATTTTCTTTATGTGTTTTTGGGAGTCCGTAAATACGGGGGGGGGGGGTATAGAGTTAAACGGTTTTAATCTGTCGGTAACTTCTACAGGCCAAGAAGTGACTTTCTTGAGGAGCCTGTGAAGTTTTCTAATTTGTGAGTTGGTGGGATTGTAATTGATAGGGAGGTAAGTAGCCCGATCTAATAGAAGAGCATTCAGCTTACCTTTGTAGTCCTTTTGGTTAAGTACTACAGTTGCATTTCCTTTATCCGCTTTGGTGATAACTAATTCTTTATTATTTCTCAATTCCTGTAGGGCTTTAAATTCCTTGTTGGATATATTGGTTTTGGGTGGTTTTGCTATGGAAAGGACACAAGCTACATCCAGTCTTACACTGTTGGCGATTTGATGTGGAAGGTGGCGGATTCCTCTTTCAATGTGGATCATAATATCCTCACTTGGTATTTTTCTGGGAGCAATGGCGAAGTTGTGGCCACGTGAAAGCACGTTGAGAGCTTCAGGCTTCAGGGTGACTGAAGAAAGGTTGATTACGGTGTTGGTAGCAAGTTTTGGATTGACGGTAGAATTCTTTTTTAATTTATCGAATTTCTTCATCTGTCGGCCTCGTCTCTTTTCAAACTTTTTGTCTGCAGCGGTACACGAGATGTCATGTAAAACTGACCACAGTTCGTAGTTCAAGGTGCACGAAAGTTCATCTTCGAGGGTACGAATAGCTTCGTTAATTTCGGCTAAGCCTAACCGCGTGGCGGCGATTTGTTCGCGAAGTAACGCGTAGCTAGCACGGTTGTATATACAGAGCACTTTTTGCGAAACAAAATGGTGCTTCAATTTTACACAGTTCGGGATTACCTTGTTATCCTGGCAGCGTTTCAGGAAAGTCAGACAATTTAATTGTCTAGACAGCTTCAACTTCATTTTACAATATTGGCGAGCCTTCCGTGCGATCGTATCTCCGTGGATGATGTTGATTCTCGTAGACAGGCTTATACGTTGGTTATGCATTTCTAAATAACTTAGGGAATTGAAACAACGTAGATCCGAATATAAATTAAATTATACTTTAATAGATATTTCCGATATTTCGGCAAAAAGATTAAAAAAATCTTAAAAAAGAATTCTACCGTCAATCCAAAACTTGCTACCAACGGCGTAATCAACCTTTTCTTCAGTCACCCTGAAGCCTGAAGCTCTCAACGTGCTTTCACGTGGCCACAACTTCGCCATTGCTCCCAGAAAAATACCAAGTGAGGATATTATGATCCAGATTGAAAGAGGAATCCGCCACCTTCCACATCAAATCGCCAACAGTGTAAGACTGGATGTAGCTTGTGTCCTTTCCATAGCAAAACCACCCAAAACCAATATATCCAACAAGGAATTTAAAGCCCAACAGGAATTGAGAAATAATAAAGAATTAGTTATCACCAAAGCGGATAAAGGAAATGCAACTGTAGTACTTAACCAAAAGGACTACAAAGGTAAGCTGAATGCTCTTCTATTAGATCGGGCTACTTACCTCCCTATCAATTACAATCGTACCAACTCACAAATTAGAAAACTTCACAGGCTCCTCAAGAAAGTCACTTCTTGGCCTGTAGAAGTTACCGACAGATTAAAACCGTTTAACTCTATACCCCCCCCCCCCCCGTATTTACGGACTCCCAAAAACACATAAAGAAAATGTGCCATTACGTCCCATAGTGGATGGCATTGATATTCCCCCACATACAAATTAGCTAAACATTTGGCCAAAGAGCTCACACACTATACTGGCAACACACCATCACACATAAAAAAAACTCAGCCCACTTCAAAGCCAGCATAGAAAACCTTACACTCCAACATACTGACATAATGGTCAGCTTCGACGTCTCCTCCTTATTCACAAATGTCCCACTCAAGGAAACTTTAGAGCTAATCCAAGCTAAATTTTCCCCCAATATCTCAGCCCTATTTCAGTTCACAATGAACTCAGGCTATGTCGTTTGGCAGGGAAAATTCTACAAACAAATAGAGGGGACAGCCATGGGCTCACCACTCTCCCCACCCTTGGCCAATTTCTTTATGGAGACCTTTGAGGAAAAAGCCTTAGCCTCTGCCCCACAAAAACCAACCATATGGCTTTGCTACATTGATGATGTGTTCGCTATTTGGCCACATGGCTCTGAAACACTCCTCTCCTTCCTTACACACTTAAACAACCAACACGCCAGAATCAAGTTCACCCTGGAAAAAGAAGAAAACAACTGCCTCCCTTTCCAAGACACACTAGTCACCTGCCAGCCTGATGGAACTTTGGTTTTCTCAGTTTACAGAAAACCCACCCATACAGGCAGATACATCCACCAACAATCCCCCCCCCCTCACAACACAACAATATGGAGTGGTAAAAACACTATACAACAGGGCTAAACAAATCTGTTCTAACGACATAGCCCTTAACACTGAACTAAATCACATCCTCAACACTTTCTCAGCCAATGGCTACCCCCCCAAAAAATATTCCAAAAAATATTAAAACCTACAAACCACAGCCCCCTTCCTCCCCCCTCCACAAAAAAGATTACTCTAAATCCATCACCATTCCCTACATCCGAGGCACCTCAGAAAAAATCACCAAAATTCTAAAAAAACATGACCTCACCTCCTGTTACAGGCCTTACAGAAAATTGGCATCCCTTATCCGCTCTACCAAAGACCAACCACTTCCCCTAGACCTACCTGGTGTATACCAGGTCCCTTGCAGTTGTAAACTGTCGTACTTTGGCCAAACAGGCAGGACAGCGAATATCAGAATTTCTGAACACAAGGACTACATCCGGTTTTACAAGTATAGCCATTCTGGTCTTTCAGACCGTGCTCTGGATACTCCCACAGAATACGGTGGAAGAAAGCAACAATAATACACCGGAGCAAATATAAATTCGAAAGATTATTTATGGAATCAGCCTCTGCCATAAGAAACTCTCCAAACCTCAACAAATTTGGTTGTATGCGACTGCCCCAAATTTGGGAGGCATACATCAGCAGACCTTCAGCCCAACGGCCAAGAACGCCTACTTAGCCCGCCAGAGGGCACCATCAGGACTTCTAGGAGAACGATAGCTTCATATCTTCATTCTCAGTTACTGTATTGTTATTGCCTGTGTGCACTTGCCTTTTTGTAAGTTCCTTTAGAAAATGGCAATGTGACATTGCCGAAATATCGGAAATATCTATTAAAGTATAATTTAATTTATATTCGGATCTACGTTGTTTCAATTCCCTAAGTTATTTAGAAATATTATTATTATTATTACAGTAACCTCCATGGAGTCAGTAGACTCATTGTGGGAGGCCCACTCAAACATCTTTATGAATGATAGCCCCCACACTCCTGTAATGACTGAAAAATTAATATGCATGTACATGACAAATATCTGGTTAGAATCGTTATTTTTTGGTTTACATTCAGTATAGTCTATAAAATTAAAATTCTTAAGAGATAAATTGAATTTTTGAATATTGATATTTTCATCCTTTTTGTGAGAATTATGTTTCTCTGATAAAGTAGTTTAAGATGATTTTGTAAAAAAATGGACAAGTGCATGAAATATCAGAGCTGTTTGTAAAACTTTAATTCATATTTAACTTATCTCCTATAAATATATAATTTTGTACTACAAATCATGGAGTGCTTAAGGGTCAAAGCTGTATAACTAAGAGGAGACCTCCACATAGCCTTTAAAGGAATGCGGAGAACCGACCAGGGCTTCTGACCTAATGCCCAATCCTCACTTTCTCGTGGTGCACACTGTTGGATGTCTACCTGGATACTGAAAGAACGAGGATGGGCAGACAATTTGGGATTTAGCCGACCAAATTATATATTCTTATTGGCTTAAACCAATATACAAAATGATGGTACAACATAACAAAATTTCATGCTGGCTGGGGCGTCGCCCAGTTAAATAAGGCCCACGTTGTTTTTACCAGGGAACTAGAGCGAACAGCGAAAAGTCAGCTACTGGAACAAATCTGAAGGCACACCCCAACTCAACATCACCAGAGTTAAAGATCGGTACTATCAACATAAGAGCCTGAATGGCAAAGAAATGGAGCTGGCTGATGAATTAGATAAGTACCAGATCGACATAATAGGATGACTGAAACAAAAAAGACCAAAACTGGTGAGATCTTTCTGAGTAATTAATACAAAATGTTATATTCAAGCAATAACAATCAAGGAAAAGGAGTAGCCACATTATTCAACACTAAATATGAGGCTAATCTTCTTGAATGGCAGGCAATCTGAAGTAGAGTGATGTGGGCTAATATCAGAATGGGGAATTGGGCAATGAGACTTATTTGTGCCCATGGTCCCACAGAAGTTTCTACTAAGGTAGAAGTGGAGGAATTTTTGATGCTTTAGAAAAAGCAACTGACGCAATGAAAAAGGAAAAGTTGTTCCTTGTTGGGGATCTAAATAGCAGAGTAGGGAATGATTGTCAGACATACAAAAATAGTTTGGGAAAATTTGGAGAAAAGAGCAAAGCTAATAATAATGGCAAATACCTATTGGATTTCTGCTCAGTACATGGACTGGTTATTACTAACACCATGTTCCAACTTAAAAATATGCGCAAATCCACATGGAGAGAAGAAGCAATTAATAAGAAAAGTCTCATTGACTATGTTATTGTTGATCATGATGTTTTCTCCCTGGTATAGAACACCAGAGTGTACAGAGGATTTGAAAGTGGAAGTGATCACTATTTAGTCTTGAGTAGGATAAAATTGAATTTCATATTGAAAAGAATAACATGTAAGAAAGTTTTAAAGCGAATAAAAGTTGAACAGCTCTCAGATGTGAACTGTAGACTAAAATACACGAAGATTATTGAAGAAAAAATGAAAGAGTTTGAGAACAGGAACCACACCTTGGAGATTCAGTGGCAAGCCTTGAAGAAAACCCTGATTAATTCAGCCCCAGAGGCATGTGGTGAGGTTGTTTCCAAGGATAGAAAAATCAGAACTCCATGGTGGACACATGAAGTTAAAGAGGCAGTGAAGGAAAAGAAGAAATCATATCAAAAGTTCCTGGCAAATAAGTCAGCTTTTGCTCTTAGAGAATACAGAGACAAATGTAAGAAAGCAAAACACTGTGTAAAACTAGCTAAACAAAAGTCATGGGAGGACTTTGGCAAGAACATAGAAAATAAATATCAAGAAGGTGGCAAAATATTCTGGAGGTTGTTGAAAAAGTTTAGAAATGGAGGAAAGAGTGCTGCAAAAGGAGTTAGAGATGATAACAGTGACATGAAAATGGGAGAAAAAGAAATCCTTGAAGTATGGAGTAATTACTTCGAAAAATTGCTAAATAAAACAAGCAGTGATAGCACAGTAGTAAAAAACACTCAACAGGCATACAGTCAGGAATACATATCCATACTTGAAGTAGAAAAAGCCAACAAAGGCTAGAAATATGGAAAGGTAGCAGAAGTAGATGATATTTGACCAGAAATGAGGAAGTATGGAGGTATAAAAGTCTTACTGTGGCTGCACTGCATAGTTCAAAAGGCCTGGACAGAGGGACAAATTCCCGGTGATTGGAGTTGAGCTCTAATAGTACCCATATATAAAAAGGGAAATAAAATTGAATATGAGAATTACAGAGGTATTTTCTTGCCGAGTGTCCCTGGCAAGATCTATGCAAGTATACTTGAGAAACGGTTGAGAAGAATTGTAGAAGAAAGCTTGGTGAAGAACAAGCTAGATTCAGGCCAAGTAGAGGCTGTCAGGATCAGATCTTCACTTTACGACAGATAGTTGAGAAAGCATAGGAATATAACAAAGATCTGTATTTAAGTTTTGTCGATCTGGAAAAGGCATATGACAAGGTGCCAAGAGAGAAGCTATTCAATACGCTACAGTTATATGGTGTCAATGGTACATTATATCAAGCAATACTTAGTCTTTATTTGAGTTGTAAGTCAGCAGTTAGAATTGAAGGAAGTACGGGAAGATGGTTTAATGTTAAATCTGGTGTGATACAAGGATGTACATTATCCCCTCTGTTATTCATTATCTATATGGATCACATTATGATGGAAAGTGGTATTAAACATGATATCAAAATTGGAAATGTTAATGTCAGCTCTTTGCTTTATGTGGACGATGTTATACTTCTAAATAAATCTGCTACAAGTTTGCAAGATTCCCTGACTAAATTGAATAACTGTTGTAATAGATGTCGTCTGAAGGTGAGCATTAAAAAGACAATGAAAATAGGTAGAATTGTTGAAAATGTCAACTGTGTTGTGAACAGGGAACCTGTGGAACAAGTAAAACATTTCAGCTACTTAGGCACGATTTTTAGTGAAGTTGGTAAATTAAATATGGAAATAGACCACAGAATCAACAAAGCTGGTATGGTAGGAAGTCAATTGAATATATTCATATGGAATAAGAGAGAAATTAGTCAGAACACTAAATTAGCTGTATACAAGATAGTGTTGAAACCAGTTTTAACTTATGGATCTGAGAGCTGGGTCAGAAGTAAAACACTTGACCGAAGACTAGAGACCGCAGATATGAGAATCCTGAGAAAGATTAGAGGCGTGAACAGATGGCGTCAATGGCAATATCATATTAAAAACAAGGATATTAGGAAAGAACTTGACATTGTCAGCATCCATGAATGCGTTAGCAGAGCTAATCTCAGGTGGTATGGTCACTTAAACAGAATGGGCGAGGAAAGATTAGCAAAACAAGTGTTCTCTGCCAGGTTGGCTGGAAAACAACCCAGAGGAAGACCAAGATAAATGTGGATTGATACAGTACAAAGTGCCTTAGACGATAGAAACATAATAGGAAGGTAGGTAGGAAGTTTGTAATGATGTAAATTTTTCATGTAGTACTATCATATCCTGTACACCCCTTGAGGATACATGTCAGGAATTTGATGATGATGATGACTACAAATCGTCTAGTTGTAACCAAAGAACTATGTTGCTATATTCTAGTGGTGAATATAGCAACATGTATTCACCACTAGAATATATAGCAACTACAGTGGATTTCTTGCTGTATAAAATTTCAAAATATTTTGCATCCTTCAGCTGGTCTGATTAAAACAAAAATTTAGATATTCCAACATATGTTTATGATTCTAAATAAAGTATTTCCATAAAATTCATGCAGCCTGAATCCAGTAATAACTGTGCATAGTGGATGGACAAAATCAATCTAATAGGTGTTTACAAATGTATGAAATTTACTGAAAAAGATTTCTAAATGAATAAGAAGCAAGTTTATGATTTAAGAGAATCTCTCTTTTACTATCTATAAGCTTGTATTGTGATATAGAGTAATATCTGTACTACTTGAAGATATTGGAAGCAAGATTAACTAAATTGGGAGAAACTTTCATTATGTTATGTTATGTTAGAAAAAAAAAAGCATATGTTGTTCATGTATTCATCTGCACTCTCTAACAAGAGAGAACTTTGATCTGAAAGCTAAAATCTAGCAGATCAAGAAGTCTATAGCTAAATGCATTGTATTCATATTAGGACTAAAGCTTCATCCACAAATGAAGAGCATGATATAGAACTCTATTATCTGAGTCTCACTTAACCAAACACTTCTTATAACCAAATTACAAATTTCAGAGCTATCTAGTTCTATATTTTGTCACCAGAGATTCAATGTTCCCAATATCAGTTGTAATTTTTGTTTTGTGTATATATTGTAGGCCATTTGAGGGCAAACTGTAGCAAGTGTACTTTTTTTTTTTACGTGATTTGTTTTTAATATCTATCCCTGTATTACAAGTGTGTTCTGTTACAGTATGTTCAAAGGCATGAAGGTTGATATGAAATATTTTTTATTTTGGATATGCTTTTGATGTTAATTTTAAAGTATGGTAAATTGTTGACTCAAAAATAAAATTGTCACTGTTCCATTTTCAGAGATGCTACTTTGTATATAAAAATCATTGCTAACTCAAAAAATCCTTTGAAAAACAGTCAGTAATAGTAACAAAGAAACAAACAAAATCTTGCAGGGCGAATTGACTTACAAATAACTCAGCAACTGGAAGAAGAAGAAATTAAGTACTGGAAGGCAGTGTTAAAACGAGTAATTGCAGTTGCAAAAACATTGGCCAGTAGAGGACTTGCTTTGAGTGGAAATGATGACATTTTCGGTTCTGTGCATAATGGAAATGTAATGATGTGTGTAGAGTTAATTAGTGAATTTGATCCCTTTCTTGCTGAGCACATTGCCAAAAGCAGGAAGAAAGGAAAAGGTTTCGTTTCCTATCTTTCCTTTGCCACGTATGAGGAATTTATTAAAATAATGGGCAAGAAAGTAATCAAATTTATTGTGGAAGAACTTAAAATAGCTAAGTACTATTCCATAAGTGTTGACTTAACAGCAGACTTGTTTCATGTTGATCAGCTGTCCTTCATTGTACGATATGTGAAAGAACATGGAACAAAGAACGTGGAGAGGTTCTTGCATTTCATTCTTAACATAAGTCACAAATCTGAAGAGGCGGTTTTGACTTCACTAAATGAGCTTGGAATTGAGGTAACAAATTGCAGAGGGCATGCATATGATAATGCTAGTAACATGTCAGACAAGTACACAGGACTGCAAGTAAGAATTCTTGAAATAAATCCATTGGCAGAATTCACACCATGTGAATTCTGCCAATGGATTTATTTGCGCATTCTCTCTCTCTAATTGGTACTTGTGCTGCTGAATCCTGTCGATGCTCTTCCGCATTTTTCACATCTTCAACATATCAGTGGAGTGTTCTAAGAAAGCACCTAGAAACTTCTGCAAAAGTAATCAAACGTCCTTTGCCTACTCGTTGGTCAGCTCATGGTGATGCCTGTCGGAGTCTTCGTGAGGGATGGAAGGAAATAATTTCCACTTCGTCGACAAAAGCTCTAGCTACACCACTGCATGTAAATCAACATGTTCATTAAATATGAGGGTTGGCACTTTCTGTGGGCCTAGGATCAGGAAATACCTAAATATGCCATTGAGCTATTTAGTAATAATTATGAAAAATAAGTTTTGAAATGTTGTTTAATTTTCTACCACTAAAATTACTGAATCTGAATCTGTTACATCTTTATAATGCGAAATTTGACTTTCGTTTCACCCTTTGAAGTAAGCTGAGTAATACTGCATGTTTCTGCCAGCTGCCTCTCCATTGTATGCAGAACTGGGTAAACATGCTGACACCTTTCCACTTTTGATGTTTCCATGATCATAATATAATAAATTTAGTTTATTATATTATTATATTGCACCTGAAAGTATCTTCAGAACTGGGGTAAAGTGGTACAACACTGGGTGACTCCTTGCAAAGGTGGAGCAAGCTACCAACACTCCTATCAGTATCTCCCATAATGCAAAACGCATTTCCTTGCGGATATGTATAATGTTATGCATTAAGGGAAGGGCCGCTACCCAGACTAGTTTCATCATGATCATAATATGTTTCCATACTTATTATATGCCATCACATACCAATGATAACTTTGGGGATATAACATCATGATGGGTAATTAATTTATATTTAGTTAGAAATGTTTATTGTCTAACAGTTGGCTCATATATATTCTTTAAGAATAATGAATTATTTTTAATGTTAAGTGAAGAGTGCCAAGTGAGAATGTTATGTGTAAGAGTGACAAATTATACAACTGTGTTAATGTTATGAATATGCATGGATGGAGGTAATTGTGTGCTTGTCCATTTCGGACTTTTTATGTGTATGTGTGTGGATGGGTGTCTGCATAAGTGAACTGTTTAGATGCTAATAGAGATCTGAAAAGTGTCATCTGGGTTATCCAGATGACAGAGGTGAGAAGAGCATTAAGAGCCATGAAGAACCGATCTGGGTTGGCCAAGGGGTTAGCATATCTGCTCTCCAGGCCAAATGGGTTTGAATCCTGCCATAGGCATAGATGTTTGTGATTGTCTGTGAAAATACTAGTGGTGGTAGATGATGATAGTAGTTGCGATTCGTTATAGTTGATGGATTGAGTGGTGGAGATGAAGAGTTGTAGAGTAGGTGCCCTCCATTGATGAGTCTTTGGACTCCTTGGAGGTGTCACATAATAATAATAAATCTCCTACCAACCATAATAATTTTTATTGCTAGCCTGTTTGGCTGAGTGGTTAGCATATCCGCTCTCCAGTCAAAACACTGCAGGTTTGAATCCTACCATGGGCATGGATGTTTGTGTTTGTCTGTGAAAATACTAGTGGTGGTAGTGGGCAGTAGATGGCATTCATGTAGATGATGCAGTTGGTGGATTGAGTGGTGGAGATGGAGAGTTGTAGAGTTGGTGCCCTCTCTCGATGAGTCTTTGGACTGTTTAAATTGAACAGTCTTTGGACTCCTTGGAGGTGTCACATAATAATAATGTTTACGTGGTTAGCTTAGTGGCTATGTGCTTTGCAGCCATATGCCTGGGAAAGGAGTGTCCTGGGTTTGATTCCCATCCCTTAAGTGAGGAACTTAAAGATCTTTCTCAGACATAGCCAAGTTAGCCAGTCTTGGGCATGGACCGCAGGGTTTTTCTCTCCAGTTTAGTTGGGAGTTTTCATCCCACAAACCAGCCCCGTGAACACACGGACACAATTAGGAATACCTAAGACAATCCCTCCATTCACAGGTATGAATTGAGAGAGGACTTGAAAGTATTGTTAAAGGTAGTGAAAGAAAAGAGTGGCAGAGTTAGAATGGTGAGTCTGTTGCCGCAGTATGGCAGAGAGGAGTTTAGGAGGAGGGCCAGAATTGCAAATGAAATTATGCGTAGGTTATGCAGATGGTGTGGTGTGGAATTCGTGGACGTGTGGAATGAGTTTGATGGGCGAAAGGATTTATACAAGATGGATGGCCTGCATTTGAATGGATTTGGTGTGCAGAGACTGGAAAAAGCGTTGCTGAATGAAGTGAAAATGGATGTGCAGAACCAGGGAAACTAGAACTACTAAGGAGGTGGGGGAGTGGATATGCGGATATCAGTGAGACAGTTGAGTGTAAGAATGTATATAATGTACCCGAGCCAGTACTAAGGACAAAAAATCGGAATGGGATAGTTAGAATATCGCATCAAGATAGGAGTGGGACAAAGGGATCACTGCATTTCATTTATACTAATGCCAGGAGTATTAGGAACAAGAAGGAAGAATTTTTGGCCTTGATTGGCTCTTCCTGGCCACAGGTTATTGGCATTAGTGAAACATGGCTGATGGAAGATGATATAGTTAGTGGGATAGAATGTGTAGGTTATAGTGTGTTTAGGAGGGACGGAGAGAATAAAATGGGGGTAGGGGTGTTATTGATGATAGCTGATGAACTGCAGCCAAGGAGAATTGAAATTGTATCGCAGGATAGTGAAAAGAGCTCATTTCAGGCTATTTGGTGTGAGATTGAGACTGGCAGAATAAAATATACACTTGGGTGCTGCTGTAGACCAGGTGATGGAATAGATGGTGGAGATAGTATGCATAAACAAATTGATGAAATGAGTGGAAGGAGGGTAATTATTATGGGGGATTTCAACTATGGTAACATTAATTGGAAGGAGGAGAGGACACATGTGAGGAAGGAGATGGATTTTATTCAATTATTAAGGAATAACTATCTGAGACAGCATGTAACTGAAAATACTAGGGATATGAGAGTGCTTGACCTGGTAATAGCATCTGAGAATTTGACTGTAATGAATATGACCATGTTGCCACCTATTGGTGAGAGTAATAATAAGGTCTTGACCTGGGAGGTGGCTAAAGATGTGGAATTTTTGATTAAGACAGGGTATATGTGGAATTACCATGCTGGCAAGTATGACAAGCTTAGGAGATCACTTGGATCAGTGCCATGGCATGTGCAACTGCAAGGGCTGGATGTCGATAGAGCATGGGAAGTGGTCAAGGAGCATTTACAAGAGGTTATGGCTGATTGTATACCTAGGGTCCGAATAGTAAAACAAGTAGGGGTTAAATGGATGAAAATACCATTAAGCTTGAGCTGCAAAAAAAGAAACAACTGTGGAGGGAATTTAAAGAAAGAGGTGACCTGCAGGCACACGAATGGTATAAAGTGCAGGCCAGAAGGGTAATGAGTGTGGTAAAAAAAAGCAAAAGCGGATTATGAAAGGAAACTAGCTATGCAAGCTAAAGAGAATCCCAAACAGTTCTTTCAATATGCTGCAGGCAAGAAAAAAAACTGTACACGGCAAAATGATTTTAAGGAATGACAATGGTAAGGAGGTCACTGAATCAGTCGATATAGTGGAGTTACTGAGCGAGCATTTTGCAAAAGTATATCATCCAGGTGGTGACATTGAAAAAATGAAGGAACCATTATGTTAAAGATACCAAGCAATTTTAATTCTAACTATACCCAAGTTAAAAATACTTTCTACTTTCTACAGAAGGAACCATTAGTTTATACGGGAATTGTGATGAATGAAGTGGAGGTGATTAGTCTTTTACAGAACCTTAATTAATGTGAATACATCTGTGGGATTGGATGGTATACTGGCACGAGTCTTGCGTGAAGCGGCTAAAGAATTATCAGTGCCTTTTTGAAAATTATGGAGACAGCTACCGTGTTTTAATAAAAACTTTAGTTTAATATAACTAAAATCTACAATTCGACATTTCGACCTTTATGTCAAGGTCATCTTCTGGAGCGTACAAATATACACAAGAAAAAAGCTATACTACATGGCTGTACCTTCCTTTTGTAGGTAGAATTTGTTTTGCCACACAAGTAACCGGACTTTAGTACGTGGGCAAAGAGGGCTGTAATGTCAAGAAATTAGCGGCAACACTCAAGGAGTTGGTAGGTCATTCCCCCTCCTACATAAAAAACACACACTTTATAAACAAAATCAAAAACATGACACTCGACAAAGACGACTTATTAGTCAGTTTTGACGTTTCTGCCCTTTTCACTAATGTCCCCCCATCAATGACACAATTCTCCTACTACAGAACAAATTTCTGCCCGACATTACGGCCCTCTTTGCCCACATACTAAAGTCCGGCTACTTCGTGTGGCAAAACAAATTCTACCTACAAAAGGAAGGTACAGCCATGGGCTCACCATTATCCCCCCCCCCCCCCCAATCGCTAACTTCTACATGGAAACCTTTGAGCAAAGGGCTCTTGATTCCGCCAAGCTACGACTGACAGTCTGGCTCAGATACATTGACGACGTGTTCATGATCTGGCTGCACGGGCGACAAACGCTTAACACATTCCTCAGCCACCTAAACAAACAACACGAACGCATACAATTACAATCGAAATCGAAAACCAAAATTTGCTCCCGTTCCTAGACACACTAGTTACACGTCTTCCTTCAGGCAGTCTATCCTTCACAGTCTACCGAAAACCGACACACACACGGGCCAATACATACATGCGAATTCATACCACCACCCAGCACAAAAATATGGAGTCATTAACACACTTAAAAACAGAGCCACAACTATTTGCTCTAACCAGCAAGCCCTAAAACAAGAACTAAAAATCATTAGTGACACATTCATAAATAATGGCTATAACAAAAATACTGTCAATAAAATACTCTATAAAACCACAACAAAAACGAATCTAGATTAAAGTAAAACCATAGCCATCCCATACATTAAAGGGCTATCGGAAAAAATCAACAGAATCCTACAACATTATAACCTTAATGCCACCTTTAAACCACCCACTAAACTTAAAACCATATTCAGCTCCTCTAAGGATTCTCTCCTCCCATTAGCACATCCTGGAGTCTATTGCATCCGCTGCACCTGTAACTTACCGTACATTGGTGAAACAGGATGGACAATCCCTATACTCAAGAAAGAACACAGACACATCAAATATAACCATTATGGTGAAGCAGGCTTCTCAGACCACGCACTTAACACCTTACACCAAATCAACTGGAAAATCACCTGCTCCTTACACCGCACAAAAACCTGGTACGAAAGAAAATTTAAGGAATCCTGTGAAATCCTGATAAACCACCCAAATATCAATAACAAAGATGGTATGAAAATTCCAAGGAGCTGGATGGCACACATTCAGCCAACCTAATATGAAAGATTCAACATAAGTCAGGACTTTAGCCAATCCACTAGTATTAGAAACCATTCCACTCCAACTGGCTGGAATGATGTTAATATATGTATATAGTAGACAACACAAATAATAGGACTCTAACGTCGATGTATAATTTTTTTTTTTTTTCCTCCCACCAGAGGTCAGGCCAACAATTGTGGTAGCGGTTGGTCAGTGTCTTTAATGAACCAGTTTGATTGTAGTATAGCTTGTTTCTTGTGTATGTATATTTGTACGCTCCAGAAGATGACCTTGACATAAAGGTCGAAATCGAATTGTAGATTTTAGTTATATTAAACTAAAGTTTTTATTCAAACACGGTAGTTGTCTCCATAATTTTCAAAAATGCATTCGGATCATCGTGCAAGCCTAAAAGAAAGGAAATTATCAGTGCCCTTGACCATGTTGTTTAATCTGAGTCTCGGGTCTGGTTTAGTTCCGAAGGTGTGGAAAGAGGGGAAAATAGTTTCACTGCATAAAGGAGGATCCAAGACTACGGTCGCAAATTACCGACCGATCAGCATATCAGGAGTCGTTGTCAAGGTCTTGGAGAAAGTAGTCAAGGGAAAAATACAGTAATGGATTGATGAAATTGAGATACTGTACGGGGGACAGCATGGCTTTGTGAAGGGTAGATCATGCCTCAGTAACTTGCTCAAGTTTTATAACAAGGTGATGGCTGAACTGGATAAGGGTAATGGGTTTACATTGATACTGCTGGACCTGGCAAAGGCGTTTGACAGGATACCACATGGAATTCTAATCCGTTAACTACAACGTATGGGAATGGATATAGGGTTGGTGAGATGGATAGGAGGGTGGTTGATGGAGAGATATCAAAGAGTAGTTTATTCAGGAGTAGAGTCCAAAAGACGGCCTGTGACTAGTGGTGTACCGCAGGGTTCTGGTCTTGGACCACTGCTGTTTAATTTGTTCATTAACGATATAAGGAAGGATCTAAGAGGAACAGTTCATTTGTTCGCTGATGATGCAAAGTTGGGTAGGACAATAGTGAATGCAGAAGATGTCAAAATCTTGCAGGACGACTTGGATAGATTGGAGTTCTGGGCTAAGGAGAATGAATATCAATTTAATGTGACAAAATGTAAGGTTATGCATTTTGGGGTGAAAAGATTAGCAGCAGTATACCACATTGGTGGAACTGTACTCCAGGAGATTGATGAGGCCAGGGACTTGGGAGTGTTGGTGGATAGGGAGCTGAAGTTTAGGGGGTGGGGAGAGTGGCACATTGCAAAAGTAGCGAAATCAGCTCATCAACTCACTTGGTTGTTGAAAAATACCTTGATGAGCAGAGACAAGCAAGTTGTTGTACCTCTATACCGAGCCTTAATAAGACCTCATCTCGACTATTGTGCCCATATTTGGTCACTTAGGTTCCTTCTTGATGGGGAAGAAGTGGAGAGGATCCAGAGGCGAGTGACTAAGATGATAGCAGGTCTATGGAATGAACCATATCAGAACAGGTTGAAGATTTGTGGGTTGCAGAAATTAGTTGATAGGCAGAAAAAGGGAGATATGATTGAGACATTCAAATTGCTAAAGGGTTTCTATAGGATTAATTCAGAGGATATTTTTGAGATCAGGACTGGTGGTGGGAGAACTAGGGGACACCTATGGAAGCAGCAAGAGTGTGGTTAGCAGGGGTGTTAGAGCTGGGTTCTTTACTTTTAGAGTGGTCAATGAGTGGAATAAGCTGCCAGAGTCTGTTGTGGGTGCTATGACCATGAATGAGTTCAAGGCGAGGTATAATAGATACTGTGAGAATGTCATATAGTTGTGTGGACATGATGTTTACGGCCTTCCTCGATGAGTCTAAGGACTCCTTGGAGTTGCCCGTAATAATTGTGAGCTATGCCAGTCCCGAACCCAGATAAAAAAAAATAGGGGGGGGAATTGAGGTGGTGCTATAATTTCCCAGAAGGGCTCACGGCCATTGAATCACCATACAAAATGAAATGATGATAATAATAATTATGCCTATACACAAAAATGTCAGGAACAAAGGGGCTGAGGGTGTTGCCTTGATGAATATCTTATGGCCTTTGATTGTTGGAATTAGTGAGACTGGGCTCTTATTTATATATCCTAACAGTATCAAGTCGAAACGGTACAGTATTTTTAGGACTGATAGACAAGATGGGGAGGGGAGGGTAATGCAAATAATGTCAGAAAATTTGAGTACATTGAGGGTAGAAAGCTGTGATTGCAATATTAACAACACTTTTCCATGTAGTAATGAATTTGAAGCTATCTGGTGTGAGGTAAAGTCTAAGAAGATAAAACATGTAGGGTGCTGTTAGAGACTTATTATCTGGTGTGAGGTGGAGTCTAATAAGACAAATACCTGGTGTGGTGTTGTTACAGACTTAGTGGATTACTTGCTGGTGATGATGAAATCTATCACCAAATACACCTAATGAATACTAAATGATTAACCATAATGGGTGACTAATTATCAAAAGAACAATTGGGTAGCAGTGAAATATCATGAGAAGAATGAAGCAGACTATTGCATTTTAGTGTGACAACTTCTTTAAGCAGATGTGATAGAAGGAACTCGAGATCGAAGAGAGTTAGACCTGATCATAGTGTCAAAGGGATTTCAGTTAAAGATGTGACTGTCTACCTCCAGTTGGTGACAATCACTATGCTGTATTGGAAAGTGGCTAAATATGTGGATGCTTCCTTCAGAAATGGTTACATGCTAAACTACAAAGTAGGAAATTATGATTGAGTAGTATACTATGTTTTGTTCCATGATATCAGGTATTAGAGGGAAAGGATTATGGCAGTGCATGGGACACTTTTAAAAAATACTTCAGTGATGCAGTTTCATAATGCAACTTTTGAGTGAAATGGATGCGCAGTGTTATTAAGCAAGAGATTCTTAAGAAAAAGATGATGTGGAAGGAATGCCATGTGCATAAGGATGATGTCAGTTACGAAAATTATGAAAGACAAGACAATATATGAAAAGAAATTTTGCTCTGCAAGCCAAAGTCATTCCAAAAGAGTTCTGTCATTATGTTACCAGTAAAAGAAAGAATGAATGTGAAAGAATAACTCTGCTGAATACAGATTTATGCAAGTGACTGATGTAAAAGAAATTGTTCATCTAATGAGTGTCCATTTTGCTGAGCTATCAACCTCGTGTATGTGTGTGAAATTGAGTTTGTTGCTACCTCACCACTGGATGAAAAAATTCAGGTGTATGAGAAGGAGGAGGTACTAGGACTGTTGCATAAACTGAATACAAATTTGGGAATGGTCTTATGAGATACCAGTATGGATGCCAAAAGGGTGAGCTATGCCTTTGACCAGACTGTATAATTGAGTCTCAGAACAGGGAAGACCGTATGATAGTCCCATTGCACAAGGGTGGTACAAAAACTGACATATCTATTGATCTATCAATATGTGTGGGTTGGGGGTTGAAAATATTGGAAAAGTTGGGAAGAGCTCATGGTGAAATGGGTTGAAAGAGAATCTATATTTTGCAAGGAACAACATTAGTTTACTAAGGGAGCGTGAGCAACTTGCTCACATTTATCATAATGTTAACTCTACATTGAGTTAGACGAAGAGAATGAATACATCATGATACTTTTGGACTTTGCTAAAGCTTTTGATAGGATAGCATGGAAGGTTGGAGGATATGTGATTGGATTATAAACTTTTAGCATGGATAAAAAAGATGGCATACTGACAGATATCTTAAAGTTGTGTATGAGGAATGTGAGTCTGCAAAAGTTAAGTGACCAGTTTTTGTTGAGCTCATACACAAGAGGCTGGGAAAGGAGAAACTTATTTACATTTGATTTAAAAGCCTGTATATTGTATTCTCTGGAAAACACATGGGGGGGGGAGACTGTTCCACAATATAGCAATAACAGGGATGAAGGAGGAAAAGAAACTTGTTCTGTGAATTTCAAGGTGTACCGTGAAGAGATGTTGAGTGACAGTTGCACTTGTTCCAATGGGATTAGTACTGTGTGGGGGAATTAGTGATGCTATTTTAGATGAACATTTGCCAGGAAAATATTTATAGAATACACATATTACAGAAACCAAATGGCTGAGCAAAAGTGAGAGGAGTGAGTTGGTAAGAGATGGGTTATTAATCAATCTAATTGCTCTCCTCTGTATTGAGTCAAGCATTTTGAGGGAACTCTTAGGGACTCCACTCCAAATGTGAGAGCAGTATTCAATAGCTGGGTGGATTTGTGATTTGTAAAGGTTAACAGCTGTTCAGAGGTGAAATAATGTCTTGAGCAAAAGAGAAATCCTATTTTTTTAGAAGCTGAGGATGCAATGTTTGTGATGTGTTTATTCCATAAGAGGTTCGATGTCAGGATGATTTCAAGAAGAGAAATCTCATCTTGTTTGGAAATTTGAATTTTGTCAAAAATAATACTGGGCGAAAATGGTTCTTTTTTTGTGAGAAATAAGACAGGACTTTGAAAACAAGAAACTGAGTCTTCTTTTCAAATTGGAACTTGGAATGTGAGAACATTATATAAACTAGCGAATTTTGACAACCTTATACAGGAAATAAAAAGACTTAAAGTTGATGTCATGGGAATTAGTGAAACAAGATGGCCTAACATGGGAAAACTAGAGAAAGATGGATTTACATTTGTATATTCTGGTGGAGAGAAGCATGAATATGGAGTGGGTTTCATGATTAAGAAAGACATCTTTAAATGTGTAATGGAGCTGTGGCCCATAAACAAAAGAATAATACTTATTAAATTAGCTGCAAAGCCTTTTAACATCATAATTATCTAGGTTTATGCCCCTACGATGACTCACAATGATGAAGAAATAGAAGATTTTTATAATAACTTACAAAAATCTATAGAATATGTAAAATCAAATGAGATACTCATAGTGATGGGTGACTTGAATGCAAAGGTTGGAGAAGGGGAAGAAAATCCAGTTGTTGGAAAATTTGGACTAGGCGATAGAAATGAAAGAAGTGAGAGATTGATACAATTCTGCATTCAAAACAACTTGCGAATGAATACTTTCTTTCAACATCCAAAGCACAGATTGTATACTTGGACAAACCCAGTTAAGAAAAGAAATCTATAAGAAACCAAATAGATTTCATAATGATAAATAATATAACCAACATAAAAACATACCCGGTGCTGATATAGGTTCAGACCATAACCCTGTTGTGTCCACTTTAAAAATTAAACTAAAAAACATTTCTGAAAACAGTCATACTGAAAGACTTGACTTCACAGCTCTGAATATACTTGACAAAATGGTGTTTAACTCAGAAATTAGGAAGAAATGAGATCATGTAGGATATAAAACAGAAGACAATATACTTTGTAACACAGAGGAAATTGAAAACAGGTGGTCAAATTTTAGAAGTGCAATATATAAGACAGCTAACAAGGTTATCCCAAAAATTAAATACAATAAGAAAAAACCCTGGATGACTGAATCAATACTAGAACTTATGAATGAAAGATGAAAAAAGAAAAGTACACAACAGTATAGAATACTCAGTAAAATTATAAAAAATGAATGCAGGAAGACTAAAGACAAGTGGCTAAATGAAAAATGTAAAGAAATAGAAGAACTAGACAAGAAACACAATAGTAAAGAAATGCATAAATCAATCCAAGCCCTGACAAATAAAAGGAAAAATTTCAACCATAATCCTTGTATAAAAGATCAAAATGGAAAAATGCTACTAGAGACACAAGATATCATAAAAAGATGGAAAGAATATGGAAAAGAACTGTTTGAGTCTGATTGCACAGACGTACCAGATATACAAAATATGGATGGTGAACCAATTACATATGAAGAAATAGAATACGCTCTAAGTCAAATGAAAACAGGTAAAACACCAGGCCCTGATCAGATCCCTATTGAATTGTTAAAGAAAGGAAATGAAAACACACTTAATGACCTAAAGGTTATTTTTAATAACATCTATGATCCAGGATACATCCCTGATGATCTAAGGAAATCCATCTTTGTCACTATTCCCAAAATTCCAAGAACTTTTGAATGTACAGAATATAGACTGATAAGTTTAACAAGCCATGTTACAAAATTATTACTGAGAATAATCCTAGAAAGAATAAAAGGCACTTTGTCAGCAGAAATAGAAGATACTCAATCAGGTTTTCAAAAGACAAAGGTACAAGAGAAGGAATCTTCAATTTGAAAACATTATGTGAAAGAAGCCTTGACAACCAGAAAAGCATATATCTTTGTTTTATTGATTATACCAAAGCATTTGATTCAATAGATCACAAGAAATTAATACATATCCTACAGAATAATGGGTTAAAAGGAAAAGATCTACGTATAATTACAAATATATACTGGAATGAAATGGCCTCAATAAGATATAAAAATACATATTCTGGCAACTTTGAAATCAAAAAGGGAGTAAGGCAAGGATGTGTCTTATCACCCTTACTGTACAATATATAAAGTGAGCAAGTTTTTAAAAATATTTCAGAACTGAAGGGTGTAAAAGTCGGAGGTAGAAACTTCAACAACTTCAGGTATGCAGATGACACAGTTCTTATAGCTGAATCTGAAGATGATCTTCAAAACTTAATCACAGAAACTTTCCAACAGAAGCTTAGACATGGAACTAATTATTAACCTAAAGAAAACAAAGTGCATGATTATTTCAAAAGAACCAATAAATAAGAAACTGAACATAACTATTAACAAGAAGAAAATTGAACAGGTTCAGTCTTTTATATATTTGGGACAAATGTTTACAGACAGAGGAAATTCCCTTAAAGAAATAAAAAGAAGAATAGAGATAGCAAGAAAAGCCTTTACTGATATGAAACTGTTCTAACATCCAGAGACATTAATATAGACACAAGAAAAAGATTAATAAAATGCTATATCTGGTCAAGCCTTCTCTACAACAGTGAAACTTGGACTCTAAATAAAGAAGCATAGAAAAAATTAGAAGCTTTTGAAATGTGGACCATCAGAAGAATGTTGAAAATATCATGGACAGAGAAAATGAAAAACGAAGATGTTTTAAAGAAAGCAAAAATGAAAATAATTAAAGAGTGAAAACTTAAATATTTTGGACATCTAACTAGACAAGAAGGCATTCAGAAATTAATATTAGAAGGGAAATTGGATGGAAAAAGAGGGAGAGGTAGACCCAGGAGAATGTGGTTCGAAGACATTAAGGACTGGACTGGCTTGAATTACCATAAATGATCCAGAGCAACAAAAGAAAGAAAAAGGTTCTGTGGTATGGTTGCCAACCTCCTCCTAGGAGATGACACTTGAAGATGAGATGAAGACAGGACTGGGTTTTACTAGCATTGAAATTGGTGAGGTTATCAGAACCGCATTGGAGGATGACTTAGGGATCAGAAGTGAGGGCAGTAGTGGTTGATGTTCTGTAGATTGAGGTGAGTTGTGTAGAGTAAGGTTTATCAAATGAAAGGGAGGAGTGCAATGTGCTGTCATCTGCAAAATTGTGTATTGGGTTGGAGGTCAACTACAGTAGGTCATTGATATATAGAAGGAAGAGAATTGGTAACAGAACAGAACCTTGTGGAACCTCAGCATTAGTTGAATGGTGAGAGGATAAAGAACCATCTACCATCACACATAGTGTGCATCCAGACAGAAAGCTGGCAAGTTAAATGCAGAAGTCCTGAGACAGATCAAGTGATGGGCATTTGCTTAGTAAGCTTTTGTGCCAGACCCGTTCAGAAGCTCTGGAGATATTAAATGCAACTACTTCAGATTCACCAAACTTCTCCATGTCATTTGTCCAGAGATGGGTGATAATTGTGAATAGATCTCCTGTTGATTGGCAGTGATGGAATTTATACTAGTGGTTGTTTATTAGCTGGGTCCTTTGAGGTAGTGTAGGAGTTGGGAATTGATGGTTCTCTCCATTACTTTAGATAGGACTGATGTATTGTCCAAATTAGAAACAAAAGTTTCCTGGCCCTGTCAGTAGAGTAAGAGAATATATATAGGTGACATAGGATAGGAGTTAGTTCTGGTGCACAAACCTTCAGGACAATTGGAGGAATCCCAACAGGGCCAGGAGACTTTTGTGTCTAATTTGGACAATATTTTTCTGATCTCTTTCTGACAAAAAGATATATGGGGCATTTGCCTCCAATGCACACATAACTGACAATGGTCAGTTATGCATGCATTGGAGGCAAAGTGTGAAGCTAGGAGATTGGCTTTTTCTGTGGGTGATGATGCAGTAGCCATCTGGGTATGATAGGAAGGAAATAGAGTGCTTGATGTAAGCCAATTGTTAGTATACTTGATTTTTTTATTTGTACAGCCTTGGCACATCTTTTCGAGAATGAAGATTTAGTTAGGGGGATGGCAGTTCCAAGTAGTGTGGGGAATGTATGTTTCCATGCCAATAAGGATTACTTCGGTACATGTGTGTAGTCCAACCATGGGAATGAGGCATAGAAGTCACCTGGGCTGACCAGTAGTGCACCCCAAGGATAAGTCCTTGGTCTGTTGTTATTCAGTTTTTACATTAATGATATTGGGAAAGATTTGACAGGAGACATATGACTATTTACTGATGATGCAACTGACTCGCAATACTTCCAGAATGATTTGAATAAGCAGGATTGGTTGGCATGTTAAATGGCTGTCAGTTCAACACTTGTAAATGTCGTGATGCACTATGGCATAATGAGGTTTTGCTAGAAGACACTTATCAGTCTAGGGATTGTGGAGTTTTAGTAGATAGGAAGTCGAAATTCAGGTGCCTGCATAGCAAAGAATGCATATACAGTCATATTTATTAGGCATTATTTATTTATTTATTTTTATTTTTTGTAGTTTCCAACCATGAAAGGTTTTCCTGTAAACCTATGTAGTCCCTTTTGTACCATCAGAGGGCTAAGGTTTTTCTATTTTTTATTGTTATATATATTTATAAAATTAATATTTAACCGACTAGAACCCGAGAAAGTATAACACAAAAAACAGAAAACTTGAATAAATCACAACTAGTTTCATTGGTGTCCTGACTTCTTCAGGTGAGTAAGAAGTAACACAAAACTTATAAAACTAACAAGGTAAAAAAACATGGACTTTCCAGCTTAATAAAAAGAAGAAGAATAGTAACAGTCATATTTGAATAGGTGACCGTGTGCTATTGTTAGCATGAGTTGAATGTGAGTGACAGCTAATTTTAGGGCGCCAGTACTTGATTACTGTGCTATGGGAATCAGGCAAATTGTAGCTCAGATTGTTGTTCATGTGTGAAGGGTCCAGAAATATTTCTATGGATTCTATAATTCGTCTTTCAAATTCATCCTTGCATATATATAAATTGGTTGTGTGGTCCCAATCAACTTGGTGTTGACGTTCTTTGAGGTTAGAGTTGGCAGAGAAAAGAACATGACTGGAAAGGGCGCTCGCTCGTGTTCTACTGTAGAAGATGTCACGTCTGTGTTCCTCAAGATATAGTGAAATAGATTTATCTGTCTGGCCAAAATAAGGTCAACCACAGTTGCACATAATTTTATAAACACCAGGAAAATGCAGTTGGTTGTGTTTTGGTTTTGGTCGACTCAGAAAAGAATGAAGTTTTGGCAGAGTTGTATAGTCGGTCTTTGTTGAATTTCTTCATAATCCTAGATAGTTTTGGGGTAAGAGAGCTAATAAATGGTAACTGTATGTGAGTGATAGGGTTGGTTTCATCTTCTTGTCGAGGTTGTTGGCATGGTCTCAAACGTTTAGAGATGTTACGAGATGAAATCCATTATTTAAGAAGGTGTTTTTCAGGAAGTTAAGTTCTGTTTGAAGGTCTTCTTCTGTGAAAGTAAGACATCTTGCACGATCGGCAAGGGTGGAGATGATGCCAAGTTTTTGAGGAGGGAAGTGATGAGAAGAGGCATGCAAATATCTATCAGTGTGGGTGGTTTTTTGAAAAATTGAAAATTTATGACAGTCAGGTAATCTACTGATCTTTAGATCCATTCCCCTCTCAAAAGCTTGGCATCATCTCCACTCTTGTCCATTGTACAAGATGTCTTACTTCCACAGAAGAAGACCTTCAAACAGAACTTAACTTCCTGAAAAACATCTTCTTAAATAATGGATATTCATCTCGTAACATCTCTAAACGTTTGAGACCATGCCAACAACCTCGACAAGAAGATGAATCCAACCTAAAACACAACCAACTGCATTTTCCTGGTGTTTATAAAATTATGTGCGACTGTGGTCGACCTCATTTTGGCCAGACAGATAAATCTATTTCACTACATCTTGAGGAACATAGACGTGACATCTCCTACAGTAGAACACGAGCGAGCACCCTTTCCAGTCATGTTCTTTTCTCTTCCAACTCTAACCTCGAAGAACGTCAACACCAAGTTGATTGGGACCACACAACCAATTTATATATATGCAAGGATGAATTTGAAAGACGAATTATAGAATCCAAAGAAATAGTTCTGGACCCTTTGCACATGAACAACAATCTGTGCTACAATTTGCCTGATTCCCATAGCACTGTAATCCAGTACTGGCACTCTAAAATTAACTGTCACACACATTCAACTCATGCTAACAATAGCACAGGGTCACCTATTCAAATATGACTGTTACTATTCTTCTTCTTTTTATTAAGCTGGAAAGTCCATGTTTTTTACCTTGTTAGTTTTATAAGTTTTGTGTTATTTCTTACTCACCTGAAGAAGTCAGGTGATTAAACCGATGAAACTAGTTGTGATTTATTCAAGTTTTTTGTGTTATACTTTCTCGGGTTCTAGTCAGTTAAATATTAATTTTATAAATGTATACATCCCGAGTCAATCCTAATAACAATATACAGGGTGTTCGGGATAAATTTGACAGTTTCGTAAGGAAAAAGAAAATCTTCTTTGTATCTATTAAATTTAATGAATTGACAAAAAAACATTACAGGCAGAGTTAATTACAATACTATCAACAAGATTTACTCAAAATAACCACCATTAGCATCGATCACAGCTTCAATTCTGCTTCGGAACCTCGAACAAGCTGATGCTACAGTCTCCCTGGGAAGGGCCGCAAAAACTGTTTTAATTTTATTCATTAACTGGGCTTTTGTATTACTGGAAGTGCGATTGGTGTCTTTTTCAACTGCGCCCCATACAAAATAATCCATGGGGTTAAGGTCTGGGGAGTTTGGAGGCCAAACATTTGGACTGGTGAAGTCGTAGAAATTTTCAGACAACCATTTTTGACTTTTCCCAGAGGTGTGGCAAGGGGCCGAATCCTGCTGCCATACATACGGCCTACCATTGGCTACCCTTGTTATCCAGGGCTTGACTACAGTTAGCAACTCCACGAACAAAGCCCGAATTCCAATGCCAGGGTTCTTCAACACCTGTTCCTGCAGATTTGCGAGGAATTCTGCTGTACGAACGCAATCAGATCGTCTGCTAGGGATCTTTCTTCTTGCTACATCCTCGTAGTCACCATTGCAAGTCTCTAGTTCATGCCTGATTGTTTTTACTGTATTCAGGGAGCATTGGGCAGCAGTCGTAATATCCTTATTTTGATGGCGGGCACGAATCATCATGATACAAGTTATTCTCTTCCATGATTCAGGTGGGTTCCAGCTATCCATCCTTTCTGACATCTTGTATATGAATGAAGAAGGGTCCAAACTTTTAAATGAAGAGAAGTGTGTGTTAATACATGTAACTTACGGGAAAATATAATTAATTATAAATATGTCAAATTTATCCCGAACACCCTGTATATATATATATATATATATATATATATATATATATATATATATATATATTTTTTTTTTTTTTTTTTTTTTTTCTTATTTATTTAATTTTTTTTAAAAAAAAGTTTAAAAAGCCATTCTCTAGAGACCAAAAGTGGTACTTTTTCAAGCTTCTTCGGGTCTCCAGTATGCCAGGCAGTGATCTCACACTGGGCAGTGAAATTCATCTTCCATCTAAAGACGATCACAAACATCCATGCCCACACAGACTTCGAACCCACAGCCTGTTAGTTGGAGAGCAGGTACTCTAACTACTCAGCCAATCAGGTCAGCAGATATGACTTTAAATGGACTAAGTGCAGAAAAGAGGAGTAATATGATATGATATGATACAGATGTACAAACTCCTGAAACATAGACTACCATTCAATGGAATTTTTAATATTATGGTAGGCAGGAAGAGGATGCAAACTATGGATTGATTTGAAACAGAAAGAGCCATGCAGTGTTATACTTACAACAGCATAATGGTATAGCTGAGGAAACATAGGTTAATCGTAACTCAAGAAAGAAAAACTTTATTGATGTGTTAATCTGATAAGACTTTCCCATAGTTTAGATAAAGATAAGTATTTGTTCCAGTTCAAAGTTGGGCAGTGAAGCAGTGCCTAAAGACTCTTTAAACAAATGCTCAAATTTGTATTGATAACGATGAAGTATCCATCTGTCTCTTCTTGTTATTAATGTCTTTATCAGTGTTCTGGCTACTTTTATACCTGTCAATAAATTGTATTTTTTCAGAATTCTGGAAATTGGTTCTGAAATACATGGGATTGTAACTTGATGTACTGTTTCCCTGTTATTTAAGTTAGGTTTGTAGGAATCAAACAGATGTCGTGCAGTCCTTTCTGAGAAGCTATTTAGTTTCATAAACTGTTTGATGTTTAAGAGTTCTTCCTGTAATTGTTGTGGAGTCGAACAAATAGTGTTAGCATGTGACAATAAAGTTTTTATAATTCCTGTCTTTTGAGAAGGATGGTGAGCGGATTGCTTAAGAATGTAGCATCCAGTGAAAGTAGGCTTTCTATATACTGAGTTTATACTATATACTATATACTTTCTATATACGTAGTTAAATCACCTGATAGTGAGCAGATGAGAAGAATGTCTAGAAAGGATAATTCATTGTTTCTTTCTATTTCCATAGTGAATTTAATACGTGGATGCAAAGTATTTATGGTAGCTAAAAATGATAGTTTCTTTATTGTGAGGCCACACAGTAAAAAATGTCATCAGTATACTGAACCCAAAATGAAAAAAGTTGGATGTATGAATGAGAAAAGGATGTGTTGTAGCTGCTCTAAATAAAAGTTTGTGAGAGCAGGGGAGAGTGGACTTCCCATGACAGTTCCTTCCACTTGGCTGTAGAACTTGTTTTAACAAACAAAGTATCCAGAATCCATTACAAAAGTCGAACAGTTTAACTATATCTTGCAGAAACGATTCAGAAAGTAGCTGCAATGTCTCCTTAAGAGGTACATTGGTAAATAGGGATTCTATATCAAAGCTCATCATAAGATCAGTGAGTCGTATAGAAACAATTTTCAATTTATCTAGGAAATCGGATGAATTTTTTATAAATGAGCAGGACTTGCCAATATGAGATTTCTGTAGGTGCGCAAAAACTTTGGCTATGCAATAAATAGGAGAACCTATGCATTTCTCAATTAGATGGAATGGAGTATCTTTCTTATGGATCTATGGTAAACCATAGAACCTGGGTTTTCTTGCAAACAATTCCATAATGAAAGAAATTTTCCTTTTATAATTTGTCCTATCCATGGCTACTGTAGCTTTTCCCTTGTCTGCTTTGGTGATAATAAGGTGACTGTTATATCTTAGGGAATATAAAGCTTTCATTTTGGCAGAAGAGATGTTAGATGCCGGAAGCTTTGATTTATGTAGAATGGATGAAACTTCCAAGCTGAGATTATTAGCATCTTCACTGGATAGGCTAAATAAGTTTCATTCGATGTTAAAAAGGAAATCTAATTATGTTATATTTTTAGGAACTATGGTGAAATCATCCTTTTGAAAGAATAAATGTTTCACTTTTAGTTAATGGGCATCCTGAGATGTTAACTACCCAATTATCTGGAACAGTCAGGAGAGATTTGCTTAGCAACAAGACCACTGAATTTACGATTTACATGTTGGTTAGGTTTATTAAATGAATGGCATAGAGAGCGTTTAGCCACAGTGGAAAGTTGTTGGTCTTTGTCGAGGAGATAAAATTCCGGAGCTCAGTAGTAAGATGTATATTAATTGCAAGTTCACATTTAGCTGCTCAGAGTTGATTGTGGATGAGAAATAGACTTGTGTTAAGGTAGATGTTACGAGAGATTTTATACTTTCCTTCAGGTGTGCGAAGTTTGAAACAATCTTGAGGTTGTGGCATTTTTAAAAAAAAGGTTATCCTAGCTCACAGCTTACTTTGTATTTTATTTCAACATGCTAACACTATTTGTTCAACTCCACAGCAATTACAGTAAGAACTCGTAAACATCAAATGGTATATAAAACTAAATTGCTTCTCAGAAAGGACTACACAACATCTGTTTGATTCCTATAAATCTAACTTAAATAACAGGGAAACAGTACGTCGAGTTTCAATCCTATACATTTAAGGCATTTCAGAACCGATTTCCAGAATTCTGAAGAAATACAATTTAGTGGCTACTTTTATACCTATCAATAAACTATCAACTTGGTTTCCTTCTTCAAAAGATAAATGCTCACCTCTGTCTCTCTCCCTGGTGTATACCATATACCAAGTTCCTTGTGATTGCCCTCTATCCTCAGTCAGACAAAAACTGGATGCTCATTAAAAAAGAGAATACAAGAACATCAATCTTATATTTGCTACAGGAAATCTGATAAATCTGGCTTGGCTCAACGTGGAATAGACACAGACCACAATATTCTTTGGTCTGAAACTCACCTACTTCATTGTTGCCAATACACATTTGAGCATTTGTTTATAGAGAGACTGCTTCACCATCCCAACTTGAATTGGAACAACTGCCTATTTTTATCTAAAATATGGGAAAGTCTTATCAGATTAACACATCAATAAAATTGTTACAGTTATGATTAACTTATATTATATACTTACAAATCAGGCCATGCCTCCGGCCATTTAGCGACAACAAATGCCCTTATTTGGCAGATTCAACTTGCAGTCATGACATAGTCCTACATTCATTCCGAAAATGTTCCGATGATGGTCAGTCGACCGAAACAGTTTGCACCCCGTTAACATTCTCCCCTGCCCCAGTTGTCCCCACCCCCAAAAAAAGTGCCCTTAAACACAATAATATATATATATGTATTATTAAAATAAACCCGGATTTCCAATTTATTCTTCCCACGTCAAACTCCCCCCACTCCCTTCCCCCTTATTATAAACAACCTTCAGCAAGAACATGGAATTTGAAGATATCCTAGTATTAACAAGGTATGTACAAAATTTTTCCTCCTCTTTTATTCTGCTATAATTGCTTTCAATACTCACCCATAATGCCCTAAAATATATATATAAATTTTTTTGAGTAAAAATAGCCAAGGTATTTAAAATAAGGGACACTCCTAAACAAAAACAGGCTATAATAGTGTTTAAGAGGAAAAGCATGGGAATTTTCCCAGAAACAATACTTAATTTATATTGTGTTTTGTAACCATAAGACCTTTCACCCATTGGCTCTCTATTCAAACACCCCCCCCCCCCCTTCTGCCTCCTCCGTCACAAAAAAACACTTTAAAATATGATCGTTTTAGCACACGCTCCAAACACTAGGCTATGTCATGGACTCATGTCATACATTCAATGAATGTATAATTTTCACAAAAGAACCTGCCAGAGAACCATCCTTACATACACCGTGCAAAAAATACATACAACATTCCTTAAGAATTGCGTACATCACAATGTCACGGCAAACTTTGCTACAGTACGCAGTAACTGCTCCATTCCCAGGAATAAAAAAATTTGCTACCAGGCATCACACACACTCATAAAACAGGCCATATATGACAGATTCAGAAAGAAAAATCAAGCATATTCATACATCCACAATACAAAACATAGATTGAAAACCTTAATGACCCCAAAAAGAATGGGCGGTTTTCTCTGAAAGTACCCAAACACACATCAATGACTATGCGCTGTTAATTGAAGCCTGACATGCCAAATACATAATACATACAGTCCCCAATCCTTCAGATATCACCACCTCATGACCCACACATGACAACTCCATCATAAATCTTTCACACCACATGCTCACACCCGACAAAATCTCCATCCTAAACAGAGGACTTAACTTCGCTATATCCTCTAAATACGTACTGAAAAAAGACATCGTTATTGAAGTCCAAGTGAAACTTGAAAATGACCCAAACAGAGATACTATATTCCAAAAAATAAACAACATTATAAATAGCAAAATAATAGTGAAACCCAACATTACTCCCAACTTGCAAAAAGCCCTATTATCCTTTAGAAAGAACCCAGATATCATGATCACAAAAGCTGACAAAGGAGATACTGTAGTCATCATCAACAAAACCGATTACCATAACAAAATAACGGCTGTCTTAAACTACCAACACACCTACCAAAAAATCCATAATGATCCCACCCCTGACCTCATAAAACAAATCATAAAAAAAACCCTACACACCTTAAAAAGTCAAAACAAAATAGACAAAACCACAATGAGACACAACCCCCCCCCCCCTCACTACACACCCCATATATGTTCGGGAACATCAGAACCCACAAAGATGGTTATCCGATACGACCCATAGTCTCCTACAAGAACACCACCACAGCTCCTTTATCAAAATTTGTTGCCAAACTCATCAAACCATTACTTACAACACCTAACTGTATGATTAAAAATACGGATGACCTATTCTAGAAAATAAATAACATTACTTCATCCCGAGATGACATCCTAACCTCACTAGATGCAACTTCATTATAGACTAACGTGGACGTCCTCAGAACATTAGACATCGTACACACACTACTCACAGAGGACCACACCCTATAAACACACACAAATGACATCATTAACTTGATCAAACTCACAATATCCGCTAACTTCTTTAAGTTCAACAACTCCATATATATATCAAATTTTCGGTCTCCCAATGGGCCAAAACATCAGTGGACAACTAGCAGAATTATTTATGGCACATGTAGAATCACTCGTACTCCGCCCTTCCCTCCCCCCGGCATCACCTTTTATGGCAGATATGTGGACGATATTCTATGCATTGGTAAACCCTCACACATCACCGCCTTACAAACATCCCTCAACGATTATAGCAACAGACTAAAATTCACCATGGAAACCGAACAAATCCATCAATTTCCTAAACCTGACATTAATCAGAACCAACAACAAAATAGCTACAAAGATATTCCACAAACCATCGCATATCGGAAACTACCTCCATTTCAATTCATACCACCCATATTCCATTAAAAAATCAGTCATCCTATCACAATTTATCAATGCTTACAAATTCTCAACCAATAGTAATTATCTTAACACGGAATTAAAGTATTTAACACAGATATTTAAAAATCTCAACTATCCCACACATCTAATAAATTACGTAAACAGTATGGCAAAAGCCCGTCATAACAACAATACAACCAAAACAGACTTCCTTACATGTATGGTCATCCAATCATACATCCAAAACACATACAAAGCCTACAAATACATTTTCAAACACACCAACTATAAGCTAGTATTCACCACAAACCAAAAATTAGCAGCTCTCCTAAAACCCACTAAATCTCTCACACACAAAGAAATATTCGAACACCACAACGTAGTCTACAAATTTCCTTGTCAAAAAGACTGCGACATCACCTATACTGGCTCTACCATTAGGTCTTTATGGACTAGACTACAAGAGCACTTCCAGGATTTCAACATCCCCATTCCGGAACATCTAAACACAAAAAAACATCGCAACATCAAAAAGAAAAATAAAATACAGAGTACAGGGAAGATACAAATTGCAGCTCATGCCCTTGAACTGAAACATATCTTGCAAATCGACAAGGCCATAATCATAGACAATGCTTAGAATATCCGAAACAATTGCCATAAAATGTGATGAAAACTCAATCAACATCCACCGAACCTACCTAATTTCCGAATGTTGGACGATCCACAACTTACAAATCAGGCCATGCATCCTGCCATTTAGTGACAGCAAATGCCCTTATTTGGCAGACTTGCAGTCATGACATAGCCCTGCACTCATTCCGATGATGGTCAGTCGACCAAAACAGTTCGCACCCCGTTAACGTTCTCCCCTGCTCCAGTTTTCCCATAAGTAAACCCTTCCCCCTCCACCCCAAAAAAAAGCACCCTTAAACACTATATATATATATATATATATATATATATATATATATATATATATATATATATATATATATATATTTATGTATATGTTACGGTTAAAGTGATAAATCCGGTTATTATTAATAATTACCGGTTAAAGTGAATAATTTACGAGAATTAATCACTTTATCTGGTTAAAGTGATCAATTCTCGTAATTCGTAATTCCTAGAGGAGTCTGATAAATGTAATAAAAACATGTTTATAGGTTTTCATTCTCAATAGAAATTATAACTTAGGTTAGGTTAGTTTATAATGAAAAAAGTAAGGAAAGTACTTCTTTTGAACTCCATGAAATCAGAAATCATTATAAACTAACCTAACCTTTATTGGTTAAGTTAGTTTAGGTTAGGTTTGTTTATAATGAAAAAAAAGTAAGGAAAGTACTTCTTTTGAACTCCGTGAAATCAGAAATCATAAACTAACCTAACCTTTATTGGTTAAGTTAGTTTAGGTTAGGTTAGTTTATAATGAAAAAAAAGTAAGGAAAGTACTTCTTTTGCACTCCGTGAAATCAGAAATCATAAACTAACCTAATCTAAACTAACCTGGATGTCGAACCAGAATGTAATCGTAGTTTGTCGTGGGCAGATTAATGGGGATGAAAGATAAACGTTGTGGGCAGATAAATGGGGATAACAAATAAAAGTTGTTGTAGGCAGATGAATGGGGATAATAGATAAACGTCGTTGCTGTACCTCCTTCCTCATCAATGGAGTAAAACACTGATCAGTTCCTCTCTGATTTTGATACCTTAAGTCACCTGTTGTCATTTATATATATATATATATATATATATATATATGAAGCGATTATAGACAGACATTTTCAAGTGCACGAATGCACGATTTTGAATGCAACTGTTAATCACTTCGTAGACAGCTGAATGGGGATGTCAGTGGGAGAGAGCTAATATCCCCATTCATCTGCCCATGGCAGCAACGGCGCTGACATCCCCATTCATGTGCCCATGGATGTTAGGTTAAGTTAGTTTATAATGATTTCTGATTTCATTGAGTGGCAAAGAAGTACTTGCCTTACTTTTTTTCATTATAAACTAACCTAACCTAGCCTAAGTTATAATTTCTATCGAGAATGAAAATCTATAAACATGTTTTTATTACATTTACCAGACTCCTCTAGGAATTATTCACTTTAGCCGGTTAAAGTGATTAATTCTAATTATTCACTTTAACCGGTAATTTTTTGACATTCCTAAACAAAATCAGGCTATAATAGCTGTAATAATAATAGTGTTTAAGAGGAGTAGCATGGGAATTTTCCCAGAAACAATACCTAATGATTAACTTGTTTTCTCAGTTATGCCATTACACTGTTGTAAGTATAACACCAGACAGCTCTTTCTGTTTGAAATCAATCCATTGTTTGTGTTTGCCTTGCAATCAACTGTCATTGCCACTGAAGATAGCCTGTAATTTTTCAGATCGAACTATTTGACTTTATCTAAATAATTAGTATTACTTATTCCTTGTGTTTTCATGTAAATAATTAGTAGATAGTGATTAAGTGTTCTTTGATACTTGAGTCGGAGATCAGTAATAGCATTTCCATAAGAGACAAACCTGATTGGCTTGTCAGCAATTAAAATAGGTGATTGAATGCAAGGAAATCATTCATCGTCATAATTACATACATATAAGAAACAAACACTGCCACCTCTGTATGAGACCAGCTAACTCACCTTCAGTTGAACAGACCTTATACAGAATCTTGACATCCTAGATGGGGTTCCAACTCCAGGTCCTTCTACCCAAGGGTGTCATTGTTACAAACTAAGATATAGAGCGTACTAATGACAGATGATGAAAGTAAATCTACCACTTAACAGCCTATGGGTATGATCCTATTCATGCACACAGCCTATGAGCAGAGTTCTTATCCCCTCAGCTTATGACTGTCACTTATCTAAAAGACCGACTTTGACTGAAAATTTCAACTGTTTTATTCACCAATAATGTGAGTTAAAATTGATTATAATCAGGTAAGAATTCACATTATAATGTATTTATAATTATTTATATATGCAAATTATTTATTATAATATTAGCAAATATTATAATCTATAAATTAACATTATTATAAGCATTTAAAAGTTATTTTTATATTTGGATTTCACTAGTAAGTTGAAGACAAATACAAATCACTCCCTTTTGCACGTGTGTGTGTGTGGGGGGAGCTATGCACTGTTGAATGTTTATTTTCTTTTATGGAAATTTGCAATTTTCTTTTGTTTCTAGTAAATTAAATCTAATTTAAATGTTGAGCCTCTGTAGCTCAGTTGGTATAGACGAAGCCCTTTGGTTGGAAAGACCTGTGTTCAATTCTCATCCATGATGTGAGGAACCTTTATCTGATCTCTTCCGACAAAAGGTGAATTAACTGGTCTCATACGAAGGTGGAGTGTTTTTTGCACCCGGAAACTCAGGTTTTTCATCCCTCAGAACAGGCAAACTGGGCCCATAAACACACACACACATGGATCTACAGTCATAAAATACATACTTAATCCCTTATTAGGAGGGCTCAGCCCATCATAAGGGATGGGGAGGAAAGGGGAGAACCCCATATGAAATATATATAAATAAATGTTGTGAGGTTTTTGCAAATAATGCTTCCCATTCATCATTTTCATTAAGTCATTTAGTCTTTGGTTAAAATATTTATTATTTTTTTAAATTAATTTATTTTTTATTTTTTCAGCATAATCATAATTTCTGTCTGAAATTTGCAGTAAGCAAGAGCTGCAGCATTAAACATTTCTTTGTACACAGTAATTCTGGATATATCCCACAGCCAACCAATATTAAACTAACCAATTGAGAGCAACTTTGCTTATTGAGGATTGAAGTGGATAAAAACTATCTTTGATTCCATGGCAGACCTTCAATTTCCTTTTTCCTCCATATTTTCTGTACATAATATGATGTTTTCAGAGTTACCTTGTACATGATGGAGTGATCCAGCATTTCTTCCTCTTTTTTTTTAAGGTATAGTTTTAAAATGATTAATTCACAGATTAGCTGCTAGAAGCTTACAAGTCAGCTAGCATGCAATGATGCTTCCATTGTACTACTATTGGGTGTACAACATACTCAGGTTGTGCACCCAGTTGTACTCGGTGTACTCAGCTTCCCTATGTGAGGCTGAATAGTGGAGAGTTGGGGGGTATGGTGGAGCTTTTGCTCATTCTATGATTTGCAGAAGAGGGGTAAAATTTTTCATATGTTTGGCATAGCAAAGAATCCTATGCATATTCCATGTCCTAACATGGAATATGTACTGCATGTGGGGGGAAAAAAAGGCAAAACTTCCCTACTACTTCACCAATGCTTTAGTTTCATCCTCAGTGATGTCCGTTTCTATCTCCAATCTGTTAGACCAGTGGTTCTCAACCTTTGTGAGACTGCGGCCCAGTAAATTCTTTTCTTATAAGATGAGGGCCTAGTCCCAACAAATTTACTCGTAAATACCTTTCCAATTTTTTTTTGAACTTCTTACATTGAACTAACATAAGTATTAATAATTAATTATGACATAATCATAAAGAGTATTAGTACACTTATGTATATGGTGTGACGTGACATGTTGAGAAATATAAAATTACATTTAAATTAGTTGTCAATCACTGCACTAATTCAGTTTTGTAGCATATTGTAGTTTCCTTAGGCCAACATTATTAAATTAATTTGTGCTGATTGACATATCTCATTCTGATCACCAAAAATTTATAATGTTATTCAGTGTAAAATTGATTTATTGTATTGTTAAATTGATTTTAATGATGTTGGCTTAAAAAAAAAATGATAGTGAGAAAATATTTATGCATTATAACTCACCATGGAAGTCAGCTGAGCAGGGGAAGCAGCAGAAGGATGTCAACTTTTCGGTGAAACACTTACACACAGCAAATATTTATATATGCAAAGTATGTGTAATTTAATAAATAAAAATGTGTCAGTCTCTCAGTTCTAAACACTAGTTCCAACACTAATTAATATTTTGAATTTAAAAAGTTAAACTTAGTTTCTTTTATTACAACTGAGTTTTTGAAGGTTTTAGTTAGGCTAGTGAGGCTTTTGTTACTGTTTTCTTTTTCTGTCCGTTAGCTTATTAATTCGGGATGAATTGAAGTGATAGCAAATGGAGACGGTCAGAAAGTTGCATGTGGTTCCTCTGTTTCGTTTTCAGCATAGTCATGACAGAAAATTCACTTTCACAAAGATATGTGGTGGAAAAACAAAGAAGAAATCTCATTGCTATTTCATGTAAATTTGGATATTCGTTTTTCATTCTTATCCAGAATTTCGAATTACTCATAGAATTAAAAGTACTTTCCAGTCGATTGCCAATGATAATTCAATAAGTTGAAGGGTTTCTTCATGGGTAAGGGTTGTCTCTTTATGTTCAACAAAGGGGTTCACAATCCATATATTTTGCCTCTGGGGATCCTCATGTCCGGGATAATACTTTTAAAACGACAGTAACAGCATCTTCAAGTGGGCTGCAATAATATCTGAAACTGAATTCTGTGAATAGAAATCATCTGCTTCCATAATATAATCTGAGTACGACTGAAACATTTCATTATTCCTTTATTCCTTTCTGCAGTCATGTTAAGCCAGAGTTCGAGTTTCTTTTTGAATGATTCCATCTTGTTCCAAGCATTAAATATTGTTGTATCTGGACCTTGAAGTTTTAACTTATGTCGCTGAGATATGCCAGCTGGCTAGCCATTTCTTATCCTAGGAATAATGGGACAGGTCACTTTTCTTATCAATTAGAAACAGCTTGACTTCCTTTCAGAGTTCATATAACCTCTTGAGATTTTACCGTAGGACAAGCAACGAACTTCTGAATGGAAAAGAAGATTTTGATTATCATTGATTATATTTTGATAGTACTATTTTTTATATAATTAATAATTTTAACAGATTGAGACAGGACTTCATTAAGCTCAGGTTCCATTTTTTTTTGGAGGGCAAGTTTTGCCTATGAATGTCGCAATACGCTGACAATAAGTTATTGCCTGCCATATCCTTAATTTTAATGATTAAACATGAATTTCTGCCTGTAAGATAGGCAGCACTCAGTACAAACTCCAATGCAATTTTTCCATTCGAGATCTTTCTCTTCAATGAAACCATTTAAAACTTTGAAAATTTCACTACTGGTGGTGTGTGTAGATAATTCAGAAACACTTAAAATGTCTTCCTTCATGTCACTTTCATCATGATCAATATATCATACATACGTAAGTAAAATGCTGTTGTTCTAAATATCTGTGGATTCGTCCAGTTGTAATGCAAATGGTTTTGATTTTTTAATTTTTTCAGTGAGTTGCGTTTCTGTATCTTCTGCCATATCAGATATCTGCTTTTCAACTGTGTCATTTGATAATGGGATGTCTTTCATTTTACTTGCCACAGACTGACCTAATATTTCATTACAAACAGCAATCAAAAAAGGCTTAATGAGTTCTTTGCCAATGGAATGCGGTTTTTTACATTTAGCTATCTGTTATGATATTAAATAGGATGCCATCAGAAGTGTCAGTGGTTGAAGCTTGGGAAATAATTTTCTTTCCTATTTTAAGTGCATCTCTTTTACACATAAAGAATTCAATGCGTTGGTTGACTAGATTGAAATGTTTTGTGTTCAGATGTCAGGTAATGGCTTCATAGCTTCATTTCCCAGAACAGTATCACAAATGACACATTGAGGTCGTGGCAATTGGTCAGTGTGAGGGCACTGTATGAAACCAAATTTTAAATAGTTGTCCATGTACTTACGAGTGAATGCAGACTTTTTCTTCTATATGCTGGTAGTTTTCTCCTCCTTTTGTATATTCTGGAGATTGCTCTCTAGGCTTGAGGTGGATGAATCACTATTTGTTGCATCACAAACACCTTCAATATGAGATTTCTTAACACCAAAATGAAACAAAATCCTTTGTCTCTTATTCATATTAAAATTTAAATCTGTAGGGCTATTACTTTTAAAAAATCATGGCACTTGGGTTTCGAAACAAGCGCTTACACACTTGCAAAGAAACGGTATTCAGTATTACTAGAGTTGAGAACTGGATACAGACTGCTTTGATTTCAATTTCAGTGGAAAATTTTTCTTTATACTTCCTTGCTAATTGGTCACTGACATTTGCAACACAGATGTTATTTCGTTCAGTCTTGAGAATAGAGGATACACCGCCCCTTGTTGTAATCGGATTGCAGGCAATTTTTATGACCGGTCATAAACAGCAGTACAGTTGGCCCCCCGTTTCCGCAGGATTTGGTTCCATCGTCTTCCGCGGATAGTAGCGAACCCTATATATACTATGTTTTTTCCTATACATAAATACCTATGACAAAGTTTCATTTATAAATTATGCGCAGTAAGAAATTAACAACAATAACTAATAATAAAACAGAACAATTATAACAACATACTGTAATAAAGAAGTTATCTGAATGTGAATGGAATCTTAGCAACCTCAGATGTGTGTAGCTTTCTCCATCTTTGCAATGAGTTGCCTGGTGGAGAAAAAAAAAACAATCTCTGCGATCAGCTGAACTGTCTGTTACTAAAAGAAAGAGCCATATGGCTTCATTTTGATGATGTAAAATTACACAAGCAAAGTGGATATTAGTTCCAACATTATTTCAAAGCTGAATGTTTGTAGAGACTATGAAAGTTTCGTAAGTTGACCTTTCGTGTGTTAATATCTTCAGACCGAGGTTGACCACGGATACGGGGGTCCTACTGTATTCCCTTTCCTGAATGTTGAAAGATTTCGGTGGCTGAAAATTCCCAATCATTCATGAATACTTCCATGTTTAAAAATACACGGCTTGGTCACTGACATTTGCTACACAGATGTTATTTAGGTGTTCTTGGCCTGAGCTTTTTGACACATTCACAAATATTATTCTCCTGAATATTTCCAATATAAAACATTTATTCATGAAAAATGCTTAGAAAACTAAAATGACACATTCCAGTAGAACCTCTCGCCGCTTGATATAATTGATGCCAGTGCCTGGTACCGGGCTGCGGCCTGCCAGTTGAGAAACACTGTGCTAGACAACCTGCTTTTCTTGAGAGAAAAACTGAGCTTTCATATTGTAATCATCATTCATCTCATTTTCCCACCATTACATGCTTTGTCTCTTCACATCTCAAAGGTGACATTTGTGTTTATGTTCCCTTTGATATATACCATGTCTCTAACTTAAAATATCATCTGTTCTTTTGTTCTTTTACTTACTTTTGCACCTGCCTTCAAATCCAGATGGCCATGTCAACTGTATAGCATATGATAATTGTATTTGGCGTTAGTTAATGTGCATAATATATTGTATTATATTCTGCACAATAATAGCACTAGTCCCATCAGTTCTATACTAATTTTTTGTAAGCAGCTTGACACATTTTTTCAGAAAAATAAACTTTGTGTAATTAATGAGAATTGCTTAATTTAGTATTTCTCAATTTAGTATTTGAATAAAGTATTTTTCTTGAGAGAATGATTGCTTGCTCGCTTACTCTAATTATATTCCTGGTTATGATCAGAAAGTTGAAAATGGAAACAAACTAACCAGTTTGAATTCTGGCATTACTGCATTTTGGCAAGGTAAAGCCGAGAATGGTTGTATAGAAGAAAACATCATGAACGTGATTAGACATCTTCAGTAATTTTGTTAGAGGAAAGTTGACATTTGATGTACATGCTTCCCCAGAGACATCTATCATATTTCAGGGATTGATTGCTTGAGTGATTTTAAGCAAAAAAAAAATATATATATATATATACACATCCATTCATTTTACTAATACACCATGCAAATGTTTATTTTAGAACCAGAAGTTTTAAAATGTTTTAATATCATCAAAAAAACCTCCTCAGTTATTCTAAGAAATTAGCGTCAATAAAACTTACATTAATTGCTCAGTATGTAGGTCTTCCTTTTCGTGGAAAACAAAAATTCTTTCATACATTGTAGGGGCCTTAATATTAATCTTTTGCATGTACCAAAAGGCCAGCTCATTTTGTGAAAAATTAATGTATATTTTCTTTCTGAGGCAATCAGCAAACACACAATCCATTTTGCTGGTTTGAATATCATGAATTTACTGAAAACAGACGTTGAAAATTCCACTTGTTACATGATACGAGTTTCAAGATACTCATACCCAAGCTATGAGTATCTTGAATAAATGTTGTATCATTGATAAATTAACCACGCTACCGTCCAAGACGTCTATAGACGTCAAGTTTATAATGGATGCGAAGTGCATATTAAAATTATAATATCATTTGATATTACATTGAAATATATGATGGATATACGAAGCGTTTGATGATGCATGTTTGATCCATAATGGCTGGTGAGGTGGTTAAATACTTACACACATCGTTATCTGTAAGCATAGCAACAAAGTCACTTGTGGCTAATAATCTTCCTTTTCAGGGTGCTGTACTTGCTACGGATGGTACATATTTCAACTTTCTTTACTTTAGCACCCTTCACAGTTGTTTTAGAAGCTCAAAGGCATGTAGATATTTGCTGAGTGCTTATTCGAGGACTGGTGTACTTCTCAAAGTCACATTCCGACGATCCAATTCCAATAGATTTCAGTCTATATATCAATAAAATTTATTGGTTAGAACAGGGAAAAAGTTAACAAAAATGGGAAATGAAGTAAGTGGTACATTTCTCATTTAAAAAGTTATCTGACATTCTTTAGTAATGCATGCGCGCGCACACACAAATTAAACAGGATCAACTGAATAACACACAATATTGAACACTTTCAAGCTTCAAGAATGTTATCAGTGAATAATTAGCCGACAATATATGTATTTTGGATATTGCTTGAAGGTACTAGCAGCTAAATTATTGAAAGAATTGTAACTCTTCATTTATTCAGAATTGGGCCATAGTTGATATAGACTTTTTTTTTTTTATTTAACATCGCTCAAGGAATTAACTCCTGAAGTTTTACAGTTTCCCTATATGTAACCAATCTCACTATTGCAAACACCACTTAAAAAATTGCTGAAAAACTACCAACCCAAGCTCCATATACACAGTGCTATGATATAAGAAATTCATTATTTCTCCCCTGTCCCTAATGGGGTGAGTTAAGCCCCTTCATGGGGGTTAAGTGTTTATGACTGTAGAACCGTGTGTGTTCACGAGGCCGGTTTGCCTGCTTGTGGGATGAAAAACCCCAGATAAACTGGTGGAAAGAACCCTGCTGTCCACGCCCAAGACCGGCTGACTTGGCTATGGCTGAGGAAGATCCTTAAGCTCCTCACGTTGTCGACGGGAATGGAACCTAGGACACTATTTCCCAGCCATATGGTTGGGAAGTGCATAGCCACTAGGCTAACTGCACGGACAACAAATAATTCATTATTATAAACTACTCCTGTGATCCAAGGAGCTTTCTACTGTATGTTAAAGAACATTATCAAAGGGAAAATTTTGGATAATGTTGAATGAATGGTTATGAGTATTTCTCAGCTGGATGGGTATTGCATATTGTTTCTTTTCTTCATTTTTTTAGAGATTTAAATATCGTTCAGTATTTACTTTAAAATAAATAGGAACGTTAACGTATTTATTCTGATATTTTAAACAAATTTTAAATATTTATTTTTATAGCAGACATTTTTATGAATTTAATGCTAACCCTGTTAACTGCATATGCTCATTACATATCTGTTCACCATTGGGAATAGAAGGCTGAAAGCTTAGATGAAAAAAAAGTTTGTTCATATTGCTTTCAGATAAATTTTATTGTCAACGAATTAAATAAATTTATTTTTATTGAATAGGAATTGTTATAATATTTTTAGGCTTGCAGTGAATATGTGGAGCTTGCTCAGTCACAAGGCCGAAAGTGGCAAAAGATGCTACAACATGAACATGAACAAAGATTAAGGTTAGAAGAGATGGTTGAACAGCTAGCCAAGCAACATTCTCATCTAGAACGAGCTGCAAAAGAGGCTTCAGTTAATTCACCAGGTATACATATTTATCATTGGCAATGCATATTGAGGTTATGGGAATTATCTATAACATTATTATTTTAAAATAAAAATATCTGAAAATTATTATTTTAAAAACATTCCAGTAATTTTTAATATATGTAGTTAATGCATTAGTTAGGTTATTGTGGGTATGTGACAGACTTGCTTATATCTTAAACTGTCATTTCGTCACCTTTATTCTTCATCTTTAATTATTGAAAAGCACTGTGTCAGTGTTTATTCAAATGGAAATAGATAAAAGAATAGAGATATTGCACGGACAACAAACAATTCATTATTATAAACTACTCCTGTGATCCAAGGAGCTTTCTATATTGAGAGTCAACTGTATGTTAAAGAGCATTATCAAAGGGAAAATGTTGGATAATGTTGAATGAATGGTTATGAGTATTTCTTGATGTCAGTACTGTTATGGTGTGTATGTTTGATTTCTTATCCATCTATTCCTTTTGTGATCTACTCTTGTTATACCAAGCATGATTCTTTCTATTGTAAATTGTGCTGTTCTTAATTTTTAAATTTCTTTTGCATTTAGCATCCATGTTTCACTGGCATAATGGTAATTGGCTTTGAATATTGACTGTAATTTTCCCAAATGCTTTGTACATCTTTTAACTTCTTCAATTATATTTTGATTAATTGATATCCATTGTCCTAAGTATATGTAATGATTCTCTTGTTCCACTTCATCATTATTGATTTTTATTATTTTTGACTGTACATATCTATTGAACATAACTTGGGTCTTCTTTTGGTTTATCTTTAAGCCAGCTGTTTTGCTAGCAATTTGGAGCTCATGGATACAAGTCTGTAATTCATGCACAGTTGAAGTAAAGATAACTGTCATGTGCAAAGTGTAAATGGCTTGAATATCTTCCATTTATTTTTAGACCTTTTTCTTCCCAATCACGAAGTTTGATATTATTTCTAGACATGTTGTGAATAGTTTGAAGATATTGTGCCACGTTGTCTTATGCCTCGCTGTTTTTTATTTCCACAGTAGAGCTGTTTTCATTTTATATATATATATGCACACACACACACACACACACATACAGTCTTGCCATAAGTACTGTTACAATTTCTGCACATCCCTGCACTGTCCATAGAATTGTGCAAGCCCAGTTCCATTAGTGGTGCTTGCCATCCAACATTTGCGTGTTAATTAGTAGAGTGAGTATTGTCTAGCTGTATGGGTTAACATGCATTGGGGAGATTATGAGAACGATGTAGCTGTAATAGCACTTCACAAGGTTGGAATGCAGCCACCTGTTATTTTCAACATGGTAAAAACACTCGGAATCAGTAGGATGTTTATGTATTGGACTATTAACCATTATAACAACACAGAAGACATATCTGACTGCCAAAGAATAGGTCAGACACACTGCGCTAGGATGCAACAGCTTGTGACGGTTGTCGGGCATACCTCCACCTTAATAATATAGCCTGTGAGAATACAGAAAGTGATGTCACAAGAGACGAACATTTTGCAGAGAATGATGTCACGTGTACTAACTGTTGACCTGGGGTTGAGAGCTTATCATCGTTCTACTGGACATTTCCTAACATCACAACTTATGCTGCAGAGTCTGATAAAATCAAAGGCACTTCTCCAGCAGTATGCAAACCACAGAGACAGAGATATCCTTTTAATAGATGAGAAGATTTTTACCATTGAAGAGTCGTTTAACTGCCAAAACAATTGAATATATACCCCGGATGGTCGCACAGCACGTGCCATGGCACTCAGGATTCAGAGAGGTCATCACCCCATGTCAGTGATGATTTAGTGGGGGATGACGTATCAGGTGTTATCCAAGTTGTCTGTGAGAAAGGGTAAAGTGACACTGTGATGGAACCAGATAGTACTGTTCCTGAACAACACCTTGTTTCATGGTAGGCAATTGACTTTCACGTAAGATGAGGATCACAAGTTGGAGGCAAATGTGTCCGACCACATATCACCATCTAATTGGCCATCTTGAAGTCCCACAATTTAAAGTCCTGTTGAACTTCAAAGTGTGGTCGAAGCTTGAGAAAGACAGACAGCAGAGCGAGAGAGTAGCCTGCAAGAAATGGCTCCTCAGCATAACTAGCCTGGAGGTGGATTTGGAGCGAGCATTGGCAACATTTCTGTTGGATGTTGTGCATGCCACCATCGATATGTGGCCTCACAAACTTCAGGCATTCATGAAAGCAAAAAGGTGGACATCTTAAAGATTGAGTTCTGCTGTATGCACTTTATACATGTGGTTTGTATGTGCTGAAAGCTGTAAATGATTTACTTGATAGAAGGTTTATGTACTGTTCAAATTGTAACAGTATTTATGGCTAGTCTTGGTACATATATATATATAACTTTTTTTATTATAATAATCCAAGACCATTAACCTCTCTACTGGCCATGGTGGATGAAATAGTGAGACCAAATCGCACTCCTTATCCATGTTATTCAATAGGTGTTACAGAATCGCATCCAGATTTTGCTGGACATCTGTAGACATCATGGCCGGTTGGGGCGTTAAAGGGCTGGGGTTATTAAAGACCTATATACCTGGTCATAAGACCTATAACACAACAGTGCAGTGTATGTGGACAAGTGATTAAGGAGAAAAAAGTAGTCTATTAATATATTTCTATATAGAAGAGAGTAGGAGAGATTGTTCCAAGGAACAGAGATGGATGGAATGAAGGAAGGTGATAATTTCGTTCAGTATGTGTTCGTTATCGGTGTTGACCTGTGGCAGTTCTAGTTCTTAAATGATTAGAAGAAAGTAGAGGAATGTTAGTGGCCAGTTCAATGGAACAGTGTCCATGAAAGTAACCCTAGAAAAGGCATAATGTGGAAACAAGACCTATGGAGAAAGTGACTGAAGCAAATCTGTGAGAGAGGGCTTGCCTATTGAGTGGATTACCCTCTTCTGTATGTCATCAAGAATTCATAGGGAAGTTTGGGATGTACCAGCCTAAATATAGAACAGCATTCCAAGGTCGGTCAGATTTGTGACTTATAAAGTGTTAGCAGCTGAGCAGGAGAGAAGTAATGTATGAAAAACAACATCAAGTGTTTTACAAGCTGAGGAGGTGATTGATATAATGTGTTTGTTCTGGAATAAGCTGGATGTGACAGTCAGCCCAAAGAGAGGAAACTGATTTTGAAAATATATTGGAACATTATCTGATGTGAGTGAAATAGGATCTTCCCTAAAGGTAAAAACACAGACCTGAGTTTTAATAGCGTTGAAATTCACTAAGTTGTCTTGATCACATTTGAAAATGATATGAAAATCATTATTTAAGTTATTGATTATGGAAGATCTCGAAGACTTCGATCATTTGAGTACTACATGGTTTCCCTAATGAAGAAAAGTAATGGAGAGTATTGTCATCATCAAAACTATGAATAGGATTTGAAGCGAGAGAGAAAGAAAGCCATTGAAGTGATGGAGGAAGAGCATGAGTTAAAGTACAGAACCTTGGAGTATTCTAGCATTTGTAAAAAAATCTGATGAGAGGGAGCCATCCACCATGGCATGTGGAATGACCAGGAGGAAGCTAGCAGTCAAAATACAAAGGGCAAGAGGGAGATCATAAGATGCTAGCTTGTTGTGAGAAGGTCTTGATGCCAAGCAAGATCAGATGCTATGGGAATGTCAAGCAGTCACATAAGTTTTTTCAAATTTTTCCAGACCTATGTTCAAAGGTGGACAAGGTTAGCGAGGAGATCTGCTATTGGATTCTCAGTTTAAGCTAAATGAGAAGCTGGAGTTTTTAATTTGAGTCATTAACATATGCTAAACTTTTATTATATACTGTAGAGGCACATTTTTAGAGAACTAGAACTTGAATAAGAGTCGGAGATTTTCAGTATAGTGGGAAATGATGGCCCTCGTTCCATTGAGGATTGTTTTGTTTATTAGTTCAGTGTGGATGTTTGGATCAGGAGAGTGAAAACGGTAATCTAACTAGAAAAGACAAAAAAAATTCTGGAGGTCATCCCATTTGGTGTCACTGTGATGCCATAGGGTATGAGTCTGATATTGGTTGGGAGGTAAATGATCGGTACAAAAGGAGACAGATAAAATTATTATTCAGAGTTGCCAAGAAGAGAGGAGACGTCGACAATGTATTTGGAGGGAGAGCTGATTAAGAAAAGCTCCAGAGTATTGGAAGAATGATGTGAATTGTGTGGTATTCTGGTTGGTAGGTTAATTATTTATGATAGATCATGACTGATGGGCATGGGTTTCCCTTCTGACTTCATCTGTGAAGTTAATGAAGGGGAGCCAATTTGTGCTATGGACTAATGCCTACCTAAGAAGGCAATTAGATTGTATGAAATGAACTTTTAGTGCTAAGAAGTGAAAAAGGATAGCATGTTGTCAGAAAAGGGCAGCAAATGAGGACTGTCTTATCAAATGAGGTAGTGTAGACTGAAAAGTGAAGATTCCAGGTTGTAAAGTCTTTGGAATATCTGATTTGACAAAAGCGCACAGTCCTCTTTTTTTTTTTTTTTTTTCAAACGTATTCAAGATGTAGTTAGGATTTTTTATGTGGCTCCCACATATGAAAGGTTTATGTAAACCTATAGTGCATTTGCACCAGGGATTGGCCATTTTTTTCCCTGTTTTTTTTTTATTTATTTATTTTTTTTTTACATTAGTGTAGAAACCCTGCTTTAGAGATCAAACATGAAACTTTTTCAAGTCACTTTAGGCCTCCACTAAGTGAAGCAGTGGTCTCACACTGGATGACGAAATTCATCTGTCACTTAAAAACATCATTGCCCATGACAGGATTTCAAACCTGCAGCCTCTTGGTTGGAAAGTGAATATGCTAACCATTCAGCCAACCAGACTAGCAAGTTGAAGTGGGTTGTAGTTGTGGAGTATGCCAAGTGGGGTTTATTTAAGAATAGTAGATCATGTTCTGATGTCTGTAATTGTTGATGTATATCATTAATATTTGTATTAGTGAAATGGATGTAGAATTGTTTTTTATTAGAAAAAAGTTTGGAGTTTTTTGTTATATTTTTGTATTTTTTATATTTATTGTTATAATTTTTTTTTGTTATTTTTGATAGGAGATTTTTTTACATCTGCAGTTAAAATGCTAATATTTACTTGACTATCTTTCCTGGAAGAGTTCAGTCAGAACATTTTAATTTCAGAGGTACACCGCTAAGGTGAGAAACTTGGGCACGTAACTCCCACACAGGAAGGGCCCAGACTCCAGTTCAAGTGTGATGTATATTCTGATGCAGTTATGCTCCACGTGCATGCACTGCTATATGTAGACTACTTCCAGGCACAACCTGACAGAGTAAGCAACAGGATTATTTGCCAGCTGATCAAGGAAGCCTCCAAGAGATTGCATTACTTCTGGGTTTGGTCCCATACAATCTAGTCTGGCCTACAAAAGCTTCTTTACTACTGTACCCTCAGATGGAGGAAATACTAACTCCTTAGTTCAGTAATAGTATGTTCAACATGCCCAACCAACCATCGCCCGCACTACATCTGAGAAGGAGGGGGAGGGAGAACAGTAAGAGACCTAGTCTGGAGCTGAAACATGGCATAGCCACTTCACACCTCCAAAAGCAGGGCAGTAGTATTTCACCAGAATTTATTATAATAAATCCCAGTGAATTTAGTTAAATTTAGTTATAAATTCACAAACGATAATAGTACACTATGCTTTGCATCCACTTATCCATCCATATGTTCACTGGGCATCCACAGATGCCATGCCGTATGGTCACTCCGATGCTTGGTGATGTGCCACACCAGGTCTCGCCATATAGTCCTGTTGTATGCTTTTTTTGGAGGCTTCAACTCTCTGAAGATCAGTCACTCCCCACACACCTTCCATCCATCCATCTATCCATCCATCCATCTCATTGAGAGTCTATCCCTTCCTCTTTTTCCAGAAACTTTACCTTCTATTACTGTTCTGAGAAGTCCTCCTTCCATCCTTTCAATGCGTCCAAAATATTTTAACTTTCTTCTGTCAATATCCTTGAGGAGCCTTAAAGTTTTACTGATCTTTACTAACACCCATTCATTTGTATGCCTTTCATTATATGATATCCTGAACAGCCTTCTGTAACACCACATCTCAAAAGCAGCTATTCTTTTCTTATCTGATTTCTTTAGGCCAAGTCTCGCATCCATAAGTCGCTGCTGAAAAAACAACTGCATCCAAAACCCCCAACTTTGCTCCCATGGAGATAGATCCATCCTTCCAGATTTTAGACAAGTCTCTGACTTTGTTTTAGCCATTCCTAATCTTCTTATGGCATCTTCTGAACAGCAATTCTTCACATTAATAATGGATCCCAGGTACTCAAACTTGCTGACTTCCTCAATTCTTTCTCCATTAAGATACACTTGTTTCTCAAGAGCTTCCCTGTTTGTATTTCCTTCGAGAACCATAATCTTTGTCTTGCTAGGATTGAGTTGAAGTGCTCTGTTATTACTGATCTTGTTAACTTTATCAAGAATTTGTCCTAGTTCTTCTTTGCCATTACAGAGGAGTACGGCATCATCAGCATACTTCTGATTAGTGATCAATCTACCAGCTATCCTAATTCCTGTCTTGAGCTTATCCAATGCTTCACACATGATGTCCTCTGCATATACTAGACAAGTGACAATCCTTGCCTAACTCCTTTTCCAACCTGAAGCCAATCAGTTAATCCAACACCTGTTCTTACAATGGCTTCTAGCTTCCTGTGCAAGTTGGCTTTCAACCAGATAGTGTGTTGAGGAAAACCAATTCTTTTCATTACGTCCCACAGTTTCATATGCTGAACACAGTCAAAAGCTTTAGAGTAGTCTAAGAACACATTACCAGAGGGAGTCTGAATTCTTTATATTTTTGTATGATCTGTCTAAGGCAAAGGATATGATCTCTGGTGCCCTTACCTTTCTTAAAATCTGTTTGTTCCGCGGGCATCTCTGCCTCAACTTTGGCCTCAATCCTATTTAGCGTGATCTTCGATAAAATTTTACTTGCATGAGATATTAAACTAAAGTTCTATAGTTCTTGCAAGCCTTCATATCTCCCTTCTTATGTAGTTGTATGAAAACTGACTTCTTCTAATCTTTAGGCTAGGTCCTGTCTCCCATATCATTGTAATCAATCCATGAAACACTCTTATCCATTTATCTCCTGTGGCCTTAATTAACTCTGCTGGGATTCCATCTGCACCTGGGGCCTTATTGCTGTTAAGCTGCTTAACTGCTCTTTCAACATCATGCCTATGTGGAGGAGGTTCCAAATCAGAATTTTCCTGGTGAGAGGGCTCCTCCAAATAAATGTTTGTTATCCACTGTATTGTACAGTTCCTCACAGTATTCTTTCCATCTGTTTTTGATTTTCAATTCTTCTGTTAGTAATGCTCCATTCCTGTCTTTGATGACATTCAATTTGGGCTTAAACTCCACTTAGCCACAAACAATTATATTTCCATTTTGACTTAAAACTTGCTATTTTGTATTTTCAAGAATTTAGTTTCGGTACTTTGCAGTTTTATTATAGTTAAATAATAAAACTGAATATATTAAATTGACTCAAGATAAATTTTCATGCAACTTCATTACTATATTTATTACATTTGAAATCTTAGGACTCTAACTAAATCTATGTAAAAAAAAAAAACAAAATTCCACACCATCATGCTAATGGTTTAAATAACTGTTTGATTATTCTATTTTATTTTTATTTGGTTATTTTTATATAATCATTTTATTTTTTATTTACTAGATCTGAAATATCTTAGAAATAAAGTGCTCAGTCCCATCATTTCTGGATTATCATCACCATGATCATCAAATTCCTGACCCTCAAGGGGTATACAGGATATGATAGTACTACATGAAAAATTTACATCATTACTAACTTCCTATCTACAATTTTCCTCCAAATCAGTCTGTTATTTGTCAAGACTCCAACATTACCAGATCTTATATTTCTATCGTCTAAGGCACTTTGTACCGTATCCATCCACATATATCTTGGTCTTCCTCTAGGTTGTTTTCCAGCCAACCTGGCAGAGAACACTTGTTTTGCTAATCTTTCCTCGCCCATTCTGTTTAAGTGACCATACCACCTGAGATTACCTCTGCTAACGCATTCCTGGATGCTGACAATGTCAAGTTCTTTCCTAATATCCTTGTTTTTAATATGACATTGCCATTGATGCCATCTGTTCATGCCTCTAATCTTTCTCAGGACTCTCATATCTGCGGTCTCTAGTCTTTGGTCAAGTGTTTTACTTCTGACCCAGCTCTCAGATCCATAAGTTAAAACTGGTTTGAACACTGTCTTGTATACAACTAATTTAGTGTTCCGACTAATTTCTCTCTTATTCCATATGGATTTATTCAATTGACTTCCTACCATACCAACTTTGTTGATTCTGTTGGCTATTTCCATTTTTATAGTTTACCATCTTCACTAAAAATCGTGCCTAAGTAGCTGAAATGTTTTAATTGTTCCACAAGTTTTCCGTTCACAACGCAGAAAGTAGGATCAGCAAGACTTGCCTCACTTGCAGGTGCAAACTTGACTTGTTTGTCTGTTTGCTTACTTGGGAAATGGAGTAAAACCAGGTTTAAAATTGCTTGGTATTTTTAATGTTCACAACGCAGTTGACATTTTCAACAATTCTGCCTATTTTCATTGTCTTTTTATTGCTGACCTTCATACCATATCTGTTACAACAGTTATTCAATTTAGTCAGGAAATCTTGCAAACTTGTAGCAGATTTATTTAGAAGTATAACATTGTCCGCATAAAGCAAAGAGCTGACATTAACATCTCCAATTTTGATATCATGTTTAATACCACTTTCCTTCATAATGTGATCCATATAGATAATGAATAACAGAGGGGATAATGTACATCCTTGTCTCACACCAGATTTAACATTAAACCATCTTCCTGTACTTCCTTCAATTCTAACTGCTGACTTACAACTCAAATAAAGACTAAATATGGAGCTCTACTCCAATCATCGGGAATTTGTCCCTCTGTCCAGGCTTTCTGAACTATGCAGTGCAGCCACTGTAAGACTTTTATACCACAATACTTGAGCATTTCTCGTCGAATATCATCTACTCCTGCTGCCTTTCCACATTTCAAGCCTTTGACTTTTTCTGTTTCAATAAGCTTCTTCAACAACCTCCAGAATATCTTGCCACCTTCTTGGTTTTTATTTTCTATGTCCTCCATGACTTTTGTTTAGCTTGTTTTACACAGTGTTTCGCTTTCTTACATTTGTCTCTGTATTCTCTAAGAGCAAAAGCTGACTTATTTGCCAGGAACTTTTGATATGATTTTTTCTTTTCCTTCACTGCCTCTTTAACTTCCTGTGTCCACCAGGGAGTTCTGATTTTTCTATCCTTGCAGACTATCTCACCACATGCCTCTCTGGCTGAATCAATCACGGTTTTCTTCAAGGTTTGGTTCCTGTTCTCAAACTCTTTCATTTTTCTTCAATAATCTTTGTGTATTATTGAAGAAACTATCTACAGTTCCCATCTGAGAGTTGCTCAACTTTTATTCACTTTAAAACTTTCTTACATGTTATTCTTTTCAATATGAAATTCAATTTTATCCTGCTCAAGACTAAATAGTGATCACTTCCAATTTCAAATCCTCTGTACATGCTGGTGTCCTGCACCAGGGAGAAAACATCACGATCAACAATAACATAGTTAGTGAGACTTTTCTTATTCCTTGCTTCTTCTCTCCATGTGAATTTGTGAACACACATTTTTATGCTGGAACATGGTGTTAGTAATAACCAGTCCATGTCCTGAGCAGAAATCCAACAGGTATTTGCCATTATTATTAGCTTTCCTCTTTTCTCCAAATTTTCCCAAAATATTTTTGTATGTCTGACAATCATTTCTTACTCTGCTATTTAGATCCCCAACAAGGACCAACTTTTCCTTTTTCATTGTGTCAGTTGCTTTTTCTAAAGCATCAAAAAATTCCACCACTTCTACCTTAGTAGAACCTTCTGTGGGACCATAGGCACAAATAAGTCTCATTGTCCAATTCCCCATTCTGATATTAGCCCACATTACTCTACTTGAGACTGCCTACCATTCAAGAAGATTAGCCTCGTATTTTGTGTTGAATTCTATGGCTGCAACTTCTTTTCCTTGATTGTCATTGCCTGAATATAACATTTTGTATTTATTGCTCAGAAAGATCTCACCAGTTTTTGTCTTTTTTGTTTCAGTCACCCCTATTATGTCGATATGGTACTTATCTAATTCTTCAGCTAGCTCCATTTCTTTGCCATTCAGGTTGATAGTACCAATCTTGAACCCTGGTGATATTGAGTTGGGTGTGTTTTAGCATTTGTTCCCATAGCCGACTTTTCGTTGTTTACCCTGGTTCTCTGGTGAAAACAACAGGGGGGACCTTGTTTAACTGGGTGACACCCCAGCTGGAATGATAAGGTAGATATCCAACAGGGTGCACCACGAGAAGGTGAGGATTGGACATTAGGTCAGAAGCCCTGGTCAGTTCTCCACATTGCTTTAAAGGCTATGTGGAGGTCTCCTTATACAACTTTGATCCTTAAGCATCCTGATTTCTGGATTACATAACCTTTATACACATCCCCACATACGCACACACACACAGATGTGCACCTAGGTTTCCTACCTTATAATCATAAAAAAGGAGGGATAACAGAAATTCATAAGATTAATTTATTCAAAATATTTTGCTTGCCTTCTCTTTTATGTGTTTGTTGCACTTGTGTGCTCCTAAAGATGACTATGATATACCATTTGAAGTGTTGAGCAAAAGAATTCACAAAAGAGAATCAGGACAATTTTGCAAAATTTTGAAGATAAAGGAGATAGCAAAGATGAAATGTATAGGTTTCTTATGATTAGACTATTCATTACTGAATTGTGCTTCAAAGTATGGTCCACGATCACTTCCAGATTTAAAAAAAAAAAGAAAGAAAGAAAGAAAGGAACAGTTGCGTTTTTTTTTACAAAAGCTGCAGCAAAATGGAAATATACAAAAGAAAACTGATAATCAAAATATAGCCTCATGTTTATCAGCAATGCAGAAGTAGACATGCCTTGTGATTCTGCATAACCTTTTCACATGTTTCTATATAATAATGGCTGTTTTGAATTGTTGGGTTGGCAAGAACTATACTCAAAGCATCTAAGGTAAAAGGCCTAGTATCTCTATCAGTTGCGTGTGTTCTTTTATATGGTTGTCTATTTTGCAAGTTAAAAAACCCCAAGTTTCTGAGTAGAAACTTAAGATTCGCCAAACTTCTCCATGGCTTTTGTCCAGAGATGGGTGACATATGTGAGCAGATCTCCTGTTAATTGGCAGCAATGGAATCCATACTCACGGTCATTTATTAGACGGATAGCTTCAAGGTAGTGTAGGAGTTGGGAATCAATGATTTTTTCCATTACTTTAGACAGGACTGAGGCGAGTGAGATATGGCGGTAGTTGGATGGGAGTGACTTGTCGCACTTCTTGGGAATGGGTTGAATATAGGCCAATTTCCAGGCTATGGGATAGATGCCAGTGGAGTAAGACGGTATATATAAGCGACATAGGACAAGAGACAGTTCTGGTGTGCAAACCTTCAGGACAATTGGAGGAATGCCATCAGGGCCAGGAGGCTTTTTTTTTTTTTGTGTCTAATTTGGACAGTGTTTTACTGATCTCTTTCTGGCAAAAGGATATAATGGGGATTGTATGTTGGGCAACTGGAATGATTGCGGGACATTTGCCATTGTCAATTATGTGTGCATTGGAAGCAAAGTGTGAGGCCAGGAGATTGGCCTTTTCTGGAGGTGATATGCAGTGGAGCAGTCTGGGTATGATAGAGATGGGAATTGTGTTGAGCAGAAGTTACGACCAATTGCTTTGGCGATGGACCAAAAGGCTCAGCGGCCATTTGGAGAAGCTGCTAATTTCCTGTTTTTTGCTGTTTTGAACTCTGTCTTGGAAGCATTGATTGTTTTTTTTTGCATTTATTTTGGACTTGGGTATAATCTCTAAAGGAGGATGGAATTCTTGATTTGAGCCAGTAATGGTATGTTTGGTTTTTCATTTGTACAGCCTTGGCGCATCTTTTGGAAAACCAAGGTTTAGTTAGGGAATGGCAGGTCAAAGTACTGTGGGGAATGTGTGATTCCATGGTAGTTAAGATTACTTTGGTTATGAGTTCAGTGCATGTGTTTGGGTTGGAAGGTGGAGTAAGAAGTTGGAAGGTGGCCAGTGGAGTAAGACGGTATATATAAGCGACATAGGACAAGAGACAGTTCTGGTGTGCAAACCTTCAGGACAATTGGAGGAATGCCATCAGGGCCAGGAGGCTTTTTTTTTTTTGTGTCTAATTTGGACAGTGTTTTATTGATCTCTTTCTGGCAAAAGGATATAATGGGGATTGTATGTTGGGCAACTGGAATGATTGCGGGACATTTGCCATTGTCAATTATGTGTGCATTGGAAGCAAAGTGTGAGGCCAGGAGATTGGCCTTTTCTGGAGGTGATATGCAGTGGAGCAGTCTGGGTATGATAGAGATGGGAATTGTGTTGAGCAGAAGTTACGACCAATTGCTTTGGCGATGGACCAAAAGGCTCAGCGGCCATTTGGAGAAGCTGCTAATTTCCTGTTTTTTGCTGTTTTGAACTCTGTCTTGGAAGCATTGATTGTTTTTTTGCATTTATTTTGGACTTGGGTATAATCTCTAAAGGAGGATGGAATTCTTGATTTGAGCCAGTAATGGTATGTTTGGTTTTTCATTTGTACAGCCTTGGCGCATCTTTTGGAAAACCAAGGTTTAGTTAGGGAATGGCAGGTCAAAGTACTGTGGGGAATGTGCGATTCCATGGTAGTTAAGATTACTTTGGTTATGAGTTCAGTGCATGTGTTTGGGTTGGAAGGTCGGAAGCAATAGTCTGACCATAGGAATGAGGCACATAGAAGTTGTGGAGGCTGTCCCACTTGTCACTGTTATAATGCCAAACTACTGTTGTATGGGTGTGTAAGCATTGTTGCATGGGGGAGGAGATGAGCACTAGGTTGTGGTCAGAATTGCCTAGCAGACCTTCTACGTCCACTGTATTTGGAAGGGTCATCGGCCAGGAAGATGTCTAGGGTATTTGGTTATCGGGTATTCCTGTTGGCATCTGAACAAGGTCATTAGTGATGGCGAATGTTTTGGCATCTCTGCATGCAAGATATGTACAACTGGAGGAGGAAAGCCAGTTGGTGTTGTGGACATTAAAATCTCCTTGGAGGATGATTTCGCTGTCGGGAAAGTGGGACTGGAGAAAGTCAATTTTTTAAGGAGAGTTTTAAGACTTCCCAAAATTGTAGTGCATATTCTTTTGTTCTTCAAGATGAATGTTAGCAGATCTTCTGGTTTGGCCTTGTTCTTGTTTTATACAAGAGTGTACCTGCAGATTGCAAGCAAGAACAAGGAATCTTATATACATCTGGAATTCAGAGGGGAAGGGAGTTAATCTTTAGGAAAACAGATAAGGGCCACTATTTCAAATAGTTTGAAAGTAGTAAGATTATGTTTCCCTACAGTTCTAGCTATTTGTTCTGAGGTGTCCCAGATGTGAGTGCCTGAGGGATGTAAAATTCAGGAAGAGAAAAGAGCATTTCTCATATTAACAATATTGCCAAAATATTGTTAATATTTTGGCATTGTAGCCAACTGTTGAGTGTAGCCATTGGATAGGAAGGTCCGAATGAATAGAACTGCAAGAAAAGTCTGGTTATGATAGAGATTAGTGGTTCTGTTAACTTTGGCTTATAATACCACATTTTGTGGGAAAGGTTGTGAATGAATCTGCCTGTATTGTCAGGTTTTCTTTAAACTGAAAAAGAAAGAGTGCTATTAGAGAGAAGTGTCATTAAAGTTTCTAGAAACGATAGACTATTTGTTATTTTCTTTTCTATAGTGAACTGGATTCTATGGTGCTGGCTGTTGAGATAGAGGAGGAATGAATCTAATGTGTTCAAGCTATGTGGCTAAATGAAGAACTGCAAAATCAAGACTGTTTTTTGAAATGCTCCATATAGAAATTGGCTAGGGGAAGAGGAGAGTCCATTGCCCTGCCCTCTGTTTGTTTATGGTATCTTTTGAAGTGAAGTAACTGGCATGGATAACAGAAATGATATTAGTAATGTCTGTGGAGAAATAAATTTTAAGTAAAGGTGTCAATATGGGAATATTGGTGAATACAAAAGTGATGTCAAACTAACCAATGATCAATAATCATTAAAACTGCATTCTGGATTAAAGATTTGAATTTTTTATTTATTTTTTATGATAATCCCATATATGAGAGGTTAGGCAATCTGTTTTATGTTAGTACTGTAGCTGGGCAAGATGGAACTTGGTTGAATAGTTGTGGATTGTATTCTGTGAGAAACATATGGGATGGGAACCTGTTCCAGGGGGAAGTAGGAGAAGGGATAAATGAGAAAGAGGAGAAATTTGTTCTGTGGAATTAGAGTTGAACCGTGAAGGAGTATTGAGTAGTTGCTGCACATATTTCAACGGTTTAATAGTGAGTGGAAGAATTATTGATACCAGTTTGAACACCACCCATGGAAGTATTTGTAGAAGATGCATTGGAGCAGAAACTGCACTTGTAGGTATGGTGAATTGATGAGAGATGGGTTATTAATCAGCCTCATTACTCTCTTCTGTATTGAATTTAACTATTTTTATGAGCTCTTAGGTACACCATCCCAGATCTGCAAATAGTATATTCAGTAGTTGTGCAGATTTATAATTTGTATAGGATTAACTGCTGTTCAGAGGTAAAGCAACACCTTGAGTGAAAGAAAGATCTGATTTTTTTGGAGGCCAAGAAAGCAATAGTTGTAGCATTCCCATGACAAGAGAGATCTGATAATAGAATAATCCTAAGAAGAAAGATCGAAATCTGGGTGTTGTTGAGAGTAAAACTGGAAGAAAATGGTTTTTTGTATAAGATAAGGCAGAATTATGTTTTTTGTTTTGCTGGCATTGAAATTGAGAGGGTTGTCCAAATCCCCACCAAAAAATGGTTTGGATCAGAATTTAGGGTAGTTGTTCGTAGCTGTGGTTATTTGTGTGGAGCATAATCTGTTGAATGAGGAGGAGGGGCATAGTATGCTATCATCATCAGCAGCAAAGTTTTGTTTATTGGGTTGGTAGCCAACCAGTGTTGGTCATTGATATATATAGAAGGAAGAGAGTGGGTGAGAGAATGTTGCTCTATGGAACCCTCAACCATCACACATAATGTGCATCCAGTCAGAAAGCTGGCAGTCCAGTTGCAGAAGTCATAAGATAGACCAAATGATGTGAGCTTACTTCCAGGGATTGGTGACAGGTAAGCAGATCCCCCCCTGTTAATGGACAGTGGCAGAATCCACATTGACAATCATTTATTAGTTGAACACTTTCAAAGTAACAAAGAACTTGGACATTGATGATACAGAGCCCTTTGTACAACCTAGGAATAGGTTGTACAAGGGTTAATTTCTATACTGCAGGATAGATATCAGTTTAAAAAGGCAACATAAAATGGGAGTTAACTCTGCAGCACACACACTATTTGAACAATTGGAGAGATGCCATCTGAACTAGGTTTTTTGTGTCTGTCTTGTTTGAAAATAATTCTTTTGATTTCTTTCTGACAAAAGGTCAAAGAGGGCATTATTTGGTGAGTGTTTGAAATGATTGAATTAGAGAAAAAGGGAGAGCTCAGAATTTTTTTTCTGTGGGTGATGGAGTAAAACCATCCGAGTGTAACAATGGTGGGAGCTGTGTTGACCAAAGTTATGGCTGATAGCTTTGACAAGAGAACAGAATGCATGAATGCCATTTAGATAGGATGCAGGTTTCTTACTTTCAGCTTTTTTAAAATCCCTTTTGGATAAGTTAATAGTTTTCTTGCAGCTATTCCATGCTTTAGTATGAGCAGTAAAGGAGGATTGGGTTTTGGATGAGAGCCAGTTGCTAATGCAACTGGCTCTCATCCAACACTGCCATTCAAATAGCAACTATCACCCACTTGTATGGTCTTAGCACAGATTCTCCTTTTGGAGAATCTGTGCTTTGTTAGTGACTGAAAATGTGGAGGAATAGGGGGAAAGGGGAAATCAATGTTTCCATACCAATGAGAATTATTTCAGTGATTCATTGATTACATATGTTTAGATCAGAAGGTAGGGTACAATAGCCCAACCAAGGGAATGAGGCATGGAAGCTGCAAAGACATCCCATTTGGCATTTTTATAGTGCCATCCAACAGGTAGGGTATATGTATGTATGTATGCTGCTCCATGGGGCAGAAGAGATTAGCATTTTGTTAGGGAGGTCTGAATTACCTAAACGACAAAGAACATTCACAATGAAGTCCAGGGTATTTGGAGGATTGGCTGGTATTATCTGGTATTCGAGTAGCATATGAATGATTTGTGTAAGGTCATTGGTGGTAGCAAATATCTCGGCATTCCTGCCTGATCTCTGCAGTTGGAAAAGAGAAGCCAGTTAGTGTTGTAAGCATTAAAATTCCTGAGCTTCCTCAGGTCATTTTCATGGTTCCATGGGCGAGGAAAGATTAGCAAAACAAGTGTTCTCTGCCAGGTTAGCAGGAAAACGACCCAGAGGAAGACCAAGATATAGGTGGATTGATATGATACAAAGTGCCTTAGACGATAGAAACATAAGATCTGATAATGTTGGAGTCTTGACAAGTAACAGACCGATTTGGAGGAAAATTGTAGATAGGAAGTTAGTAATGATGTAAATTTTTCATGTAGTACTATCATATCCTGTACACCCCTTGAGGGTACATATCAGGAATTTGATGATGATGATGATGATGAAGACTGTCAGTGCACTTTCTGAGATTTAAAATCAGAGTGAACACACAGGGAATAGAAAAATGGATGGTTGAGGTCTGTCATTAGTTTGTGCACTAATTCATTGATCTTTGCAAAAATTGCACATGTCCACTGGAAATGATAATCACACAAACTTCTGTTTTGTATTGTGGATGTCAAGTCTGCAGTTATGGCACAGAATGTTGTGGTCGGTTTGATTATCTGCAATCTTTGCTATATGCAGTAGGTATAGTTTGGTTCATGTGCATTGTGTGCAGACACTTCTTCATGGCTTATATAAAAATAAAAGGGAACTTTTTCTGGGTTGCTCAAAAAGTATTTATGGATTTGGTTAAAATTCTTCAATCCCTGGAAGAACTAGTGTTATACTTCCATTTGGTGTGAAGGTACAAAGTAGTTTTAAAAATGATTATCAGCACACATTCAAGGTAACGTACACTATCTACCAATAATTGTCTGGACACCCGTGTTATTTAAAGTTATGGAACATTCCAGGTTTGTTAATAACATAAAAATCAGCATACAGATAGTAGGAAGCAGTATTTCATCATTGCAGTTGAATACAGGTGGTATGGCAACACGACGTGAACTCAGTGACTTTGAGAGAGGTGTCATCATGGGCTGCCAGTCCACACGGTTAACCTAGTAGCTTTGTGCTTCATAACCATATGCCTGGGAAGGAGTGTCCTGGGTTCGATTCCCATTGCCGACGTGAGGAACTTAAGGATCTTCCTCAGCCATAGCCAAGTTAGCCGGTCTTGGGCGTAGACAGCAGGGTTCCCCCCCCCCCAGTTTATCTGGTTTTTCATCCCGCAAGCAGGCAACAAACTGGCCCAGTGAACACATACACGGATCTACAGCCATAAATACTTAACTCCCCCCCCCCTTGAGGGGCTCAACTCGCCCCAATAGGGACATGGGAGGAAACTCCATATGAATAAATAAATAAATGGGCTGCCACATTGGTGGCATGTCCATATGTGCCATTGCTGCTCAACTGGAGCATCCAAAATCAAGTTGGTGATGTGTTCAACAAATTGAGACGTTCTCGCATCACTAGTACAGGAAAACACCCAGGACAGCTGCCGAAAATGACTTGCATGGACAGCAGGATGTTAAAACGGGTGGCATGCAAAAACCAGCTACAATCGGCACAGACCATCCGTGATGAGTTCAAGAATACCAGTAACACGATAGTGAGCACTAATACTATACAAAAAGAACTCCATTGACTGGGAGAGCATGGAAGATATGGAAGAGCAGCAGCACACAAGCTGAACATCACAACAATGAACAAGGTGGCTTGTCTGGCCTGGTGCAAAGAGCATGTGAATTGGACAATTGGCCAGTGGAAAACGGTACTCTGGAGCGATGAATCAAGGTTCACCTGTTTCCAGTCTGGCAGGGTGCGGAGGCAGCCTGGTGAATGCTTGTTACCACAGTGTGTGTGATACCCACAGTAAAATTTGGTGGTGGAGAATTAATGGTGTGAGGTGCATTCAGCTGGTTTGTGCATTCAGGACCACTGGTCGCTGTCCGTGGTTCCATGGAAGTAGCTTAGTACCTTGAGATTCTGAATAATCAGGTGCTGCCTACATTGTGGAGTAATGGAATGGACCTATGTTACTATCAAGATGACAATGCCCCCATGCCACAAAGCTGCAGCTGTTATGGAATGGTATGAAGAGATGGATGGTAAACTACTGCCCTGGCCTGCTCAGAGTTCTGACGTCAACCCCATCAAACACCTGTGGATTGAATTGGCACGGTAATTGAGATCCAGAGCAGCATGTCCTCGATCTATCGCTGAATTAGTGCTGCTTTGAAGGAGGAATGGAGACAAATTCTACTTGATGTCTGCCTCACATTAGTGGAAAGCTTTCCTCAAAGGGTGCAGGAGGTGATCAAAGCAAAAGGGGGACATATCAGATATTAGAGTTCGCCTGTTGGTATCAGTTGCAAATTGCTAAAGTGTCTGGACAATTATTGATAGATAGTGTATTCTGCATTGTCACTTATATATACCTTGCATGATGGTAGATGTAAGATGAAGTATAACTTTAGGGAGATTAAATAATTAGCTAGTTGTTTGGCTAGTTTAAAGGTGAGATGACAATAGCATTGTCCACTGTGAGGCAAAGTGAGGGTTATTAGATTTATGAATTTTGGGTATTTTATATATTTTGAAGGGGGAAACTGAAAGATTTGAATTTTTTTAGTTAATTCAGATAGCTATGAGGTGATATTTTTAAGAAATGATTTTAATATTTTCTTCTGGGAATTAGTGGGGTCATAAACTAAAATTGTATATAACAGTCTCAGAGCAACACGTTCATTTTAAAATTGTATTTGTCAGTTATTATTTTAATGGCTAATATAGCCTGCTTACGTTTAGGAGTGCCCCTTTTTTTACAATGTCATTGGCTCTTTATTGAAGTGTTATAAAACTAATATATGAAGAATAATATAGGAGGAAAAATTTGGACATTGCTTTCTGTCTCCTTATCCTGGCGATATGCATTCATCTGCTGTTAAGCTGTTAAAGGAAAGGGTTTTTGGGAAAGTGGGGGAAAGTAATGTGGGAGCGGGATTATTTGAAAAAATCCTGGTTTTTTATATATGTATAATATTATTATTATTCAGGGTGGGTAGAGAGCGTTTGGGAGGGGAGGTGAGAGAAAGATCTGAAGATAGAAATTATTTTGGGGGGAAGAGGAGGGATTGATGGGAAAAAGTTAGGGGTGTGAGCCGTTTCGACAGTGTGTCATCTTCAGAACCTGTGGAGGAAGTCCAAAGACAACACACTGTTGTAACGGTTCACATCCTGTAACTCCCACCCCTGACTTTTTCCCATCAATCCCTCCTCTTCCCCAAAAAATAATTTCTATCTTCAGATCTTCTCTCACCTCCCCCTTCCAAATGCTCTCTACCCACCCTGAGTAATAATAATAATAATATTATACATATATAAAAAACCAGTTTTTTCAAAAAATTCTTCCCATATTACTTTTCCCTACTTTCCCAAAACCCCCTTCCTTTAATAGCAGATGAATGCATATCGCTGGGATAAGGAGACAGAAAACAATGTCCAAATTTTTCCTCCCGTAATTTCTTCATATATTAGTTTTATAACACTTCAGTAGTGTCCTAAGATTCGAGTAAAGAGCCAATGACGTAAAAAAAAAGGGCACTCCTAAACGAAAGTGGACTTATACACTCATGAGCAGTTGAATTAGAGATACCTGCCTAGTAGCGGGTAGCACCCCTTTTGCCTTGATGATGGCGGCGATGTGGCATGGTATTGACTCCACAAGGCACCAGAAGCATTGGGAAGCCAAACTGATCCATGACCACTGCACAGCCTCCCACAATGCATGGAGATTGGTCAGAGCAGGGTCCAGGGTACATATATCTCTCTCGACAGCATCCCAGATGTGTTCAATAGGATTGAGGTCAGGGGACCTCGGGGTGCCAGCCAAGCATCCTCATGTTCGTGGAGTGTTCATCCACCCACTCGGACACAATTCGGGAGTGATGGGCCAGTGCATTGTCTTGCTGTAGGTACAGGTCTCCTGCAGGCTGCTGTAGGTGCAGAAATAGGTGCACATGTTCTGACAGCAGGTACTTGTATCATTCACTGGTGAGGGACGATAGTAGATGTACCAGGGGACCCATTTCATCCCACGTAAACAGTCCCCATATGAGGATACCACCACCAATGGCCTAAACTGTACCCTGCTGGCATGAGGGATCCATCGCTTCATGTGCTTGGTGACGCACTCGTACCCTGCCATCGGCATGTACCAATGTGTACCTCAACTCATCAGTTCCAGGCAACCTTTTTCCATGCATCTAGGGTCCAATGGCGGTGTTCCTGTGCCCATGCTAATTGTTGTGCCTTGTGACGTGCAGTGAGCAGAAGTACCCTAGTCAGGCGGTGACTTCTGTACCCCATAGCGAGGAGATGGTTCTGGATGGTGTGGCTGCTCACACGTCGTCGTTGTCCAGCATTGAATTGGCGAGTGATCTGCGGTACTGTGGCCCGTCTGTCCGCTGTTACCATCCGTGCTAGCCGACGGCGTCCCCTGTCATCGACACATTGTACACCACGGCAGTTTTCCCTGGCGGCTGTGGTTTTACCATATTCTATGTACTCACGGTACACTTTTGACACAGCGGCCCATGAAAAGCCCAGTGCTTGCAAGACTTCGGAGATGGAGTGCCCCATACATCTGGCTCCAACTATCTGGCCACGATCGAATTCACTGAGATCTCGAGTCTTCCCATTCTGTGCTCGACTATTACTCAGACAGTCATTACAAGGTCTGACAACATCCCCGTCATGCGCCACATGGCACTATTCCATTCCCCGGGCAACATTTCGTGTTGGCAAAATGGCGACCACAGCACCATTTCGCCAACACGGCAGGTATCTCTAATTCAACTGCTCGTGAGGGTATTAGCTATTAAAATAATAGTTTATTTTAGAGGAGTAACATGGAAATTTTCCCAGAAATAATACCTGTATTTGTCAGTTCTGAGGAACACATTGGCATTACCCTTATCAACTCTAATAATTATTTTATTTTTGTTTTTGCATAATTTATCAAGTGTAAAGAATTGCTGCTAGTGGTTGCTCATGTTTGCTATGTCCATCTTGATGTTGGAAACATCTGGAGACGTTATTGAAGCCAGGTTCTATAATGCAGTATTAGGCTAATGTCAGACTTGACAAGGCAATGCTGCAAAGTTAGCCTTAGCCTCAGCCACAGCTTTACAGTAGCACCCATTAAGTCCATGCTTTAGAACTCGTGTTACATACAAAATGCAACATCCACAATCTACATCCAGATGTTGTCAACAATGGTGGGCTCAGTGTAGCTAATATCCTTCACTGCCTAAAAGAAACCTCTTTTCTTTCACCCCAGTTGAATCATCTCTTACCATACTACAAATTACTCATGGCCTGTCTCCTCTGATCTTTAAGCAGAATGACGTTAGAAAAAACCCTCCATAGTGTTAACATTAATAAATCTCTTCATCCAGATGGTAGCCCTCTTCTTTTGTGCTAAAAATTTATTTGCGCTTCAGAATTAATAATCCTGTATCACCTATATCAGTTATTATCTGACATCTATCCAAATAATATAGAAGCAAGCTTTTCTAGCTTGTTCCTAAAAAGGGTGATAATAATCAGCCATCTGACTATTGTCCCGTTGTTCTCACCTCATTACTCTCAAAAGTGATGGAGAAAATAATCAAACGACAGCTTCACTATCAGGTGATCCATCGTTTACTTTGTTGATTACTAATTAATTGATCCATTAGTTAATTATCTATCAACAACATGGAGTCGGCTCTTCTCTTTCTAGCAGACTTCTTCACTAACAAAATTATTCACTTTTGGGCATAGGCCATGGAAAGATGGAGAAACTTGTATGATTGGCCTTGTTATTTCTGATATTTGATCACATCTTGCATCAAGGTCTTCTTACCATGATACCATCTTATGGTATCATGGTAAGAAACTTTGTTAATAGGTCCTTTTTTTCTCTTTAACCAATTATCCAAATAGGGCACTGTTGTGTTATATGTTTTGGGATTTGGAATCACTCATATATGAAGTTAATAATAATAAAAAGTTCTTTGCAAAAGTGATTATTATTACTTTTTTATTTTTTTTAATTACCTTAAAATGTCATTACATTAGCCTGCCATAATTATTTGGATGCCTGAAAGAAACTATTAAGCTAACCTACACACATATGAGCAATGTAAGTTGATTGCCACAGATCTCATTTTGCAAAATGAATTGCTCATGATGAAAGAGTTAACTACTGTGGTCCTTATAACTGAATTTCATGCAAAATAATTAAGCTTTTGTTCATGGCATTCATTTCTGGTTGACCAAATGGACAGTGCTTTTGGTCTTCAGTCAGTAAGCCATGGGTACAAATCCCATTATAGGTATGGATGTTTGTGAATGTCTTTAGGTAATAGATAAATTTCATTGTCTGGTATCTCCCTAATTATTGGAGGTCTGAAGTAGCTTGAAAAAAGCCCATGTCTGATGTCAAAGTAGTATTTCTGGATTATCTAGTCCACCCACAATACTCATTGCATTGTAGTTTCCAATCTGATCTTTTGTGAGTGGGATTTACATTTTAAAAATGTCAATATTTTTGTGCAGATTTATTATATATATTTCAAGTACTAAAATGACTGTGAAATTTGGCCATTAAAAACTTCATACAAAAATATTAATTGCACAAACTATTTGTCCAAGTGAAATGAAACCAAATTATCTCTCAGAGTGGAAAGAAGTAAAATTAATTATCAAAGTGACATGTTTCTACAGGACACCATTTCTAAAAGATGAAATGCTGACAGCTCTCACCTCATGTAACTTCAAGAGAAGAATGGTTGATGGATCATCTAAATGTCATCAGAGAACCAGTTCAGAAATCTCATCAGACAGTTTGATAGACTTATAATATTATATATCTCAGTGTACTAGGCAATAAACAAACTTGTTACTTATTAGAAGCTTTCATGATAATTATAGCAGGGCAATGTATTATAAGTATAGATCTAACAGATATTTAAGTGCTTTTTATATGTATATATGTAGGTATGCATTCAGATGAAGAAGAATTTTATGATGCCGAAGATGACACAGCAGCAGACTTTGTTGTTACAATTCCAGGAAAGGGACATAGGTTTGCTAGTATAACTATTTAATACCATTAAGTTTCATTATCTGAGAAATTAAATATAGGAGAACATAAAGATGTTAACCAGGAATGTTTATATGATTCAAAACATGCATATTTTACTTTATGCAAAAATAATTCTGAAGAGAATCATCATCATCTTAGGTGGCCTCTTCATATTGAAGGTTTTTGCAATTATGGATCTATCCATATATAATATGGATAGATCCCGCTGTGGGCTTGGATCTTTGCAAAAAAGATCAAGCAGTTGTCCTGGCTGTGGAAAATAAGTGATGCACCCCTTATCATACCACTTAAAAACTGGAGGAGTGATTGCCTATGGAAATACTAGTGGTGTGGATGGCGGTGGTGTAGTTGCTGTTAGTTGTAGAGTAAGTGCCCTCCCTTGATGAGTCTTTGGACTCCCTGGAGTTGTTACATAATAATAATAATACAACACTGGGACTAATACTGCACAGGGGCCCCAAGACCAAGTGCAGGGGAAAAGTTCCCTATATATTTTTGACTGTAGATCCGTGTTTGTTCACGGAAGAAAATGAAAATATCAGGGCATTCTAAAAAAATACATTTTGTAGAAGACTTATTTGTAATGTAGATAAATGTCATTTTTGCAACTTTACATGTGTTATATAAACACATACACACACATATAAAACTCACAGTAGACAAAACAGATTGACAACCTTGCAGAATTGATGTTCCTTTCTTTCTCTGACTTGAATGAAAAAATAAAAAAATAAAAATAAATAAACAAATAAATTTATGTTCTGCCCACTCAAATAAATAAATGTGCATGTGTTGCAGTATTTAGGCATAAGTAAACAGTGTTTACTTATGCCTTAGTACTATATTTTGTATTATGGTTATATAATATGTTCTCCATTCTGCTTAAATATCACATTTCTTGTATAAAAATCATTAATTAATTTTTGCCTTCTGCGGTGAACTAAAATATCATTATTATTCAAGTAAGCTTCACGTCATGGTATCAAAATTGATCTTGCACATTCACAGTTCCTGGCAGCTCACTAATTATCCAAAGATGAGCCATGCACATGTAAGTAAGATTTACATCAAGCAGATGTCCTGACTGTGGAAAATAAGTGATGCACCTTATCATACCACCTAAAAACTGGAGAAGTGTATACGTTTAGATATTTCTTTGGAGATAAACAAGGTTGTACTAAGATGTGCAATGTCTAAGTAGAGTACTTGGAAATTTAAAATGCAGCTGATAATTATTATTTCATTCTTCCATGAAGAGACCTAGACTATAAGCTTTGGTGTTGTCAGTTATTCATTTGATGTTTTGCAGTATACTTCACAACATCAAAGGAATAAAATAAATATTTATGTAGCTTCTAATATATATTTTTTTTTTCAATTAGCATCTTCAGAGTTCAGCTTGTCATGGTTCACAAGCACTGAGAGTCAGTTATTACACATACTATACACTGTATAAAGTAATGAGCTAAGTTGAATATCTCCTAATCATATTTTTGATGTATGATAATCTGCTTGCAACTATTTCAGACTTTAGGCAAAAAATTAAAATTTCACTGTATGTAAGCTATGATATGCTTGATTATGCTATAATTTTTATTGGCACACTTCTTGGAGAAACAAAGCTTAGATAAAGGCTTAGAATTTAAATTGAACAGGAATGAACATTTCTATACGTGAAAGAATTGTTTCAGTGACATTTTCATTGCAAAAATTTTGGATCAAAAAAGTGAAAGCAGTAATACAGCCAGTGAAACAAATAATAGAAATCATGAAGATCACTTCAAAAAGTGTCCTTTGTAGGCAATTGTGTCTAAGAATATGTCCAAAATAGATGACTTTTCTCTTTTTAATTTCTTTTATCAGGCTTCTGTTTTCACCTACCATTTCTAAAACCTCTTCATTTGTCTTTTTTGTCTTTCCTTGATATCCTCAGAATTCTTCACAGCATCCACATTTCGAATGCCTCCAGTTTTTTTCACACTCAGATTGGAAAAATGTCCATATCTCTACTGTATATAGTAATATGGACCAAAAATTGCTAAATGAAACAAGCAGTGATGACAGCACAGTGGTAAAAACACTTACCAGGCATGCAGTCATGAATATATATTCATACTTGAAGTAGAAAAAGCGATCAAAAGCCTAAAATGTGGAAAGGCAGTTGGAGTAGATGATATTCCACCAGAAATCCTCAAATATGGAGGTATAAAAGTTTTACAGTGGCTGCACTGTATAGTTCAGAAGGCCTGGACAGAGGGACAAATTCCAGATGATTGGAGTAGAACTCTCATAGTACTCATATGCAAAAAGGGGAATAAAACTGAATGTGAGAATTACAGGGTATTTCTCTACTGAGTGGTCCTGGTAAGATTTATGCAAGTATACTTGAGAAACGGTTGAGAAGGATTGTGGAAGGGAAGCTTGGTGAAGAACAAGCTGGATTCAGGCCAAATAGAGGCTGTCAGGACCAGATTTTCACTTTATTACAGATAGTTGAGAAATCATGGGCACATGATTTCTCAACTATCAAACTATCAAAGGACTGGTAGGCCGGTTCTCCTTGAATTCTGATTACTCGAATTTTGAAAACTCGAAAGGGGGTTCTGGCACCTACGGTGCCAACCCCTCTGAGTTCCGGACTGGTAGGCTCGTTTTCCTTAAATTCTGATGACTCGAATTTTGAAGACTCGAAAGGGTTCCCTGCCCTGCCACCCGAGTTGCGGACTGGTAGGTCAGTTCTCCTTGAATTCTGATGACTCGAATTTTGAAGACTCGACACTCAGGGTAGCCCCTGAGTTTCAAATAACTTGACACAAAAACGTTACAAAAACAGGCTTATCATTTTATATTATAGAGTAGATATTATAAAATAGATAAGAGAGAAAATAGCCAAAACAAAAAAATTAGCTATATACAAGACAATATTCAAGCCAATTTTAACTTATGGATCTGAGAGCTGGTTCAAAAGTAAAACACTTTACCAAAGACTAGAGACCGATATGAGTGTCCTGAGAAAGATCAGGGGCATGAACAGATGGCATCAATGGCAATATCATATTAAAAACAAGGATATTAAGAAAGAACTTGACACTGTCAGCATCCAGGAATGCATTAGCAGAGCTAATCTCTGGTGGTATGATCACTTAAACAGAATGGGAGAAGAAAGATTAGCAAAACAAGTGTTCTCTGCCAGGTTGGCAGGAAAAAGATCCAGAGGAAGACCAAGATATAGGTGGATTGACACGGTAAAAAGTGCCTTAGAAGATAGAAATATAAGATCTGATAATGTTCGAGTCTTGACAGGTAGCAGACTGATTTGGCGGAAAATTGTAGATAGGAAGTTAGTAATGATGCAAGTTTTTCATGCAGTACTGTCATATCCTGTACTCTTGAAGGTATTTATATCAGGAATTTGATGATGATGATATATATATAAAAAAATACAGAAAAAAATCATTAGCCCATCCAAAGTACACAGTACTGTAAGTTTACAAGTAATCTTTCGAGAGTGGGAGCCAGAAAAAATATTTTAAAAAAATCCTCCAACTTATGAACAGCTTTTTGTGCTGAATCCTGTCAAAAGCTTTAGTAAATTCAAAAAGTATCATGGTATATCCATTTCCACTGTCTAACTCAACCATTACATTATTATAAAATGTAAGCAAGTTACTTAAACATGACCTTCCTTTAGTAAACCCATGCTGTTCATTGCAAAGTATGCATTGTCTGTCAACCCAAATTTTCATGACTGTTTCAGAGTTATGTGGAGTAGTTTTCAGTATTCTGTGAATTATAGCTGATTAGGTGAAGTTTTCTTTACTCAGACATCTAAAAAGAATATAGGAATCTAAAGAAAACTGATGATTTTTCAATCATCAGTTTTCTTTCTTTGTAGATGCCATTTAGGATTACACTATGCTCTTAGAGATTTATAGGTACGGCGGGACCTTAAGTAGATTTAATCAGAAATCAAATATTGAATATCACTTTAGCATACTAAAGCTTCTGACAAGTTGACTATCGTGAAGGTATCAGCAGTCAATTTGGCTTCCACAGAATGAATTATATTGAGCCAAATTTGGGTGCACATCATGCACATGTAGAGTTTTAAAAGGTGAAAAGGTAATTTGTGAATGGAATCAGTGTAATCTGCTTGATTATATACACTGAGTTAGCTTTGCATTAGGATTCCCCCACCCCCCACTGAATTTACATATTTGGTGCGATAATGAAGTACCACCTGATATCAATGTGAGGCTACTATAAATGGGCACACCTATCCTCTTTATGTAATCAGTAAACACTTGCCAGTAATGGGGAAACGTGGCTGCATAAGCCAATTTGACCACGAGCAAATAGTTGGGGTCCAGAGGACATGTGACAGTATTTCAGAAACAGCAGCACTTGTTGGTTGCTCCCATACTAGATTGATCCTAGAGGTGATCATTGGGTGTCATGACTGGTATCTTAGCAATGACATGCAACTGTCACACAGATCACCCACCAGTACAACAGTGTGGCAGTTCAACCCATTTCCAAATGCATCATGTGCTGTACCTTGCTTCTCCTGGGGTTCAACAGCCAGAGACTAACAAGGGTACCCATGATGACAGGCAGGAATTCCAAATATCTTGAATGGGCCAAGGAACATCAGCAATGGATCTTCGACAAGTGGAAGAAGGTCATCTAGAGTGATGAGTCCTGTTTACTGCTGCACCAATCTGATGGATGGGTTTGCATTTGGCATAAGTAGCATGAAGCCCTGTAACCTGGTTGAGAGTTCAGCTGGCTGGTGGAGGTGGTGTTATGGTCTGGGGAGCTTTTTCCTGGCACATCCTAGGTCTGTTGGTTATCATCCCATAATGGCGAGTGCTAAAGGAACCTGTGAGCTGACCATCTCCATCCATATCTGCAGGTCTACATTGCCATCTTTCAACAGGACAACGCATCTTGTCATTGGGCTCATACAACTACTGAGTGGTTGGAGGAACACAACAACAAATTTACTGAATTTGCCACATTGCCAAGGCAATGTGGCAAATTCAGGTCCAAACTGCCCTGACTGTAACACAGTTGAACATATGAACACTAGAATGAGGTGCAAGAACTGCTTATCCTCCTCTATGGAATGAGCATGAGCTGATGGAGTTGCTGCAGCAGACCTGGGTCAAGTTGTGCATGGAGGATGTTCGACACCTTGTGGAATCTATTCCTAGGCATCTGTGAGCTGATATTGCAAAGAGAGGTGGATGAACACATTATTAGGTGGGTGTTCCTTATTCAGCGCTAACTCAGTGGATATTTTTGACTTGGAAATGTTTTGTCAGATGTTATAAATTGTGTATTTTTATGATGATCATCCATTCTTATCTCAGACAAATTTGAGCTATTTTAATGTGTACGTTTTTTCTCTGCTTTATTTTCTCATTTATAAAAGTTGTTAGGCACTTATGTAGTCTCCAGGTAACATCGTGGAATCTTGATTGCAGATGAAAGACATCATCAATTTCCTGTTATGCACCCTCAAGAGCAGTTCAGGCTACTATGACAGCACAGGATTAAGTTTACATTATCAATCGGCTGTCAACAATTTTCTCCTAAATTACTCTGTTACTTGTCATCATTTCAACGTTGTCATATCTAGTATTCCGCTCTTCTAAGGAACTTCTGAATCAATCCATCTAGACCTTGGTCTTCATTTGAGACTTTTCTAGCCTCTTGCCATCAAATATCTTTTTTGCCAGCCTTTCCTCATCCATTCTGTTTGAGTGACCATACTTCCTTATATTAGCCCTACTGACACATTCTTGAATGCAAACAACGTCAAGTTCCATTCTAATGTCTTCATTTTTAATCTGATTCTGCCATCAGTGCCATTCAGGCCTCTAGTTTTTCTCAGAACCCTCATATCTGTGGTCTCTAGTGTTTGATCAAGTGCTGCATTTTTAACCCAAATCTCAAATCCATAAATTAAAACTGGTTTCAACACTGTCTTGTATATTGATAGTTTAGTGTTTTGACCATTTCTGTCTTATTCCATATAAATTTATTCAACTGGCTTCCCACCATACAATTTTGCTTATTTTGTTGTCTATTTCCTAATTTAATTTATCGTCTTCACTAAAAACTGTGCCTGAATAGATGAAATGTTTTAGTTGTTCTGTAGGTTCTCCATTCAGGATGCAGTTGATGTTTTCAATAATTCAAAATTTCAATGTTTCCTATTTTAATTGTTCTTTTTATTGGTGATTTTCATGTCAAATTTGTTGCAGATGTTGTTCAATTTAGTTAGAGAATCCTCGACACTTAGACTGAATGTGTTTAGGAATACAACATCATCTGCATAAAGCAAAGAACTGAGTTCAGTATCTCCAATTATAACATTGAGTTTAATGCCACATTTCTTTCATAATGTGATCCATATAGAGATCAGCGTTTCCCAAACTTTCAGTATCCAAATACCCCTTTTAAAATTTTAATAACACTGGCATACTTCCTCCCAGGAAAGGCAATTTAGGAGAAGTTATAATACTAACACAGATAATTGTAAATATATTTATTTTTTAACATTTGTATTATAATAAATTACAAACATATGAAATAGTTTTTTAATTTTGAAATATATTTTTAGTTATGCAATTGCAGTGTACATAAAATCATTATCTATTTCCTGATATGTACCTCAAGGGGTGTTCAGGTTACTATGAGAGCACAGCATGATTAAGTTTACATTATTATTAATCTCCTATCAACAATTTATCTCCAAATCAATTATTACTTGTGAGCACTCACAATATTATCATGTCTAACATTTTGTTTCTAAGGCACTTCTGACTGAATCAACCCACCTAGACCTCGGTCTTCCTCTAGGTTTTTTCTAGCCATCTTGGCATCAAATGACTGTTTGGTTAATCTTTCTTCACCCATTATATTTAAGTGGCCATACCACCACTTTAGATTATCTCTGCTGACACATTTGTAAATGCTAATAATGTCAAGTTCCTGTCAAATATTTTCATTTTTAACATGATTCTGCCATTGGCTCACTCCCCTAATTTTTCTCAGAACCCTCATATCCGTGGTCTCTGGTCCTCATTCAAGTGCTTTATTTCTAACCCAGCTCTCAGATCTATAACTTAAAGCTGGTTTAAACACTGTTATGTATACCGCTAGTTTGGTGTTTTGGCCAATTTCTCTCTTATTCCATATAAATTTATTTAGCTAGCTACCTACCATACCCGCTTTGCTTATTCTCTTGTCTATTTCCAATTTAACATGTCATCTTCACTAAAAACTGTGCCTAAATAGCTGAAATATTTTACTTGTTCTATAGGATTACCATTCAGAATGCAGCTGAAGTTTTCTATGCTCCTGCCTATTTTCATAGTTTTAGTATTTATATTGCTGATTTTCGTGCCAAATTTTTTACAGCTGTTATTCATTTTACCTGGAGACTTGCATTAGATGTGTTTAGGAGTACAGTATCATCTGCATAAAGCAAAGAACTAAGTTTGACATCTCCAATTCTAATATCAGGCTTGGTGCATAATATTTTCCATATTTCTTGCATAATATGTTCCATATAGATGATGAATAAGAGTGGAGATAATGTGTATTCTTTTCTTTTGCCTGATTTTACATCAAACCATCTTCCTGTATTTCCATCAGTCCTGACTGCAGACTGACAACTTAAATATAGACTATGTATTACTCTATATAATGTTCCATTTACTTCATATAATTGTAGTGTTTTGAAAAGCTTTTCTCTGGGTCCCTTGTATACTTTTTCTGGATTTACAAAACTTAAGTACAGATCCTGGTCATCATATTCCCACAATTTCCGAATTATTTGTCTTAAAGTGAAAATTTGATCTTGACAACCTATATTTGGTTTGAAACCAGCTTGTTCCTCCCCAAGTTTTTCTTCCACGATCTTTCTCTACCTCTTTTAAAGTTAGAAAAGATTTTTTGGCATAAATCTTAGTCTAGTCTATAATTTACTTGTAAAACCTTATGAAATTTAATTCTTTTTAAAACTTTCTACATACTGTTCTTTTCATTTTTGTCCTGCGTAGTACTAAGTAATGGTTACTTCCAATTTCAAATCCTCTTGTATCGGGAAAAAGCATGATGATATCACTATCAACAATGATGTAGTCAATGAGGCTTTTCTTATTTCTTGTGTCTTCTCTCCATGTGAACCATGTGTACATAAAGTAAAAACAAAAATTATGAAATTGTTTATTGAAGTTAGCTTGATGAAATCTGGTTATATACCATATATTCCGACGTACAATTTGATCTGGCATATAAGTGGATATTAGAATTTTTTGAGTTTTTATAGTATACTCGTCGTATAAGTAGACTCGCAAAATTTCTTTAAAAATAAAATTTATGACAGTTTTTAAGTAAAATTTTTATACAGGCATCAACTACTAGGATCATAACTGCCTTTTTAGTCATTCCATTCTTTGTTTTAGCAAAAGATATAAAATACCTAGTTGACAAAAGAAATTTTATTTCGTATTGACCAGTTGACCAATAGTGAACTAAAGTTCAATGGCTCCTTTTAAAAGAATGAAATATGACGTGAGTTTTAAGTGCAAAGTGATTAAATTTGCAAAAGAAAATACTGTGTTACTGCACGTCAGTTCAGAGTAAACGAAAAACTAGTTCGCGATTGGAGAAAAAATGAAACTTCATCATCATCATCAAATTCTTAACATTTTCCCTCAAGGGGTGTACAGGATATGATAGTACTACATGAAAAATTTACATCATTACTAACTTCCTACCTACAATTTTCTGCCAAATCAATCTGTTACCTGTCAAAACTACAACATTGACAGATCTTATATTTATGTATCTATCTATCTATCTTCTAAGGCACTTTTTACTGTATCAATCCACCTATGTCGTGGTCTTCCTCTGGGTCTTTTTCCTGCCAACCTGGCAGAGTACACTTGTTTGGCTAATCTTTCCTCGCCCATTTTGATTAAGTGACCATACCACCTGAGATTAATTCTGCTAATGCATTCCTGGATGCTCACGGTGTCAAGTTCTTTCCTAATATCCTCATTTTTAATATGATATTGCCATTGATGCCATCTGTTCATGACCCTAATCTTTCTCAAGACTCTCATATCTGCGGCCTCTAGTCTTTGGTCAAGGGTTTTACTTCTGACCCAGCTCTCAGCTCCATAAGTCAAAACTGGTTTGAACACTGTCTTGTGTACAGCTAATTTAGTGTTTTGACTTATTTCTCTCTTATTCCATATAAATTTATTCAGTTGACTTCCTACCATACCAGCTTTGTTGATTCTGCTGTCTATTCTAAAAATCGTGCCTAAGTAGCTGAAATGTTTTACTTGTTCTATAGGATCTCCATTCACAATGCAGCTGATATTTTCAATGCTTCTGCCTCTTTTCATTATCTTTGTCTTGTTATTGCTGACCTTCATACCATATCTATCACAACAGTTATTCAATTTAGTCAGGGAATCTTGATGACTTGTAGTGGATTTATTTAGAAGTATAACATCATCTGCATAAAGCAAGGAGTTGACATTAACATCTCCAATTTTGATATCAGGTTTAATATCACTTTTCTTCATAATGTAATCCATATAGATAATGAATAACAGAGGTGATAATGTACATCCTTGTCTGACACCAGATTTAACATTAAACCATCTGCGTGTACTTCCTTCAATTCTAACTGCTGACTTACAACTCAAATAAAGACTAAGTGTTGCTTAATATATGATCCACTGACACCATATAGCTGTAGCGTTTTGAATAGCTTCTCTCTTGGCACCTTGTCATATGCTTTTTCCAGATCTACAAAACTTAAATACAGATCTTTGTTATATTCCCATGACTTTTCAACTATCTGATCCCGACAGCCTCTGTTTGCCCTGAATCCAGCTTGTTCCTCACCAAGCTTCTCTTACACAATCATTCTCAACCGTTTCTCAAGTATACTGGCATAAATTTTACTAGGAACACTCAGTTGAGAAATACCTCTGTAATTCTCACAATCAATTTTATTTCCCTTTTTATATATGGGTACTATGAGAGCTCTACTCCAATCATCTGGAATTCGTCCTTCTGTCCAGGCCCTCTGAACTATGCAGTGTAGCCACTGTAACTTTTATACCTCCATACTTGAGCATTTCTGGTCTAATATCATCTACTCCAACTGCCTTTCCACATTTCAGACATTTGATGGCTTTTTCTACTTCAAGCATGGATATGTATTCCTGATTGCATGCCTGGTCAGTGTTTTTTATCACTGTACTGTCATCACTGCTAGTTTCATTTAACAATTTTTCGAAGTAATTACTCCATACGTCACGGATATCTTTTTCTCCCATTTTCTTGTCACCTTTATCATCTCTAACTCCTTTTACAGCACTCTTTCCTCCATTTCTAAGCTTCTTCAACAACCTTCAGAATATCTTACCACCTTCTTGATTTTTATTTTCTATGTTCTTGCCAAAGTCCTCCCATGACTTTTGTTTAGCTTGTTTTACACATTGTTTTGCTTTCTTACATTTGTCTCTGTATTCTCTAAGAGCAAAAGCTGACTTATTTGACAGGAACTTTTGATATGATTTCTTCTTTTTCTTCGCTGCCTCTTTAACCTCCTGTGTCCACCATGGAGTTTTGATTTTTCTATCCTTGCAGACTATCTCACCACATGCCTCTCTGGCTGAATCAATCACGGTTTTCTTCAAGGTTTGGTTCCTGTTCTCCAACTCTTTCATTTTTTCTTCAATAATCTTTGTGTATTATTGAAGAAACTATCTATAGTTCCCATCTGAGAGCTGCTCAGCTTTTATTCAATTTAAAACTTTCTTACATGTTATTCTTTTCAATATGAAATTCAATTTTATCCTGCGCAAGACTAAATAGTGATCACTTCCAATTTCAAATCCTCTGTACACTCTGGTGTCCTGCACCAGGGAGAAAACACCACTATCAACAATAACATAGTCAATGAGACTTTTCTTATTCCTTGCCTCTTTTCTCCATGTGAATTTATGGACATTTTTATGCTGGAACATGGTGTTAGTAATAACCAGTCCATGTTCTGAGCAGAAATCCAACAGGTATTTGCCATTATTATTAGCTTGCTCTTTTCTCCAAATTTTCCCAAAATATTTTTGTATGTCTGACAATCATTTCCTACTCTGCTATTTAGATCCCCAACAAGGACCAACTTTTCATTTTTCATTGTGTCAGTTGCTTTTTCTAAAGCCTCAAAAAATTCCTCCACTTCTACCTTAGGAGAACCTTCTGTGGGATCATAGGCACAAATAAGTCTCATTGTCCAGTTCCACATTCTGATATTTGCCCACATCACTCTACTTGAAATTGCCTGGCATTCAAGAAGATTAGCCTCGTATTTAGTGTTGAATACTATGGCTACTCCTTCTTTTCCTTGATTGTCATTGCCTGAGTATAACGTTTTGTATTTATTGCTCAGAAAGAGCTCACCAGTTTTAGTCTTTTTTGTTTCAGTCACCCCTATTATGTCGATCTGGTACTTGTTTAACCGGCGACGCCCCAGCCAGCATGAAATTCTATCATGTTGTACCATCATTTAATATTGGGGTTAAGCTAAGAAGAATGCAATTTGGTTGGCTAAATCCCAAATTGCCAGCCCATCCTCATTCGTTCAGTATCCAGGTAGTTACCTAACTGGGTGTACCACGAGAAGGTGAGGATTGGACATTAGGTCAGAAGCCCTGGTCGGTTTTCCACATTCCTTTAAAGGCTATGTGGCGGTCTCCTCTCAGTTATACAGCTTTGACCCTTAAGCATCCCAATAATGAAAATGCCAAAAAATAAGTGCGGATTACGGAAAGGAATTTGTAAGTGGCCTATTCTGGAAAATAATGTTGTGGATTGGGTTTAAGAAAATTGCCAAAATGGACTCATTATAACGAAAAATAATATTCGTTTATTTGCTTTGAAGTGGAACAAAGCGAATAAAGCGTTATAATGAGTCCACTAAATGGACTCATTATAACGAGAAATAGTTTTCGTTTATTTGCTTTTAAGTGGAACAAAGCAAATAAAAAGAACAGCGAAAACTTCAAAGCTACAGTGAGTTGGTGTAGCTGGTTTATGGAAAGGAAAAATTTAGTGCTTCAACTAAAAATTAAAATCACACAGAAGCTGCCAAAGGATTTGAATGATAAGTTATTAAGTTTTCAAAGATTTATAATTGCTAAGAGAAAGCAGAAAAATTATTTATTGTCTCAAATCTGAAATATGGATGAAACTCCAGTTAGGTTTGACATGATCAGAAAGAGAACAGTAGAATTGAAAGGAAGTAAAACTATTTCTTTAAAAACAACTGGACATGAAAAAAGCCGTTTCACAGTTGTACTTGCTTGTATGGCTGATGGTACTAAATTAAAACCTATGATAATTTTTAAAAGAAAAACAATGCCAAAGATCAAAATTCCAAGAAATGTTTTTGTCCTGTTCATGAGAATGGTTGGATGGACAAAGCAGGAGTTAAGCTGTGGATAAAAAATATTTGGAATACCCGACGAGTAAAAAATCCAAACAGTCTTTTCCATGTGTGTTAACTTCACTAGTGCAAATTCCACGAAAACAATGGAATGCGTGGATGCAAGAAGGAGAGAAAAGTTACACAAAAGGAGGACAAATGTGACATGTGTCTTTGGTAACTGTGTGAATGGGTAGTGAAAGCATGGGATGAAATAAAACCAGATACAGTAATAAAATCTTTTAAAAAAAATGTGCTAGATCTAACAAATTAGATGGCTCAGAAGATGATTTTGTTTATAACGATGACGAAATTGTGCTAAATCTGATGGAGAAAACAAATACAATTTATATGACGATATATACCTGAGAAATTACAGAACTAGAGTACAATGAACTTTTCATACATTCAGACAGTGAAAATTAAATTTTAATTATGTACCTATTTTCCTTTGTTAATAAATAATTATATAACATGTAAATAATTTTTTCTGTAAATAAATATAATATAAGTTAAAATATTTTTACTTATTTACCCTTTTTGTATATTGCTAATAAATTTAACAGAGTATGATACGTACTAGTTTTTTCTTGGAAAGCAATCAATTTTTGACCTGGTGTATAAGTCGACCTAAAAATTTAGTACTTGCTGAAAATTTATTTCATGCTGAAAAATCGACTTATACACTGGAATATGCGGGTATATATTTTTTATTTTATTTTATTTATTTTTATTTTATTTTTAGTCTTAGATAGGGCTCTATGTCAAGAAGACAGGGTGTTTTATTTGTTTTGTGTTGAGGTCCACAAGTGCAGATAACTTACTAGATACATGTATGAATGGTGAAAAAATTGTTGAGGACCATTACAATTTAAGATACCTAGTGGTTCCAAAATTTTGTTTTGAGTTCCAACCACATGGTTCAAACTATTAGAATTTTAACTTTTAATGCAAACAGTTCGAACCACACAGATGGAGCTAGATAGTGTCATCAACTGTATGTGACCATGGCAGAAGTCAGTCGATATATGCCAAGAGACACATTTTGTTTAAAACTTCCTTTAGAGCTTTTAGTTGTTAAAAAAAATTAATGATATAGAATAGACCTGCATTTATCTGTTATCACATGATGGCAAAAAAAAAAAAAAAAAGTAATGAAAGTTTAAAAATAAAACAGTGTCCTAAAGACCATTTGGGGGTAAGTGTACCACATTTTGGGATGCACTGATATAGATAATGAATAAGACTGTTGATAATGTGCATCATTGATTTACAGCTGATTTTATATCAAACCATCTATCTATATTTCCTTCAATTTTAACTGCTGATTTACAACTTAAATATAGACTATGTATTGCTCTGTATAATGTTCCATTTATCCCCTATAATTGTAGTGTTTTGGAAAGCTTTTCTCTGGTATACCTTTTTCAGATCTAAACAACTTAAGTACAGATCCTTCTTATATTCCCATGATTTTGCAGCTATTTGTTGTAAAGTGAAAGTCTGATCTTGACAACCTCTATTTGGCCTGAACCCAGCTTGATCTCCAAGGTTCTCTTCCACAATTTTTCTCAGCCTGTTTTTAAGTATGATTACATGAATCTTACCTGGAACATAAAGTAGAGAAATTCCCTTCTTTATAGATGGGAACTGTGAGAGTTCTATCCAGTCATTTGGAATTTGACCTTCTGGCCAAGCCCTCTGAATTATGCAGTGTAGCCACTGCAGAAGTGTTATACTTCCATATTGGAGCATAGCTGGTGACAGATATGCTCAAATATGCTGTTTTTGATGGCTTTTTTATTATTATTATTATTATTATTTTTATCTAAGTATTGATATATAGGTTCAGTTCTAGGATGCATAACTAATGTACCAGTTAAGTGTTCAGTGCCACAAGTAAAGATTTTTCCACTTGGAAGAGTAGATTTTTATCCCTTCAACTCAGAAAAATTGATTGTAGAACTCGCATGACTTTCACATAATATTAATAGAATTAGAAATGTGAGGTGGTGACATTTATATTACTGTATTTGTATATTGCATTTGTTTGTGCATGCTAGCTAGATATCACACGAATCTTCTGATGGTGATGATACAGACTAACTACCATCCATCCATCCATCTGTTCATTGGACAGCAACAAAATGCCGTATAGTCACTTAGATGTTCTGTGATGTGTGACACCAGTTCCTCACCATGTTTTTCTGTTGTATGCTTTTCTGGAGGCTTCAACTCTCTGAAGATCAGTCACCTCCAGACACACCATCCATCCATCTCATTGACGATCTACTCCTTCCTCTCCTTCCAGAACTTTATCTTCTATTACTATTCTGAGAAGTCCTCCTTCCATCCTTTCAAAGTGTACAAAGTATTTCAACTTTCTTCTGTCAATAAGGAGCCTTATTGATAGAAGTTCTTAAAGTTCGGAAGACTTAAAATTCTACTGATCCTTTCTAGCACCCTTTCAGTATATGATACCCTTAAGAGCTGCTTTTAACATCACATCCCAAAATCGGCTATCCTTTCCCTATCAGACTTCTTTAGGTTCCAAGTCTTGCATCCATAAGTTGCTGTTGGAAAAACAGCTACATTCAAAATCCTCTGATTACCGATTAATCCACAAAGTTGAAGAGTTCTACCTACTTCCTGTAGGTAGAACTTGCTAAGAATTTTCTTAGTCAGTCCTTTGAGGTAATGCATCCTCAGACTTATCTGAAAGTCACTGAAGTTTATAGATAACATTTAACAAATTTAACTGGTAATTAGCATACGGAATTAACAATGCATATGAAGGATATTAATTAAAGGCAACTTTAATGAATAACTTCTATATTTCGGCAACGTCACATTGCCATCTTCAGGAACATAAAAATATGGTATGTGTACGCAGGCACTAACAAAAGCAAATAAGGAAGAAGGCAAGAAACTAATATTGTTCCTAAAGTCTAATTGGCAGGCTAATTTTGTTGTCTTGGCCGTTGGGCTGAAGTTCTCATAATGTAAGTCTCCCAAATTTGGGGTAGTTTCATGTACCCAAATTTGTTAAGGTTTGGAACATTTTTTAGAGCTGCTGATGATTCCGTGAATATGCATTGTTAATTCCATAAGCTAATTACCAGTTATGTATGACCAACGTATAAGCCTTGCTACTAGAATTTAACAAATTTGTTCATATTTAATAAGAATAAATAGCTTATATTTGTTTATTAGTTTTTTTTTTACTACATACAGAGGATGAGTTTGAAACAAATAACATTGTATAAGCATTTCTCCTCATATACAAAATGGATTGGTTTGTATTTCTTTGCATTTCTGCTACCATTCCTTTCTATCTCTAATTTTGTATTTTTAAAAATGCATAACTGTTCTCCAGTTAAGAAATGCAGTTTGTTTTATTAAATAAATGCATTTTTCTGCAGAAGGACATCTAGTGAATTCAGCTTGCAAAGTGAGGGTCAGGACTATAATGATGCATCTTCAGATACTGAAACTGAAGTAGAACATGATGGAGAAGAAGCTGGTGTCATTACACGCAAGAAAAAAAACAGACGTGGAAGGGTATGAGCACACTTTTTTTAACTGACATACTAATAGGATCTTGTGTTGTTTAATGTTCTGATTATTTTCAAATAAGCTAATATATAAATACTAAAATTTAGTCATTTAGTATAAGTGACAAGCTTAGTATAGTAAGCTAGCTACTCACAACACATAACTAAGTGATCAGTTAACAGAGATAAATGGCTAGATAGTGACTGGTGATTGAGCACCTTATAATTTGTTAATGAATGTGTTTATTTCATTGTGTATACACTTCTACTATTAACGCTGTATCTATATTGATATTTAGATGGTATTTAATGTATGTGTATGAATGTTTGGTGTGGGCAGTATGTCTGTGAATGTTCCACCTCCCATTGCATGTGAGAACTGTTAACTATTTTCCATGCCCAGTAAAGAAACCACATACAAAGTTTTACTGGGGGGGGACTCGCACAAAAAACACTCCCCTTCTCCCAAAAAATCCAACCAAAAAAAAATCACAAAAAGTAACAAAAATGAACCTAAAAAAATCAATAACACTTGTAAAAAAAAATATCCATACAACATCACTAACATTCATCACCTTAACAGCAATTTAAATTATGTGCACCACTACCTCCAGTCCAAACAAGACTTGTTATTTCTAACAGAATCCCAGATGGTGATATCAGTAACAGTAATGCTATTCACATTAATAACCCAAACTATCTTAGATAATTCCTACACAAGGTTGGCACATGTGCATTCAGATCAGAAGAACTGAAGCAGTAGTTGGACCATAGGAAGAAGAAATAGAAGTCACAGAGGAATTATTAGTGTAGTCACATACACATTTTATACCTCCATCTAGTCTTCTTTCATTTCTACACTTGAGGTTTATGATTTTTTTTTAACCACTCTTCTGTCATTGCTTATCTCATTTAACAGATTACTCTAGAATCCACACCTTTCAGTTTTATACCATCTTTATCATCTCTCATCTCATCTTCCATTTCTCATGGTAGGTGGTCATCATTGCCACATACCTTGGTTTCTTTGAAACCTGATGCTGCATAATGATATGTTGGTTATATTATCTGCAGATAGGATTAACTGTAAATTAAAGATACCAAGAAATTATATACAGTTACACCCTGAGTTACGTAACACGTGACTTATGTAAATTCGCATTGTCTTTGTAATAAATCTATAATTAATAAATCTATAATAAGTCTATGTAATAAATCTATTAGTGCATATGAACATGGTTGTGGCTTTGCACAGGTGCATCTTTGACAGCATTATTGCAGTACAGTAGTAGATGCCTCGTGCAGTTAGCTCAGTCACTTGTTATCACTGCTAGTTTTGTTGTTTTTTTACCCTTAAAATGGAATTCAAATGCAGAACTGAATGCGCTGGTAATAAATCTAAAAAAACAAAGGTCTGCAATTACTTCAGAAGAAAAGTTGAAAATAATTCGTATGTATGAAGGCGGGAAAATTCTATCAATATAGCTCAGGAAATAAATCGACCTATTTCAACAATGAATACAATAGTGAAGGATAAAGTTCACATTGTCTTTGTGATTGTCTTTGAAAATACTAGTGGTGGTGGACAGTATATGGCGTAGATGAGGCTGAGTGGTGGAGATGGAGAGTTATAGTTATAGAGTAGGTCTTCCCTTGATGAGTCTTTGCACTCCCTGGAGGTGTCAAATAATAATAATAATAATAATAATTGTTGAAAGCACGAAAAGTGCGGTAACGTTGAAGTACACAATTATTACCAAGAAGAGGCTGGGCCCAATATCAGAGATGGAGAAATTTTTGTCTCACTGGATCAATGATCTGACACAGAAGCAGATACTGTTAAGTTTACTGATTATCCAGGAGAAGGCCATGTCCTTATATAAGGATTTAAAAGAGCAGGTCGGCATCATGGACGCGGAGAGTACATTTAAAGCTATGCTGGATGGTTCGAACGATTCAAGAAACGTACAAATCTGCACAGCATCAAAATCGTGGTGAGGCAGAAAGTGTAGATACAGATGTGGCAAGTTGATTTCCGAACTTCTAGCAGAAATAATTGAGGAGGGGAGAGATATTGGCCTGAGCAAATATTTAATATCGATGAAATGGCTCTGTTTTGGAAGAGGATGCCAACACAGACATTATTGCAAAAGAAGAAAAATCTATGCCTGGATTCAAGGTTGCAAAAGATCGGATCACTGTTATGGTTGGTGGCGACATTTCAGGGGACTTAAACTGCTTACAGTGTACCATTCCCAGAGACCACATACCTTTAAGAACATTGACATGAGTATCCTGCCCTTAATCTGGAAATCCAACACCAAGGCTTGGGTTACATGCATTGTTTGGGGACTGGTTCAATAACCACTTTGTTCACCAGGTGAAGGAATATTGTGCTGAGAAAGGAATCCCATTTAAAGTGCTTCTCATCCTAGATGATGTCCCCAGTCACCCAGAAGGGTTGGATGACTTTCATTCTGATGTAAAAGTTGTTTACCTTCCTCTTTAGAACTACCTCACGATTGCAACCTATGGATCAAGGCATTATTGCGACCTTTAAAGCCTGTTATCTGTGGTGTACGTTTTCCCAAGCAATCAAGGCCATTGATAGTGGTAAGGGCATTACTCGATGTGATTTCTGGAAGAACTATAATATCCTTAACGCTATCAAAAACATCGGGGTGGCTTGGGATGAAATCAAGCAGACAACAATGAACGCTGTGTGGAAGAAACTCTGCCCAGAAATGGTCCATAATTTTAAGCATTTCACGGAAGGAGAGCAAATGACTGATACGGGTGCTGAGTTGACACATATTCTGTGGTGGGTATCTAGTGCATGATCAGCAAGTCCGGAGTGGCTTTATTGGTGAAACCAGATGTAGTCTTTGTGTTCGGATATCCTGACCATGCACTAGATACCCACCACAGAATATGCTGGAAGAAAGCCACACTTTACTAAACCGTAGCCAAATATAAGTATGAAAGATTATTTTTAGAATCAGCCTCAGCTCTAAAAAAAACTTCCCAACCCTCAACAAATTTGGTGTATAAGACTGCCCCCAAATTTGGGAAGCTTGCATCCTAAGAACATCAGCCCAACAGCCAAGACAACCCAACTTAGCCTGCTGGGCAGGGGAGGGGTGCACCTTTAGGACACTAGGACCAACTTCAGTTGCCTTCTTCAGCCTCATTTTCTTGTTGTTAGTGCCTGCATGCACATAGTTTTATGTTCCCAGAAGATGGCAATGTAACATTGCCAAAATATAGGAAGGTATTGATTAAAGTTTTTTAATTAATATTTTAGTATACATTGTCATTTCCTGAAATATTAGGCCTATACGACAAATTAAAGCTGAAGATTTCAAGATAACTAAATCGTTTGACCTTCTTAAAATGCTGCCGGGATAATAATGTGATCCCAAACTGTGTAAAATTAAAACACCGTTTCATGTCACTGAAGGCTCTCCACATTTATAGCCACACTAGCTTCGCTCTACTACATGAACAGATGCCACCAGCCATGTTCTCTTGGCCGACACCAACGAGGCTATTAGTGCGTTAGAGGAAGAGCTCGCCACTATGCTGAATGGCGACCTTTGGATGATCCTCTCCGACGTCTCGAGTGCTTCAGCAGAGAAAGAATTTAATAAAATATGATGCCATCACATTAAAAAATTTGAAAGTCTAAAAAAGAACTCTGCCTCCGAACCTCAACTACCGCTCAACACAGTAATAAACTTGTCTTCTCTTACTCTGAAGCACTCAGTGCACTTGCACGTGGCCTCAACCTTGCCTTACCACCAAAAAAAATACCTTCTAAAGAAATAATGATACAGGTAGAACGTGGTATCCGCAACCTTCCCAACCATATTGCCAACAATATTAGACTGGATGTAATCATTGTTCTTACCAAAGCTAAGCCACCAAAAACCAATCTATCTAAAGAAGAATCAAAAGCTCTACAAGAAATGAAGAACAACAGCAAAATAATAATCACCAAAGCAGATAAGGGAAATGCCACTTAGTGTCTCAACGAAACTGACTACACAGGTAAGCTTACCGCTTTACTGTTAGATTGGCCTACCTACCTCCATATTGAATATGATCCCACCAGCTACCAAATCAGAGCATTCCAAGGGCTCCTTAAGAAGGATTACTTCTTGGCCTGTGAAAGTGACCAGCAGACTTAAAACTTTCAACTCTAGACATTCCTGAATATATGGACTACCAAAAATCCATAAGCGCAATATGCCATTATGTCCCATTGTGGATGGCATTGATTCCCCCACATACCAATTAGCCAAAGTGCTCCCACATTTATACTGGCAACATACCGTCACACATAAAAAAAAAAACTCAGCCTACTTTAAAGCCAATATAGAAAACCTCTCACTCCAACACACTGACATAATGGTCAGTTTTGATGTCTCCTTATTCACAAATGTCCCACTCAAAGATACCTTAGATCTCATCTAAGCCAAATATCCTCCTGATATCTCAGCCCTATTTAAGTTCACCATGAACTCAGGCTATTTTGTTTGGCAAGGAAAATTCAACAAACAGATAGAGAGGAAGCCATGGGTTCTCCATCCCTGGCCAACTTCTTTATAGAGACCTTTGAAGAAAAAGCCTTAAACTCAGCCCCACAAAAACCCACTGTTTGGCTACACTACGTGAATGATGTGTTTGCTATTTGGCCACATCGCTTAGATACACTCCGCAACTTCTTAACACCCTTAAACAATCAACACCCCAGAATCCAGTTCACCTTGGAACAGAAAAACAACAGTCTCCCTTTCCTAGACACTTTGATTACACACCAGCCTGATGGATCCCTGGCTTTCTCTGTTTACAGAAAACCAACCCATATAGGTAGATAAATTCACGCAATTGCCCCCTCCCCTTCACAACAATATGGGATTATAAAAACCCTGGATAACAGGGCTAAATTAATCTGTTCAGATAACAATGCCCTAACAACTGAACGTGACCATATCCTTAACACCTTCTTAGCCAATGACTACAACCCCCCCCCCCAAAATCCAGAAAATATTAAAACCAGTTATCCCCCCCCCCTTTCATAACAGAGATTACACTAAATCCATCACCATTCCTTATATCCGGGCACGTCTGAAAAGCCAACAAAAATACAAAAAAACATATGACCTGACTACCTGTTACAAACCATATAAGAAATTGGCATCCCTTATCTGCTCCACCAAAGACCAGCCACTTCCCCTAGCCCTACCTGAAGTATACCAGGTCCCTTGCAGTTGTAAGTTTTATTGCTGACAAAATTCAGAACCTTACACTTAGTAACATTGAACTGACATTTCCACACACTTGCCCACTTATGCAATCTATTCAAGTCCTCCTGTAAGGCTTGATTCCTTACTGTTTTTCATCACTTGCAAACAGTTGTATATCTCCACTTAAATCAATCCCAGTATCATTAATATACAAAATAAACAATGGACCCAAAACAGACCTCTGTGGCTCACCGTTGCTAACTTTCCTATTTTGGGATACCTCATCTCCATATACAATTTGTTGATAACTATCTGACAGCTGGTCACCTATCCAACTTACTCATCTAACATCCAGTTTCATCTGATCCAATTTAGTTACCAACTGGTGATGTGGCAGTTTATCAAACGTCCTTGCAAAATCTAAGTATACCACTATATATGCATCTCTCTTGTCAAATACATTTGTAACTTTGTTATAGTTCATACTGTAAGTAAGTTTGTTAAAACCTGACTGTCCTTTAACAAATCCATGCTGACGATCATAAAGAATAATAACATAAACCCACTTCTGTATTCTAGCTCTCACCAACCTCTCCATCACTTAAACTTGTATCCTTACCACTGCCACCTTTGCAAAGTGAAACAATTTTACCTTCCTTCCTTCTACTCCTTTGCGACTTGCACTGCTGTAAGGCTTTTGTTAAACAGGTAAGTTGAGGCTGATGTTAGCTCCCTCCTGGAACATTCCCTTAATATATGTGGATATGTCGTCAAGCCTTAATGACAACAAGCTTACTTGATTCCTCATATAACTCTTGCTTTCTCACCACTATGTTGTTTCCCCCTTTTTCTCTAAACACTCGAGGTTTTCAGATTTCCATGGATGGGGATGAAACACTGATTAATTGCTCACTGAATACCTTGTGGCCCTCTACAGAAGTTATTAATTTACCATTTTCATCCATTAACATCATCTAGTCATAATCATTCTTTTTTTCTACTTGCTACATTCCAAAAAAAAAAAAAAAACCCCAGGATTTTTCTTGGTCCAGTCTGTCAATTTCTGTTTATACTGCACTTTTGTTGTCCTTTCCAAATGAGTCACCTTGTTGGCCTGCTCTTTATACTCTTCATGCAATTGATTATTACTATTATTCATCTTTGCTTCCTCTATAGTGCCTTCTTCTAGATTTCAAATGGATGAAGGAATCATTCATCTATTTGACACCTATCTTATTCAGCCTTTTGATCTTCAGAATACATTCACCACATTGATGTTGTTAAATATCTCTTTGTCAGCACCCAGGGATTATTCTCTCCCTTCCTGACTAACTCTTCCTTCCATGCTTTGTAGTTCCACAGATATCCTTTTCTCACAGTCTTCATATGGCTAGGTTGACCAACCTCTCATGGATGGATTTCCCCATAAAAAAAAGTAATAAAATAATAATATTAAAAAAAACGGTGAACTCAGTAATCCAACAAGGAAATAGGAGGTCATGAAGATTATCATACTTTGCATTCTTATAATGCCAGACAACATGTGGATGAGAGTTTGCTCTATAAGAGGAATAAATCGACACTAGATTGCAGTCTGAATTGCCCAGAGGTCAAACACCAACCACAGTATACTCAGAATAGATAAACTGCTATTCTGGTTGCCATGTGAACAGTTTGTGTGAAATCATTGTTGATAGCAAATGTCTTGGCATCTCTACCTTCCTGATCTGTGCAGTTGGTAAAGGAAAGCCAGTTGGAGTTGTGAATAGTACAATCTCCAAGGAAGATGACATCACTATTATGAAAGTTAGATGCAGTCAATTTTATCACCCAACTGGTCATGATGGATGAAATATATCAATAATCTTAGGCTTTTTTCCATATTATTTCAATGGAATGTCAATGGTATTGCAATTTCACAGCCATGTTGTTTTGGTCAACATAAATATATGTCATGGCTGGTTGAGTGGTTATAGAAAGGAAATCAAAGTTCAGATGGTTGGTGGTATTTCAAAAGTGACAGAGCAAATGAATTGGCTCTGTCACTTTCCCAAATCATTTTCTGAGTAAATAAATTTGATAGAATGAGGCAGAAAAATTTTTATCCTGTACATACCATGTCATTTAAACTGACATGGTATGTACAGGTATCCCTCGATTAACGCGGTTAATTAATCCCTTGAAGTTACCGCGTATATCAAAATCGCATTAATCAAATCTAATAATCAATGGTAAAAATTACAATTTGTCCATGATCGATTACTGTATTAATAATTCATTTTATATGGTACTCTTTTAGGAAAGATTGCAAAGTAAATGTTTAATAAATACTTGTACCTACATTATTTACTGAAATTTTTTTATCAAAAGAAGTTATCAAGAGTCGTTTGAACAGTTTGTTTTTTTCTTATCGGCATAAATTCTAGGATAACAAGCAAAATGACTCTCCAGACCTCAGCAAACAAGCAATAAAACATAAAGAAAAAACACTGCAAATATTAATGCATGATGGTATAAATTAAGTGGATATTAATTTCAACATTATTTCATAGCCGAATTTCGTGCCGAATATATAGAAACTAAAAGTTTCGGCAGATGCAAGCATAAGCAACCTTATGGGCAACGCGTAGTAAAGATGGAGTAAGCTCCAGATCACTTTCCTTAGTATTTTCCATAATGTAAAGCAAATCTCCTAACGGACATGTATCATAAATAAGCCTTTGGCTTTCTATTTCAGTAATACATGATAGTTTATTTATTTTCAGTTACAATCTAGAAATTATTGAACAAAGAATTAAAAAAAAAACTAAACCATGCTATACTGACATCGGAGGTCACGGTATCTCTCAGATATAATTTACTGTCAAATATCACAAACCTTTACATAACATGTGTTAAACCAAACTGGCAGCAAAAAACAGTGTGGAATATCACTTGTAACATGTGAATGCACAGCTACTCATGACCTCCAAGGTATACACTGAATTGTGTAAGAACATTTATATTAAACATTTTGCATGTATCTGTCAGATCAGCTGCGAGCTCCACAGGGTTATAGGCGCCTTAATCAAAACTCTTGCCGTGTATATCAAGGGATTGCCACAGTTAATTTCGCCACGTTAAGCAAGGGATACCTGTATATATCAGACAAAAAAAAAAAAAAAAGAAAGAATTAATGTAATTGAGAAGGTGAGATGAGTACTTGTACTTGAAGAAACTGAAATCTGAGTTCTTAGGTTTTGTGATATTACATCATTATCAAATCTCATATATGTATCCCCAAGAAGTATACAATACTATGATAATGCAGTACAACAAGCTTACATTATTACTAACTTCCTATCAACAGTTATCCTCCATGTTGGTCCATTATCTGTCAGAACTCCAATATTGTCAAATCATATTTCATTCTTTTGAGGCACTTCTAACTGCATCAATCAACCTAATTGTTGGTCTTCCTCTAGGTTATTTTTCTGCTAGCTTGGCATCAAACACCTGTTTAGTTTACCTTTTTTCCCCATGTTATTCTTTTCTACCCTCTCTCTCTCTCTCTCTCTCTCTCTCTCTCTCCCCCTCCCTCCCTCCCTCCCTCCCTCCTCTCAACCACTGCTGATCCTGTCCATGGCTTTCCTGATGATAGTGTATTCCATCCCACTCATTTGACAAACTGTGTACTGTTAAGGTCATCTTCAATCAGTGCCCTAAACACTAATCTTCATATCATACTTCAACATGGCAAGACATCCTGATCATCTTCAGTGCCACCAAAATGCAGTCTTTCCTTTTTTTTCTTGAAAAAGGGATCTCATCTCACTTGCCTTATCTTCATTAACACAGAGATCATCAGACAGGATCATTTCTATCTTCTTGAACTGAAGTCTACCTTCAGCCTCTCCTGGCTAACACATCACATCAGTAGTTTCCTCATTCTCTAAAAACTAGGCATTTTTTCCCACTCAAGATACTATTTTGCACCTATCCCATCCACTTGCTGTCTCTATTCAAATCCCAAATCTGCCCATCCTTAGAATGCTATTGATACGTTTGAGGTGGTACACCTAAAACATGACTAAAAATTCTTTTTACTGTCCAGAGAAGTGCAGTTTGACTCATAGATGATAACTTCCTCCCTCACTCATTCACTTCTGTTTCATAGATGCACTACTTTAGCTCTGCCTTCCAGGTACTTCCATGAAAATTACTGCCACCACTGAAATGGAAACATTATTTCTCCACTTTCTGTTTGGCCCCTGTTTTAAACAAGAGTAACAGCTGTCCAACAGCTTTTTGCAGTACCACTGCTAATCTTACTCATAGATGACCAATATATAGGTTCTTCTGTCTCTTGTGTATGGAATTGATATATATATCAAATCTGTTTAAGTTACCACATCACCTGAGATTAGCTCTTTTTACACTTGTCCATGGCTTTCCTGATGACAGTGTATTCCATCCCACTCATTTGACAAACCGTGTAGTGTTAAGACATCTCAAACACATCCTCATCTTTTATACCATTTATTTCTGTCCTCCGGAACAGCTTTCCTCATGAAGTGTTCCCCAAGAACAAGAACCTCCTACTCTTCAAGAAAAATGTCAATAAAATTGTTCTTTCCTGACCCTCACCTATTCTTGTATGTCATTGATGTGCTATAGGTTATTCTGCCTCTTGTGTATGGAATCGATATATATCAAACCTGTTTAAGTGACCATACCACCTGAGATTAGCTCTTTTTGCACATTCCTGAATGTTAAACAATGTTCAGGACTTTTTAATATCTTCAATTTTAATATGATTTTGCTGTTTATGTCATTCTCTCATTTGCTCCCCTAATTTTTCTCAAAACTGAGGACTGATTGCTAGCCTGGTCAGCAGTTTTATTTCTAACAAACTCTCAAATCCATAAGTAAAAATTGGTTTCAATGCTGTCTTGTATACTTCTAGTTTAGTGTTGGGCTAATTTCTCTTTCTTATACCATATGCATTTATTCCATTGACTTCCTACCATACCAGCTTTGTTTATTCTATTGCCTATTTCCAAAATTAATTTGCATTTTCACTAAAAATTGTACCTAAATAGCTGAAGTATTCTACTATTCTTATTTATGCCATTCAGAATGTAGTTAGCATTTTCTAGGTTCCTGCTGATTTTCATACCAGATTTATTACAGCAGTTATTTAACTTAGTTTTGTCTTGAAGACTTGTACTAGATTTATGCCTCTGTCTTTTTTAAAAAGACAAGCCTTAGAAACTCAAGGAGCTATACAAGCTCATCCAGAGCAGGCTTTTACAAACATCCATGCCTACAGTGAGACTTGAATCCACAATCTGTTGGCTGGAGTGCAAGTATGATATCTGTTTGGCCAACCAGGCCAGCAAGTTTTTCTCTTTTCTCAGTTTCACTTACTGATGTAGTGTTTAGGTGCATGTGTGTGTGTTATTATATATGAGAGTTCTTGTGATGATGCCAATTTAACTCTGATGAAATGTTGGAATTAATAATTAAATAGGTATTAAATCTTCTGTGTTGTCATTTCCTGAATCAACAGAATAAGTAACACCGAATGTAACGATAGGCTTCAACACCTGAATCTGAATCTTCAGTTTTTATGTCACTTTATCATATTTTGCTATCTTCCTCCAATTTCTAAGCTTTTTTCAATAGCCTATGTAACCATTTAGAATATTCTGATGGTGATTATTTGATTTTTTACTTTTATATCTAATTAAAAAAAGAACAGAAAAATGTGTTTTAATGTTTGTTTGCCATTCTAGACCACTTTCAGCTTGTTAGCAAATACACAAATATGCAGATTAAAATATACTCGATGTGTATGTGAGATGTTGTTCTTCAGATCTAGACGGTAAATTACAAGTCTTCTTTATTTTACTGATTATTTAATTGTCTTCTTATATTCTCTGGTACATGTTTTAAGCTTTTATTAAATCTTTTTCATTCTACATGTCTTTATTTAAAATAATAAAATAAATTTTTAAGTCTGGTCATAAAAATTTTACTGTTTAAGAGAAACAATAAAATCAGTACTAAACAAGGTTTTATATGATTTTCTTGCTAGTGGCATAGTTATTTTAATTTATTTTTAATTTTATTAATTTATTTTTTACCTTCAAAAGAAGCTTTAATTGTAAGTTCTGTGGTTGGTGATGCTGGGATTTTGTCAGTAAATACCTAGGTGGACTGGTAGTTTTCTATGAACAGAGAAGGGTGCATTAGCATCAAGGTCATGTTGAATTATTTAGACATCAAGGAAAGACACTTTCATTTTTTTTTCATCTACTTTGGAGACAAAAGAGAACCAGTAAGTAGGTAGTGTGTCACATCAATAAAAACGTTTTCCTTGTGAGTGTGACATTTTTTAAGTTGCAATGTTTGAATTATGACATGTGTTGAAACTGTGATCACTTCTTGATTTTTTAATTTTATTAGCTAACATTTGCTTTAATTTGCATCATTCAGAACCTTTTAATGAACATCAGGTCTAATCTGTTGATATTCTGAGTAAGCATCTTTTCCAGAAAATTCTATTTTCTATTGTTTACACTCTAAAATTTTCTATTACACTATTGTTTTTAGTATAGTATAACCCTTTTTAAATAATTCTGAAGCTGACAATTTTTTTTATCCTCGTTTACTTCAGATAACAGATCAGGTCAAGAATTATTCTGCACACAATAATTCAGGCACATTTAATGCTTTCGATAACGAAACAGAAGCTAAATCTGATGCATCTATTGCAGAAAGTTTGGCTGAAGAGGAAGATCATCGAAGTCATACACTAGAGCCACGATTAAAACGAAGAACTTTTATACCTGAGAAACCTAATTATAGTCTTAATTTATGGTCCATTATGAAAAACTGTATAGGCAAAGAATTAACAAAAATTCCTATGCCAGTAAGTATTATATATATAAAATATTATGTTTCATTTAATCTTTTTTTTATTTTTTTTTTATTTCCGTTCTTAGCTTGAATCCCACCTATAAGATGCAAAGAATCTTTATAAGGGTTTTTCAGTTGAACTGTGAGTTAGCCAATCTCATATGGAGGTAGCAAGGTTTTCCAACTCTGAAGCTTATGTTTTTTAATCCAGCATAACAGATATAATACGCTGTCCTCATAAGCTTAATTGCTTCAACCATAATTCCAAACAACAATCTTACCTCTTTTTCTTTCTCCTTTTCCTTAATTCTACTATGAGAGCATAAACTATTTTCTTTGTAATTAATGGCTTTAATAGAACATGCACACTAGACATATAAAGCAAGTTTCAAGCATCAAGACTATATTTTTTGGAATCGGACAAATCTGGCTTTGCTTCTCATGTTGTTGACACTAGGCACAGACTTCTTTGGAACCAGACAAATTTGATCGCCTCAGTGAACATTGGGTATAGTCTGTTGATATTGTGCATAAGCATCTCTTCCAGGAAATTTTTCTATTTCCTATTGTTTACACTCGTGTAAACAATAGGAATGTTAAGAAATCATCTGAACCTAAACCAATCAGACTGTATGTCAGTATCCAAGTTTCATTTTATATTTGATTTTATTATTATGTTTTTTTAATTTGCACAACTTACTACAAGTGTAATATCATATACTTCAGCTGTGACCAAGACACGAGCTAATATACGCATGATTTATGACTTATTATTTTGATTCATCTTTTGAATGTAGTTAACGGTCTATCTCCCTGGTGATATCCATGTAACATTCATTGAAATATATTGGTGTTTTTGAATAAATTCTATATAATTTTTGTTATATATGTAAGTCGTGAAACTTACTTTAATATTTTCTTTGCAGTAGTGACTAGCATTGAGGAGTGGGAGAAATGCTGTCCTTTCATGTCATTTGCACTTTGATTATCAAATGTATCATGGTTTATGCCTACCTCTGATGAAACCAACAAGACTGAAACATTGTGGTTTAATGGAGCTAAGAAATGCATTAAAAAAAAAAAAAAGGAATGAATATATGAACTTTTTGAAACTTACCTTTTTATGACCAAAAAACAAAAGCAATGTATGCCAAAGATTTAGGGTATGGAATTACCACTACATTTTTTTTTAAGGTGGCTATATTCACAGAAGATTAAGGTCTCAAATGTATTATATTAACGTATTCCTACATGAGATCTTTCACAAATATTACAGTGCATTCCTATTACCAAAAAAAATCACTGTGCTTGGAACAACTGTCTGGTAGTGGAACCAAAAATGCATTAATAAAACCTAAATAAATAGGCTTTTTTTGTGTCTTTTCCTAATGAAATGCATAAGGGTTACTGGATTCACAGTTCTATACTTAAATACTTATTTGTAGAAATAAAGGAGCATTAGGAATTATGTGGGGGGGGGGGATCACAATTCTTGGTATGCTGTGAATATATGTTCAGCTAATTTTCTAGGCTATTAGATGAATAAACCTTGGAAACAATCACCTAGGAAATTTAGTTAGTAAAGCCTGGAAAATAATGATGTAACATTTTCATGTAGTGCTATCATAATATCCTGTACCCCTCCCCCCTTGCAATCCAGGGTACATGTGAGGAATTTGATAGTGACAACCTTAGAATCATTTCTTTAAGAGATATCCACTGCAGTTAATAATTTATCACCATCTTCATCATCAGTTCCTGTTACATATCCTCAAGAGGATATGTAACAATAGTACTACATAATTAAATTTACATTATTACGAACTTCCTCTCAGCAGTTTTCTTTCATATTAATTTGTTATATGTCAAGTTTCCAATATTGTCAGATCATACATTTAATAAAATCTTACATTGCATTATATTTCATCTTCTAAAGCTATTAGCTGAGCTGATAGGTCTTTACTTGCTATCCTACCATCAAACACGTCTTTTACTAACCTTGCTTCTCTTACCTTGATGGATCTATTGTTTCATTCTGGATGTTTCCACGAATGTAGATCACAAAGTTTCCAGCAATGGCAATCTTGGACCATTCTTCTCCATTTGTTTCCTATCACTCTTAGGGTTAGAGGGTCTTCCCACCTGTTGTCATTGAGTTTTGCAATATGACCTACCCACTGTGCCTTGTTGTCATATATGGTTTCCACTACATCTTTTACTCTGGTTAATTTTGTGATAGTTGTATTTGTGATGTGGTCTTTTTTTATTTATCCCCAAGATTCTTCTTTCCATGGCATGCTGGGTGGTTTGTAGGCTAAGTTCTTCTTTTTGTGTGATGCTCCAAGTTTCGGAGGTGTAGGTTAAAGATGAGAGGACACAGCTGTTGAACATGCTAGCTCTTATTTTGATATCTTAGAATCTGCGATTATGGATTTAATACAGTTAGAGGAGGTCCATGCAGCTCTTTTTCTTTTTGATATTTCTTCAGAAATATCGTTGTCTATGTTTATTGTTTGACCAAGGTATGTGTAGGTTTCTACATTTTCTGTGGTGAAATTATTTAGTTGGATCATGTGGGTTTGGCAGTATTTGTTTCTCATCCATTTGGTTTTTTTGTCAGGATGAATTTTTAGTCCTATTTTATTACAGGTATCATGCACTTGACGAAGTATTGTTTCAAGTTGTGGAAAGTCTTGAACTATGAGTATTGTATCATCTGCACACATTAATATTTGGAGCAGCACTCCATCGATGTTTACACCACCTTTTAAGGCAGTTTTCCTTAAAGTGCTTTCCACGTAGAAAGATTTGATGATATGACATCTTGTTTATGGTGATAGTTATAGGGTAATTGAATAAGGTTATTCATGTAGCGCTACCAGTGTTAATTTCTTTAACTAGATATCATTATGGTATCAAAGTCTTTTTTTTTAAAGTCGATGAATAGAAAGCAAAGAAGGATCTGGTATTCTTTGCATCATTCACTACGTTGGGTGACTACTTGTGTGTGATCTATTGTAGAATAACTTTTTTTGAACCCTGCTTGTTCTTTACTGTTATTTTCTTGAAGGGTGGTTTTGGTTCAGTTTGATATAATTTTTGTCATTAACTTATGTATATGTGATAAGAGACATATATCTGTTATCACATATACATATATCACATCAAGAATTACCATATAGGATGGTAATTCTTGATGTCTTCTATGTTGCCCTTTTTGAAAAGAAGAATTCTTTCTGATGTCTTCCATTTTGATGGTATTTTTCCTTCTTTTAGGTACCAAATAAATCTTTCAGCCAGAACTTTATAAAGTTGTGGTCCTCCTTGTTGAATATCCTCAATTTTCATCTGATCGATGCTGGGAGCTGTATTTGGTTCTGTGTTTTTGAGTGCATATTCTATTTCATCTGGGAGCACTTCTGGTACATCGTATGTAATATCAAGTTTTGGATCTATTTAAATTGGCCATACCACCTTAGAACAAGTGGTTTCTGATATCTTCATTATAAAATTATTCTATTACTGACAGCATCTTCATTTTCCCTCATTTTTCTCAGAATGCTCTTAACTGTAGTCTCTATTCTTTGATCAACTCTTTTAGTATAAAGTCCTTTTGCTGCAGTTGGAAGGACAATGGGTTCTGTTTGATATAATTTTTGGGACATGTGCCTTTCAATTAGAACAGTGCTCAACTTATTCTCGCCATGACTTGAGTAATAACCTTTATATGGGCATTTTTAGTTGAAGGCCAGTTAGTCATCTGATGTAGAGATAACTCGCTTTTTCTTCTGTAAACTCAGGTTTTTCTTTCAGTAAGACAAGCAAACCAACCAGAGAATGCAATTTACAGACAAAAGCTTGTGTAGTTAATAGTGGATGGTGTTGTGCAAACAGTGGATCATGTAGTGTTGAATAACTCCTGAGACTATCTGGATGTAGCATATAATAATAATTAATGCAAGAATCTGACTCAGATCCACAGGTTAAAATTTGTTTGTATACTGTTAGTTTTATCATCATCATCACCAGTTTCCTGATAGGTATTATCAAGGAATGTAAAGGAATACTATATGATTAAGTTTACATTATTGCTGATCTTCTGGCAACAATTTTCCTTCACATCAGTGTATCACTTGTCAAAACTCCAGTATTGTCACAACTTTTAGTTCTGTATTATAGAACACTTCTGACTGCACTAGTCCACCTAGATCTCAGTTCTCCTGGTCTTTTTCTTGCCATCTTGGCATTAAACACCTGTTTTTCTAACCTTTTCTCTCTCTCTCTCGTTCTCTTTAAGTGATCATAGCACCTTAGATCAAGAATGTGTGAGCAGAGCTGTAGGTTTTTTCCTGATATTGTCATTTTTAATGTGATTCTGGCCATTGATACTCTCTGTTCACCCCTCCCCCCCTTAATTTTTCTCAGAACTCTCAGATATGAGAGTTCTGAGGCTAACACACTAGTCTCTACATCAGACAATGGCTATCCAAAAATGTTAATAACCCATTGATTAGTAGGTGTTGTGAGCAGTAAATTTTTGCCTATAATATAAACATAGATTAAACAATTAAATAAGCTCCTTGATAAAGTTGTTAGCTGGGAATCAAAATACTTTGTATAATTTATGCATTTTGGAAGGACTTGTTTATATGATTTACCAAAAATTGATAAAAAAAAAAGAAAAAAAAATGTTGTTCAGTAAGATCCATTGTGAATTGTACTGACTTTCCTGCATATTGTTGTTATGTGCCATCCAATCGTTTTTGACTCTTGGTGATCCTGTGAACAAAGGCTCTCCATCCCACTCGGCCTCTTTAAGTAATTGTAAGTTCAAGTTGGTAAGTTCTTTTATGTTGTCCATCGAACTCTTTGTGGTCTTCCTCTTCTTCTCATTCCCTCAATCTTCCCCAACATAACTACCTTTTTCCAGTGATTCATCAGCTCGCATAATATGACCAAAGTACATCAACTTCTGTTTAGTGTTCATCGCCTCCAAGGACATTCCGTCCTTATATTCTCTGAAACTTTCTTGTTGGTCATTCTTTGCAGTTTATGGGATTCTTAATAGCTTCCTCCACACCCATAATTCAAACACATCGCTTTCTGTGTTTCTTCTTAATAATCCAGCTTTCACATCCATATATCACTACTGGAAATACCGCTGCTTTAACATTTCTAACTTTTGTGGCCTTACTCACACCTCTAACTTGCATAATTTTTGTCAGGTGATTTCTCTATATGATTTCTCTCCTGATATTGTGATGATTTTTGAATTTGTTATAATCAGGATATTTCAGCTGGGAAAACAAGATCTGTAAGTTTTCCAAAGTTTCTCCACCTTTGGCAAACTATTTTTTGAACCATCTGGAAGATACCTTGTCCTCATCTGTTCATTCCCAACTCTCTCTTTGGTTTCATTATGTCGATGACATTTTTGATGCTATTTAGCTCATTCTGAAAATGAACTTACCACTTTCTTACATCTGATCAATAATAGCCTTCAGTTGTATATTCAATTCACCAATGAAAAGGAAAATGCTGGTAGTTTACCATTCTTGGATATTACTGACACAGCCTCCACTACTTTGTCAACAAGTGTTATTGGAAACCTACCTTTACTGGCAGATGCATTCATCAAAAGCCAATACTGATTGTTTTTTTTATATCAGTGGCATGGTAATGGTTGAATGGTACCAGAGGGTCAGACACAGTTAACCAACATTATTACCTTGAGGTTCTGGCCAAGCTGAGAGAACGAGTGAGGAAGAAGAGGCCCGATCTGTGGAAGAATAACACTTGGATTCTCCATCAGGACAATGCTCCAGCCCACAGTGCACTGTCTGTAAAGCAGTATCTAGCTGATGAGAAGATCCCAGTGTTGGACCATCCACCTTACTCGCTGGACTTCCTTGCAACTTTTACCTTTTTTCCAAAGTTGAAATTTGCATTGAAGGGTTCCCGTTTTCAGTCAGTGGATGTAAAGGAGAAAACGGCAGCACTACTGAAGCAAATAACACCTGATGACTTGCAGCACTGCTTCCAACAATGGAAAATTCATATTCAACGGTGTATAGATGGAGGAGGGGAGTATGTTGAAGGAGATATCAATTAAGTTGCACAATTGTAACAATAAACCACATTTTTACATCCAGTCTCATTATTTAATAGCCACATCTTGTATTACAGATTCCCTTCAGTCACTTTCTCACAGGTGCAGTGTGAGATCATACTAAAGTATGGGAAATTGTCATACAAAATTGCGTAAAAATAACTTAACTGTAATTTAACTTTAATTTAATTAATTAAATTTAATCTAATTTAAGTTCAGGCCGCAATGCGCCACTGCACGCAATTTGGATTTCATTGTACGTACGTACCCTATCCTTTGTGTCATTCCTAGCATTGTTCTACTGTACTGATGATGATGTCCTAAGATACCTAGGACGAAATATTTATGTAATAAAAAACCTACTACTGTGGTTCACGTGTGTTAATTTAGTGATGTATGGAATGTTTTGGGTGTTTAAAAGGATTTTGCTTGTAGGTTAAATTACATTGATGTGGATTTGGTGCTATGTGTTTGAATAAATTTTTGTTCACTGAGTGAGTAAATATAAGCAATCAAGGAATTAGAGCTTGGACACAAAGATGAGAGATAAAGATAGTATGGAAGGGATACTCCCCCCCCCCAAAAAAAATGGCAGGACTTTTGTGAGATAAGAAAAGCAGTGATTGCAGCACTGGGTTAAGGAATTTCAGGAATTTGGTTGGTGAATCAACTCAGGCTGTTTATTTGAACCACTTAATTTTAAGTTATTTGAATACCCATCACCCTGGTAGTTGTTTATCATATATTTTCAGTAATGCCAAAAGCATCAGGAATAAAGGTGATGAATTTTTAGCATTGATAAAATGATATTGGACCAAAAATTATTGGTATTAATGAGAACCAGTTAACATAAGAAGATGCCGTTACAGAATTAGGTAAGGATTGCAGGAGTATTACTAATAATTGTAAAGGGGTTAAGTCCAATCTGCAGAAATCGTGAATGGTGGTGGGTGATAATAGTGGTAGTAGCTGTTTGGTATGTGGTAGAAGTAAGCAAAACAAAATTCATTGTTGGTCTATACAGTTCACAGCTCTTAAGATAACTGAGAAATACATGGATGTGTAAATCCCTAAGTAGAAAGGGTGAGGAAGTATTGCTAATAATTGCAGGAGGAATGAAATCCACTAGAATAGAAATCACGAATGGTGGTGATAGTATGAGTAAACTGTCTCTCCACATAACAGCTTTGCTTATTCTGTTTCTATAATTTCCATATTTAATTTTCCATTTTCATTCAAAATTGTGCTTAAGTAGCTGAAATATGTTGTACTTTTTATATAGGTTCTTCATTCAGAATGTAGTTGAAGTTTTCCATGTTCCTGGTTATTTGCAATGTCATGCTGAATTTGTTACAGCTGTTTTTCAATTTATTTAAAGAATCCCGAAAACTTGTACAGGATTTAAGATGAAAAGCCAAAAGGCTATTTTTTTCTGGCGAGGTTGATATAAGTTAAGGGGATAAAAATCCCCTTATAGAACAGATAAGTGATAAGAACAGTGAGGAAGCTTGCTTCACCTTTTGCAACGAGTTGCCGTGGTGTGGCACTACCAAGTGGTCACTTACGCTTGGATACGCTGACAGTTCGTCGGCATGAAACGTTACAGATCGTAGTGTTCGATCTTAATTTCGCTTACTGGCTGAAAAACAATAAGGGATTTTTATCCCCTTAACTTATATCAACCTCGCCAGAAAAAAATAGCCTTTTGGCTTTTCATCTTAAATCCTGTACAAGTATGACTAATCTGCATTCTAAACTTACCATTATTATCAACCTTGCCCTTTTCCTAAATTTTTCCAAAACATTTCTGTATGTCTGGGATTCATTTCATGTCTTGCTGTTTACATCTATCACAAAGGCTAACTTTTCCATTGTCTTTGTGTCAGCTGCCTTCTCTAATGACTTAAAAAATTTCCTCACTTCTTCCTTAGGAGAATCTTGTGGGATCGATAAGTTTCACTGTCCAATTCCCCATTTTGAACTTTGCTGATATAACTCTGAGATTGTCTGCCAATCAAGAAGTTTATCTTCATGTTTAATGTTGAATGCTATCAATACTCCTTTATTTCCTTGATCACCATTGCTCTCTTTTCTTGATTACTGCTGTGCGACTCTTATAGGGGTTCACATTTTTAAGTCGTGAGCAAACTGGCAGGAAAACAAATTCGTATTATTATCTTAAGGCCCTATGGAATCATGGACTCGCCTATTAGGTCCCTTTTGTCAACACAGCTCATCATACTGTTTATGCTCATCATAAACACATTCAGATTCTCTGTAGACACCACGCTCTCAGGCAATGCATTCCAATCATTCACACCTTTCAACAAAATACCCCAAGATCTCTTATTTCCTCCACCTCCAACAACATATCCTCACCAGGAGTAAATTCTAGATCCCATCTATGTTTTCCAAATCTTAAAACCTTTGTATTTTGCAATATTGATCTGGTATCCCCACTCCCATGTCCATTTACTCAGTCTATTCAAGTCTTCATGTAAGGCCACAACATCTGCTCAACAACTCATAGTTCATTCTAACTTTGCATCATCTGCAAACATCTGTATATCCCCATTCAAATCTTTGCCAATATCATTAACATACAGCTTAAACAGCAATGGCCCTGAAACAGACCCCTGAGGCACACCACTAGTGACTTTCCTCTTTGGGATATTGCTCCCCATACATGATTTTCTTGAAACGTATAGACAGCGCTAATCTCCAATCCAGTGCACTAGTTTAATATCGAACCCCATCTGCTCTGGGTTGATTATCAACTTATCTTGCGGTAATCTATCAAAAGCCTCTGCCACATCCATTGCTACCATCACCTTATTGTAATAACTAAGTAGATTACTAAAACATGATCTCCCTTTACCAAATCCTTGCTGTCAACCCAATTCTGGATCCTGATTCTCACCAGCCTTTCCAACGCAACATCTGACACACAGATTGGCCTATAATTTGATGCTTGAATTCTGTTACCTCCTTTATGAAGTGAGACAATCTTTCTTTCCTTCCACTTCTTTGGAACTTGACCGAATGCAAGACTCATATTAAACAAATATGTCAAGGCAGATGTCAACTCCCTGGTGCATTCCTTCAAAATACGTGGTGATATTGTCCCACAGCCTTATTAATATCAAGTTTGCTTAATTCCCCCATGCACCTCTTCCTCAGTGATGGTCAGTTTCTCCTCCTCATCATCCACTGTTCTTAAACTCCTCATGATGTCACATTCACAAGAGTGAAAGACCTTTATGACCTGCTCATTAAGTATTTCCACTATATCTTCTGCAGCAGTTATCCTTATACTATTTTCTCCAATCAGTGTCATCCTTCCATAATCATTCTCTTTTTTTTTTTTTTGCTGACTACATATCGAAAGAACTCCGTAGGATTTTTTTTTTTTCCTTCATTAGCTAACTGCTGCTCATACTTCATTTTTTCTACCACTGCATGCTTAATTCTTCATTCAGCGATTTCACACCTACCGTATTTAACCTTCTGACCCTTGGAATACATTTAGAAATTTCTTCTACTAGATAGTTCTTGAATATCCCCCAGCTAACTCCTCATTCCATACTACACCTGCAGTCTGTCTCCTGAGCTCCTCATAGTCACCAGCCTTGTAGTTCCACATATACCCTTTTCTCACAGAGGTCCTCACACTGCTGGCAACTACCCAGTAATCACTACATGGTCACTCTCACCAACTTGAGGTTGATTTGACACCTCATTTATAATTACATCCTCTACTGAGATCAAATTCAAGACCCTCAATCCTCGTGTGAAACTTAAGAAACTTATTTTCTTTACTTCCAGTTGCCATCATCATCCCAGTCTGTATTGCCATAATTAAAATCACTCATATTGATCACCCTTTTCCCTTTTTCTTGATTAATTTGCCTAACTGCCTTCACATTACGTGGTCTACAGCAACATCGAATGAAGTATTTCATTCTGTTCACCTCCTTTTCACACCATACTGTCTCAAAAACCACTACCATTATTTCTTCCTTCCATCTCTGCCTTGTATGGACATAACTCTTTTTCTATCATCAATAACACTCTGCCTTCCTTTTTACCCTTTCTGTCTTCAGGAAATTCAGATACTTTTGCATCTTCCTGTCAGTATATCATCCTCATCCAACCATGTCTGATACTTCTCATTCCTGAATCTATAACAAGTTTCACTGACACAACTTATTAGATATGACTTCTCCATACTTTCATCGAGCCATTTCTTTTTCTCCTTACTCATCCCAGAACCTTCTTCAAATCCAACTATTTTCCCTGCATCCCAGGTCATCTCCTTCCCTTTTTATCTACACACATTCACATCCTCTTGGAGCATCAACCTTTCTCACACTATGTTCCCCTGTCCACCCTGAGTTTCCCCATTTCTCTGTTTGTCTTGCACACATGTTCTCTCATTCTCTACATTCATAAGCACCACTTTGATCCCTCCTTCCTTATTCTCCTGCTCTTTCACATATGAAAGCATTGGTTTTGAGTTATTTTCTATACCATGAAGGCAGTTCACAAATATGTTTTACATGAAAATTATATTTTTTTATTTACATGTCATATTACGTTTTACAAGTCATATATATTACAGAATGTGTAAAAATGTGTCCACCCACCTGAAGCAGAAGGGACATATTACAAAGTCAAGTGAGCTACCATCAGATTCACACATGCAAAACGTAGCCAGGTGCGAACATTCTACAGGTTATGTGGAGCTTTCCTCCTAGTTTTCTATCTTTTACCTTTAACACAGTCACACTGGACAGCATCTTCATGTGCACAAACTGCTGGTTGGAACTAGCTTAACTATATGTATGCTGCTTTCATGTTAGTCACATTTTCACAATGCTTATGCTAGTTCCAACTTTTTCAGTAGAATTTATGTGTAAAATTAGCATTTGTGACATATCTTAAATCTTTATTATTATCTTTATTTGCTTTAGAAAATTTGCTTTACATAAATTGTGTGCTTTCCGTGTCCAACAACTGCATTATAAACAGCTGTGCTAAATAAATCTGTTTTGCTTGCTTGCTTGCATGCACGAAGGGGAGTATTTTTCATTACAAAATGTCATCCCAGTTGTCTCTAATTGTACTAATTGTTGTTAAATATAGTATGTAGACTGTAAATGTCTGTGTACTGTATTTAGTGATACAATAAAACTACTTGTTTTTCTTGCTTCTGCAGTATAGTGTATGTCGAGAATTGAATGTGTTTCACGTTATGGTTACATGTTTATTCCAGTCTTTGTACTTACTACATCTGTTCTTTAAGTAAAAATTCATCTATTCATGAATAAAAATGAATTCTTCTATGTATTATAAGAAATGGACTGCATCTGTTGACTTCACAAAATACTGTATATGTGGCATGTCTATTATTGATGATACAGAAGAGCTGTTGACAATAAATAGGTAATGAACTTAGGATGGATAATTCCAATTATGATCAGAAATTATCTATGCATATATTATTATTGTTCCGGGAAACTCCAAGGAGTCGACAGACTCATCGAGGGAGGCCCTAACATCATGTCAAGAACAACTATTCAACATTCACACAGTATCTATCATACCTTGCCTTGAACTCATTCACGGTCGTAGCACCCACAACAGATTCTGGAAGCTTATTCCACTCATTTACCACTCTCCAAGTAAAGAACCTAGCTCTAACACCCTTGTCAACCACACTCTTGCCCAGCTTCCATGCATGGCCCCTAGTCCTCCCACCACCAGTCATATTTTCAGAAATATTTTCTGGATCAATCTTATAAAAACCCTTCAGTAATTTGAATGTCTCAATCATATCACCCCTCCTTCGCCTATCGTCCAATTTCTGCAACCCACAAATCTTCAACCTATTCTCATAAGATTCATTCCACAGACCTGCTACCATCTTGGTCACTCGTCTCTGGACCCTCTCCACTTCCTCCCCATCACGAAGAAACCCTGGTGCCCATAACTGGGCAAAGAAGTCCAGATGGGGTCTTATCAAGGCTCGATACAGAGGAACAACAACTTGTTTGTCTCTGCATGTTAAAGTATTTTTCAGAAGCCAAGTGATTTGGTGAGCTGTTTTAGTTACTTTTGCAATGTGCCCCCTAAACTTCAACTCCCTATCCACCAACACTCCCAAATCCCTGGCCTCATCAATCTCCTGGAGTATGGTTCCACCAATGCGATATACTGCTGCTATTCTTTTCACCCCAAAGTGCATAACATTACACTTTGCCACATTAAATTGACATCCATTTTTCCTAGCCCAGTCCTCCAAACTATCCAAATCATCCTGTAAAATTTTGACATCCTGTGCACTCACAATTGCTCTACCCAACTTTGCATCATCAGCAAACAAGTGAACACTTCCTCTCAGATCCTTTCCAATATCATTGATGAACAAATTGAAAAGCAGTGGTCCAAGAACAGAGCCCTGTGGCACTCCACTAGTCACAAGACGTCTTTTAGACTCCACTCCTGAATAAACCACTCTTTGATATCTCTCCTTCAACCACCCTCTTATCCATCTCACCAACCCTATATCTATACCCATCTGCTCCAGTTTACTGATTAGGGTTCCATGTGGTATCCTATCAAAGGCCTTGGCAAGGTCCAGTAGTATCACTGTAAACCCATTACCCCTATCCAGTTCAGCCGTCACTGTGTTATAAAACGTGAGCAAGTTACTGAGGCATGATCTACCCTTAACAAAACCATGTTGTCCCCCATACAATATCCCATTTTCATCTATCCAATCCTGTATTCTTTTCTTGACTAATTTCTCTAAGACCTTGACAATGATTCCTGATATGCTAATCGGTCGGTAATTTGCAACAGCAGTCTTGGAACCACCTTTATGCAGTGGAACTATTTTCCCCTCTTTCCACCCGCTCGGGACTAACCCAGACCCGAGACTCAAATTAAACAAAATGGTCAAGGGTACTGACAATTCTTTAGCTGCTTCTCGTACAACACGAGCTGGTATACCATCCAATCCCACAGATGTATTGACATTGAGGTTATGCAATAGACTACTCACCTCCACTTCATTAACCACAATTCCCGTATAATCTACTGGTTTATTCGTTTCTGCAATGTCACCACCTGGATGATATACTTTTGCAAAGTGCTCACTCAGTAACTCAACTATCTCAACTGATTCAGTTACCTCCCTACCATCGGCATTCTTTAAAATCAATTTGCCATGTACATTTTTCCTTTTACTTGCTACATATCTAAAAAACTGTTTAGGATTCTCTTTAGCCTGCATGGCCAATGTTCTTTCGTAATCCTTTTTTGCTTACCACACTCGTCACCCTTCTGGCCTGCGCTTTATACCGTTCATGTACCTGCCGGTCACCCTTCTCCTTAAATTCCCTCCATAGTTGTTTCTTTTTTTGCAACTCAAGCTTAATGGTGTTATTCATCCATTTAACCCCTACTCTATTTATTATTCGGACTCTAGGTATACAGTCAGCCATTGCTTCATGCAAGCACTTCTTAACTACCTCCCATACACTATCAACTTCTAGTCCTTGCAGTTGTACATGCCATTGCACTGAACCAATCAAACTCCTAAGCTTGTCATACTTTCCAGCCCGATAATTCCACATGTACCCTGTCTTAATTGAAAATTCTACACCTTTAGCCACCTCCCAAGTTAAGACCCTATGATCACTCTCACTGATTGGTGGCAATGTGGTCATATTTGTTACAGCCAAATCCTCAGATGTAATTACTAGGTCAAGCACTCTCTGACCCCTAGTATTTTCCATTACATGCTGTCGCAGATAGTTATCCCTTAATAACCGCATAAAATCCAGTTCCTTCCTCCCATGTGTCCTCTCCTCACTCCAATCAATGCGACCATAGTTGAAATCTCCCATAATAATCACCCTCCTTCCACCCATTTCTTCTATTTGCTTGTGCATACTGTCACCACCATCTTTTCCATCACTTGGTCTATAGCAGCACCCAATTGTATATTTAGTTCTGCTAGCCACAATCTCACACCAAATGGCCTCAAATGTGCTCTTTTCTCTATCCTGCAATTCAACTTCTATTCTCCTTGGCTGGAGCTCATCAGCTATCATCAACAATACTCCTCCCCCCATTTTATTCTCTCTGTCATTCCTGAACACACTATACCCATCACATTCAATCCCACTAGTTATATCATCTACAGTCAGCCATGTTTCACTAATACCTATAACCTGTGGTCTGGAAGTGCCAACCATGGCCAAAAACTCTTCCTTCTTGTTCCTAATACTCCTACTATTAGTGTACATGAATTTAAGATCCCCATTTGCCCTAACCCTACCTTGATGCCTTATATTAACTATCCCACTCAGATTTCTTGTCCTTATTTGCTCTGGCATATTATATTCATTCTTACATTCAACTGCCTCCATAAGGACTGTATCTCTACTCCCCCCCCCCTTAACAAATCTGGTTTCCGTGAATTTGCACGTCCACTACATTCAGCAACACTTTCTCAAGTCTTCTTACACCGTAACCATTCAAATGCAAGCCATCCATCTTATATAGATCCTTTCGCCCATCAAACTCACTCCACACATCCATACATAACCCACGCATAAAGTCATTCGCAATTATAGCCCTCCTTTTAAACATTTCACTGTCATACCGTGGCAAAAGACTAATCATTCTAACTCTCTCACTCTTTTCTTTTGCTACCTCAAACAATTCATTCAGGTCTTCTATCATTTCCATTTTATCTCCTTTCAAATCATTCGTACCTGCCACAACAATCATTTCTTTCACCCTTTCCTTTTGCTCTCTAATAGACTCAGTTACGTCCTTTATGGTCGCACCAGGTTGGTACGATTTTATCAAATCCTCTACTAATACACCTCGTACTAACGAGTCTCCATACAGCACTCTATCCTTCATTTTGTTCATGTTCACATTCATACGTTTATTTTTCATGTCATACCTTTTACTATTGGTTGGTTCATTCAGTCTACTTTTGTTCATGCACTCTAGCTGCTGTTTTGCTCTTTCTATCGCACTATTCAACAACGCGATCTCGCTCAATGCATCTATCTCATCTTTTTGTTCTCTGAGAAACCATTTATACTATCATTCACACTTTCTACATTCACACTCTTACAATTTTCATGTACAACCTTGCCGTTTCTTGTCATATCCCTATTTCCTTCATTCTGAAGGTTGACAAAAATATCACACTCACGATCCGAAATACACTTCAATTCCTCATTCTCCCTACATTTTCTACACACATTCAATCCTTTATTATCATCTAACCACACTCCGACCGCACTCTGCAAAGCGTACATTTCACAGCTAGTACACTGACTCATTTCTTTTATGCTACCGTTCTTTGATAACAATGGCGAACCTTCATTACTGGCCGCCATTTTCCTTCGCACAGGTGCCATACTTATTTGCAACGTGTTTTGTCAAATTATACGTTATAACACACCAAAAATAGACGCACTAAAATACGCAAGGCAAACAAAACAAAACTACACAATATTAAGTAATTTGTATCGATAATTGAAAATGATACTTATCTTATCTGGAGCTTGCACGAACACTACACATTACGAATTCATCTAGCGGCGACTTCCCGACATAGATTATGTTATAAAACACTTTAGTACAGTTAGTACCACGCTAATAAAGCTCCAATAATATACCAAAATTACACACTTAAGTCCATTAAATTGAATCCAAAACATCAATAAATCAACAAAAAACACAAATCTCTCAGGAGCTCTCCGATAGCACGTCCGTTCACCAGCTAGCCTCGACTTACTATGTAAAAGTCTATACTGAACAAAAAAAAAGAATATTCTTAGAAAACCAAGTATAATATAAATAAAACAGAAATAAATACACATAATAAGCACAACAAAATTTATAAGATGATTTACTGCTTTATCAAGCCCCACATATTTGTCACGCCTGGATGAATCATCTGATCAACATTATTAGGTCATTGGATTAGTTCTCTATATTTTAATGGATTACTAAATATATACAGTCGCTGTTTATTACTGGTTAGTCGTTTATATTTTGCAAACAAATCTCTTTGACTCTCCTCATAATTTTTTTTTATACCATCATTATATCAAGAGTTTATAAAACCATGTTACTCACTCCACCTAACTTATAGGACACATATAGTATTGCAAATGTTAATTATTAATAATTTGTTTGCCAGTAATGAAATTATTTCTTTTCACACCTGTTCTTTCTCTTATAATTCCCATTTTCACATGGCTCATATATTTACAACTTTTAGTAATTCAGATATATCAAACAAATATAGCATTCTCCTTAATTACTGTCTTTTAAAAGCAGTAGTAAAGAGAAACACATTTGTGTCTCCACCCCCTTCCCATACACAGATTTACTTGTAATCAATTTAGTTGAAAGTTTATTTATTTATTATTATTATTTTTTTTTTTTGATGTTGAAAGTTTATTTTTCACTTGGTGAGACTATAGTAAATTTAGTTTAATCCTTTATCCAAGTGTGAGCAAACAAAGTTTTCACCTGAAAGTATCTTCAGGACTGGGGTAAGGTGGTACAGCACCGGGAAACTTGTTGCTGAGGAGAAGCAAGCTAACATCACTCCTATCTCAGTATCTCCCATAATGCAAAACACATTTCCTTGCAGCTTTGTTGTGGATTTGTGTTTTGCATTATGGGAGATACTGAGATAGGAGTGATGTTAGCTTGCTCCACCTTTGCAACGAGTTTCCCGGTGTTGTACCACCTTACCCCAGTCCTGAAGATACTTTCAGGTGCAAACTTTGTTTGCTCACACTTGGATAAAGGATTAAACTAAATTTATTATAATCAATTTAGTTATATGTCACCACGTCTGCTGTTATGTAAGCACAAAATTGCCAGATGGTTAAGGTGGCAGCAAGAGAGTACCAATCATCCCGATGTGAATGTGTTAAGCAACTGTGTATAAATATTTTACTGGGGAAGAAAATCTGGAAGGCAGAGAAAAAACAGCATTCATAACTTAAAACTTTTCAATTCAACAGTAGCAATTATTCTAGTATTACCAAGGTTAATCTCGCTAAGATTGAAAGTGAAAGAAAAGAAAGGTATGGATTAAGGTACCCCAAGTTTATGCACCAGATTCTCATAGAGATGATGAACATGACGAATTTCTTATGTTTACAGATAGAAATTGATTATACTAATAGAAAGGATGTTGTAGTAATGGGAGATTTTGATTGAAAATATATCAGGAAGGTTCATCAGTAATAAATTTAAAAGAAAGAGAAATAGAAAGTACATAATAGGGGTGACTGAAACAAAAAAGACAAAAACCGGTGAGATCTTTCTGAGCAATAAATACAAAATGTTATATTCAGGCCTTGACAATCAAGGAAAAGAAGGAGTAGCCATAGTATTCAACACAAAATACGAGGCTAATCTTCTTGAATGGCAGTCAGTCTCAAGTAGAGTAATGTGGGCAAATATGAGAATGGGAAACTGGACATTGAGACTTATTTGTGCCTATGGTCCCACAGAAGGTTCTACTAAGGTAGAAGTGGAGGAATTTTTTGACGCTTTAGAAAAAGCAACTGACATAATGAAAAAGGAAAAGTTGGTCCTTGTTGGGGATCTAAATAGCAGAGTAGGAAATGATTGTGAGACATATAAAAATATTTTGGGAAAATTTGGAGAAAAGAGCAAAGCTAATAATGGCAAATATCTGTTGGATTTCTGCTCAGGACATGGACTGGTTATTACTAACACCATGTTCCAACATAAAAATGTGCACAAATTCACATGGAGAGAAGAGGCTAGGAATAAGAAAAGTCTCATTGACTATGTTATTGTTGATAGTGATGTTTTCTCCCTGGTGCAGGACACCAGAGTGTACAGAGGATTTGAAATTGGAAGCGATCACTATTTAGTCTTGAGCAGGATAAAATTGAATTTCATATTGAAAAGAATAACATGTAAGAAAGTTTTAAAGCAAATAAAAGTTGAGCAGCTCTCAGATGTGAGCTGTAGACTAAAATACAGAAAGATTATTGAAAAGAAAATGAAAGAGTTTGAGAACAGGAATCAAACCTTGGAGATTCAGTGGCAAACTCTGAAGAAAACATTGATTGATTCTGCCAGAGAGTCATGTGGTGAGGTTGTGTGCAAGAATAAAAAAATCAGAACTCCCTGGTGGACACAAGAAGTTAAAGAGGCAGCGAAGGAAAAGAAGAAAGCATATCAAAAGTTCCTGGCAAATAAGTCAGCTTTTACTCTTACAGAATACAGAGACAAATGTAAAACTAGCTAAACAGTGTGTAAAACTAGCTAAACAAAAGTCATGGGAGGACTTTGGCAAGAATATAGAAAATAAATATCAAGAAGGTGGCAAAATATTCTGGAGGTTGTTGAAGAAGCTAAGGAATGGAGGAAAGAGTGCTGTAAAAGGAGTTAGAGATGATAAAGGTGACATGAAAACAGGAGAAAAAGATATCCTTGAAGTATGGAGTAATTACTTTGAAAAACTGCTAAATGAAACAAGCAGTGATGACAGCACAGTGATAAAAAAACACTGACCAGGCATGCAGTCAGGAATACATATCCATACTTGAAGTAGAAAAAGCCATCAAATGCTTGAAATGTGGAAAGGCAGCAGTAGTAGATGATATTCGACCAGAAATGCTGAAGTATGGTGGTATAAAAGTCTTACAGTGGCTGCACTGCATAGTTCAGAAAGCCTGGACAGAGGGACGAATTCCCGATGATTGGAGTAGAGCTCTCAATAGTACCCATATATAAAAAGGGAAATAAAACTGAATGTGAGAATTACAGAGGTATTTTTCTACTGAGTGTTCCTGGCAAGATCTATGCAAGTATACTTGAGAAACGGTTCAGAAGAATTGGTGAAGAACAAGCTGGATTCAGGCCAAATAGAGGCTGTCAGGATCAGATCTTCACTTTATGACAAATAGTCGAGAAAGCATGGGAATATAACAAAGATTTGTATTTAAGTTTTGTTGATTTGGAAAAGGCATATGACAAGGTGCCAAGAGAGAAGCTATTCAATACACTGCAGTTATATGGTGTCAATGGGGCATTATATCAAGCAATACTTAGTCTTTATTTGAGTTGTAAGTCAGCAGTTAGAATTGAAGGAAGTACAGGAAGATGGTTTAATGTTAAATCTGGTGTGAGACAAGGATGTACATTATCCCCTCTGTTATTCATTATCTATATGGATCACATTATGAAGGAAAGTGGTATTAAACCTGATATCAAAATTGGAGATGTTAATGTCACCTCTTTGCTTTATGCGGATGATGTTATACTTCTAAATAAATCCACTACAAGTCTGCAAGATTCTCTGACTAAATTGAATAGCTGTTGTAATAGATATGGTATGAAGGTCGGCAATAAAAAGACAAAGACAATGAAAATAGGCAGAATCATTGAAAATGTCAACTGTGTTATGAATGGAGAACCTGTGGAACAAGTAAAACATTTCAGCTACTTAGGCATGATTTTTAGTGAAGATGGTAAATTAAATATAGAAATAGACAACAGAATCAGCAATGCTAGTATGGTGGGAAGTCAATTGAATAAATTCATATGGAATAAGAGAGAAATTAGTCGGAACACTAAATTAGCTGTATACAAGACAGTGTTCAAACCAGTTTTAACTTATGGATCTGAGAGCTGGGTTAGAAGTAAAACACTTGACCAAAGACTAGAGACCGCAGATATGAGAGTCCTGAGAAAGATTAGAGGCGTGAACAGGTGGCATCAATGGCATTATCATATTAAAAATGAGGATATTAGGAAAGAATTTGACATTGTCAGCATCCAGGAATGTGTTAGCAGAGCTAATCTCAGGTGGTATGGTCACTTAAATAGAATGGGAGAGGAAAGATTAGCAAAACAAGTGTTCTCTGCCAGGTTGGCAGGAAAACGACCCAGAGGAAGACCAAGATATAGGTGGATTGATACGGTACAAAGTGCCTTAGACGATAGAAATATAAGATCTGATAATGTTGGAGTCTTGACAAGTAACAGACTGATTTGGAGGAAAATTGTAGATAGGAAGTTAGTAATGATGTAATTTTTTCATGTAGTACTGTCATATCCTGTACACCTCTTGAGGTACATGGCAGGAATTTGATGATGATGAGAAATAGAAATAAAAAGCAGAGTCAGACAAGGAGACTATTTAACCCAAATTATTTGCTACAGTCCATGAATATGATGTGAGAAAATAGGACTGAATATTGATGGAGATTACTTAAGGAATCTGTGATTTGCTGATGATATCATTCTAATAGAACCGATCACTAAAAGAACTAGAACATTTGATTTTTGCATTAAATGAATTTTTGTTTTTTGTTTTAAAAAAACAAAAATATGTAGGGAAATGTTTCACAATGAAAACAAATTGAAATAGTGAATTATTACAAATATCTAGGAAAAAACATTAAAAACAACCATAAACTTGATAATCATTGCATAATGAAATTTCAGCTAGAATAACAGTAGGATGGAAAGTTTTTAACTATTATAGAGAGAGAGAGATTAAAAGCAATTATACAAACTGTCTAAAAAAAAGATCTACAACCAGTTTGTACTCCCAACAATTACCTATGGTAGTGAAACGTAGAGTCTGACTAATAATCTAGAGAAACTGAAAACAACACAAAGAAACATAGAATGAGCCATTTTGGGAATAACCTGGCTAGATAAAAAGAACAATACTTGGATAAGGAAGCAAACAAAGGTAATGAACATTACCTTAGTAATAAAAGGCAAAAAATGGCACTGGACAGAACATCTGATGAGAATGTCTGACAATAGATAGACAAAGAGAACAACAGAATTGACACCAAGAACTGGTTATCAGAAACCAGGTAGACCCGTGGTAAGATGGGATGATGAGATATTACAGATATTTATAGTGGAGAAATGCACAAGACCAGCTAAAATGGAAGAAACATGGCGAGGCATTTGTCTAGCGGTGGACTGAAGAAAGCTGTTGGTGATGATGAAGAGAGGAATTAGTCAGAGCTCATCATCATTGCTCATGAGTCCATTGCCAGGTTACTCAAATTCTGCAAACTCTTTCCATACCATTCCTTCACATTATCTATTCACTCTTGTCTTGTCTGGCCTCTTCTGTTTATACTATCCATTATACCAAACATCAAGGTTTTGATCTTTCAACTGTTATCCATTCTGTAGATGTGTCCAAAATGTTTAAGCTTCCTTCAAATTATTTCCTGCATTAGATTCTCTTTGCAGCTTACTTTTTTTTTTATATCCAATTTTTTATTTTACCTTTTGCATCCATCCAGTTCATAGAATCTTTCCATCACATGTTCTTTCAAAAGCTAACATTCCTTCACTGCATCTTTGACCATTACTCATGTCTCACAAACATGGAGATCACTTGTGATTGTGCATGTTTCCAGAAGTCTCAGCTGTATTGTAAGGCTCACTGATTTAGTTCATATCTTGTCCATTGCCTGTAGGTGTGCTTTTGTTATCAGAGATTTTATCTCTTTATTATGGTCTGAATCATGCATCATGTTGCACCGTAGGTACGTGAAGTTACTGACTTCTTCTAGCTCATTTCCAATGATCTTTATTTTTTCATTTGCTTCTCTTTGAATATCATTGTTTTAGCTCTTTCAGTCTTCATTATCAACATATCTTTCCTTCTTCTTCACTTAATTTCAACACTGTTTCTTCCAATTCTTCATCTTATTTAATAATGACTTATCTGGAAATTGTAACTTACTGACTGTACACATGACACTATTCAAACCAATTTTAACTGATGTATCTTATAACTGGGTTAGAAGAGTCAGACATTTGATCAAAGACTGGAGACTATAGAAGTGAACATCTGGCATTATTGGCAGAATCATACACAAAAACGAGGACATTAGGAAAGAACTTGACATTGTAGCATTCAGAAATGTGTGAGCAGAGTTAATTTTGGGTGGTATGGTCACTTAAACAGAATGGTAGTGAAAAGGTTAGCAAACCAAGTATTTTTCTGCCAGGATGATAGGAAAAAGACTCAGAGGAAGACCAATATCTGGTTAATTAAGAAGACAGTAAAATGTATCTTTGAAAGACAGAAATATGAGATCTAACAATGTTGCAGTCCTGAGAGATAACAGATTAATTTGGAGGCAAATTGTCAATAAGAAGTTGGAATGATGTAAGCTTTTCATGTTTTATTATCATAATATCCAAGGAAACAGTTGTCTCTTATGTACGCCCTAAAACTAGTCTCTTCCAGAACAGCCAATGTGGACTAGTATTCATTCTCTACGTTGGGAAGCTTCGTATTACATATCTCAAACTGCTATATTCTCCTTTAGTGTGCATTTACAAGAGATTATGCAAGCTATTGGCACATAAATGTTGATGATGTTAACACTGAACATTACAGCATTCCTCCATGGCAGATTTGTATTCCATTATCTGTTGGCCTACAGTTGTTTAATGTGTACAGAGCAGCCTGTTCTAAATTTTTGCCGAACTATTCTGACAGTTCAAGATCTGAGACCTCTTTTGGTTGTGCTGTTGTGTTTTCTGACTATATTATATCAGGTTGATTCCCTCCTTTTAAATTCAGTAATATACAGTTGAGCTGCATGACATCCAGCTTGCCTTTTTACACACACACACACACACAACCAAAATGATATGATTTATGTGGACTTGTTGAATTTTTGTTAGACCATTTCCTTTCTTGTGCATAATCTACATCTGGTGCTTTGTGAGGTTCTCCAAATATTATATACAAAATGGAGGAGATGACCTTGCCAATGCTTCTGCCTGGTATCTCCACTTGGGCCTGGCTCCCACTGAAGAGACCTCAATAAAGGTCAAAACTAGTCTGGGTAGTGGCTCTTCCCTTAATGCATAACATTATACATATCTGCAAAGAGATGTGTTTTGCATTATGGGAGATGGAGTGTTGGTAGCTTGCTCCACCTTTACAAGGAGTTGCCGGTGTTGTACCACTTTACCCCAGTCCTGAAGATACTTTCAGGCGCAAACTTTGTTTGCACACACTTGGATAAAGGATTAAACTAAATTTATTATAATTGACAATGTAGGTGTTTGTAATGACCAGCATTCACTAATCTATGCTGTAAGTAAGTTAAATATGCAAAAATTATTTACAACATGAATCAGAATAGGCATTATGTAAATAAAACTGTTCAATTTGACCAACTCAACTAAAAATTCTCACTCATGGTGGATAAGCAGGTGAGCACATTTTTTTTTTTTTTTTTTTTTTTTTTTTTTTTTTTTTTTTAAAGTAGACGATTACTAATTTGCTTATACTTGGCTCTACTATAGGATCTGTTACCTCTTGTGTGAGATTGATTAAAAAAAAAAGTAGTGAGAGAAGTTGGGTTTTGAGGACTCATTATTTTTGAGAGAGACATGTTGATATCCAAGTTTTACTTTCCTGTTTTTTTGAATACTATGGAGTATCTGATTACTTTCCTGCATTCAGGTATACCACATTTTATTTTTTATATATACGGTCTATAAATTAGGTAACTTATCTATTAAGCAGTCTTGAAATTGGGATAATTAAACATGTTTCTTTCCTCCTCCCTCTGTTTACCATGATGTGTAGCTTCTTTTAATACTCTCTGTCACAAAATTTAATTTATCACTGAAATTAAATTCACTTGTCTTTGTTTCCATAAAGAGAACAAAGAATTAATTTTTAATAAATCATTTTGTAATATGTTGTTATCCAAACAGTATCATAACATTTGTTATATTTATCGTTAAACTTGGGCAATGTTTTGTAATGCCAACAGACATTGCATTCAGTTGACAGTTTTTAAGTTCAAATTGCACTACATTTTGGCTAGCAGATATCAACAAACTATCATTTTTTTACTTTAATAGAGTGAACCTGTATAATAAAACTGTCTTTATTACCTAAAAGTTTATTTTACATTTTGTTTTATCCTACTATTCGAGGAGAGTGCTATTGAGGTTAACTTGAGTTTGAAGCTGGTGCACTCTTGTTCACACATTGAAGCATTAACAAAGCTAAGTAACAGCTGTTTGTTCACTTGCTGTGGAGATGAGAAGAAAATGGGACTTTCTATGTAGAGAAGAGAAAGAGTTATAAGAATATATTCAGAGACCTGTAGCTTTATCTAAAAGTATTTATTCTTTCAAATGGTGTTCAACCACTAGAAAATAAAAATCCTAGAAAATCTAGAAGAAGACCTGTAATGTTTTTTCTCATTTTAAAAGAATAAACAGTAGCTCAAGTTTGGAAGGAGCAAATTCCAGTACTAGTTTTGGTCTAATGTTTGTTTATTTAACTTTTCATTTTGTTGCAAGCAGAAAGTTGTGTTTTTCTTCTAAACAGTGTTCTTCATGATAGTGTGTGTGTATTACAGAATACCAAGACGAGAAGAAAACTCTGTTATTCAGACAAAGAAAGGAACTAAATTCATGTAATAAAGATTTGTTTAGAGAATTGTAAAGCCAATAAGTATTTTCTCTTCATGAATAACTTTTTGAAACAGGGTAATTTTTCTACCTCGTTAGGAAAGGATTTAGCAAAGGAATTTGTTTTCTTTGTTATTCAAAGTTTTTTGTTTGTTTGTTTTGGAAATTGAATGTGTGAGTGTGAGAGAGATAGTGTATCTCTTGTAGAAAGTATTTCTCTTATTTAATTTTTTTTTTATGTGAATTCTATGTGAATGTAAATAAGACAAGAGAAATGTGATACAAAAGAAAGTGAATGTAATATATGAAAGACTAAGGATTTGGGAAAGAATTATTTAAAGCAGTTAAGTGTATTGGAAAGAAATCAGAAATAATTAAAATAATATTCATTATTTTAATGAATATAATTAAAATAATACACACAAACATATATAAACACATATATTTTCATCAGTTTTAAACAACATGCTGAAGATAGCTTGCTTCTATCTTGTAGAGTTACTTGATTAGGAGTTTATTGTGCAAGGACAGCAAAGGTCATACTGTGCCAAACCACAGGTTACAGCAGTACTCAAGATAATCATGCATAGTAATAAAGAGATAAATGAATAAAAACATGTTATATATATATATATATATATATAATTTTTTTTTTCAATTAGATGTAGAACAAGTATGAAGAATGATAAAGAAAATAGAGCACATAGTACAAATTATGAGCACAAATGGATGGTACCATCAGCATCAGGAAACTGATGGAATCCAAATTATTCATGATTCTTCTAATGCGTTTCTGGCAAAAGACTAGTAGAGGCATGATTTTATTTACAGAAAACGTTGTTAGATTAGATAATCAAAATTGAAATAAAAGATGTATAAAAATATTGGGTTGGCGATAAAATAACATTAAAACGATATTTTAATGTAAGAAGAATATAGCAGCAGTGTTTGTAGTTTTGCTATTACTGATTGGCCATAAGACTGTTAAGGCTAACCATGCCTCATGGTTCACGTCATCAGCATAATGGATCGGCAAGATGTACATACCTTTCTATGCTGTTGGAGTTAAAATACTTGCAGACGTGTTTTATACTGAGTGCACTGAAATAAGTGGAAAAGAAACTTTTTCACACCTGAAATAAATATATTCAGTCTGCCATTACTGAAAAAATTTCTCTTTGCCTTGTGATACCTGGCTATTGTGATGTCATTTTACACAGTCACAACTGAGAGAATACAGTATATGCTCGACTGTGATATAAAAACAATATACTGTGTGTATATATATATATATATATAGCCATGTGGAAAGATATAAAAAAATGGAATGGATGGAAGCATATAAAGGAGAGTTTGGAAATGATTATCTCTAAGAAATAAGGAAAAGTATAAGGAGTGAATGGCTGTGTTTTGTGATTTCCTTATATGTTCAATTTCCTATTTAGGAGTTTATATAACTTCACTGATGTAATTCTTGGTTTTTATTATTCTTTGTATGGAATTAACAGGTGTCAAGTAAAAATGCTGAACTATTCCATGTATGTCGTTTTCTGCTTCAGTACTGGATAGCTGAGTTTTATGAAGTAAATTGTTAATGTTTTGGGTACTTGTTTCAGGTAGTAACTGAATATGCTAGTAAAGCATGTATTGAATACACAGAGATGAGTTGTAATTTTTCCTGTGTGATTGTATACAAGAAAATTTGATGGTCCTGTTTCCCTAAGTGAATTTAAGCATTGATGAGAATCTTGTGTTTTGATTTTCCAGAGAGCAGTTGCACTCAAATGTCTGTTTGAGTTTATTAATAAATATGTGAAAAAGAAAACTTAGTTTTCATGTATGCAGCATAGTGAAACACCAAATACATATGTCTAGTGCAGTGTTTCTCAAAGTGTGGTACGCATACCCCCGGGGGTACGCGAAAGGTCGTTAGGGGGTACGTGATAATTTTCAGCTATGCATAATTAAAGGAGTCATTATATTTTTCAACAAACAGTGCAATTAGATACAACTGGGATGAAACGGCATTAACTAATGAATCACATCCCCTCTCCAACAGAAACAGACCAAGCAAAACCATATGTTGCCGGTGGAACATGGTTTTGCTTGACACCATCCCCGTCGTTAACATGTTAAAACTAAGAAATATATAGTGAACGTGTTTCAGGTATTATGGAATTCGGTTGAAGGGAATTAGCATTTCAACCCAACTGTTGAAATGCTAATTTGTCTTTGGTTCGTGCAAGCTTTTGTTAATACCGCACAATCATATGCAGTTCTTCACTGCTCTATGTATCTCAAGTCTTGTAAATTACTGGTAATTTTTGCTTGAAATAATGGGAAAGAAGATGACCCTATTTGGGTAGATGACTTTGACGATGCACACAAAGAAACTGTTTTCGATGCCAAAAGTAGTGATAGCGAGCAGGAGCTTCTTGGTAAGTCGCACCATTTTCATTTTTTTTTCTGAAAATTCCCGCATGTATCTCGCAATATGATTGTTTAGCTTTAATTTTGGGAAAAAAGTTAGAGCTATATTCGAGTAAATACAGTATTTTTTTTTAGCTTTCAAATTCTTACGTATGGATCATTGGTTAAAGATTGGATTTATAAAACCTCCAAAAGAGAGCAATATAGCAAATACAAGTAGCTGTAAGCAACAAGAAAACATTGATATTGCATCTGGATCAAATGAAATTCATGAGTGTGTCGTCTGACATCTCTAGAGAACCATATTTTTTGTTTACATGAACATATAAATTCAAATAAAGTAGATATTTAATTTTAATTACTATTTTAAATTAATTTATTAATTTTAATTAATTAATTTGTTTTTAATTAATTAATGGATATATTTTTTAATTACTTAAGTAGGGGTACTTGGTAATAATGAAAATTTAAGAAGGGGTACGCGGATATCTGAAGTTTGAGAAACACTGGTCTAGGGAAAGAACCTATAAAACATAGGGGGAAAAGATATACATAAATAAAGAACCTCTAAAAAAATTAACAGCATGCTGTTAGCTGTTCTTAGCATAATGAGAGGTAATTTGCTTTGGATATCACTCTAGGATTTGGATAAGATTGGCAGTGATGTTATGAGGCCCCATCTAGGTGTGTGGGGGTGGAGAGGACAGATGTAGCAGTTGCACTCAGCATTCTTGGTATTGAAAGAAACAGAAGGTTAGTACTGCTTCTTGAGCAAAAGGCAAGTTTTCTGCATATTGTCCTTTCAGAGGGATTTCAGTTTGCTGATGGGTTTTTTTTTGCATCTTTTATGAATTACAAAACAACATAAATTAAAGATGCCAAGAAATTATATTCTTGGTTTAATTCTTTATCCAAGTGTAAGCAAACAAAGTTTGCACATGAAGTAACTTCACAACTGGACTACTTGTATAATTAGTTTTCTTTTTCATAATGACTTCACATCACTTGCCTTAGTATCCTATAATGCAGAGCACATCCTTACAGACATGTATAATGCTATGCATTATTGGAAGGATCAATACCCAGACCAGTTTTGACCTTTATTAAGGTCTCATCAGTTGGAGGGCAAGTGATGTGAAGTTATTAGCTTCTATATACAAGTAGCCCAGTTGTGAAGTTACTTCACGTGCAAACTTTGTTTGCTTACACTTGGATAAAGGATTAAACCAAGAATATAATTTCTTGGCATCTTTAATTTATAGTATAACCGAATGAAAAAAACTTCCAACATTTATCTCTAATCCAGAGTACTTTAGTAATAAGGTGTGATGCCTTTTGACTACTTGTATATGGAAATATGACTTCTGCATTACCTTGACTTTGGTAAGTTGATTAAAGAGAAAGGACACCATCAAAAACAAGTCTTCAGTTGCAATGAAACTGGCTCTTCTGGAAGAAGAAAAAGAAGATTTCCAATAGAATTTACACCAGGGCATAAAACATGGAAGGACAAATTAACTCCGGTACTATGTGGCAATGCTGCATGCCCATGTTCTGGCAACATAATCAGAAAGCATGGATGACAGCATCTTTTTATGGAATGGTTCCACCAATGCTTTATCCCAGAAATGAAAAAATCCTTGGAAGAAGGATTGGAATTTAAAGTCCCATTAATAATAGACAGTGCACCTGACCATCTAGAATCTGTTTGCTATGAAAATGTCAAGGTTATATTTTTACCCCCAAATACAACCTTATTGCTTCAGCCCCTTGACCAGGACATCATTCAATTTGTCAAGGCCACATACACCTGCCTTGTATTTAACTGCATTCAATCGCAGTTGATGCAGATCATAATTTGGACATAATGCAGTTCATGAAATCACTCAATATTGCTAATGCAATAACGTTCAGAGCTGCAATGGATGAGTTAAAACCAGAAACTGTAGATGCCTGCTGGAAGAACTGCTGGTAAAAGTCAGGAATAATTTTAAAGGCTTCCCGGAGATTGATGGAGAAGTTAGGAAAATCATTCACATAGCAAGACAAATTGGTGCAGAAGGATTTGCCGACATGCTTGATGAGGAGGTGGAAGAACATGTTGATGGTCATCGAGAAGTGTTAATAAATGAGAATTGGAAGAACTTGAGTCATCCGAAGAGCAAAATGAAGAAGAAACTGAAGCAGAACCAGCAATGTGGACATTACCGAAATTTGTCGAAGTGTTTCAAATTGCACAGCATTTAAAGGAGAAAATTATGGAATGCAGAATTAAAGTTACTTGTATGATCACTGAAGGATTACAACCTCTCAAGCAACACTTGGATGAGTTAAAAAAAAAAATAGAGACAACAAATTCCAATTACAGTGTTCCTCCAAAAGGTTTTGGCAGAAAAACCTTTAACTATCGAGGATCTCCAACCATCATCATTGCTAGATGATCCTCCTTCTGACATATTGTCAATAGTAGCCTAATGCTACGTCGCAATGCCTACGTCATTCATCTCACATCATCACAAGAAGAAGGGTGAGTACAATACAATAACATACTGTATTTTGAGAGAGACCATGTTCCATATAACTTTTATTGCAGTATATTATTATAATTGTTCTATTTTATTATTATTGTTAATCTCTTATTGTGCCTAATTTATAAATTAAACTTTGTCATAGGTGTGTATGTATAAGAAAAAACATATAGGGTTTGGTACTATCCATGGTTTCGGGTATCTGTGGTGGGTCTTGGAATGCATCCCCCGCAGATAAGAGCGGACTACAGTGCTTCTTTTTTGCAACATTAGAGGATCCCAAATTAGGACTTTAGATCTTTTGACCATTACAATTTGAATTGTTTCACTTACCCATTGTCACATGTAAACTATTATGTTTGCTCTGAAGATGCTGATTTGAAATCCAGTGAAATATGCACCAGTTAATAAACATCTTTTTATAATTTAGTTCATTTGGTGTTTTAATATCCATTAAAATAAGTTATGAATAATAAATCTTAAGGGTAGGTGGCTAGATAGTACATGGTAACTGTTGTGCTGCTGCTGTACCCTTGAATGCAATACTAGTGACACTCTTCTTACATGCAGGTACTCGTGACACCTCTTGAAGAGTGTCACCAGTATTGCATGTAAGATGGTAGTACAGAAATTGGAGAGCTTGATCTAGAATAAACATGGCAACAGCCACATCCGGTCTCCTATGAGCAAAATTTGATTATATACAGAAACCTGTGGAGAATTCATGACTAAAATTAACACACATGAACCACAGTTGTAGGTTTTTTATTATGTAAATATTTCGTCCTAGGTATCTTAGAACATCATCAGTACAGTAGAACAATACTAGGAATGACACAAAGGATAGGGTGCGTATGTACAATGGAATCCAAATTGCGTGCAGTGGCGCATTGCAGCCTGAACTTAAATTAGATTAAATTGAATTAAATTAAAGTTAAATTACAGTTAAGTTATTTTTACACAATTTTGTATGACAATTTCCCATACTTTAGGGATGGCAAGAACATCATTGCAGTTTAGATTTGGTCTGTGAAGTAGGGCTTCAGCACTTTCTTTATATATCATTTATATGAAGTTTTAAATATAAAGATAAAGATATAAAGATATAAATATAAAGAAATATAAAATGAATTTATATTTCTTTATATTTATATGAAGATCTGTGTAGGAGTTTTGTCTTTTCCAAGTGGATCTTGTGGTTTGGGTTTTCAACTCCATGTTGAGCGAGGCAGATGTGGTCTTGATGTTCCGAAATGCATTTAAAAACTGATCTGCCTGTCTGTCCATAATAAGAGAGTTCACAGGAGCATGGAACCTCATACACCAGGTAGTAGCATAGGTGAAAGTTTGTCTTTGGGCGAAGGTAACAGGTTGTGGATCTGGTTGATGGCTTTGTTGGTGTAGTAAGATTGTATTTCTTCATAATTTTTGAGAGCTGTTCGGAGATGCCTTTGATAAAAGGTATGGGAATCCTATGGGCTTGTCTAGGTTGATGTGTAGAGAAGTTGCTGATGATTTTTTGAGTGGTTTTGAGATTGTATCCATTTAGAGTGGCTGTGTTTTTGAGGTGCTGAAGCCCTACTTCACAGACCAAATCTAAACTGCAATGATGTTCTTGCCATCCCAAAAGTATGGCAAATTGTCATACAAAATTGTGTAAAAATAACTTAACTGTAATTTAATTTTAATTTAATTCAGTTGAATCTAATTTAAGTTCAGGCCGCAACGCGCCACTGCTTGCAATTTGGATTCCATTGTACACATGCACCCTATCCTTTGTGTCATTCCTAGTATTGTTCTACTGTACTGATGATGTCCTAAGATACCTAGGACGAAATTAATAAAAAACCTACTACTGTGGTTCACGTGTGTTAATTTTAGTTATAAGCAAAATGTTGTTTGTGTTTCACTGGAATGAAGGTCATATATCATTTAGAGAACTGGAGATTTTTGGACATCTCTCCCCACTTAATTAAATCAGTATGTGAAAGATGTTAATTTCCAAACAACTTTACAGCCTGCTTGTGGAACCTCGCGTTATTGTCCTAGTTTTTTTAGCATGATTAATTATTATATTTGCGAGGAGTGATAATATCCATGTCTATTCCTTTCCACTCAAATAAATTGAGTTGTAAAGTTAGAATGCAAAAGTTAAATTAGAATGTTATCCCTCTAACTTAAGAATATGGATATAGTCTCTGAAATTCTAATGAGAAGCAGAATAATTAGTACAGTGAGTGTTTTTCCTTCCCTAGGTAAATTTTAATGAACCATTATCAACTCTTCAACGACTGACTGAAGATTATGAATATTCTGATATTCTTGACAAAGCTGCTAAATGTAGTGACAGCTGTGAACAGATGGCTTATGTTGCTGCTTACACAGTTTCTGCTTATGCTACCACAAGTAATCGTTGTGGTAAACCTTTTAACCCTTTACTTGGAGAAACTTATGAATGCGATCGTATGGATGACCTTGGTTGGAGATGTATTTCAGAACAGGTAATTTTAAGCTTATTTATGATTTATGAAAGTTATTCTTATATCTAATATGTTTCTATTATATTAAATTTTTAAATCTAGTAAATCCATTTCTGCTGTTTTGGCACTAACAAGTTTATATCTCATTGTCCAGTAAATTAAATTTTGTTATGACTTGTTACCTATCAACACTTTCTTCCAAATTAATCTGTGGTTTTTTCAGTTCTAAATATGGGCATTTCAGTCATCTAATGCACTGCTAATTTCATCAAACCATCTTGATCTTCTTCAGTGCCTTTTCCTACCATTCTTGCCTTTCCTTAGAAACCTTTCCTCTTCCATTTAAATGATAGTGAAAGATCATGAATTTCTCTCCACTTATCTTTTGGCATATGGGTATAGTTCCCATGAGTAACTGTGTCTCCATATCAGACTGACCAATTCACATTCATTTGATCAGCCCTTGTACAGTATTTTCACTACATAGACAGGTTTCAAACTTAGGTCTTTCCAAACAGAGGAAATAAAAAAATAAATTACATTAAAATAAAATAACATAAATTTATTTTACATAATTAAGTATAACAATTTCCCAGACTTTAGGTATAGTAAGAACGTCAGTACGGTTTAAGTTGGGTCTGTGATGTAGGGCTTTAGCACTTTCTTTATATAAACGCTCATATTTATATAAGGATCTATGTAGAAGTTTGGTGTTTTTCCATTTGATCCTATGGTTTGGGTTTTCAACTCTGTGTTGTGCGAGGCTAGATTTTTGCGGTTGAATGAGACGGATATGGTCTTGATGATCAGAGATATGTTTATTAATAGATCTTCCTGTTTGTCCGTAGTAAGGCATCTTACAGGAACATGGAACTTCGTAAATGCCAGTAGCATCAAGGGTGAGAGTTTGTCTTTAGGAGAAGGTAACAAATTATAGATCTGGTTGATTGGTTTGTAGGTTGATTTGATGATTTCCAATTCTTGGTTTAAAGATCCTTTGGAAGAGCAAAATCTGTGTGCTCTGGCTAGTAATGATTTAATTTGCCATATTTTTGAGACGGATGGTGAGCAGATGAATTGTGAATGTAATGACCTGGAAACATTGTCTTACAATAGACAGAAGTGGAGATGTAACCATCTTCTTTTCGTTGAATGTGTAAATCCAGAAAGGAAATACAGGTAACCCTCGTGTAACGCGGTACTTATACAATGCGGTCTACAAACTGTAGTATCCCTTGTTCAATGCGGTTTCGATATAACGCGGTCTACAATTTCTATAACCCTTCATTTTTTTTTTCATATTTTTCACCGTGGGACTTAAAAATCAAATTTTATCTTTGTTAAATTTGTGTGCCGTGTTGCGCAAGTATTGAATTTAGTTTTATTGTATCACTGAATAAGGTATTGTACAGAGGGTTTTGCAGTCTGTGTCATTCTCAACAAACAGTGCAATTAGAGATAGATGGAATGAAAATGGCACTAACTAATAAATCACTTCCCCTCTCACAGAAACTATGTGCTATATAGACTTAAACAAAACTATATGTTGTACCGAAATAGTATCTAAAAACTCTTGTCCAATTTTTCAATTATGAAATAAGTGTTTTTTTATTGCATTTGAAATTCTTGATGTCATTATGACAGATCACAAAGGCTAACTTAAAATAAAAGACTACCAAGAATTGAAACATCCCATATAATGAATGTGTGAGTTCGCCTGTCACCTCTAATGCAAACAAGAAGCCATAAAATTCAACCAATGGTTGAAACGTTTGTGTGAGTTGAGCCAGTCAGTAATGAGAAGTTCCATCGGAATGATAAATGACACCCTGTTGTGAATGTGTTAAAACTAATAGTGAATGTTGTTATGACAGTTTCAGATGTTATGAAATTTGATTGAAGAGAATTAGCATTTCAATTCAACACTTGTCAGTTGCTTTTGTCTTTAGGTCGCGTGATCTTTTGTTAATACCGCACCAATCATATGCACATCTTTATAGTTACTGTCTTGTGTAAAACAAAATTCAGCTTGTACGTATTGTAACAATTAAAAATTCTTGAATAATTTATAAGCGTATAAAAGGATATCACCTGTAAATCGTTGACGTGCCAGCAAAATTCTCAGATGTGCCACCTCTGGCACAAGTGCCATAGGTTCGCCATCTAGGGTTTACTGTATAAAGTGTTTATTGTTGAAAATTGATTGTCTTCGTTTTCTGCCAGGAAAGTGCATTTAAAATCATAAGTGTATTATTCTCAAGCAGAGCAATTTATTTTCTGGTGAGTTACATACATATGTAATGCTCTTTTTTTAATGTAAAAGTTTATTTTTATTGTAATGATCACTAAAACTGCAATGAAAGGGGAAGAAAACCAACATTGAAGAGGAAATTCATTTCTCTCTAAGAAAAAAATTAAAATCTTGGATCGGTTGAAAATTGGAGGAAAACCAGGAGTTGTTGCAAGGTTATATTGGAAAAAAATGCCAAAACGCACCTATATTTTGAAAAATGAAAGATCAGCTCCTGGATTCAAAGTTTCCAAAGATAGAATTTAAATGAATCAACAATTTGAACAATCAAACAAAATGAATCTAACAGATAAGCTTAGGTGTTGATGGTTATTCATGACTTAATTTTCATGGTATTAACAACACCACAAATACTTTTATCAACAAAGATGTTTTATTAACGCTTATATTTTGCTGATTTTCAACTCAGCATCATCAGAGCACAATACTTGTAAACGCGCCAGTGAGTGAGTAAGTGAAACAATATAATTGCAAAAGACAAAAGATCTATAGTCCTATTTTTGGCGCCCTCTAATGAAAAAAAAAAAAAAAAAAAAAAAGCAGTTATCCGGGAGGTTTTCTTAGGATAACCATCTCCCAAATTTTTGGCAAATTAATGCAACCATATTTGTTAAGGTTGGGAGAATTCTTCAAAGCCATTGCTGACTCAAAAAATAATCTTTCAGATCTATAACAACTCCTAAATAGCACATTCGTTTTCCTCCATCTAATCCTGTGTGAAGGAGTGTCCAAAGCGTGGTCTGCCAGTCCCGACTTGCCATAGTAATAGTAGCGAATGTATCTTTCATGTTCTTTCAGGAGGATGTTCACTGATCTTCCTGTTTGCCCATAACAGGCCAAGTCACAGTAACATGGAACTTCATACACTCCTGGGTGTGCTAAAGGGTGAAGTTTATCCTTAGGCGAGCGGATCAGAGTTGCCAGCTTGACATGAGGTTTGAAAGTGTTGCGAAGGCATGTTTCAACAATACTTTGGCTATCTTTTCCGATGTACTTCTGATATAGGGAATAGAAATGGTCATGTTGTATTCTTGTGTATTAGGGGAGAGCAGAGTAATGGGCCTATGTAGTATTTTATCTATTTTGTAGGGATTGTAGCCGTTGGCTAAGAACGTATGGCGCAGGTATTGGAGTTCAGTGGTCAGAGCTGTATCGTTAGAACAAATGGTTCTGGCTCTGTGTGTAAGTGTTTTTAAAATGCCGTACTGTTGGACTGGATGATGATGTGATTGTTTATGTAGGTATCTTCCTGTGCATGTATGCTTTCTGTAAATAGAAAAAGATAGTGATCCATCTGAAAGGCAGGTGACTAATGTGTCAAGAAATGGTAAACAGTTACTTGATTCTTTTTCTACTGTGAAGTGAATTTTGGGGTGTTGGCTGTTTAGGTAGGTGACAAAAGCATCCAAAGTGTCTTGTCCATAGGGCCAGATGGCAAACACATCGATCATCTACATAACATAATCACACTTGTGGCTTGTATGTAGCTGTGGTAAGTACTTTGTTTTCAAAGTGTTCCATGTAAAAATTTGCTAACGGGAGAGAGAGGGGGGGAACACATAGCAGTACCATTAATCTGTTTGTAGAAAAAAATATGGCCTGAAGCTGTAATGGAACAAAATTTTGTACCTCCAGTGGATGCCGAGCTACGTCGTATAATAAACGTCACACACATTTTTGGTAGTGAGGGCTTTTGCGATATGGTTGAAAAAGAAATGAGTGAATTAATTGATGAAACAGATTTAAATGAGGAGGAACTGATACAATTAATAGATGGCATCGAACCAAATGGCAGGGAATGTTCTGCCGAAGATTCTTATTGTGATGAATCCGTTAAATAATTCAGTTTAAAGAAATTAGCAGAAGGATTGGACTTGGCAAGAAAGTTAGGAAGTTATTTTACGGATAATGATTCCTCAATGGAGCGCTAGGAAAATTCACAAGACAATTGGATATTTGTTTATCGCCATACTATGAACTTAATAAAAATTGCAGCATAGTGGAAAGCAAAGTCTTATTACTGACTTCTTGAAATGTTATTTCTGAAGATAGTGGTGACGATTAAAATATGCACTGTATTTTATTGTGTCTAAAACATTTATGCATTATGTGCAATGAAATTTATGTACAATTTGTAATTTTTATAATTTTATACTACGTATTTGTCATAGTTTGTTTTCTTAACTTATATGAATTACCTGAATTAAATAAAAATATTGTTTTTGTTGGATATGTCATTGTTGTTTATATAATTAAAAAAAAAAAAAAACAATTTCGGAACCCAACCCTACTTTTTCTGTGTGATCTAAGTCTCGTATAACACAGCATTTCTAGGAACCTAACATCCGCATTATACGAGGGTTACCTGTACCTTGTGAAGATTCTTTTTCTAGTGTGAATTAGATGCGAGGATGAAGAATGTTGATTTTTTCTAGAAACAGATATAGTTTTTGTTCAGAATGACTCCAGACAGCAAAGACATCATCAACATATTGTAGCCATATTTTTGGTTTAGGTTCAGACGTGAAAATTTTTTCTTCAAGGTGTTCCAGAAAAAGGTTGGCTAAGTTTGGTGATAAGGAAGAGCCCATTAGTTTTCCTTCCTCTTGCTTGTATATTTTTTCTTTCCATGTGAAGTATCCAGATGTAATAACAAATTTAAATAATTCCACAATATGGGATGGAAATTTTTGAATTAACAAGTCTATTGTTTCCTTCTGGGGAATATTAGTGAAGAGGGAGACAATGTCGAAGCTAATTAGCATGTCCGTTCCTGACAGTGAATGTCTTTTATTTTTATGTGAAACTCTATGGAATTTTTAATTGATGAGGCAGAGTGGCTTATAAGAGGACGGAGAAGGTTAAACAAAAATCTTGATGATTTGTAAATCGAGCTGCTAATAGAATCCACAATGGGTCTGAGTGGAATGTTGTTCTTATGAAGTTTAGGTAAACCATATATTCTAGGAGGCCTAGCATGGTATGTTCTGAGTTTTTTTAAGGTTTCTTGATCTAAGGAAGTGGTTTCATCAAGTAACTTCTTGAGTTTCTTGAACTGCCTTTTTGTAGAATCATAATCAATTTCAGTGTATGTATTTCGATCTCGAAGTAATAAATTTATTTTACAGTCATATGAATTGGTATCTAAGATAACAGTGGTATTTCCCTTGCTGGCTCTGGTGATGATTTTGTTTTTATTTCATTTTAAGGAGTTAAGAGCTTATAATATTTGTTGTCAATTCATGTGTAGAAACTGGTAACTGATTAAGCAGTAAGGAATGGCTCACTTCTAATAAATTTAATTTGATAACTTCCTTTAGTTTAGCAAACATGGGAATGAGTTTATCGCATCTGCACTTTTTTAAAAAGGAGATTCTGGCATGTAGCTTACCCTGTTTCATTTGAAGTTTATGTAGTAAGTGTTGTTCTGTGCTGTTAGTTCCCCGTGAAGGAATAAGATCTATTATATAGTGAAACCTGTGGAGTATTCATGACTAAACATACACACGTAACCACAGTAATTAAATTATTTTTAATAAGTAAATATTTCGTCCTAAGTATCTTAGGACATCATCATTAGTACAGTTATTTCAAACAATATTAGGAATAACATACAGTTAGGGTGCATGCTTACAATGGAATCCCACTATGCGTGCAGTAGCGTGTTATAGAATTGAATAAATATATCTGATAAAAAATAAATTAGATTAAATTAAAATAAAATAACATACATACATTTATTTTACACAATTAAGTATGACAATTTCCCAGACTTTAGGGATAGTAACAGTGGCGGCCGGTGAAATTTTAAGTGGGAGTGCTGCCTATACAAAATTTTTAAAAATTATTTTTTTCCTAATTAGTAATTAATTAATAAATAAATCTACAGATTTATTAATAAATTTAATAAATATTAATAAATTAATATTTATAAATCTATTTATAAATCTAATAAATTGGTTACTAATTAGGAAAAAAAATATTTTTTTTTATTTTGTATAGGCAGCACCCCCCACTTAAAATTTTACTGGCTGCCACTTGATAGTAAGAACGTCAGTATGGTTTAAGTTGGGTCTGTGATGTAGGGCTTCAGCACGTTCTTTATATAAATGCTCATATTTATATAAGGATCTATGTAGAAGTTTGGTGTTTTTCCATTTGATCCTATGGTTTGGGTTTTCAACTCTGTGTTGTGCGAGGCTAGATTTTTGCAGTTGGATGAGACGGATATGGTCTTGATGATCAGAGATATGTTTACTAATAGATCTTCCTGTTTGTCCGTAGTAAGGCATCTTACAGGAACATGGAACTTCGTAAATACCACTAGCATCAAAGGTGAGAGTTTGTCTTTAGGAGAAGGTAACAAATTATGGATCTGGTTGATTGGTTTGTAGGTAGCAGCAAGTTTGTATTTCTTCATAAGGTCATTAGTCACTTCCCCACACATCAACCTAGGAAAGAATAAGTCCGTAGCATTCCCATACAGGATGTGAAAGGCATCTCCAAATGTCTGTCAAAAATTATGAAGCCAGGAAAAGACCATAACAAGATTGATAAGTAACTTAATCACAATTTGTTTCTTCTTCTTCCTAGTAAAGGAAGGAAGGAATTCCAACTATGTACGAGGGTGGGCTGAAAAGTTCTTGGCCTCGACCATAGAAAAGTATTTTATCCATTTCAAGGGATAAAATACTCAATTTTATCTCCTGAAATGGATAAAATTGAGTATTTTATACTCAATTTTATACTCAATAAAATACTCAATTTTATCCCTTGAAATGGATAAAATTGAGTATTGTGTGGTTATAAAATTCTTTGTAAAAGAAGGTTTAACAACAAAAGAAATTCATTCAAAGTTCATAAAGGTTTATGGGTACTCCTCGCCTTCATTTTCAACAATTAAGAAATGGGCAGCCACATGAATCATGGATCATCTTACAATGATCCACTTGAAGGACATCCAAAAAGTGTAACAACACCAGAAATCATTGATCAAGTGCACGATATGGTATTGGATGACTGGCGAGTCAAAGTGCGTGAAATTGCTAAAACTATAGGCATTTCAAAAGTACATGTAGAATATATATTTTGCATGATGGGTGCCACGCTTGCTCACAGCAGATCAAAAAGGCACTCACATGAAAATCTCTGAAGAGTGCTTGGAGCATTTTAATAAGAATAAAACTGATTTTGTGTGTCGATTTATTACTATGGGGGTGACTTGAATTCACCATTACACACCAGAATCCGGACAGCAGTCAAAACAGTGGACAGAAGCCGATTGTTCAGAGCCAAAGAAGACTAAGTCGGTTCCATCAGCAGGAAAGGTCATGCCATCAGTGTTTTGGGTTGCTAAAGGCATTTTGTTTAATAATTATCTTGAAGGGTAAAACAGTAACTGGGGAATATTATTCCGATCTTTTAACCAGACTAGACAGAAGAAAATAAATTCTTGAGAAAAGACCCAGTTGCGATACGAGTTGCCAAAAGGTGTCACACTTTATTATTAAAATACTCTAGATTAGAGATAGTTGTTGGAAGTTTTTCCACCTGATTATACTATAAATGAAAGAGGCCAAGAAATTATATACTTGGTTTAATCTTTTATCCAAGTGTAAGCAAACAAGTTTGCACCTGAACTATTTTCAGGACCCCATCTTTTGGCAACTCATATATGAAAATATGACATCTACTTTACTTCAACCTTGGTATCAAGGTTGACACCTCTGAGTCTGGGTTGTGACCCTTTCCAGAATGCATAGCATTATACATATAAGGATATGTGCTCTGCATTATAGGATATCAAGGCAAGAAGTGAAGTCATAAGCTTCTATATACGAGTTGCCCCAGTCCTGAAAATACTTCAGGCACAAACTTTGTTTGCTTATACTTGGATAAAGGATTAAATTTCCAACGGTATATCAATTAAAGGTTACTGCTTTAACAGATATGAAGGACACTGATGCGGGAAACGAGGTGGATGAAGTGGAGGTTCTTAGGATATTGCAGAATCTCAATGTAAATACAACTGCGGGATTGGATGCTATATCAGCTCGGGTTTTGAGAGAATTTGGAAGGGAACTGGGAACGCCTCAGTCTAGACTCTGTAAGTCTCATCTCTGGTAGAGTTCCGGGGAGTGGAAAGATCGCAAAATTATTCAATTGTGTAAGGGAGGTTCTAAGACTACATCATTGGTATATAATTTATAGTAAATAGATTTTCAAGCTGTGTGTCATATTGATGGCACTATAATCCAGGAAATAGATGAAGCTAGAGATTTAGGGATGTTGGTAGACAGAGAGTTAAAGTTTAGAGGATATATTACTAAGGTGGCCCATAAAATTACTTGGCTATTGAAGAACACGTTAACAATTAGAGATAACGAAGTTGTTATTCCTCTTTACAAGGCCTTTATATATCCATGTCTGGATTACTGTGCTCACGTCTTGTCTCCTGGGTTTCTTGGAGATTGAGGAAGTGGTGAAGAAGATTCAGAGACGAATGATGACCAATGGTGAGTGGTCTGTGAAATGTTCCCTGTAAAGATAGATTGAGAGTGTGTGTGTGTGTGTGTGGATTGCAGAAGTTGGTTGATAGGAGAAAAAGATTGGATGTGATAGAAACATTAAAGTTGCTTAAAGGTTTTTATAGAATTGATGCAGGGGAAATGTTTTAGCACTTGGCTGGGGGGGAAGAACAAGGGGGGGTCATCCCTGTAAGTTGAATAAAGGTGTGGTTAGTAGGGGTGTGAGGACTGGATTTTTTGTTTGGAGAGTTGTGAGTGAAATGGATTGCCAGAGTCAGTTGTGAGTGCTTTATCTGTTAATGGGTTCAAGGAGAGGTTTGATAGATTGTGTGGATAGTTTTGGTCTCCAGTTGTGAGTCTTCAGATTCAGTGGAGGTGCCCATACAATAATGATAAAATTTCCTCTACAAAGCAATCCTTTAACCACTTACCAAAGAGAAAAGTTTTCTCCATGTCAATTAGGGATGTTGAAATGTCCAAAAGGAAATTTTTATTAGATACTATAAATTAAGACTAGTGAACTCCATCCCAGAAAATCCTTTACCTGGTAACATGTAACTGAATCACCATACTATACAAAAACAGGTTCAAGAACAATACTGTTCTTCCATTCAGCCTCACAACCGACAAAAACTAACATGAACAAATGTAACTTTCAGAAACTGTCAAATATTTGGAATATGTCACTGATCTATCCCATCAGAGTCTAATAAGCCAAGACCAACAAATAGGAATGCTATGAAGGCTAATCATATAGTAGCTGCAATTGTTCATTGAAGCTATTATGCATATAATCCTTATTTTTAAGACTGCAGCATTTGCTTTGATAATGTCAATGTAAGCTGAACAGTTTAATAACACATTTTATCATAAGCTTACCAGCATTGTCTTTCACTAAAGCAAAATCATATATGATGAATAAAAGCATTTTCTTCTGTATGTGCATTTAATAACTCAATTGAATGCAATTTAGCATTAATTCTTCTTTCTATATATAGAAATTATAACATGTAACTTATATGCCGCATATACTCACAAGTAGAGAAATATTTTTTTTCCTCATTGTAAGTTGTGTCTGCAAGCATATAGGTGAGCAGCAAGACGTAGAATATTTTAGGACATTTTGGGTGAGTCATAATATATATATAGTTATTTATATTATGAATTTACGATATGTAAATCAACATGTTCATTAAATATGAGGGGCGGCAAATACCTAAATATGCCACTGAGTACCATATTATGCATTATGAAAACCATTCACATATCTTTAACATTTTTCCTTCCTCTGTGTATTATGTCACATTTTTAAGAATAAATGACTCAGATAAAATTTGTGCAAATGTATACAAAATGACAAAATTCTGACTCATTTCATCTATTTTTCATGGTGATGATTAAGTGTTCTGATCAGAAAGCTTAAAATTAAATTTATTGATACAGTTGACTCACTATAGCAAACATCATCATAGAGATTGCTTATTCTGACAGACTATCTAAAAGTCCGTAGGCACAGTGCTGTTCTATAGTGAATTAAAGGAAATTCAGTATAGAAAACTGTCTACTATAGTGAACTATTTTTGTGTTACATACAGGTTTGCTATATTGAGGTCAGTTGTCCCCATAATGAAACAAAACCCAGCCATTTAATGATTTTCTTTTTTCCAATTATGTAGGTTAGTCATCATCCACCAATGTTAGCTCAGTATTGTGAAGGACATTCTTGGAAATGTTGGCAGGAATTTACTATGTCAAGTAAGTTTCGAGGAAAATACCTGCAGATTATTCCACTTGGTATTGCACATTTAGAATTCCCAGAAACAGGCCATCACTACACATGGCGTAAAGTTACTACTACAGTGCATAACATAATTGTGGGTCGCCTCTGGGTGGATCACCATGGAGAGATGGATATTATAAACCATACAACTGATGATAAATGTCATTTAAGATTCATTCCTTATAGTTATTTTTCAAGGGAGACCCCAAGAAAGGTTAGTGCTGCAGGTAATAGTAGTGCTGTGATTTAAATATAAAATTTTATATGCTAAGACTTAATCAAAAAAAAAAAAAAAAATCTAAATATTACAATGGAAATATATGTTATTGAAGGTCGATGATTAATTTTATTAATGATTAACTTTGCAAGTCTGTTTACATAAACACTTTAGCAGCAACTTCTGGGTGACTTTGCAAAGAGATTTAAACTACAAAACCCTGTGGTAAATTCAGTATTGTTTCAAATATCATGAAATTTGATATCAACTATGCATAGATGCTAATCCATGTCTGGTTTAGTTAGACTCCATGTGGTTGATATGTCAAATATGACAGCCATTTCAGAAAATGGTTGAGTTTCTGTGCAAGTACCATCCTAATGATGGCATTATCCATTGTTAGTTGGAGACCCACCAGCAGTGATATATTGGACAAACCGTAACTTCTTTATTTGGAATTACAGCTGACACATCGAAAGCTGTGAGTCAAGTATGTTATGTTTGTTAATGGTTTGAGGGATGAAAAACTCAAACTTCCATGAGAGGAAAATGTCATGTGTATCTCCAAAGTAGGAGGATATGTTGGTCAATTAGGTGATCCATTCTGACAGATGCATACTGACATTCAAGGTAATGTTGAAGAATGTGTGTGTTTGTCAAGGATTATTGTAGAACTGAAATACCAGTGCATGATGAATCCCCAAGCTCTTCTCATATGAGATGATGACCATCAGAAAAGTATTTGTTCTTATATGATGGGGACATTCACACAAGCTGGAGAGGACTTCATTAAAGTTATTCTAACCTAATGTAGTTGTTTCTTTATCACCACAAATCCCAACAACAACAATCAACAGCTTAGCAGCATCCAACATCTTCCAGATATATAGAAAAACCAGAGCTTGTTCAAAAGACAGTCTTTTGAAACTAAGGGAGCATTGTGGATTTCCTGCAGTGGAAATCCACAATCCATAATGTTCTATAGATAAGCACCCTTATCTAATGAACATTTTCATTTGCTTCACTAGGACCCCACACTTCATGACTGCACTAATGACTATTGCATGATTTAGTTAGCTTTGATGTCTTAACCTGCTTGTAGCCTGTGCTTGTCTCTATTTTTTTGCATTTGATATTTTGAAGTACCACATATGTGTTAAACAATTTGACAATGAAATCTCATTTCCTGTATGGTTTACTAACCTGGGTCTTAATGAAATCATGGCATGGGATGAACATGGTAGAGCAGTGTTACTGCTGGTAATGGCCACATTCACTGATGGCAGTAATACTTATACCTGGACCTTGGTCTCTGTTGTCTAAATTGCATATTTCTGTATTTTTCTGATTTTGAGACTTCACGCAATGGATAATAATTGAATTAACATCCATGATTTATGCCCTTTGGTTCAACTTTTGCATCTTCTGTTGTATGTACGAGGGTGGTCTGAAAAGTTCTCGACCTAACAATGAAAAAACGAATTTATAATTTCAAAATTATTTTTATTTTTCACCATAATTTTCCTTAAGACTAATACATTTATTCCAGCGATGCTCCAGTGCCATTATCCTGTCCCTGTAGTGGTTCTCAGTAAGATCTGCAAAATACCCCTCTACAGCTGCAATCACCTCTTGATTTGAAGAAAAATGCTGACCAGAGAGGAAGATTTTTAGTTTTGGGAAGAAATAGATGTCACAGGGAGCCAAATTTGGGGAATAGGGCAGATGTTCCAACAATTCATAGTGCAGATCCCTTAAATTTCCCATTGCCAAAACACCTTTGTGGGCAGGTGCACTGTCCTGATGAAAGATGATTTTTTCTTCTGTAAACCAGGTCCTTTCTCGTGAATTTTTTCATCTAGTCTGGTTAAAAGATTGGAATAATATTCCCAGTTACTGTTTTACCCTTTTCAAGATAATTAATAAACACCATAGCTCAGTGGTTAGAGCACTGGTCTCGTAAACCAGGGGTCGTGAGTTCGAACCTCACTGGTGGCTAGGTTGTCAGCAAAAAGTTGATTTTTTGCCAGCAAATGTTGGTCGATTGGTAGAGCCTCTGCTACTAATGGCTCATGCAAAAGTCTATATTTCAAGCCCATGAATGGGCTTGAAATATATACTTTGCTTCTTGGATATGGAGTAGAAGCCACATTACTTGTCCAAGATGGGCCATTGAGTTTAACATGTTAGGAGGAAGACAAGATGAAGAAAACAAGTTTGTACAAGATAATAATATCTAAGACTTATTAGAGGGGGAGCAAAAAATATTTGTCCCCAGTTTCAAATTATGGCTTGAAAACAAAATTGAGTCTTTGAGGAGGTCGCAAATGATGATAGATTATTTTTAAAGTTCATTCTTAATTTCATTTAAAGTTTCACTCTTTTTAAACTACTATAATCTTCCTGAAACTATTAGTTTAAAAAGATGAATTGAGGTTATCTCCTTAAAAATGGTTTTGTTTACTGTCATAAATAACACGTGGATTTCCAGTCCAACTTCTTTGGTATCATGTGTGAGCTGATGATAGTCAAGATTTAGTTTTTCTTTAATGTCTGATCTCTTACGATGCTCAAGGGTGTAAAAAAGTTTAAATGCAAAGTACATTTGGTTTATAGGTTTGAAATGCTTCTTTTGGATATCTAATTTGATGTTTCTTGTGGATATCTAATTTTCTTTGATGTATTTCTTATGAATGACAGAGGTTTAGCCCATATGTATACTGAGTGTTTCTTCTATTCAGTAAGTTTTTTTTTAATTGACACCATCTCTTGTTACATCTGAAAAAAAAAAAAATTGTTGCTGTCCTCAAAAATGTTAATGAAACTAACACTTTCAACCCATAACATCAACTGTTCACTCACATTAGATTTCCCTATTTTGAGAGGGGGGGGGTATTTGCTGTTAATTGCACTTGCAGAAGAATTCATAAAATAAAAATGCCATGATAGTTCATGTCAAGATTACTTCTCATGTACCTATTGTATTCTGATATTACTACTTCAATCTTTATGCCGTTAAATATTCAAATCCTGATGACTTGCAAAAGTTGCTTACAAAAGTTGTTGAACTAATCCTGTTATAATTAAGCTATCTGTTCTTTCCCCCTAATTTTACAGGTTCTATTTCAGGCATTTCACTATATTATAGTGAAATGCCTGAAATTATGAATTCAGAGATTTAGCCCATGTGTATACGTGTGTGTCTTCTGTTCAGTAAGATTTTTGTCAATGGACAAAACATTAGAGATGCCTACCTAATAGCGTGTTGACCCTCCTCCTCTAGCATGAATAACAGCCTGTATACTCTCTGAGGCATTGACTGCACCAGATGCTAGGGTTGCCAGAGGTAATTCCAGCCATGCCTGTTGCATCATTGTCCACAACCGTGCTTTTGATCGTGGATGTTGGACCAATATACATGGATCTGATGAATTGCTCTATGGCATCCCAGAGAGATTCAATCAGATTTAAATTCAGGACATTGGGGGCTACTGGATGGTTCCAAACTCAGATGAGTGTTCCTCGAGCCATGCCTGGGTGTTTGCAGCCCAGCAGGGTGGTTCAGTGTCCTGTTGAAACAGACCACTGGCTCCAGGATGCGTGAAGGTTATTAAAGTGTTCAGGTAATCAACCTGCAAATTTTGGTAGCTGGTAGCATATAAGGACCTCTCCAGACACACTAAAGAACCTAATATGTCACATGAGAAGGCTCTCCATCCATCACAGAGCCATGGCCTCATGCTGTCAATGCCACACCTGCACCCTCCAGTCAGCTTGCTACAACTGATAATAGGATTCATCAGACCACATGACTCTGGTTCACTGCTGTGCAGAGGTCCAGTTTTGATGGTCCTGACACCAAGCAAGATGCAATGCCCAATGACGAGCTGTCAACATTGGTACATGATTAGGGTGTCGGCTCCCTTCCCATAATGCATAGCATTGTACGTGTCCACAAGGAGATGTGCTTTGCATTATGGGATACTAAGGCAGATGATGTGAAGTTTGCCCACCTTCGCCACGAGTTGCTCCAGTCCTGAAGATACTTAAGGTGCAAACTTTGTTTACTTACACTTGGATAAAGAATTAAACTAAATATATAATTTATAGTCTAACCAAGTGAAAAAAACTTCCAATATCCGTGTCTTACTCTAGTATTCGCCAACGATAATTAATCTCACAACATAGCATAAACCCTTTGTGCTTCTCACATAAACAGTGCATGTGAAGCATAGCCATTTTTCATGTGACTTTTATGCTTTCCATATTTTAAATTATATTAATATTGATAAATTAAAGTATTCAAAGTTATCCTACTATTAATTACATTGGACCAATTAAGATGAGTGCTGATGCATTATGCACTCTTAAAACTTTTGTACATCAATAAAAATTCAATCATATGGTCAAATTGATGTGAATTTTGTAGCGTGGATTGGATAAGCCAGAAGCCACATGACAGCACACCCAACCTAAATGGATAAAGCATAAAATTATCGTTTTAACAAATATATTATCAACATAACAGTTTTTACAGAACTTCTATTCTGATTGTTTATTAACTTTGATTATTAACTAACAATGAAATCTTCTGCAAACAAAAATCACGTAAAGATATTTAACTAGCTTTACACCAGTAGGAGATTATCACCTCTTACTAACATACTGGAGAACAAGAGAAATGAATGAGTGAACCAAAAAAATATTGTGGTATCTTAATTCACTTACTCATGACTTAACACACATAATTTACACCAAGGTGTCATGAATGAACTTCAGCATAAGAAAAAGAGTAACAATTCCCTCACTATGATACTTCTGTAGGTGTTGCTGTTCCTGCCTTGTCAGATAACCTTAACTCCGTGTTTGGCTTTATTTCAGCATAATCTGAAATATAATATAACAAGATATTAAGTTTTGAGAGGGGTGTTTAAGGGTCAAAGCTGTATAACTGAGAGGAGACCTACATGTAGCCTTTAAAGGAAAGTGGAGAACTGACCAGAGCTTCTGACCTAATGTCCAATCCTTACCTTCTCGTGGTGCACCCTGTTATCTACCAGGATACTGAATGAACGAGGATGGGTTGCAGTTTAGGATTTAGCTGACCAAATTGTATTCTTATTGGCTTAAACAACAAATAAAATGATGGCACAACATAACAGCATTTCATGCTGACTGGAGTGTTGCCTGATTAAACAAGGCCCCATTGTTTTCGTTAGGGAACCAGAGCGAACAGCGAAAAGTAAGCTACTGGAACAAATCCTGAAACACATCTCAACTCAACATCACCAGAGTTCAAGATCGGTACTATTAACATCAGAAACCTGAATGGCAAAGAAATGGAGCTGGCTGAGAAATTAGATAAGTACCAGATTGACATCATAGGGGTGACTGAAACAAAAAAGACAAAACTGGTGAGATCTTTCTAAGAAATAAATACAAAATGTTATATTCAGGCAATAACAATCAGGGAAAAGGAGTAGCTGTAGTATTCAACACTAAATACGAGGCTAATTTTCTTGAATGGCGAGCAATATCAAGTAGAGTGACGTCGACAAAACTCAGAATGGGTAACTGAACAATGAGGTTTATTTGTGCCTAGGTCCCACAGAAGATTCTACTGAGGTAGAAATGGAGGAATTTTTTGAGGCTTTAGAGAAAGCAACTGCCACAATGAAAAAGGAAAAGTTGGTCCTTGTTTGGGGATCTAAATAGCAGAGTAAGAAATGATTGTCAGACATACAAAAATGTTTTGGAAAAATTTGGAAAAAGAGAAGCTAATAATAATGGCAAATACCTATTGGATTTTTGCTCAGGACATGGACTGATTATTACTAACAAAATGTTTCAACATAAAAAATGTGCACAAATTCACTTGAAGAAGCAATGAATAAGAAAAATCTCATTGACTATGTTATTCTGGATACCGATGCTTTCTCACTGGTGCAGGACACTAGAGTATGTGGAGGATTTGAAATTGGAAGTGATCACCATTTAGTCTTGAGCAGGATAAAATTGAATTTCATACTGAAAAGAAAGAAGAACATGGGGGTACTTAAGGGTCAAAGCTGTATAACTGAGAGGAGACCTCCACATAGCCTTTAAAGGAATGCGGAGAACCGACCAGGGCTTCTGACCTAATGTCCAATCCTCACCTTCTCGTGGAGCACCCTGTTGGGTATCTACTTTGATACTGAATGAACGAGGATGGGCTGGCAATTTGGGATTTAGCCGACCAAATTGTATTCTTATTGGTTAAACCAAAATAAAAAATGATGGTACAACATGACAAAATTTCATGCCGGCTGGGGCGTCGCCCGGTTAAACAAGGCCCCCATTGTTTTCGCCAGGGAACCAGGGCGAACAACGAAAAGTCAGCTACTGGAACAAATCTGAAAACAAACCCCAACTCAACACCAGAGTTAAAGATCGGTACTATCAACGTAAGAAGCCTGAATGGCAAAGAAATGGAGCTAGCTGAGGAATTAGATAAGTACCACATCGACATAATAGGGGTGACTGAAACAAAAAAGACCAAAACTGGTGAGATCTTTCTGAGCAATAAATACAAAATGTTATATTCAGGCAATAACAATCAAGGAAAAGAAGGAGTAGCCATAGTATTCAACACAAAATACGAGGCTAATCTTCTTGAATGGCAGTCAGTCTCAAGTAGAGTAATGTGGGCAAATATGAGAATGGGGAACTGGAGAATGAGACTTATTTGTGCCTATGGTCCCACAGAAGGTTCTACTAAGGTAGAAGTGGAGGAATTTTTTGAGGCTTTAGAAAAAGCAACTGACACAATGAAAAAGGAAAAGTTGGTCCTTGTTGGGGATCTAAATAGCAGAGTAGGAAATGATTGTGAGACATACAAAAATATTTTGGGAAAATTTGGAGAAAAGAGCAAAGCTAATAATAATGGCAAATATCTGTTGGATTTCTGCTCAGGACATGGACTGGTTATTACTAACACCATGTTCCAACATAAAAATGTGCACAAATTCACATGGAGAGAAGAGGCTAGGAATAAGAAAAGTCTCATTGACTATATTATTGTTGATAGTGATGTTTTCTCCCTGGTGCAGGACACCAGAGTGTACAGAGGATTTGAAATTGGAAGTGATCACTATTTAGTCTTGAGCAGGATAAAATTGAATTTCATATCGAAAAGAATAACATGTAAGAAAGTTTTAAAGCGAATAAAAGTTGAGCAGCTCTCAGATGTAAACTGTAGACTAAAATACAGAAATATTATTGAAAAGAAAATGAAAGAGTTTGAGAACAGGAATCAAACCTTGGAGATTCAGTGGCAAACTCTGAAGGAAACATTGATTGATTCTGCCAGAGAGGCATGTGGTGAGGTTGTGTGCAAGGATAAAAAAATCAGAACTCCCTGGTGGACACAGGAAGTTAAAGAGGCAGTGAAGGAAAAGAAGAAAGCATATCAAAAGTTCCTGGCAAAAAAGTCAGCATATCAAAAGTTCCTGGCAAATAAGTCAGCTTTTACGCTTACAGAATACAGAGACAAATGTAAGAAAGCTAAACAGTGTGTAAAACGAGCTAAACAAAAGTTATGGGAGGACTTTGGCAAGAATATAGAAAATAAATATCAAGAAGGTGGCAAAATATTCTGGAGGTTGTTGAAGAAGCTTAGGAATGGAGGAAAGAGTGCTGTAAAAGGAGTTAGAGATTATAAAGGTGACATGAAAACAGGAGTAAAAGATATCCTTGAAGTATGGAGTAATTATTTTGAAAAACTGCTAAATGAAACAAGCAGTGATGACAGCACAGTGATAAAAAACACTGATCAGGCATGCAGTCAGGAATACATATCCATACTTGAAGTAGAAAAAGCCATCAAAGGCTTGAAATGTGGAAAGGCAGCAGGAGTAGATGATATTCGACCAGAAATGCTGAAGTATGGTGGTATAAGAGTCTTACAGTGGCTGCACTGCATAGTTCAGAAAGCCTGGACAGAGGGACGAATTCCCAATGATTGGAGTAGAGCTCTCATAGTACCCATATATAAAAAGGGAAATAAAACTGAATGTGAGAATTACAGAGGTATTTCCCTACTGAGTGTTCTTGGCAAGATCTATGCAAGTATACTTGAGAAACGGTTGAGAAGAATTGTGGAAGAAAAGCTTGGTGAAGAACAAGCTGGATTCAGGCCAAATAGAGGCTGTCAGGATCAGATCTTCACTTTACGACAAATAGTCGAGAAAGCATGGGAATATAACAAAGATCTGTATTTAAGTTTTGTCGATTTGGAAAAGGCATATGACAAGGTGCCAAGAGAGAAGCTATTCAATACGCTGCAGTTATATGGTGTCAGTGGGGCATTATATCAAGCAATACTTAGTCTTTATTTGAGTTGTGAGTCAGCAGTTAGAATTGAAGGAAGTACAGGAAGATGGTTTAATGTTAAATCTGGTGTGAGACAAGGATGTACATTATCCCCTCTGTTATTCATTATCTATATGGATCACATTATGAAGGAATGTGGTATTGGACCTGATATCAAAATTGGAGATGTTAATGTCAGCTCTTTGCTTTATGCAGATGATGTTATACTTCTAAATAAATCCGCTACAAGTCTGCAAGATTCTCTGACTAAATTGAATAGCTGTTGTAATAGATATGGTATGAAGGTCAGCAATAAAAAGACAAAGACAATGAAAATAGGCAGAATCATTGAAAATGTCAACTGTGTTGTGAATGGAGAACCTGTGGAACAAGTAAAACATTTCAGCTACTTAGGCACAATTTTTACTGAAGATGGTAAACTAAATATAGAAATAGACAACAGAATCAGCAAAGCTGGTATCGTGGGAAGTCAATTGAATAAATTCATATGGAATAAGAAAGAAATTAGTCGGAACACTAAATTAGCTGTATACAAGACTGTGTTCAAACCAATTTTAACTTATGGATCTGAGAGCTGGGTCAGAAGTAAAACACTTGACCAAAGACTAGAGACCGCAGATATGAGAGCCCTGAGAAAGATTAGAGGCGTGAACAGATGGCATCAATGGCAATATCATATTAAAAATGAGGATATTAGGAAAGAACTTGACATTGTCAGCATCCAGGAATGCGTTAGCAGAGCTAATCTCAGATGGTATGGTCACTTAAATAGAATGGGAGAGGAAAGATTAGCAAAACAAGTGTTCTCTGCCAGGTTGGCAGGAAAACGACCCAGAGGAAGACCAAGATATAGGTGGATTGATACGGTACAAAGTGCCTTAGACGATAGAAATATAAGATCTGATAATGTTGGAGTCTTGACAAGTAACAGACTGATTTGGAGGAAAATTGTAGATAGGAAGTTAGTAATGATGTAATTTTTTCATGTAGTACTGTCATATCCTGTACACCCCTTGAGGGTACATGGCAGGAATTTGATGATGATGATGATGAAGAACATGTAAGAAAGTTTTGAAAGCAAATAAAAGTTGAGCAGCTCTCAGATGTGAACTGTGGACTAAAATACACAAACATTATTGAAGAAAAAATGAAAGTGTTTGAGAACAGGAATCAAACCTTGGCGATTCAGTGGCAAGCTCTGAAGAAGATATTGATTGATTCAGCCAGAGAGGCATGTGGTGAAGTTGGCTAAACACTGTGTAAAATTAGCTAAGGAAAGACTTTGGCAAGAACATAGAAAATAAATATCAGAAAGGTGACAAAATATTATGGATGCTGTTGAAAAAACTCAGAAATGGAGGAAAAAGTGCTATAAAAGGAATTAGAGATGATAAGGGTGACATGAAAATCAGAGAAAAAGATATCCTTGATGTATGGAGCAATTACTTCAAAAGCTGTATAACTGAGAGAAGACCTTCACATAGCCTTTAAAGGAATGCGGAGAACCGACCAGGGCTTCTGACCTATTATCCAATCCTAACCTTCTCGTGGTGCACCCTGTTAGGTATCTACCTGGATACTGAACAAACGAGGATAGGCTGGCAATTTGGGATTTAGCCGACCAAATTGTATTCTTATTGGCTTAAACCACAATATTAAATGATGGTACAACATGACAGAATTTCATGCCTGCTGGGACAAGGCCTCCCGTTGTATTCGCCAGGAAACCAGGGCAAACAGCGAAAAGTCAGCTACTGGAACAAACTCTAAAACACACCCCAACTCAATATCACTAGAGTTGAAGATCGGTACTATCAACATAAGAAGCCTGAGTGGCAAAGAAAATGGTGCTAGCTAAGGAATTGGATAAGTACCAGATTGATATAATAGGAGTGACTAAAACAAAAAAAGGCAAAACCTGGTGAGATCTTTCTGAGTAATAAATACAAAATGTTATATTCAGGCAATCACAATCAAGGAAAAGGAGTAGCCACAGTATTCAACACTAAATATGAGGCTAATCTTCTTGAATGGCAGACAGTCTGAAGTAGAGTGATGTGGGCTAATATCAGAATGGGGAACTGGACAATGAGACTTATTTGTGCCTATGGTCCCACAGAAGGTTCTACTAAAGTAGAAGTGGAGGAATTTTTGACGCTTTAGAAAAAGCAACTGACACAATGAAAAAGGAAAAGTTGTTCCTTGTTGGAGATCTAAATAGTAGAGCAGAAAATGATTGTCAGACATACAAAAATATTTTGGGAAAATTTGGAGAAAAGAGCAAAGCTAATAATAATGGCAAATACCTATTGGATTTCTGCTCAGGACATGGATTCGTTATTACTAACACCATGTTCCAACAGAAAAATGTGCACAAATTCACATGGAGAGATTGCTCAAGGAATAAGAAAAGTCTCATCGACTATGTTATTGTTTTCTCTCTGGTGCAGGGCACTAAAGTGTACAAAGGATTAGAAATTGGAAGTAATCACCATTTAGTCTTGAGCAGGATAAACATTTCTTTTCATATTGAAAAGAAAAATATTTAAGAAAATTTTAAAGTGAATAAAAGTAGCAGCTCTCAGATGTGAATTGTAGACTGAAATATACAAACATTATTCAAGAAAAAAAATGAAAGAGTTTGAGAACAGGAATCAAACCTTGGCGATTCAGTGGCAAGCTCTGAAGAAAACATTGATTGATTCAGCCAGAGAGGCATGTGGTGAGATCTGCAAGGATAGAAAAAATCAGAACTCCATGGTGGACACAGGAAGTTAAATAGGCAGTGAAGGAAAGGAAGAAAGCATATCAAAAGTTCCTGGCAAACAAGTCAGCTTGTGCTCTTAGAGAATATAGAGACAAATGTAAGAAAGCTAAACGCTGTGTGAAACACTGGCTAAACAAAAGTCATGGGAAGACTGTTGTAAGAACATAGAAAATAAATATCAAGAATGTGGTTAGATATTCTGGAGGATATTCTTTGTTGAAGAAGCTCAGAAATGGAGGAAAGAATGCTGTAAAAGGAACTAGAGATAATCAAGGTGATCGTCAACTCACTCAGTTTAACAGAACTACAATACATGAAAAATCATGTAACACGTGGGCGTACAACACGTATCCATGATACTGACTGAAGCTTCTCAACACATGCACGCATTGTCATGCATAGTTTCAAACTTAACTGCCTAACAGTTAGCAATGTTTCCTTATTCTCTCATATTTTTTTGTGTGTACCGTTCAGCCTTGACAAAGCTAGACAGTCGCTAGCGAAACTGGTAGGCAGGATTATATTAATAAAGTACCGATGGTCTCATAACCACAAAAAGTCTCATTTTTAAGTATTTTATGACCAAATATGTATAATTTAAACTGCATATTATTATTATTTACGGCATCTCCATGCAGTCCAGAGACTCATCACTCGTAGGGAGTATTCCACAAACCCATTACCATCTTGGTCACTCGTTTCTGAATCTTTTCTACCACCTCCTGGTCCCCAAACAATCCAGGTGACCAAATCTGTGCACAGTAGTCAAGATGTGGCCTAATCATAGCTTTATATAGAGGGATAATAACTTCCTTATCGTTACATTTTTGCATGTTTTTCAACATCCAGGTGATTTGTTGAGCTATTTTACCAATTTTGCAATATGCCCTTTGAACTTTAGCTCTTTGTCCATCATTATCCCCAAGTCCCTAGCCTCATCAATTTCCTGCAGATCAATACTCATCAATATCACACGCCTTATGCAACCTTTTCATATTTTCAACCTGAAGTGCATAACCTTACCTTTTGCAACATTAAATTGGTAATCATTATCTTTTGCCCACAATGCTAATTTATTTAAATCATTCTGCAGGATATCTTTATCAACTATTGCTCTATCCAGTTTTGCATCATCAGCAAACAACTGAATATCCCCTCTTAAATCTTTCCTTATTGTCATTGATATACAAATTAACCATGAGGTACTCCACTAGTCACTATCATTCTCCTAGACTCCAGTCTACCATATACTACACTCTGTCATCTGCCCCCCCCCCCCAATCTATACTACTAGCCTAATATCCATTCCCGTTCTCTCCAGTTTTTGTAATAGTTTTTCCATATGGTATTCTGTCAAATGCCTTGGCAAAGTTGGCAGTACCATTGCTTTTATCCAGTTTTGCTATCATGTTATTATAAAATGTGAATAAGTTACTAGTATTGCATCCCTATCTACCCACTGTTGTATTTTATCTTTCACCAACTTTTCCAATACTCCCAATATATTAATTAGTCTGTAGTTTGCTACCTCTGTCTTTGAGCCACCTTTATGCAATGGTAATATCTTACCCTCTTTTCACTCCCTTGGAACACTGCCAGAACTGACACTTAGATTGAACAACTTTTAGTCAGAGGCAGTGCCAATTCTCTTGCACTTTCACATAGTACACGGGCTGATATGACATTCAGTCCCACCGCTGTGTTCACATTCATGTTTTTTTTTAATATGCTGAACACCTCCTGTTCATCTACCTCAAAGTTGATATGCATCTCTGTAACATCAACAATTGTAAAATCACCACCTGGATGATACACCTTTGCAAAATGATCACTTAGCAACTGAACTATTTCTTTTAGTTCAGTCACCTTCCTACCATGAACATTGTTTAAAGTCATTCTACCATTGCCATTTTTCCTCTTACTTGCTGCAATATACTAGCATTATGAATCTTTGTAATTATATTTTCTTAATCACATGTTATTTTTTTTATTTTTTTATTTTTTTTTAATCAATGAAAAGTTCCTTTGATAAAGGAGATAGAAGATGTAAACTCATTGGGCAGAAAAATTTGCATGCGTATTTCTGATTATTAATTCATTGAGCTTATGATTTTATGTGCTGGAGGTGAATGCAATTGTTCAACTGAGAAATAGTTTCTGTTCTTATCTCCCCTGCAGAAATCAAAAATACAATCAAACTTTGTTTTAAAAAAAAAAGTCTGTTATTTCTATAAAGTAATCATCGACTTCATTTGATTTTATTTATGAAAGAAAACTTATAATCCTGTGATGGGATGTTTCACATATATGTCTGCTTCAAAAAATGCAGTTTCTGACACATATTAGCCATTTTTAAAATACATATTTCACATAAAACTTCATGATTTTTTATTTATGTACTTTTTAACCCAGTTGATTTCTGAAGTGGTGGGAAGAGAACAGAGAGATCATAGAATTAATGTGCCTTTCTCTGGAAATAAACTCCCGTTTTAATTATTTTGAAATAGGTTGTTAGGACTTTTACTACTTTTAGCAGTACAATGAAACTTCATCTTTCTTTGACTATAATGGTTCATTCTCAATTCGACTTGTTTCTAATTGTCACTAAATACAGTACAGAGATCCCAATCTGTGTTGTTCATTTAGTGCTATAATAAAATTATCACTATGTTTTGCTTGCATCTGTTGGGAAGGGATGTTTTTTAACATATAGAGGCATTTTCATTTTAATGTATATTATTTGTCAGTTATTTATATTTCACAACAAATCTCTCTCTCAAAATGAAAATGAGAACATGCATGTCTAGTGATTATAGGATGCCATGTAATTTGTTTCACTTCTGAGCAACTTACTGGATACACACACAGTACTACAACTGTAAAATATTATTGATTCATTTGTAATGTTGCTTAAAGTTCAAAGCTGTTTAAAGAAGGAGACATCAAGGTGGCCTTTTAAGCGACATGAAGTACTGGCTTCTAACATAATATCCAGTCTTCACATTCTCATGTGTAGGTATATACTGAACAAATGAGGATGAGATGGAAGTTTTGGATTTAATTGAGCAAACTATATTCTTATTAGCTTAAAATAAAATCATGATAATACAGCATGATAGGATTTCATTATTATCATCAGTGTAAGAGGGATCAGTGGAAAAGAAGTGGAATGGGCAGAATAATTAGAGAAGTACTACATTGACATAATTAGTGTTGCTGAAACAAAAAAAGACAAAAGGAGGTGACATCTTTCTAAATAACAATTACATGATGTTATGGATGCTATTTTCAGGCAGTAATGATCAGGAAAAGGAAGTAGATATGGTACTCAACCATAAACAAAAGGGCATACCTTCTCAAATGGCAGACAATATCGGGTAGAGTGATCTGAACAAGCATCAAAATGGGGAATTGGACAGCGAGAATTATTTGTGCCTGTAATCCCACAAAAGTTCTACTAAGGAAGAAATGCATGATGTTGTTTCAGGAAATTAACATTGTAGACAATATAATAACCAAATAAATATATTTATTATTTCTAATACTTAACCAAAGTGTTAAATTGGCATCTTCAGGGGATTAATACACTTGTATCAACATATGCATGCAGTCGTGCTTCAATAAATGAGAATGAACGTTAGAAATACAGGGAGACCTATAGTTCTTTAAACTGTGCGACCTATTCTTTAAAGGTACCTATGGCATGACTATCAACAATAAATTACACGATAATCACAGTAATTAACTTTAATGAAATGAAAGTATAGATATTTCATACTGAAAATAACAGTACATAGAAACAATCAAATCAGAAAAATGGGAATACAAGGTACATACAGTAGTCAGTGGTTTACTAATTAAAAACTGTTGCCACTTGCTAGAAATTATTATTAATAAATAATATTATTAAAAACTATTTTTGATGGTTACATAAAATAAGAATCTCCCAAACTTTTTTGAAAAGGCGTTCATATTTAATATGATAAGATTTAATATATAATTTATATATATATATATATATATATATGTTAAAGATACCAAGTAATTTTAATTTACCAAGTAATTTTATTTATACCCAAGGTAAAAATACTTTCTACATATATATACAGGGTGTTCGGGATAAATTTGACATATTTATAATTAATTATATTTTTCCGTAAGTTACATGTATTAACACACACTTCTCTTCATTTAAAAGTTTGGACCCTTCTTCATTCATATACAAGATGTCAGAAAGGATGGATAGCTGGAACCCACCTGAATCATGGAAGAGAATAACTTGTATCATGATGATTCGTGCCCGCCATCAAAATAAGGATATTACGACTGCTGCCCAATGCTCCCTGAATACAGTAAAAACAATCAGGCATGAACTAGAGACTTGCAATGGTGACTACGAGGATGTAGCAAGAAGAAAGATCCCTAGCAGACGATCTGATTGCGTTCGTACAGCAGAATTCCTCGCAAATCTGCAGGAACAGGTGTTGAAGAACCCTGGCATTGGAATTCGGGCTTTGTTCGTGGAGTTGCTAACTGTAGTCAAGCCCTGGATAACAAGGGTAGCCAATGGTAGGCCGCATGTATGGCAGCAGGATTCGGCCCCTTGCCACACCTCTGGGAAAGTCAAAAATGGTTGTCTGAAAATTTCTACGACTTCACAAGTCCAAATGTTTGGCCTCCAAACTCCCCAGACCTTAACCCCATGGATTATTTTGTATGGGGCGCAGTTGAAAAAGACACCAGTCGCACTTCCAGTAATACAAAAGCCCAGTTAATGGATAAAATTAAAACAGTTTTTGCGGCCCTTCCCAGGGAGACTGTAGCATCAGCTTGTTCGAGGTTCCGAAGCAGAATTGAAGCTGTGATCGATGCTAATGGTGGTTATTTTGAGTAAATCTTGTTGATAGTATTGTAATTAACTCTGCCTGTAATGTTTTTTTGTCAATTCATTAAATTTAATAGATACAAAGAAGATTTTCTTTTTCCTTACGAAACTGTCAAATTTATCCCGAACACCCTGTATATATATATATATATATATAATATATAATATTAATTTACTAAGATTTAATATGAAAAGGCTTTCATATTACCCGTTTCTATGGAGAAGATGAGCTTCATCCCACTGGATACTGTGTTTAGCGTCAATACTATGTTGTGGGATGAAGCTCGTCTTCTCCATAGAATCAAGTTTAAATATGAATGCCTTTACAAAGAAAGTTGCAAAGCCCTTTTACATCAGCTAAATCAGAATCAGAAGAATTGTCTCTCTCTCCCAAAAGTTGGGAGATTCTTATTTTATGTAACCATCAAAAATAGTTTTTAATAATATTATTTATTAATATTAATTTCTAGCACGCGGCAAGTTTTTAATTGGTATACCACCGACTACTGTATTCCCATTTCTTTGATTTGCTTGTTTCTATATACTGATGATGTACTTTATTTTCAGAGAAATATCTGTGCTTTTATTTCATTTAATTTAATTACTGTCGTTATCATGTAATTTATTGTTTGTGCCACCTATTGACTTTGTTTGGATGTTATTAGCTGTTGGGCTGATTGCCTGCAAATAAGTTTCCCATATGAGAGACAGTTTGATGCAACCATATTTATTCAGGTTAGGATGATTCCTGATGGCAGAAGTAGAGTAAGATAGCATTTTTCCATTGAATCCTGTGACAGGTATCAGCAGCATGGTCTTTCAAACCTGAGTGGCCATAATGGCCACTAAGCTACAAACCATAGCATGAATGGTTGTAGCTGCAGCATAACTGCAGAGCACCTGAAAAAAAAAAAAGTGGAGGTTTTTTTTTTTTTTTTTTTTTTTTTTTTTTTTTTGTCATTAGAAAAAGCAACCAATGCAAAGAAAATGCTGGTCCTTGTTGGAGATCTAAACAGTAGAATATGAATGCCAATCATGTAGGTATGTTTTGAGAAAATTTTGTGAAAAGTACAAAGCTAATAATAATAATATGTACCTACTGGATTTCTGTTCAGGACATGGGGTTAGTAATGACTAGACTATGACATAAAAATATACATAAATTCACATTAATAGAAGACACAAGAAATAAAAAAAAAGACTAGGTGACTGAGTTGACATTCTTGCTGGTCTGGAACACCAGGGTATACAGAGGATCTGAAATAGGAAGTGAATGTTTAGTTTTAAGCAGGATAAAACTGACTATCATATTCAAAAGAAAAGCGTGTAAAAAAGTTTTAAAAAGAATGAAAGTTGAGCAGCTTTTGGCGTTTAACTGTAGACTCAAATATACAAAATTATTTAAGAAAAAATATGAATTCATTTGAATACAAGAATCAAACCTTGGAAATTCAGCCAGGGAAGCTTATAATGAATTTGTTGACATGGATAGAAAAATTGGAATTCCATAGTGGAATCAGAAAGTTAAAGAAGGCAGTCATGAAAAGGAGAATGCATATTGAAAGTTTCTTACCATGTAAGTTAACTTTCGCTCCATGAAAATATAAAAAAAACATGCAAGAAAGCATAGCAGTGTGTAAAAACACATGAACAAGTCATGGGGCAACTTTGATAAGAATATGAAAGATAAATATCAGGAATGTGGCAAAATGTTCTGGAGGTTATTGAAGAAACATAGAAATTTTCTACTATTTGGAATTGAGTATTAAATAAAACAAGAATTGACAGAACAGCAGTAGAAATTATTCATCAGCATTGCAATCAGAAGGACGCGTATCGAAAACCCATCAAAACCTGAAATTTTTGAAAGGCAGCTGAGGCAGATAATATTGACCAAAAATGCTCAAATATTTGAAGTATGCATCACTGCATAATTCATATGGTCTGATCAGAGGGTTGAATTTGGGTGATTGGAGTAGAGCTCATATTATCTGCCTGTAAAAAGGGAAATAAAACTCACAATTTGACAATTAGAGGAATTTCTCCAATGAGTGTTTGAGATAAGATTTATGGAAGCATATTGAGAAGAGGCCAAGCAAAATTGTAGAAGATAACATCATGATCAGATTTCCACTTAAGACATATAGTTAAGAAATCATGGGAAATATAATAAGGATCTATATGTATATTTTGTAAATCTGAAAAAGGCATATGACTAAGTGCTATAAGAAAAGCTGTTAAAAATGCTACATTTGTATGATGTAGACATGACACTATATCAAGCTTATATAGTGTGTACTTTAGTTTTAACTCATCAGTTAGAATTAAAGGAAATATAGGAATATAGTTTGATGGAAAATCAGGTGTTAGACCAGGGTACACATTATCTTCACTCTTATTCATCAATATGGATCACACTGTGTAGGAAAGAGGCATCATGGGAAAGGCTGGAATCCTGCAGACTTGGACTCGATTTATTTAACTAAAATGAATAACTGAATCACTAATTTCTCTCTTATTTGATATGGCAAGCAGTAAAAAGACAAAGACTATGAAAATGATCAGGAACAATGAAAAACATTAGCTGCATCCAATGTGATGTACTGTAGAACAAGTAACACATTTCAGCTATTAGGCACAATCGTTCATGAGAATGGCAAATTAATATGGAAGTAGATAACAGAAGCAAAGCTGGAATGGTAATGAGTCAACTGAATAAATTTATATCAAATAAGAGAGAAATTAGTCAAAACACTAAACTGGCTATATAGACAGTGTTCGAACCAATTTCAAATTATTTATTTGAGAACTAGGTTAGAAATAAAAGGATCAAAGACTAGAGACCACCAGTACTTGAGAAAAATTAGGGGGAATGATCAGGTGGTATCACTGGCAGAATCATATTAAAATCGAAGATATTGGGAAGGAGCTTAAAATTGTTAGCATTCAGGATGTGTTAGAAGAGTTGATCTAGGGTAGTATGATCACTTAAACAGAATGAGAGAAGAAAAGTTCAGCAATATGGAAGACTTGACAGATAACATACTACTTTGGAGGAAACATGCTAATAGGAAGTTAGTAATAATATAAACTCTTCATGTAGTACAACCATAATATCCTAAATACAATTCAGTGTACAGGATACTATAATAATATCCAGTACACTTAAAGAATGTGCAGTAATTTGGTGATTATGACAGATTCATTTTCTCCATCTACATAGTTTTGGTTACACTGGAAGTGTATACCATGATTTGTGGTCTTTTTACCTATTGCACAAGCATGTCTCACCCCAAGGTCAAGTACAGCATCATTCAATTTGTCCCTGTCTGTTGCAGGTGTGTTAAAAATGTTTCAGTGAAGCAGTTTGGTATTTCCCCATAGGATACTATAGCTAATTTCACCTCCATGCTGGGCCAGTCCAGACTTATGAAGATTTATGAGTTTAATATAACATTGATGTGCAGAGATTTGCTTTTCATCTGAAAGGGTAAGGCCTTCTGAATTGAAGTAAAAAAAAAAGTTTGCAGGAACATGGGATCCAATAATAAGTTTACCCTCATTTATTTCCTAAAGAGTACAACTTACAGTTTTTCAAATCCAGTGTTAATTAATAGCTCTTGTTTCTTCTGAACTTTCTCGCCATCTACTGTGTTAATACTATAGATTGTACAACCTCTCGTGTGGAATCCCATTAAAAAGAAATTCGAAAAAATTTTAAATGGAGAAATCAGAAAAAAACTTGACATTGTTAGCATTCAAGAATGTGAGGCAAACTAATCTCGGGTAATATGTTTGTTTATATATAATGGGAAAGGAAGTATTATCAAAACAGGTGTTCAATGGCAGGAAGAAGACCTAGAGGAAGACGTAAATAGTCATAAAAGTTTCAAATGGAACTGTCCATCTTGACAGTATTGAAGACCTAATACATTATTCATGTCCATAAGGATATATGCTTTGCATTATGGGATACTAAGGCAAGTGATGTGAAGTCATTAACTTCTATATATGAGTTGCCCCAGTCCTGAAAGTACTTCAGGCACAAACTTTGTTTGCTTATACTTGGATAAAGGATTTTTTTTTATTTATTTTTTTTTAAATTTCGTATTAAAACACAAGTAGCACAGTAATAAGTAAGTGGTACAACATGATTTACAACAAATTAGGATACATTACAATGAGATCAGCTTAGATTTGGTAGGTGAATTATACAGGAAATAATAATTAAATATGAAAAAAATGAAACTATACATAACTTATATACAATAAATATGGTCAGATGTTCCTCCAGTATCTTGCACAATCAACTTCTCTTTTTGTACAGGATATAAGGTCCTCTTTTGTGCAAGGCAATGGAAGAAGGGGACAAGAAAGATGTTCCATGGACTGGGTTGTTCTACACTCACAACTGTCTGGGCCAGTGAGGTAGCTCCATTTGATGAGGTTTTGTTTGCAGCGTCCTGTTGTTTGAAGTCTGTTGAAGGGATAAAGGATTAAACCAAGTATATAATTTCTTGGTATCTTTAATTTATAGTATAACCAAGTGGAAAAACTTCCCAACAGTATCCATAATGGCCAGTACTCTTAAGGGTACTGGACATTGGGATAATGTGTGTCGAGAATTTTATAATGATGACATGCTTTATGAAGATTATTTTAGTTCCAAGAGTCTGACTTACATATTCCTTTTGAGTGATCTCTCAATGTAAGGGCACCTCTTTGTCATCATCAAATTCCTGACATATACTTTAGTGGGGTGTATAGCATCTTATGATAGTATAACATGAAAAGTTACATCATTACTAACTTCCTATCAACAATTTTCCTCCAGATTAGCCTGTTATCTGTCAATATTAAAATATTATCAGATCTTATATTTCTGTCTTCTAAGGCACTTTTTACTATATCAATCCACCTATACAGTGGTTCAAAATTCCATGTACAAACTTTGAGGGGAGGTAGAGAACATCAAAATCAACCATATTCACATAGGACCAGAAATGCCGAAAGTGATAGGTGGCACTGTTCGCCAGCGCTCCAGGTGAGCAATTGGGGCTTCCTTATTCAAGTTTTCGACATCGTACGAAGAACGTGTCATTTTACGAATGCTGAGAGGGCAGACATGCACCTTGTTTACAGGTTAGTTGACGGTAATGGATGAGCCGCGGTACGAATGTATCGCGAAAGGTACCCAAGCAGACTTGTACCGCATCACCAAATGTTTGCGCATTTACATCAGAATTTGTGTGACTATGGATCATTCAGGGATCGCAGGCATGATAGTGGACAGCCACGATCGACGCGAAATCCCGTCATGGAAGAGGAAGTGTTGCATGCGATGGACAATAATCCAGGGACAAGCACACGTCCCATTGCCTCTGCTATAGGAGTATCTCGATCCAGTGTATTGCACGTTTTGCACTCTGAGTCCTTACATCCATTTCATCTGCAACGGGTCCAGTTACTGATGGCTGAAGATTATCCTCGACGTGTGAATTTGCGCAGTGGTTTCTGCAGAAAAGTGCCGTAGACCCGGATTTTCCAACGTGTTTTGTTCACTGATGAAGCTTCATTTACCCACGAAGGGGTCTTCAATCACCACAATGCTCATGTGTGGGTCCATGAGAACCCACACGCTGTGCGATCACACTGTACAACAATGCTTTACCATTAATGTATGGGCAGATATCTTCACTGACCGTTTAGTTGGCCCATACCTGTTACCACCCCGACTGGACTCCCATAAGTATCGGACCTTTCTGGAAGAAGTTCTGCTGGATTTACTAAACAATGTTCCAATGACTGTGCATCAGCAGATGTGGTTCCAACACGACTGGGCTCCAGCCCATTTTGGCATTTCTGTGCATCAGTATTTGGACAGGTCCTTTGGGACTCGATGGATTGGGCACGGTGGGCCCGTCGCATGGCCCCCATGCTCACTTGATTTATCGAGTTGATTTCTTTCTGTGGGGGACCTTAAGGTGGTGTACGAAATGCCTGTTGCCTCTGACATGGACCTTGCGGCAAGAATCGCCATCAGCGCTGCTAATATCCGGGAAACTCCAGGTATTTTCAAAAATGTACAGCAATCAATGAGTCGTCGGTGTCAGGCATGCATCACTGCTAAGGGTTGTAACTTTGAGCACCTGATGTGAAACCATATTATGCATCCAACTAGTATTGAACTGTTCAGTTATGCCAAAGTTTTTTACACTACTTACTGCCTTGTGTTATTTCTTTATCATTGTGTCCCTTAGTACCTTCCAGTGGCGTTTCTGGTCATGCTTTCCTATGTGAATATGGTTGATTTTGATTTTCTCTACCTCCCCTCAAAGTTTGTACGTGGAATTTTGAACCACCCTGTATATATCATGGTCTTCCTCTGGGTTTTTTCCTGTCAACATGCAAAGCACACTTGTTTTGCTAATCTTTCTTCTCCTATTCTGTTTAAGTGATCATACTATCTGATATTAGCTCTGCTAATACATTCCTGAATGCTAACAATGTTGAGTTCTTTTCTAATATCCTCAGTTTAAATATGATACTGCCATTGATGCCATCTGTTCACTCCACTAATCTCTTTCAGGACTCTCATATCTGTGGTTCCCCGTCTTTGATCATGTGTTTTATTTCTAACTTAACTCTCAGATCCATAAGTTAAAATTGGTTTAAGCACTGTCTTGTATACAGCTAATTTAGTGTTTTGACTAATTCTATGTCTGTTTCCATATTTAATTCCACCTTCACTAAAAATTGTGCCTAAATTGCTGAAATGTTGAAGACTTGTACTGAATTTATTCAGAAGTATAACATCATCCACGTAAAGTAAAGAGCTAAGATTAACATCTCCGATTTTGATATCAGATTTAACACATTGACCGCCGTATGAATCATATTTGCTTCACATAAAGATTTTTCTTTCAGGTCGCTTAGTTCACCAGTGATTCATATCTAAATGAAACGCTTATGGGTAATGGAAATGTGGGGCCTGGTAAACAGGTTTATATAGTTAGCGCAGTAGAATTTCAACTACATGTACAACAGGTGGCCTATTATAGGGGTTTTATTTTTACCTGATTTAGGCCAATTTCTAATGCTGAATAAAACAATAACAATGGTGCTAAATATTTATTTATAATATATGTCATAAATGTGTCAAATCATAAATTTTTCTTCTAAAAAATTGAAAACTAATAAACAAAAAAATGACAGACAATAGACAAATAGATATGAAAAAAATAATTAGGTGAAATTATTACTAAACAATTACAAACTGCAGTTATGCACAATAGTAAAACAGCGAACACAGTAAAATTTTTTGCACTGAACACATTACCATCGTGTTTGTGTCGCCTTAGATGTTGCATATTTTCTATTATGTTCTTCGTTTAACTTTTTGTAGCAAGATGTACATCTTCTCCTATTACTGGTACCAACCTCTTCTAAAATATGTTTTTCCTTGTCTGAAGTCGAAGTGACATTATTTTCCTTTGGTGTAATTCCTAATAACTCTTTTGTGATTTTTTCTCTAAATTCTGTGATGCTAATGTTTTTATCAGTAACTCGCTTATATACTATAAAAGCATTCACCACAGCAGAACCTAAGAGAATTTCAACTGCTAGTTTTCGGTACCATTTCACACTTCTTCGAAGACAAGAAGCATAGGCTTTTACCTGATCGGATAGATGGATAAAACTTTTGCTTTTGTTATAGTCCATAATAACTTCCCGCTTTTGCACTTCATTACCATTTCTTGCTGTAAGGGATTTCATTTTGTTTGTGTGTTTTGTTGATAACATAAGCACTTAACGTTTATCGCACTATTTTATTACCACCACCCTGTGTCACTTTCTTTACCAATTATTTCACCCTTTTTCAATTTCTTCTGGGTACCATCCTGTGGAATTCCCTTTCAATTTTTTCTCAAAGTGCCTACAATGTGTGTTTGTCTATTCAAAAGTTTATGCGCTAATTCAATACTGTATAATAATTATCTAAAAATATTGTGTCCCACCACCCATTATGTCGATCTGGTACTTATCTAATTCCTCAGCTAGCCCCATTTCTTTGCAATTCAGTCTTCTTATGTTGATAGTACTGATCTTTAATTCTAGTGATGTTGGTTTGGGGTTTGTTTTCAGATTTGTTCCAGTAGCTGACTTTTCACTGTTCGAAAAGTCAGCTACTGGTTCCCTGGCAAAAACAACGGGGGCCCTTGTTTAACCAGGTGACGTCCCAGCTAGCAAAAATTTTGTCATGTTGTACCATCATTTTTTTTTTTGGTTTAACCAATAAGAATACAATTTGGTCGGCTAAATCCCAAATTGCCAGCCCATCCTCGTTCATTCAGTATCCAAGTAGATACCCAACAGGGTGCACCACAAGAAGGTGAGGATTGGACATTAGGTCAGAAGCCCTGGTCGGTTCTCCGCATTCCTTTAAAGTCTATGTGGAGGTCTCATGAGATCTTTCTGAGCAATAAATACAAAATGTTATATTCAGGCAATGACAATCAAGAAAAAGAAGGAGTAGCCATAGTATTCAACACAAAATACGAGGCTAATCTTCTTGAATAGCAGTCAGTCTCAAGTAGAGTAATGTGGGCAAATATAAGAATGGGGGAACTGGACAGTATGACTTATTTGTGCCTATGGTCCCACAGAAGGTTTTACTAAGGTAGAAGTGGAGGAATTTTTTGAGGTTTTAGAAAAAGCAACTGACACAATTATTACTATTACTATTATTACGGGCAACTCCAGGGAGTCATTAGACTCATCGAGGGAGGCCCCAATCATATTCATCACAACTATTCGACATTCATACAGTATCTATCATACCTCGCCTTAAACTCATTCACTGTCACAGCATCCACCACAGACTCAGGGAGCACATTCCACTCATTCACTACTCTAAAAGTAAAGAACCCAGCTCTAACACCTTGACTAACCACACTTTTGCCCAGTTTCCATGGATGTCCCCTAGTCCTCCCACAACCAGCCCTGTTCTCAAAAATATCTTCTGAATTAATTTTATAGAAACCCTTCAGTAATTTGAATGTCTCAATCATATCTCCCCTCCTCCCCCTATCAACCAATTTTTGCAACCCACAAATCCTCAACCTGTTCTCATACGGTTCATTCCACAGACCTGCTATCATCTTGGTCACTCGCCTCTGGATCCTCTCCACCTCCTCCCCATCAAGAAGAAACCTAGGTGACCAAATCTGAGCACAGTAGTCGAGATGGGGTCTTATTCAAGGCTCGATACAGAGGAACAATAACCTGCTTGTCTCTACTTGTCAACGTATTCTTCAGCAACCAAGTGATTTGATGAGCTGATTTGGCCACTTTTGCAACATGTCCCCTAAATTTCAATTCCTTATCCACCAACGCTCCTAATCTCGTACCTCATCTATTTCCTGGAGCACGGTTCCACCAATGCAGTAAACTGCCTCCAATCTTTTCACCCCAAAATGCATAACCTTACATTTTGCCACATTAAATTGACATCCATTCTTCCTAGCCCAGACCTCCAATCTATCCAAATCATCCTGCAAAATTTTGACGTCATCTACATTCACTATTGCCCTACCCAACTTCGCATCATCCGCAAACAAATGAACTGTTCCTCTCAGATCCTTTCCTATATCATTTATGAACAAATTAAACAGCAGTGGTCCAAGAACAGATCCTTGTGGCACACCACTAGTCACAGGCCATCTTGTGGACTCTACTCCTGAGTAAACCACTCTCTGATATCTCTCCTTCAACCACCCTCCTATCCAAATCACCAACCTTATGTCCATTCCCATATGCTGCAATTTACTGATTAGAATTCCATGCGGTATCCTGTCAAAGGCCTTAGCAAGGTCCAGTAGAATCACTGTAAACCCATTACCCTTATCCAGTTCAGCCGTCACTGTGTTATAATACGTGAGCAAGTTACTGAGGCATGACCTACCCTTCACAAAACCATGCTGTCTCCGATACAGTATCCGATTTTCTTCTATCCAATCTTGTATTTTCCTCTTGACTATTTTCTCTAAGACCTTGATAATGATTCCTGTTATGCTGATTGGCTGGTAATTTTCAACAGCAGCCTTGGAACCACCTTTGTGCAGTGGAACTATTTTCCCCTCTTTCCACCCCCTTGGGACTGACCCAGTCCTGAGGCTCAAATTAAACAAAATGGTCAAGGGCACTGACAATTCTTTGGCCGCTTCACGTACGACACGAGCTGGTATACCATCCAATCCCACAGATGTATTGACATTGAGGTTCTATAATAGACTAGTTACCTCTACTTCATTCATCACAATTCCAGTATAAGCTGTTGGTTCTTCCATTTCTGCAAAGTCACCACCTGGATGATATACTCTTGCAAAGTGCTCACTCAGTAATTCCACAACATCGACTGATTCGGTTACCTCCCTACCCTCAGCATTTTTTAAGATCAGTCTACCATGAGCAGTTTTCCTTTTACTTGCAACATATTGAAAAAACTGTTTGGGATTCTCTTTAGCCTGCATGGCCAATTTCCTTTCGTAATCTGCTTTTGCTTTTCTTACCACCCTTGTTACCATCCTGGCCTGAGCTTTATACTGTTCCTGCACCTGATGGTCACCCTTCTCCTTAAATTCCCTCCACAATTGTTTCTTTTTTTGCAGCTCAAGTTTAATAGTGTTATTCATCCATTTAACCCCTACTTGATTTATTATTCGGACTCTTGGTATACAGTCAACCATTGCCTCCTGCAAACAGTTCTTAACCACCTCCCATGCACTATCAACATCCAGCCCTTGCAGTTTTATATGCCATGGCATTGAGCCAAGCACACACCTAAGCTTGTCATACTTACCAGCCCAGTAATTCCACATGTACCCTGTCTTAATTGTAAATTCGACTCCTTTAGCCACCTCCCAAGTCATGACCTTATGGTCACTCTCGCCAATTGGTGGCAACATGGTCATGTTCGTTACAGCTACATTCTCAGTTGCAATTACTAGGTCCAGCACTCTCTGCCCCCTGGTATTTTCCAATACATGTTGCCGTAGATAGTTGTCCCTTAATAACTGCATAAAATCCAATTCCTTCCTCCCATGTGCCCTCTCCTCTTTCCAGTCAATGTTACCATAATTGAAATCACCCATAATAATTACCCTCCTTCCACTCATTTCTTCTATTTGCTTATGCATACTATCCCCACCATCCACTCCATCACCCAGTCTATAGCAGCACCCAATTGTATATTTTGTTCTGCTAGATTCTATCTCACACCAAACAGCCTCAAATGTGCTTTTTTCCCCATCCTGCAATTCAACTTCTATACTCCTTGGCTGAAGCTCATCAGCTATCATCAATAACACTCCTTCCCCCTTTTTATTCACCCTGTCACTCCTGAACACGCTATACCCATCGCATTCAATCCCACTAGCTTTATCATCTTCTGTCAGCCATGTTTCACTAATACCGACAACCTGTGGCCTGGAAGTGCCAACTATGGCCAAAAAACTCTTCCTTCTTGTTCCTAATACTCCTGGTATTAGTGTACATGAATCGCAGAAGCCCATTTGTCCCATCCCTACTTTGTTGCCTTATACTAACTATCCCATTCTGATTTGTTGTCCGTCGTACTCGCCCGGGCATAATATACTCATTCATACACTTAACTGCCACCCCCCTAAAGTCTGCATATCTACTCCCCCCCTCTTAATAAATCTAGTTTCCCTGAGTCTGTACATCCACTTCCACATCATTCATCAACACTCTTTCAAGTCTCCGTACACCAACTCCATTCAAATGTAACCCATCGATCTTATATAAGTCCTTTTGCCCATCGAACTCATTCCACACATCCACAAATTCCACACCACTCTCCATGCATAACCCACGCATAAAGTCATTGGCAATTATGGCCCTCCTTCTAAACACTTGGCTGTCATACCGCGGTAAGATATTCACCATCCTAACTCTCTCGCTCTTCTCTTTTGCTACCTCAAACAACTCCCTCACATCCTCTATCATTTCCATTTTGTCCTCTTTCAAATCATTCGTTCCTGCCACGATTGTCATCTCTTTCACCCTCTGTTTTTGCAGTCGAATAGATTCGCTGACGTCCTTTATGTTCGCACCTGGCTGGTACGACCGTTAAACTCTCAATTATTACGCCTCTTAATAGCGAATCCCCATACAGCACTCGCTCCTTCATTTTATTGACGTTTACGAACATTCTATTATTTGCCGTCACAGACTTCCGCCGGTTATTTGTCGGTACGTTCAACACACATTTTTCCATACGCTCCAGTTGTCTTTTGGCTCTGTGTATCGCGCCATTCAAACGGGCAATTTCGCTACTAGCATTTATCTCACCATTTTCATTATCGATCAAATCATCCATTCTTTCTGTGTTTCTACCTTCATTTACACTTTCAGTGACGCTCTCACACCTATCTGGCACTACCACGCAATTCTCTAGCACACCTCCATTTTCTACATTCTGACTATCGTTAACGATATCAGTCTCGACACACGAAACACGTTTGAAGTCCTCATTCTCTTTACACTTTCTACACATATTAATTCCACTATCACTTTCTAACCAGACTCCCACCGCTCTTCGCAAGGCATACATCTCACAAAATGAAAAAGGAAAAGTTGGTCCTTGTTGGGGATCTAAATAGCAGAGTAGGAAATGATTGTGAGACATACAAAAATATTTTGGGAAAATTTGGAGAAAAGAGCAAAGCTAATAATGGCAAATAGCTGTTGGATTTCTGCTCAGGACATGGACTGGTTATTACTAACACCATGTTCCAACATAAAAATGCGCACAAATTCACATGGAGAGAAGAGGCTAGGAATAAGAAAAGTCTCATTGACTATGTTATTGTTGATAATGATGTTTTCTCCTTGGTGCAGGACACCAGAATGTACAGAGGATTTGAAATTGCAAGTGATCACTATTTAGTCTTGAGCAGGATAAAATTGAATTTCATATTGAAAAGAATAACATGTAAGAAAGTTTTAAAGCGAATAAAAGTTAAGCAGCTCTCAGATGTGAACTGTAGACTAAAATACACAAAGATTATTGTAAAGAAAATGAAAGAGTTTGAAAACAGGAATCAAACCTTGGAGATTCAGTGGCAAACTCTGTAGAAAACATTGATTGATCCTGCCAGAGAGGCATGTGGTGAAGTTGTCTGTAAGGATAAAAAAATCAGAACTCCCTGGTGGACACAGGAAGTTAAAGAGGCAGTGAAGGAAAAGAAGAAAGCATATCAAAAGTTCCTGTCAAATAAGTCAGCTTAGAGAATATAGAGACAAATGCAAGAATGCTAAACACTGTGTAAAACTAGTTAAACAAAAGTCCTGGGAGGACTTTGGCAAGAATATAGAAAATAAATATCAAGAAGGTGGCAAAATATTCTGGAGGTTGTTGAAGAAGCTTAGCAATGGAGGAAAGAGTGCTGTAAAAGGAGTTAGAGATGATGAAGGTAACATGAAAACGGGTGAAAAAGATATCCTTGAAGTATGGAGTAATTACTTTGAAAAAAACTGCTAAATGAAACAAGCACAGTTTCATTTCATTTCAAGTGATGACAGCACAGTGGTAAAAAACACTGACCAGGCATGCAGTCAGGAATACATATCCTTACTGGAAGTAGAAAAAGCCATCAAAGGCTTGAAATGTGGAAAGGCAGCAGGAGTAGATGATATTCGACCAGAAATGCTGAAGTATGGTGGTATAAGAGTCTTACAGTGGCTGCACTGCATAGTTCAGAAAGCCTGGGCAGAGGGACGAATTCCCGATGATTGAAGTATAGCTCTAATAGTATCCATATATAAAAAGGGAAATAAAACTGAATGTGAGAATTACAGAGGTATTTCCCTACTGAGTGTTCTTGGCAAGATCTATGCAAGTATACTTGAGAAACGGTTGAGAAGAATTGTGGAAGAAAAGCTTGGTGAAGAACAAGCTGGATTCAGGCCAAATAGAGGCTGTCAGATTCAGATCTTCACTTTACGACAAATAGTCGAGAAAGCATGGGAATATAACAGAGATCTGTATTTAAGTTTTGTCGATTTGGAAAAGGCATATGACAAGGTGCCAAGAGAGAAGCTATTCAATATGCTACAGTTATATGGTGTCAATGGGGCATTATATCAAGCAATACTGTGTCTTTATTTGAGTTGTAAGTCAGCAGTTAGAATTGAAGGAACTACATGAAGATGGTTTAATGTTAAATCTGGTGTGAGACAAAGATGTACATTATCCTCTCTGTTATTCATTATCTATATGGATCACATTATGAAGGAAAGTGGTATTAAACATGATATCAAAATTGGAGATGTTAATGTCAGCTCTTTGCTTTATGCAGTTGATGTTATACTTCTAAATAAATCTGCTACAAGTCTGCAAGATTCTCTGACTAAATTGAATAGCTGTTGTAATAGATATGGTATAAAGGTCAGCAATAAAAAGACAAATAGGCAGAATCATTTAAAATGTCAACTGTGTTGAAGTGTGAAAAATGTCAACCTGTGGAACAAGTGAAACATTTCAGCTACTTTGTCACGATTTTTACTGAAGATGGTAAATTAAATATAGAAATACACAACAGAATCAGCAAAGCTGGTATGGTAGGAAGTCAATTGAATAGATTCATATGGAATAAGAGAGAAATTAGTCGGAACACTAAATTAGCTGTAGACAGTCTTCAAAACAGTTTTAACTTATGGATCTGAGAGCTTGGTCAGAAGTAAAGTACTTGACCAAAGACTAGAGACCGCAGATATGAGAATCCTGAGAAAGGTTATAGGCGTGAACATATGGCATCAATGGAAATATCATATTAAAAACGAGGATATTAGGAAAGAACTTGACATTGTCAACATCCAGGAATGCGTTAGCAGAGCTAATCTCAGGTGTATGGTCACTTAAACAGAATGGGCAAAGAAAGATTAGCAAAACTAGTGTTCTCTGCCAGGTTGGCAGCAAAACGACCCAGAGGAAGACCAAGATATAGGTGGATTGATAAGGTACAAAGTGCCTTAGACGATAGAAATAAAAGATCTGATAATGTTGGAGTCTTGACAAGTAACAGACTGATTTGGAGGAAAATTGTAGATAGGAATTTAGTAATGATGTAATTTTTTTTCATGTAGTACTATCATATCCTGTACATCCTTTCAGGGTACATGGCAGGAATTTGATGATGATGACAAATATTTTGCGTCCATGGTCAAGTAGATTCTCACAAATTCCCATAACAATTGAAGTTGGAACACTATTAGTAGTATTGGTCTTTTCTGCGCCGCATTATATCTTGAAATCATATGTATATCCATCTTCAACACACAATTTGAATAGTTTTATGCCAAATTTGTGTCATTTATTCTTGATGTACTGATGAAAGGCAAGACTACTTTGGAAAGGAACTAAAGTTTCAATAACGCAAATATTAGTCGAAGGTGTCATTATTTTCTGGAAATTTTTTCTTATATGATTTATGAGAGGTGTAATTTTATAAAGTCTTTCAGAAGTATTTCCATCCTCGTTGTCTGTGAAGTGCCAGTTACTGAGAAGAAGATCGAACCAATTACTTGACATAACTTGTTTGATTTCTGTAGAATAGAGGATGTTATTCGACCAATAACACTCTAATTTTGGCATCTGCACTAAACCGAACCAAATTTGCAGACCCAAAAATATCTTCATTTCATTTGGATTTGTGTTTCTCCACTTTCTTATCCTTGCTTTTGGTAAAATTGTCTTACTGAGTTTTTGAAGAGCGTATCTATTAGTTTCTTGCACCATTAGGTCCAGCAGTCCTTCATCAACAAACGAAAAAAGAAGTCTACAGGCTGTTTATCGTGCATTTCTTCAATAACATTTTGTTTTATTCTAAAATTATTATCCACAAACTGAAAATGTTTTAGATTATCACCTGTAATTTCATTCCTTTGTAGGTCGGTTGAATTCACATTTCCAAGTATTTCATCTGAGGAAGAATCATTAGTCAAATGCAGATTTCTTATAACATCATCAATTGTTTGTTCTACAGAATGAGCAGCAGTAAACTGAGATGTACTAGGAGTGAAAACTTTGGTATTACTAGTTGTAGATACTTTTATTCTCTTTCTAGCAATGAGAGAATCAGAATCTGAAGACACAGAACTATGATCACTTCCGTTGTAACTTCCGACGAATATTCGTATGGTTCGTCATCAGATAGAACTTCATTTATCAAGGCGTCTAAATGACGTTGCTCTTTTTTGTAGTCTCCCTTATTGGGGCAATTAATGACAATATTTATCACTATAACAAATTTATTCCACCAGACAAAACACTGAACTCGTATAACTGCTCATACGTGGCATAGATATGCAAGTTTGACCTGGTGTGAGGTGCGAATCACGTGTGCACCGCTCAGCCCAGTCAGTAAAAAAATTCTTTTCAGGCCACGCAGTGCACACATGATTCACACTTAACAAATCTATTTAGCTGCATGAAATAGATAAAAAAATCATAAAATATGATTATTTTATGTTACTTTCAGCAAATTGTAAAACAAAAAGAAGTTGGCCTGGGGATCACAAAATTTTTTAACATTACGGTGGTCAACGTGTTAATACCACCATCCTTCACATTGTGATCCATATAGGCAATGAATAACAGTGGAGATAATGTGCACCCTTGTCACACACATGATTTAACATCAAACCATCTTCTTTTACCTCCTTTTGTTTTAACTGTTGACTTACAGCTTCAATAGAGACTATCTATTGCTTGATATAATGTCCCATTTACACCATATAATTGTAACATTTTGAGGACCTTTCCTCTTGGAATCTTGTTGTCTGCCTTTTTATAGATCTAGAAAGACCAAATCTTGATGTTGTTCCTATGTAGTGTCCCACTTTTGAGCACAGTCATTGCTTGTTGCTAGATAGTGTGTGTGTAGTTTAGTAGTCTGTGTAGTTCCCTCCCCGATGGTGGGGAGCTCTGGTGCTAAAATACATTCCCCCAACCTTAAGTAGAATCCTTCATCCTCAAATCTATCAAAAAGTCCCATAATAGGTTCCAGAAACGTATCAAGGCACAGAAAGAGTAAATATATATATATATATATATAGAAAACAGCTGTGACTCCAATGGTATGTTACCAAACAAATGGTAACATACCATTTGTTTTTTTGATCAGACATTCAACAGGTGAATGTCCTATTAAGAAAATGCAACTTTTGGGTGCCAATTACAGTAATCCCTAACTAAACATTAAACTATTCTAGAGGAGTGATAACACAGTGGAATCTTCTTAGTATTCTCGTTGAGATTGCTCTGAACTAAATGATCATTGAACGACAGCCTTAAGATGAATCCTCATAAGGAAAGTAAGCAAACCAGGAACATCATCCTTACATGTAATATCCTTAAACCAGTAACAGTGAAAGCAAGCTATCTCAACTGTCCTGGGTGCCAATTACAGTAATTGGTTTTTTGTTTTTTTGATCAGACATTCAACAGGTGAATGTCCTATTAAGAAAATGCAACTTTTGGGTGCCAATTACAGTAATCCCTAACTAAACATTAAACTATTCTAGAGGAGTGATAACACAGTGGAATCTTCTTAGTATTCTCGTTGAGATTGCTCTGAATGACTCTGCCATCTGTTGCCTTGTATGGCAGTAAAAAGTATGAAACAAAAGAATGTACGTGGAAAATCTCCAAATGTGGCACATGTTAGAGGAAGGATGAGAAAGAGATTCAGAAGATCAAGACAAAAGAAAGCATCCAATATCAGGAGTGCAAAATGGAGAATATGCTATATAATTTATCAAAAATCCTCTTAGGCTGAAAAGATAGCGATAAGTGTCTAAAGGGACATTATCTCATATGACTATCTCATCTTCTCACAGTTACATCATTCCGGAATGCTATGATCTAGACTGCTTCTCATTATAGCAGATCAAGTGATCAACAATGAATTCCTGATATGTACACTCAGGCAGCGGACAGAATACAATGACTTTATTGCTCAGTAAGTTTAGATTACTTCTAACTTCTTGTTGTCATTTTTCTACAGAGTAGTCTTTTATTTGTCAGGACTTCCATTATTATTAGATCTTGTATTTTCTCTTCGTTGAGTTGGGGTTTATTTTCAGAACAAATCTGAAAATAAACCCCAACTCAACATCACCAGAGTTGAAGATCGGTACTATCAACGTAAGAAGCCTGAATGGCAAAGAAATGGAGCTAGCTGAGGAATTAGATAAGTACCAGATCGACATAATAGGGATGACTCAAACAAAAAAGACCAAAACTGGTGAGATCTTTCTGAGCAATAAATACAAAATGTTATATTCAGGCAATGACAATCAAGGAAAAGAAGGAGTAGCCATAGTATTCAACACAAAATACGAGGCTAATCTTCTTGAATGGCAGTCAGTCTCAAGTAGAGTAATGTGGGCAAATATGAGAATGGGGAACTGGACAATGAGACTTATTTGTGCCTATGGTCCCACAGAAGGTTCTACTAAGGTAGAAGTGGAGGAATTTTTTGAGGCTTTAGAAAAAGCAACTGACACAATGAAAAAGGAAAAGTTGATCCTTGTTGGGGATCTAAATAGCAGAGTAGGAAATGATTGTGAGACATACAAAAATATTTTGGGAAAATTTGGAGAAAAGTGCAAAGCTAATAATAATGGCAAATATCTGTTGGATTTCTGCTCAGGACATGGACTGGTTATTACTAACACCATGTTCCAACATAAAAATGTGCACAAATTCACATGGAGAGAAGAGGCAAGGAATAAGAAAAGTCTCATTGACTATGTTATTGTTGATAGTGATGTTTTCTCCCTGGTTCAGGACACCAGAGTGGTCAGAGGATTTGAAATTGGAAGTGATCACTATTTAGTCTTGAGCAGGATAAAATTGAATTTCATATTGAAAAGAATAACGTGTAAGAAAGTTTTAAAGCGAATAAAAGTTGAGCAGCTCTCAGATGTGAGCTGTAGACTAAAATACACAAAGATTATTGAAGAAAAAATGAAAGAGTTTGAGAACAGGAATCAAACCTTGGAGATTCAGTGGCAAACTCTGAAGAAAACATTGATTGATTCAGCCAGAGAGGCATGTGGTGAAGTTGTCTGTAAGGATAAAAAAATAAGAACTGCCTGGTGGACACAGGAAGTTAAAGAGGCAGTGAAGGAAAAGAAGAAAGCATACCAAAAGTTCCTGTCAAATAAGTCAGCTTGTGCTCTTAGAGAATATAGAGACAAATGCAAGAATGCTAAACACTGTGTAAAACTAGCTAAACAAAAGTCATGGGAGGACTTTGGCAAGAATATAGAAAATAAATATCAAGAAGGTGGCAAAATATTCTGGAGGTTGTTGAAGAAGCTTAAGAATGGAGGAAAGAGTGCTATAAAAGGAATTAGAGATGATAAAGGTGACATGAAAACGGGAGAAAAAGATATCCTTGAAGTATGGAGTAATTACTTTGAAAAACTGCTAAATGAAACAAGCAGTGATGTCAGCACAGTGGTAAAAGACATTGACCAGGCATGCAGTCAGGAATACATATCCATACTTGAAGTAGAAAAAGCCATCAAAGGCTTGAAATGTGGAAAGGCAGCAGGAGTAGATGATATTCGACCAGAAATGCTGAAGTATGGTGGTATAAGAGTCTTACAGTGGCTGCACTGCATAGTTCAGAAAGCCTGGACAGAGGGACGAATTCCCGATGATTGGAGTAGAGCTCTCATAGTACCCATATATAAAAAAGGAAATAAAACTGAATGTGAGAATTACAGAGGTATTTCCCTACTGAGTGTTCCTGGCAAGATCTATGCAAGTATACTTGAGAAACAGTTGAGAAGAATTGTGGAAGAAAAGCTTGGTGAAGAACAAGCTGGATTCAGGCCAAATAGAGGCTGTCAGGATCAGATCTTCACTTTACGACAAATAGTCGAGAAAGCATGGGAATATAACAAAGATCTGTATTTAAGTTTTGTCGATCTGGAAAAGGCATATGACAAGGTGCCAAGAGAGAAGCTATTCAATACGCTGCAGTTATATGGTGTCAATGGGGCATTATATCAAGCAATACTTAGTCTTTATTTGAATTGTAAGTCAGCAGTTAGAATTGAAGGAAGTACAGGAAGATGGTTTAATGTTAAATCTGGTGTGAGACAAGGATGTACATTATCCCCTCTGTTATTCATTATCTATATGGATCACATTATGAAGGAAAGTGGTATTAAACATGATATCAAAATTGGAGATGTTAATGTCAGCTCTTTGCTTTATGCAGATGATGTTATACTTCTAAATAAATCCGCTACAAGTCTGCAAGATTCTCTGACTAAATTGAACAGCTGTTGTAATAGATATGGTATGAAGGTCAGCAATAAAAAGACAAAGACAATGAAAATAGGCAGAATCATTGAAAATGTCAAGTGTGTTGTGAATGGAGAACCTGTGGAACAAGTTAAACATTTCAGCTATTTAGGCACGATTTTTAGTGAAGATGGTAAATTAAATATAGAAATAGACAACAGAATCAGCAAAGCTGGTATGGTTGGAAGTCAATTGAATAAATTCATATGGAATAAGAGAGAAATTAGTCGGAACACTAAATTAGCTGTATACAAGACAGTGTTCAAACCAGTTTTAACTTATGGATCCGAGAGCTGGGTCAGAAGTAAAACACTTGACCAAAGACTAGAGACCACAGATATGAGAGTCCTGAGAAAGATTATAGGCGTGAACAGATGGCATCAATGGCAGTATCATATTAAAAACGAAGATATTAGGAAAGAACTTGGCATTGTCAGCATCCAGGAATGCGTTAGCAGAGCTAATCTCAGGTGGTATGGGCACTTAAACAGAATGGGCGAGATAAGATTAGCAAAACAACTGTTCTCTGCCAGGTTGGCAGCAAAACGACCCAGAGGAAGACCAAGATATAGGTGGATTGATACGGTACAAAGTGCCTTAGAGGATAGAAATATAAGATCTGATAATGTTGGAGTGATGACAAGTAACAGGCTGATTTGGAGGAAAATTGTAGATAGGAAATTAATAATGATGTAATTTTTTTTTTTTCATGTAGTACTATCATATCCTGTACACCCCTTGAGGGTACATGGCAGGAATTTGATGATGATGATGTATTTTCTCTTCTAAGGGACTTTTGAACTCTTAAGTCCACCTATATCTTGGGCTGTGTTCCTCTGAGTTATTTTTGTACCATCCTGGCATCAAAAACCATTTTATAATCTTTGCTCTCCATTGTGGTGACAATTAGATTAGTTCTACTCACTCATTATTGAATGCTAATAATGTGAAGTTTCTTCCTAATATCTTTGTTTTTAATGTCTTATTTCTATTGATGCCATTTGTTCCCCCTAATTTTTGCCCATGCTCCATATCTGTGGTTTCTTGTTTTCAATCACCTGTTTTTTTTTCTGGCTCATATCTTGTATTCATAAACTAATTTGAATAGTGTTGTATACAGCATTCTTATTCCATATAAATTTATTAAATTGACTCCCGACATACCAACCTTGCTTATTCTGTTATATATTTCTATATTTAAATTTATCCTTTTTTTTTTTTTGTCTTTTTACTGCTTCATTGCCAAATTTCTTATTGAATTAGCAGTTATTCAGTTAAGTTAAGAAGTCCTAAAGACTTGTACTAAAGACTAGTCTTTAGAAGTCCTAAAGACTTGTACTGGACTTATTTAAGAGTATAACATTATCTGCATGAGTTATGTTAACTTAGGTTAACATCTCCCGTTTGATATCAGGTTTAATGTCTCTTTCCTCCATAACGTGATCTTATATGATGAATAACAGTAGATATAGTGTGTATCCTTGTCTCACACCTGATCTAACTGCTGACTTACAGATCAAATATATAGTATTTATTGCTCAATATAATGTCCCATTTATGCCACACCATACAGATGTAGTATTTTCAACAGATTTCCCTTAAAAGGTACTTGTGGCATAATGATCATGCAACTTGTAGTTGTAATGGATAAGGTCAACCATGAGAGAAGGATAGACTACCTTTTACAGGATACAGCTATGTATCGGGAAATTGGTTATAACCCTACAAAAACACATTAAACAATTAAATAAGCTGCTTAATGAAGTTGTTAGTTATCTAGGATGAAAATACTTGGAATGAGTTATGTACTCATTTTGGAAGGATCCCTCATTTATATGGTCTTCCAGAAATCCACTAAGGTTGCCCTTTAAGACATATTATGAATTGTATTGATTTCCACACATAGAACTGCAAAGTTTCTTTCACATCTATTAGCTGCCCATACTGGACTGTCCAGATCATTCAAGATTTCCACACACTTTCTTGAAAAAAATCAAGGGTGTTAATGAGAGTGAGATATTTTAATCAGTTTTAACATTTTCTTTTATTTAAAAGGCATTCTGTTGTCTATTGCACTACTGAGTCATCTTGGCAAAGTACTGATGAAAATACTTACAGAACATATTGCTCAACAGGAAGATGTATGGAGGTACATCTTCCTGTTGAGCAAGCCGGATTTTGAAAAGATCGAAGTACAGTGCAACAAATACTCACACTAAGACAAATAGCAGAGAAAGCTCGAAGAAAGAATAAAAAGATATACTGATGTTTCGTGGACTTCCAAAAAGCTTTTGATAATAATGACCAAAATATAACACGGGCCGTCTTGGAATCCTATGGTGTGGATAATAAATTGATCTGCCTGTTGAAAGATATAAAGAGCCAAGCACAAGCAACAGTCAGGATAGCAGGTGTGACTGGAGATTGGTTTGCCACTAGTCAAGGTCACAAGATAAGATCAAAGAAGAAGGTGGAGAGATTTCAATAAATGGAATGAGAATAAACTACCTCTGCTTTGCAAATGACATCATCCTGATTGAAGAAGATGCAGCAAGGCTGCAAAGGACACTGCAAACACTATACACAGAAGGAAAAAAGATATGGACTAAATGTCAATTTTGAAAAAACTAAAACAATGATATTTGGACAGCAGGAGTTACTGAACAAAGTTACCATTGAAGGATTTCAACTGGAAAATATGGAACACTTCACATATCTTGGATACCACATGATGCATGACTTGGACCCAAAAAAAAAAAGAGGTAAAAATTAGAATAACCAGAGCAACAGCTATCTTAAAAGCCATGGACAAAATATGGAAGAGCCAGGCTATAAAGATGCGCACTAAACTGCACATTGTGGAAACCTGTATCTTCTGCAGCATGCTCTATGGATGTGAGGCCTAGGTACTCCTGAGAAAATCTGAAAGGAGGATATTAGCATTTGGGAGGAAGTGCTATAGAAAGATCTTGAGGATAAGCTGGATCCTGAAAGTGAACAATGAGGAAATCTATAGACGAATACAACCAAACGAAAACCTGATACAGAAAATAATCAAAAGGAAATTACATCTATTTGGCCATATATGTTGAATGAACGATGAGAGAAAATTAAATATGTTGCTGTTTGGAATGATTGAAGGAAAGAACAAAAGAGGGAGCCCAAACAGAGAATGGGGTGATGACATCATCAAATGGTGCGGAAACTCTATATGCAAACTGAGTCATCTTGCACAAAATAGAATGCAGTGGAAGAATCTTATCAAGATGGCATCAGACACCTATGGGTGTTGAACCCATGGTTGTTGTTGATTGTTGTCTGACACTATCAGTTTGCTATATGATGATTTCCCTCATGATGTGAAGATTTTTGAATTTGTTATACAATCAGGTTATTTCAGCTGGAATAACAAGATCTATAAACAGATTGAAGGTACAACCATTTGCTAGCCATCTCTAAGGTACCTTGTTCTCATCCATTCATTCCTAATCCTCTCTCTCTCTCTCTAGTTTCTTTATGTTACTGTTTGGCCTCATTCTGAAAGCGAACTTAACATCTTGAATACATGGGTGAAGGATCAATAGTCTTCACTCACGTATTCAATTCACCATGAAAAGGGAAAATACTGGAGCCATTCGTGAACATCTTCACCAGGCTTTCTAATTTCTAAATTCTAGCTTGTACAATGTTTAACGGAAACCTACCTTTACTTGGCAGATACATACATCAAAAATTGCTCATGACACCTCCCAAAAAATCAGTATTGTCAAGTCATTAATTAATAGAGCACAATTTTTGCTTCTCTCCCTCAAGGCTCAAAAAAGCTCAGGAAGAACTTCTTGTTGAAACTTTAATGGAATTAAATAGTTAAAATCCTCATCAAATTCAACAGATAATTGACTTATTCCAACACCTAAGGATTCTTCGCTGGACCTTAGGGTTCCAATACCTAATATTTCTAGCATCTCTGGTAGAATTTTTAAGAATTTGCACCTTAATCCCACATTTTCCTATCAACAAAATTTCTCATGTGTTGCCCTCTACAAAAGACAAACTGTTGTCTTTATCTTTAGTTGGCGTTTACGATCCCTTGTGGATGTAATTTGGTATATTTTTTGAAGGCAGGCCAATCTGTGGATAAAAGAATGAATGAACATCAGTAGTACATTGAATACTTGAAACCTCAAAAGTCTGGTCTGGCAGGCACAGCACAGTAATGATACTAAACACAGTATGCTGTGGAATGAAGCTCATGTTCTCTATGGGATCAGTTTTAAATATGAATACCTTTTCAAAGAAAGTTGTGAAGCCCTTTTACACCAACCTAACGTGAATCGGAATGATTCTCTCTCTCTCACATCAAAATATCAAAAATAGTTTTAATATTATTTCTCTAGCATGTGACAACACCATTTTTAACTGGTAAACCGATTGTTGTGGTTACCTTGAATTGCTTGTTATTTTTACACGACTGTGTACTGTTAGTTTCAGTACGTACAAAATATCTGTGCTTTTCATTAGAGTTTATTACTGTGGTTATCATGTATTTTTTTCATTGTCAGATTTTCTCTTAGTACCTTGTTATATGCCTTTTCCAGATGTACAAAACTTAAATACAGGTTCATATTTATGAATTTAGGGACACAAAACATACACGTTGAAAAGATTATTTTACTGATTAATAATAAAATAATAATTGTACGTTTCGACCCCTGTATTGAGGTCATCTTCAGAAGGATACATGTGTATAAGAACACGCTACATGCTGTTGCACTCTGTACAAGTAAATTACATCTCCGTTGTTAACTAATCTTTTTTCTTAGCCTGCCCTCTAGTGATAAAAAAATAAATAAAATAAAATAAAAACTACAATAAATTCTGCTAAAGTCCTCACGTACTAGGATTCTTCTGGAATTATACAGTTTATATTGTTATATTACGATTATCTTCTGGATTTGTACAGTACAGGTTGCTATTGAATGTTCAGGAGGGGAAAAAAAAAAAAACACTTCACCAAGTCTTCTTGTATTGAGATTTTTTCTTCGTGGTTGCTATGAAGATTGTAGATGGGTCCTCCACATTCTTGGAATTGTTAGGCCATTTTTATTCAGATTCGGATCATGTTTGAGCATTTCACATGCTTCCTTGAATTTCCGCTCGAACCAGGTTTTGGTGCGGTGTAGGGACTTGGTACCTTTCCAGTCAATTCTGTGATATGTTTGGGGTGCGTGGTCAGAAAGGCCGGTTTTTCCAAAATGGAGGTGTTTTATGTGACGTTTGTGTTCATCCTTTCTGATTGGGATGGTTCACCATGTTTCCCCTATGTATGGTATGTTACATGTGCAATCTATTTTGTAAACCCCTGGGTGGGCTAAGTGTGGCAGGGGATCCTTGGAAGAACTGAGTAGGTGTCTTAATTTTGTCGGGGGTTTAAAGGTGGTTTTGATGTTGTATTTGTGTAGTGTTCTGTCTATTTTTTCTGAAATGCCTCTAACATATAGTATAGCAATAGCATTCTTGAAATCTTTTTTTGTTATTAGTGGTATCTTTGTGAAGGATCTTGTGAATGATTTTTATACTGTATCCATTTTTTATAAAGGTATGTTTGATGGTCTCATATTCATGGTTTAAGAGCTTGTTCATTTGAACAAATGGTTTGAGCTCTGTGTTTAAGGGTGCTTATGACCTCTAGTTTTTGTGTTGGGTGGTGATAAGAAGTTTTGTGTATGTACTGGCCTGTGTGTGTAGGTTTGCAGTAAACTGAGAAGAGACAGCCTGAAGGAAGACGTGTGACAAGTGTGCCTAGGAACAGAAGAGAGTTGTTTTTTTTTCAATTTCAATGGTGAATTGGATGTGTTTGTGTTGTTTGTTCAGGTGGATAAGGAACGTATCTAGTGCTTGGCAGCTGTGGGGCCAAAGGGCGAAAATATCGTCGATGTATCTGAGCCAAATTTTGGGCTTTAGGCACGCCGTTTTGATCCTCCACAAAGATACCACTAATAACAAAAAAGATTTCAAGAATGCTATTGCTATACCATATGTTAGAGGCATTTCAGAAAAAATAGACAGAACACTACACAAATACAACATCAAAACCACCTTTAAACCCCCGACAAAATTAAGACACCTACTCAGTTCTTCCAAGGATCCCCTGCCACACTTAGCCCACCCAGGGGTTTGCAGAATAGATTGCACATGTAACATACCATACATAGGGGAAACAGGGTGAACCATCCCAATCAGAAAGGATGAACACAAACGTCACATAAAATACCTCCATTTTGGAAAAACCAGCCTTTCTGACCATGCACTCCAAACATACCACAGAATTGACTGGAAAGGTACCAAGTCCCTACACCACACCAAAACCTGGTTTGAGCGGAAATTCAAGGAAGCATGTGAAATGCTCAAACATGATCCGAATCTGAATAAAAATAGTCTAACAATTCCAAGAATGTGGAGGATCCATCTACAACCTTCATAGCAACCACGAAGAAAAAATCTCAATACAAGAAGACTTGGTGAAATGTTTTTTTTTTTTCCTCCTGAACATTCAGTAGCAACCTGTACTGTACAAATCCAGAAGATAATCGTAATATAACAATATAAACTGTATAATTCCAGAAGAATCCTAGTACGTGAGGACTTTAGCAGAGTTTATTGTAGTTTTTTTTATCACTAGAGGGCAGGCTAAGAAAAAAGATTAGTTAACAACAGAGATGTAATTTACTTGTATAGAGTGCAACAGCATGTAGCTTGTTCTTATACACACGTGTATCCTTCTGAAGATGACCTTAATACAGGGGTTGAAACATAAAGTTATTATTTTATTATTAATCAGTAAAATAATCTTTTCAACACGTGTGTTTTGTGTCCCTAAATTCATAAATATGAATGCTGATCACCGTATAACCTTAAAAGAAAGAGTTAAATACAGGTTGTTATATTCTCATGTCTCAGCTATTTATCTTAAAATTGAAAATCTGATCTTGATCCTGACTGTCTCTGTTTATCCTGAATCTAGCTTGTACTTCTCCAAGTTTCCCTTCCATCATTTTTTTTTTTTTTTTTTTTTTAGTCTTTTTTCAAATATGCTTGGTTAAATCTTACTCTAAACTTTTGGTATGGAAATTCCTCTGTCATTTTCGTATTCATTTTTATTTCCCTTTATAAAAAGAGGGAAATATGTCCAATTTATTTGTTTCGTGTGCAAACTACAGAAATTGTAAGAGCATACATATAAATGATTAAAAGCATTTAAAGAAATAAACATTAAAAGAATAGGGATTAAATGCATTCATTAAAAGACAAAAATGTCACTTGCATAAAATATTATGCAAAAACATAAAATGTCAGATTTCACTCATCCACTGATTAATATACTTTAAAGCTGTTTCATTACACTGCATTAAATCTTCTCGGGTACATATTATTAATGTCTATTAAACTGCATTGCAGAAGATGATCCATGGTTTGTGTTTCACCACATGAGCAGCTGTCATAGTCTGTTTAGCCCCATCTGGCAATATTCTGCTTTGATCTGCACATTTTGGAACGAAGTCTATTCATTGTCTTCCATCTTTGCCAGTATAGATGAAAGCTAGAAGGAAGAGATTCGTTTAAGTTCAGAGCCTCTGGATATTGTTCTTGCCACATTGTTGACCTTGTAGCTTTTATGGAATCAACCAATGGTTCAACTGAGTGAATAAAACTTTTCGTTGATCTTAGCCTCCTAGGTACTGCAACGTGTCCATACAAAGATATGAGCGGAACAACATTTAGTTGTTGTTTCTGCATATATCTATTCTGTGTAGTCCTCCTTCTGATGTGAGGAGGTGCATTACCAGACAGTGAATATAGATGGTCAGTATCCAATGTAAAACTTTCATACCTCTATATGCCTTTGCTAGGAGTCTGGAAAAATTATTAATTGGTATGAAGCTTATTAGGGCCAATCACCCAATATGTGGATATTAAATGATTACGAAAGGAAACGAAATAACATCAGCCACTTCCACACAAACTTGTGCCTCAACTGCTGATACAGTTACTCTGCATGCCAAGGATCAAAGCCTTCCAGGAAGTTCTTGATTGAATAAAGGTACAAGAAAGTGTGATCAAATTAAATTATTGAAATCTATCTTCTCAACATATAATGTACGGACACTCAAGAAAACTGAAAAATGTTTGAGCTACTTAGAGGAGCAGAAAAAGTCAACATAGACATTATGTGTACAAGAACATAGATGGAGAACTGACAGTCATGAAGTGAATGAAACATCATCAGCTGACAAAAAATTGAGATTTATTTATAACTCGGCAAACAACGATGGTACTGGAGGGGTTGGAATAATGCCCAAGAAGGAACTAGCAGAAAAAGTAACATCAATTGAAAAAGTGTCTGAAAGAATTCTCCTCATAACCATAAGTACCAACATAAAACTGACAATAATATCCACATGTGCTCCACTAGAAGACAAAGACACCTATTATAAAGATCTTTCTGAAACTGTCATGAACATCCCAGTTCACAATGTCACACTCATTGGTGGTGATTTTAATGCCCAAATTGGTAAAGACATTGCTAATACTACTAAAAACGTGGGTAAATATACTTATCTTGAAACTACAAATAACAGTGGACATTCTCTTATAAATTCTGCAGTAGCCATAACATGGTAATCACCCAAACCAAATTTCCCCATCCAAAAGGAAGACTATTGACCTGAGAACATCCAAATGGTTCTCATTCCCAAATAGACCACATACTAATCAATGGGAAGTGGATCAGATCAATCAAGAACTGTCGAGCATATAACACGGTTGAACTAAACTCTGACCACAGAATAATCAGTGCCCACATTAAACTTTCACTAAAAGCCTCTAAAAATAACAAACCTAAAAAGAAACAATACAACTGGAACAAACTAAACCCACAAATTGCAGCATCTTTCCACAGCACATTAGAAAACAATATGGAAAATATTCTTAAAGATCCATTTAATGAAAAGTATAAGAGTATTATTCAAGCAATAAACATAACATCCAACAAAATTCTTGGAAACAGCAACAAAAAAAGTATATCTGTCACCATAAAACAAAAAGAAGTGGAAATATTGTCACACATGACAAAAACGGTAGGTACCTATCAGTAAATTCAAAATTGATGAAAGAATGGAGAAACTACTGTCAAGAATTACCGAATGTTGATAATCCCCAACACACATTCAAGTCAGCTTATGGACCTGCATCTAACCACCGCTCTACCAATAAATTTGGTTTATTGGTAGAGTGGTTGTTAGATGCAGCAGTGGTAGAACTTTGGTTTGAGCAATAGATCAAACCAAAGCAGGAAAGTCCCCAGGGATTGACAGAATTAGAGTAGAAGCTTTCAAAAATGCTGGGTATAATACATATTCCAATCTTCTTGCCATAATGAATCAAGCTTTAAACACTGGAATAATACTTCAACAATGGAAACAAGGCCTTATTGTCCCTATACCCAATAAGGGCAGTCTTGATAGAATGGATAACTACAGAGGTATTACTTTGCTATCAACCACAATAGGATGATACTAAATAGAATAGAACCTTACTTAAACCACTTTTAAGAAAAAATTAAGCTGGATTTATAAAAAAAACGATGTACAATAGAACAGATACATTGCATCAGAAGAATCATCGAAGGTTCACGTTATAAAAACTTACCACTCATTTGAACCTTTATAGACTTCAAAAAAAGCCTTTGACTCCATTAATAGAGAAACAAGGTTTAAAATACTCAGCTTCTATGGTCTACCCTCAGAACTCATACAAGCAATCACAGCGCCTTATAAAGATTACAATGCTACAGTAATCTTTAAAACAGAAACATCTGAATCATTTCCAGTGACAATAAGAGTCCTGCAAGGTGATGTACTAGCACCTTATTTGTTTTTAATATGCTTGGACTACATCTTCCGGACCATCAACACAGATCTTGGTTTTAACATTAAAACATCCACCCACACCATGCAAATAACTGATCTTAGTTTTGCTGACGATGTTGTACTTATTGATACAGAACCAACAAATGCACAAAAATATCTCATTCTACTAGAGGCACAGGCTAAACTTATTGGTCTGCAGATCAACAGCCAAAAGTCCAAAGTATTCTCAATAGGTTGTGACAACTTTATACTTCATATCAACAATAAACCCTTAGAAAGAGTAAAGGACTTTCAATACCTTGGATCGTACATCAGCAATACAGAAAATGATACCAGAAAACAACAGCTGGCTCTAGTTCTTCCATAATAAACTCTGCCCCATCTGGAAATCATCATTAGTATCATTAAAGACAAAAATAAGACTATACCATGCAACCAGTAGATCCATCTTCTTGTATGGTTCTCAAACCTGGACAATAAGCACCAAAAAAACTACAGATCTAATTAACTCCTTTGGAACTACGTCTCAGACTGACCCTTGGATACACCTTGATGGACCTTGTCACTAACTCTGCTGTGCTCGATCTGGCTAAGCAAGAACCACTTGTCAGTATAGTCAAAAAACTACAACTCAGATGACTTGGGCATCAACTCAGACATCCTGAAGTCTTGCCCTTTTTGGAATCCCTCATCCTGTACAAACCAGAAGATGGCAAATGCAGTAGAGGAAGACCATGCAAACAATTTTGGCAATACATGTGTGAAACATCAGTAGGCTGAACTGCAAAACTCCATCTGACATCTACCAGTTAACTCAAGATAGAGAGACTTGGAAGACCATAATTTGCAATATTTAATTTTTAATATAAATCTCTTTTTCCTTTTCACATTGTATCATATTGTGAATAAACTATGTGTATGTATGAAGCTTAACAAAAGAGTCTGGGAAACTAGAGATTATGATGGGAGGAATTGTGAGAATCTGTGCTTAAGAGCAACCATGTTATGCAATTGTCAGTGCTAGGAATCTTCATTATCGTGGAAATTATTATGAGGAAAGAATGATTGTGTTCATCCAGTTTATACTTATAAAGCATGCAAGGATGTCTGCATAAATAATGTTAGATAAGAATAGATATCTGTGAGTTGTCCAACTAGGTCACATGATCTACAGAAAAGTGAGTATACAAAAAAGCATGCAGTAACTGGTCTGTGTACAAATGCAAGGAGTATCATAAAAGAATAGTATTTGTTGCCTTGATTGAATATGTTGAGGCCTCAGATTGTAGGTGTTAGTGAGACCTGGCTATCAGAGGTAGATATATTAACTGGTATTAAGTGTAAAGGGTACAGTATTTTTGATATTTGATGATTTGATTCCAGTTAAGGTACAAAGCGATCATAGCTTTTTATTAACCATTTTCCATGTGGCAGTGAGCTTAAAGTTATCTGGTGTGAGGTGGATAGTCTAACAAGATTAAATACATAATTGAGTGTTGTAACAGACCTAGTGAATTGGTTGATAGTGATGATGAAATGCATTACCAAATACACATGTTAATCCCCCCCCTCCCCTCCCAACACTATAATCAGATCTTACACTCACTGACCTCAAGTTCCTCCTCACACATGCTGTTTGAGGAAGTTGTCACATATTGTGCTGACATGAGACGTAGCTAAGTATATGAATATTCCATTTGGAAAATGTTATTGGCTGAACTACGAAGAAAGAAATTATGACCAACTGAGGAGTATACCAGTTTCTGTCCTATGGTATCAGTTACTAGTTAGAAAGGATATGAGCATTGCATGGGATGCATTTAAAAAAATACTTCAGTGATGCAATATTGTAATGAATCCCTAGAGTCCAAAGAATAAATAGGGTAGGAGCAAAATGGATGTGCAAACTTATTAAGTAAGCATTTCTAAGAAAAAGATTATGTGGAAGGAATACTGTATGTGTGTGTGTAAGGATGATGTCAGTTATGAAAAGCATGAGGTGCAAGCCAAAAGAGTTATAAATATTCTATGGGAAAACTGAGTATGAAAAGAAACTGACTCGATAAGCTAAAGACAACCCAAAAGAATTCTGTCGTTATTCTGCAAGTAAAAGATAGAATCCTTTCTTTTAGTGTTACACAGTGATCAGCATTCATTTTCGAAATTATGGATTCTACAACCGTGTTAGAATAACTCTTTTATTATCATGACATTTCAATTTTCATATCAAGATCATCATCTGGAGCATACATAAATATACAAGACAAACTGCATTACATTTCAAACTGAAAGCTAGAGAAACAATGATTCGATCACATGCTACTCACTGGCATGACCTCTAGTGGGGAAAAAAAAAAAAAAAAAAAAAAAAAAACATCACGTTAGATTTAATTTATGATTACATGAATAAACATTCTTGCTTACAGATAGTTTTCCTTCCAGTAACAGTGATGTTCTATTTCTATTATTACAATTCTTATTTTTGATTTAAAAAATTATTCATAAATTACAACATGAATAAACATTCTTTCTTATAGATTTTTTCTTTAACCGTGATGTCCTATTTTTTAGTATTAACGTTGTTATTTTAGATTTAGGATCCTGGATTTTCTACAGTCCTATTTATAGTTGCTCTTAGAGAGGAAGGATTCGTGGGATGAATATATCAATCCATATGTATGGGATTTTCAGACCATCATTATTGTTTAGATTGGGGTGGTTGATAATGATCTCACAGGCATCCTTAAATTTGCATTCATACCATGTTTTGGTGTGATGTAGACAACTAGTGCTTTTCCAGTCACTTCTATGTAAGGTGTTCAGGGCATGATCAGAAAGGCCAGCTTCACCATAATTATTATATTTGATGTGTCGTTTATGTTCTTTTTGCCTGATCGGAATTGTGCATCCTGTTTCTCCAATGTATGGTATGTTGCAGGTGCAGTAAATACGGTATACTCCAGGGTTGGGCCAGCATGGGGAGTGAGCCTTTGGATGAGTTGAGTAAGCTTTTTAATTTTGCAGGAGGTTTAAAGGTGACTTTGAGGTTGTATTTTTGTAGTACTCTGTTTATTTTGTGTGATGTTCCTTTAATATAGGGAATGGTTATAGTTTTATTGTAGTCTGGTTTGTCTTTGTTTTTTTATTGAGGTCTTGTAGAGAATTTTATTAATAGTGTTTTGGCTGTATCCATTTTTTTGAAAAGTATTGCTGATCACTTTAAATTCTCTTTCAGTGCTTGTTCTGGAGCAGCACAGCCCTGTTTTTTAGGGTATTGATGACGCCTAGTTTTTGTGTTAAGTGGTGGTAGGAGTTTATGTGTATATATTGGCCAATATGTGTCGGTTTCCAGTAAACAGTGAAGGAAAGATTGCCCGGGGGGGGATCATGTAACAATTGTATCTAGAAACAGCAGTATGTTATGTTTTTCAATCTCAATTGTGAACTGCATACGTTTGTGTTGTTGTTTAGGTGGCTAAGGAATGTGTCTAGTATCTGGTGGCCATGAGACCAGATCGCGAAAACATCGTCAACGTATCTAAGCTAGACTTTGGGTTTTAAAGGGGAGGGACCTAAAGCAAGTTGTTGAAAATGTTCCATATAAAAGTTAGGAATGGTGGGGGGTAATGGCGAGCCCATGGTTGTGCCTTCTTTTTGTAAATAGAAAGCGTTTTGCCATACAAAAGAACCAGAATGTAATACATGCGCAAAGAGCGCCATGATATCTGGAGGAAATTTGTTCTGTAAAAGAAGAATTGTGTCATTGATTGGGACATTTGTAAAGAGGGCAGAGATGTCAAAACTGACTAATAAATCATCTTTTTCTAATGTAATGTTTTTGATGATATTTATGAAGTGTTATGTGTTTTTGATATAGGAGGGGGAATGACCTACCAAACTCCTTGAGTGTTGCCACTAATTTTTTGGCTAAGTAATAAGTCGGACTATCGATCCCTTTGACTATAGGCCTTAGCGGTGTGTTTTCTTTGTGAATTTTCGGTAGCCTGTCAATTCTCGCGGGACGAGCATAGTGTGGGAATAGTTTTTTGACCATATCTTTGTGCCATGTGGTAATTGACTTAAGTAGATTCTCTGTTTTCTTTTTTATTCTATTATTGGGTTACAGTTAACTAATTGGTATGTGTTATTGTCCGAGACCAGCAGATTCATTTTTTCCACATAAGTGGTTCGGTTTAAGATAACGGTGGCACTTCCTTTATCTGCTCTGGTTATTACGATGTTCGGATTTGATTTTAGTGATTTTATCGCTGTTAATTCGTGTTTAGTTGGGTTTCTTGTTATTGTTTTGTTATGATTTAAAATGTTGGCGGTTTCTAAACGTATTTTTTCTGCTATGTTATTTGGGATGAATCTTAGGCCTCTTTCAATATTACAGATAAATTCAAGTTTGTTTATCGATTTGGTTGCTATGGCATAATTTAAACCTTTGTTAAGTATCAAGATTTCATCTTTGTTTAAAGCGTGGTTGGATAGGTTAACTATGTTACTGTTACCCGTAGGTGATTGGTGGCTCCTGTTGTTTCTTGCTTCTGGTTGGTTGTTATTGTTCACTGTGGAGAAAATTGAATATGGCCGCTGGTTCTTTCGATCTTTTAGTCTTTGGAATTTGGAAATTAGGTTTTCTTTCTTCGTTTGGAGGCTGTGGTTTGCCGTGTCAGTAATCTTTTCCAAGATCATCCAGATATCTGCGTTTACGTAGCTTCAAAGTTCCTTTTTTTCTTTTTGTAGCTGGTTTTGTGTAGCGGCTAAGTTCTTTCTTTCTGGAAGCTTGGATTTCTTCTCTGAGAAGTGCTTTCTCCATGCGGAAGTATATTCGTTGCGCTTTTTGCTGAGGTGAATTTTCTTTTTAGCCTGATGCAATTTGGAATGATATTGCTGTCCCTACATCGTTTTAAAAAAGCGAGTCGATTGATCAAATTAGAAACCTGATTCTTCAGCTTACCATATTGATTGCATCACTTGTGGATTGAATTTCCATGAATTATCATAATCCTTTCTTTTAGTGTTACACGGTGATCAGCATTCATTTTTGAAATTGTGGATTCTACAACCGTGTTAAAATAATTCTTTTTATTATCCCGACGTTTCGATTTTCATATCAAGGTCATCATCTGGAGCATACATAAATATACAAGACAAGCTGTGTTACATTTCAAACTGAAAGCTAGAGAAACAATGATTTGATCACATGCTACTTGCTGGCATGACCTCTAGTGGTGAAAAAAAAAAAAAACTAGACATTAGACACATTCCTTAGCCACCTAAACAAGCAACACAAACGTATACAGTTCGCAATTGAGAGTGAAAAATATAACACAGTACCGTTTCTAGATACACTTGTCATCACACGTCTCCCTTCGGGCACTCTTTCCTTCACTGTTTACCAGAAACCGACACATACTGGCCAATATATACACATAAACTCCTAACACCACCCAACACAAAAACTAGGTGTCATCAATACCCTACAAAACAGGGCTCTGAAGATCTGCTCCAGTGAAAGACGAATTTAAAGTGATCAGCAATACTTTTCAAAAACATGGATACAGCCAAAACACTATGAACAAAATTCTCCACAAGACCTCAATAAAAAACAAAGACAAACCAGACTACAATAAAATTATAACCATTCCCTACATTAAAGGGACATCAGACAAAATAAACAGAGTACTACAAAAATACAACCTCAAAGCCACCTTTAAACCTCCTGCAAAATTAAAAAGCTTACTCGACTCATCCAAAGACCCACTCCCTCTGCTGGCCCACCCTGGAGTATACCGTATTTACTGCACCTGCATCAGACCATACATAGGAGAAACAGGACGCACAATTCCGATCAGACAAAAAGAACATAAACGACACATCAAATATAATAATTATAGTGAAGCTGGCCTTTCTGATCAAGCCCTGAACACCTTACATAGAATTGACTGGAAAAGCACTAGTTGTCTACATCACACCAAAACTTATGAACGCAAATTTAAGGAAGCCTGTGAGATCATTATCAACCAGCGCAATCTAAACAATAACGATGGTCTAAAAATCCCATACATATGGAAGGCATATATATTTGTCCCACGAATCCTTCCTCTCTAAGAACAACTATAAATAGGACTGTAGAAAATCCAGGATCCCTAAATTTAAAAGAACAACTTGAATACCAAAAAATAGGACATCACTGTTAAAGAAAAAATCTGTAAGAAAGAATATTTATTCATGTTGTAATTTATAAATAATTTTTTAAATCAGAAATAACAATTGTAATAATTGAAATAGGACATCACTGTTACTGGAAGGAAAACTATCTGTAAGCAAGAATGTTTATTCATGTAATCATAAATTAAATCTAGCTTGATGTATTTTTTTTTTTCTCACTAGAGGTCATGCCAGTGAGTAGCAGCATGTGATCAAATGATTGTTTCTCTAGCTTTTAGTTTGAAATGTAATGCAGCTTGTCTTGTATATTTATGTATGCTCCAGATGATGATCTTGATATGAAGATCGAAACGTCGGAATAATAAAAAGAGTTATTTTAACACGGTTGTAGAATCCATAATTTCAAAAATGAAAAAGATAGAAGGAATACGTAAGAATAACTATACTGAATGCAGATGCCAGATGCAGAAGGGATTGTTCAACTAAATAGTGCCAATTTTGCTAAGAATATCAACATAGAAATTTGGATGAAGAAACGCAGGTATATGAGGAGTAGGTACTTAAGCTGTTACATAAACTAAATAAGAATTCAGGAATATGGTCTGATGGGATATCAGCACAAATGCTAAAAGAGGAATTCAGTTGAACTGGCTATACCTTTGACAAGACTATGTAATTTAAGTCTCAGAGAAGATTCCATGGGTGTGGAAGGAATGTATGATAATTCCATTGCACAATGGTGGTGAAAAGACTGATGTGTTGAACTAGTGACCTGTCACTATCTCTGGGGTGGTGGTAGTTATGATTTTGGAAAAGTTAATAATACCTCACATGGAGAAATGGGTTGGTAGTGAATCTGTATTTTACGAGAAAGACAGCATTGGTTTACTAAGGAATGATCATGTTTGAGCAACTTCCTCACATTTTCTTCCATGATACTTTAGGACTTTGAAATGCTTTGACAGGATACAGCATGAAAAGCTGTTGCATGAGTTGGAGGAAATTGGACTGGATTATAAACTATTAACTTGGATAAGAGGATAGCTGACTGACTGACATCAAAAAGTGGTGTTTTGGGGGAAGGGGTGAGTCTGCAAGATTTAAGGTTATTAGTGGTGTACCACAGGGATCATTCCTTGGTTCATTGTTATGCGATCTATACATTAGTGACATTGGGAAGGATTTGACAGGTGACATACAACTGTTTGCTGATGATGCAAAGTTAAGCAGGGTATTCAGAAATGCGATAGACATGCATCACTTATAGAATAATTTGAATAGTGTGGGTATATGTGAAAATGGCTGTCATTTCAGTGTTATTAACATGTAAAGTTATGCATTTTGGTGTAATGAGATATCCAATGGGGTGTTATATTAGTGGGATTATGCTAGGAAAAAACTGATCAGGCTAGGGATCTTGGAGTTTTAGTGTATACAAAGTTGTATTTCAGTGGCCATATAGCAGTGATTGCAAATATATAAATATATTTCAGAGGATGATTGCAGTGTTGAAATGAATATTGACATATAAGGAAGGAGAGTGTCAAAGTTGATATTGGGCTGTGGAATGTAAATATGAGGAGAGGTTGAGAATTTGTGGACTGCAGACACTAGCAAATAGAAGAAAGAGGAGAGATATGATGCAGACCTACAAGCTTCTGAAAGAATCATGTAGTTCAGTATACCAATGGAATTTTTAATTTTATGGAGGGTGGAGATAGGATAAGAGGGCATCCATGGATGTTGAAGATGAATGCAGTCAAGAAGTGGGTGAGAGCTAGATTTTTCTCTCATAGAGTGGTGCAGGATTGGAATGGATTGCCTTTGGAGGTGGTGTGGGCAGGTAGTGTGAACGAATTCAAGAATAGGTGTGCAGCTGGTATGGTTGATTTGGCCTCTCTCTCTCTCATAAGTCTCTGACTCCCTGGAGGTCTATGGTAATAATAAATAGTATAGTTATTACTGCTACACTTGGTTAGCTGAGTGGATGATGTGCCCCAACTGTCAAATCAGATTTGGGGATTAGTCAGCCTTCCTTTACAGATCTCATGGATGGTATTTTCTTTAAATAAAGTTTCACTCGATCACATGCTACTGTCCAATGCCCATACTGCAGCAGATGCTTTCAGGTAAAGATCTGAAATCATTATTGCATTTTTATAGTTCTGAGCAAGTTATACAGCAGGTTTTATGGTTATAGAAAATAAAATATACCTGAAATGAATTTCAGCAATTAACATACTCAAAATTGAAGTGGTTTTTCTTTTACCAAATAATGGTGTTTATCTATTTAAATAATTATCTTATTATTAATGTCATGAAATATTTAAAATGCTATTAATTTCCAGTTCACCAAATCTGACTATTTATTAGGTAACGGGGGTTGTGACAGATAGAGATGGCAAAGCCAAATGGGTATTGCAAGGTACATGGGACAATAAGATAGAAGCAGCTAAAGTTATCGGAAGTCATGGATCTCTGAAGGGTAAACCACTCCTTGAAACAGCTACTCCTAAAGTTCTCTGGAGAAGGATTTTCCCTGGGTAAGTAAATGGTTATTAATAGTGTACTTCGGTGGGAGAAAGAAATTTTATGCTCCTTGTCTTTCATTATGTTCATCGTTTTTCTAGTTAGTTATAAATCAATGATGACTGTAGTTTCTTTCTCAAACTACTAGTCACTTTTATAATGTACATTTTACAAGCTATGCACATTTACATAGCTTGTAAGTAATGCTGCTATTCTTTAGGTTTTTTGCCAAATTTAAATGCATGTATTCAGGAATTTAGTCAGGTATTGGTACTTTATTGGTATCAACACCAATAGAACAAAATAAAGTATTTACCTCTAATTTTGCTGGTTTTACACCGGTATCTTCAGAGCACAAATACTTTGTCACAGTATACAAGTAATAACAATCAGATATTAGTGGGAAACATTTTAAATTGTAATGGACTTAAAAACTAAAGCACTAATTTCGTACCTCTTCTGTTGGTTAAAAAGTTGACAAGTTTTAAGTTGGAGTTGGTCCTAATGTCTCTCAAATATTTGATACATTAATACAGCTGTTGAAATGTTTCATTGCTGTTTAAAAACAGTTTCTCTGACTGACAACTTCTATGAAGCATTTTTGCTTTCTTCTATCTAATCCTATGTGAAAGGATATCTAAAGCATGATCTGCTAATTCTAACTTGCAGAGGTTCTCTTGTCTGCCCATAATAAGCAGTTCACATTTATATGCACTTCATAGCATCTTGGAGATGTGATAGAGGATGGAGTCTGTCCTTAGGGAACAGATGAAGTTTGCTAATTGCATACTGCATGATATCAAAAGTTATAGCAGTACACAAGGTATTAATAAACAGTCATAAATTGTAAATAAAAGTTATGCAAAAATAAAAATAAATAAATTATGCAATTGGGTATCTACACAAATAAAATTTATTATCAAATGTCCTGAAATTTGTCCAAGTATGATAATACTTGCCTGAGTATCTATTCCTCAGCCAGATAAGTGAAAATTTCAATCCATGCCCATGTAGCATTCTGGCACTCCACCAGAATATGGCAAATGGTGAGGCATGTTACATTTTTCACAGAGGAGGATTGTCAGCCCTCAGTAAATAAGAATGTGTAAGATGAATGTGGTCTATGCAGAACCTAGCAAGCACAACTTCTCTTCTATTTCTGTGTTGACTAGACTGTTAGTGCTTAATTTCATGCTTAATCTTGTGCAGTTTGTTTCGTTGCCTCCTGCCATGATGACTGCCATTGGGATAGTTAGTTTTGATCTTATAAACTGTCTGTAGTCTGTATATGGGACTGTCAAACAGTACATGAAAAATGTATGAGCTGATCTAGCAGCTGCAGTCTCATTTCTCTCATTTCCATCGTGGCTGGGAATCCAGCACAACTGAACATCAAGATTAAGGATCTTCACTTTGTACAACAGTTACAAAACTTCACAAATCACAGGATATGAATTATACACAGGAGATGAGATGGCTTGCAAGGAACTCAATACATCTACATAAATTACGCACTTTGGATAGCTGCTTGTCAAGACTCCAAACATTACCAGATCTTATGTTTCTATCGTCTAAGGCAGCGCTTCCCAAACTGTGGGCTGAGGCCCCCCCTTGGGGGCCGTAGGTTTTGTTGAGGGGGGGGGGGGGCCGTGAAATAATGAAAACAAATTTAAAATGTTTTAAGACTAAGTAGATTTTTTTAATTTTAAAAGAAACGTATTTAACTTTTATTATTTATTATTTATTTTTTGTTATTTTTTATATTTTAATGGAAACATTCACACATTGGTATTGGTTCACAAACTTTGCTTACTGCGTATTTCTGCACTTAATGAATATTAGTAAATATTGCTTATTCATATGTTTCATTTCAAAGCAGTGGTTAATTGTATTTACTTCGAATGCTCTCCAGGGAAGCTCCAAATCTTCCTGTCCCTTTCATCACGCGTAATCAGGGACTGTTTATATTGACTTTATATACATATCAAAACTCGTTTTATATTATCACTGTCATCCGAGCTCGTTTTCTGTTACCAATAAAAGTTTCGCATATTCTTCACACATGTAAAAAAGCTTAAACAAGTTCATGTGGGGAGATAGTAACTCAGCTTGCAGTGGTAAACAACACCCCTCCCTAACAGCCACTATACTGCACAGGCAATAAAAACAAGTACTTTTATTATGCCAGTAAATAAGGTACGAGGAGTCTGTGTAATATATTTCTCAACAAATAGTGCAATTAGAGACAATTGGGATAAAAACACACTAATTAATGAATCACATGTCCCCTCATACAAAAAATATGCTGTATAGACTGAAACAAAACCATATGTTGCATGGGTAAACACAGTATCTAACTAAAAACTATTGTTATTAATTAGATGTGTCTGAGTTCGATTTCCCAAGGCAGCAATAAAATTCAACTGAACGTGTTAAAATTCGTAAAAGTGTTAAAACTAAGTAATATATATCTATAATGAATGTTATGGCAGTTTCACATATGGAATTTGGTTGAAGAGAGTTAGCATTTCAACTCAATTGTCAGCTATGCTTTTATCTTGCGGTTGCGCGATCTTTTGTTAATACCACACCAATCATATGCACGTTTTAATAACCTGCCTTTGCTATCTGTTTCACGTTAGGCTTAATTACCGTAAAGAGAGGAAAGTAGCAAAAGAGAAAAATGTTCCTGGTTCGGGGATTCCCTTATTCAGGAAATATTCACTAATTTCATGTTATCAGTCTGTGGTGTGCTAGTATCGGTAAGTGGTGATATTATTTGATCTGTTCTACGTTAAAAAATTTAACCCTGAGATGGATAAGTGGCTGATAAAAAATAAAAAACTCCCGCGAACAATCAGAAGAAGCAGAAACAGACTTAAAAAAAGGACAGTATCTTTCATATTTTACCAGAACAGCCCGCATCGTCTTCAGAACCAAACGGTAAGAGGCAAAAAATGTAATATATGCATTTGATTTTTGCAATATTCGCTGTGTATGTTTTGTATTGTATATAAATACAATAAATATTATAATAATATATCTCTCTATTACGATTTTTTTTCGAGGGGGGAGGCCGTGAAATATTTTAATTTTTGCAAAGGGGGCCCTGACATCCAGAAGTTTGGGAAGCACTGGTCTAAGGCACTTTGTACCGTATCAATCCACCTATATCTTGGTCTTCCTCTGGGTCGTTTTCCTGCCAACCTGGCAGAGAACACTTGTTTTGCTAATCTTTCCTTTTTAATATGATATTGCCATTGACCAGAGACTAGAGACCACAGATATGATTCTCATATCTGTGGTCTCTAGTCTTTGGTCAAGTGTTTTACTTCTGACCCAGCTCTCAGATCCATAAGTTAAAACTGGTTCGAACACTGTCTTGTATACAGCTAATTTAGTGTTCCGACTAATTTCTCTCTTATTCCATATGAATTTATTCAATTGACTTCCTACTATATCAGCTTTGTTGATTCTGTTGTCTATTTCCATATTTAATTTACCATCTTCACTAAAAATCATGCCTGAGTAGGTGAAATGTTTTACTTGTTCCACAGGTTCTCCGTTCACAATGCAGTTGACATTTTCAACAATTCTGCCTATTTTCATTGTCTTTGTCTTTTGATTGCTAACCTTCATACCATATCTATTACAACAGTTATTCAATTTAGTCAAGGAATCTTGCAGACGTGGCGGATTTATTTAGAAGTATAACATCGTCCGCATAAAGCAAAGAGCTGACATTAACATCTCCAATTTTGATATCATGTTTAATACCACTTTCCTTCATAATGTGATCCATATAGATAATGAATAACAGAGGGGATAATGTACATCCTTGTCTCACACCAGATTTAACATTAAACCATCTTCCTGTACTTCCATCAATTCTAACTGACAACATAAATGTTTCACTAACTGAAAGCTAGTGGGCGCAAGTGACAGAGTTAGAAAGACTACTTTCTAACGCTTTTACTGTCACTAATGTGAGGATTTAATACCTGGTAAATTCTTGTTGGAGTGGAAGAGCTTGATGTATCACATGAACAAAAGTGGACAATTAATTGTTGATAGCATTGTATCTTCAATGAAGATAAGAGAGGATCTCTTGCTGGATAATCAAATCCTTTTAGCTGCTATTTACATTGATTCAATGATCCATATTTTGTTGAATAATGACCAAATTACCACAAGAAAACAGGCACTCTATGAAGTAGCAATTTGCATGGAAGGGTTACAAGTACTACCTAAACTACTGGATGAACCTAGAAGCATCAGTAACTCAGGATCATCCTCTTCAAGTTCAAATGAAGAATTAGACTTTGAAGCCTTCTTGGACAAAATGGAATGTTCAAAAGTAAAGCAACATCGTTTATTAATGATGTGACTAGAATTGTTGCAGTAATGCCACCCACCCAAGTCACTGTTGAAAGACTGTTTTTGGCATTGAAAAATAGTCAAATCAAATTTAAGGGCGTCCATGAGGGAGGGTCTGACAGAAGCAATTCTGTTTCTAAGAACAATTTATTAGTAAATTTTGGATTTCATTTTGATTTAACCCCTATTCTGCAGCTAGATGCTAAGTTTCTTTAAAAATGTTGTAGGGAACAGTTTTTCAATCTTTAACAATATGATTTTTATTTCATTTGATGTAATGTTTCATGTCCATTTACTTAAATTTTATATCCAAACAATACTTTAATCTCGAAAAGGAAGAGAGCTGGTAGAGAAAGATGTTCCTTATTTTCTTTTATAGTTTCTTTGTTTTATATCCTATATTCCTGTTACTTTATTATTTATAGCCTTTTGATAAAAACATAACCTTAGTTGACCAGTGTTTTCTAAGTTTTGTCTTTTGTTTAAAATTTAAGTTTACTGAATTTGTAATTTCTTTAATAAATAGAATTAAAAAGCCACAATGGCATAGTGTGCCTGATGATTTACATTAGCAATGATAAAATGCCTGTATGTTGAGTGCTTTCAGTCAACATAGAAAATAAATAATTAGTATATTTATTTCCTATATTGATATAAATGAAGGAGTCGGAGTCAAAGGTTTTATATACCGACTGCACAACCCTGGATAAAACAGTTGAAAGAAGTATTTTAATGGTGCTGTTTATTAATAAGTATTAAGAAATGACATAATAATAATAATTATTATTTTTTTTGGAATTAAATTATTATTTTAAGATAATTATACCAGTTTCCTTTAAAATCCAAAAGTTTTTTTGTTTTTTTTTAACTCTGCAAAAGCATTACTTTCTTCAAAACATATGTAACTAGTTTATGAGCATTACAATTCCTACAGTTCGCTAATATCTAAAACATTCCATCTATCACCTGCACTCCACTGCATTATCTCTGAGACTTAATTTTATTTTGAAAGATCTTTCAAGGATGTTGCTGAATTCATCATCACTAATCAGCTGAACCCTTATGATCTAAGACAGCACTTCCCAAACTGTGGGCCATGGCCCCCTTGGCGGGCATGAAATAATGAAAACAAATTTAAAATGTTTTAAAACTGAGTAGATTTTTTTTATCTTAAAAGAAACGTATTTAATTTTTATTATTTATTATTTTTTTTTTGTTATTTTTTATATTTTAATGGAAAAAATCACACATTTGTGTTGGTTCACAAATTTTGCTTCCTGCGTATTTCGCTGCTTAATTAGTAAATATATGCTTATTAGTTTCATTTCAAAGGTATTGATAAGAAGCAAAAAAAAAAGCTTACAAACAGAAAATCTTGCACTCATTTAAAATGGCCAAGTTTTTCGTGCTTTAAATTAATGTTTCATTACTGCAAAGGTTTGTCGATTGGTAGAGCCTCTGCTACTAATGGCTCAGTTAAGAAAGTTTGAGCGTGGTTAGTAGTTGGAAGGGGTCCAATCGTTCGATGGTGTTGGCACACTCTCCCTCGATGAGTCTTTGGACTGCCTGGAGGTGTCAAATAATAATAATAATAATTGCTAGTATACAACATCTATATAAAAACATAAAGATAATATGCCATGTCAAATATATATGTAACATGCTAAAAATGTAATATTTGCATTTGATTTTTGCAATATTGCTGTGCATGTTTCGTATTGAATATAAATAAATAAATATTATAATAATATGCCTGTATTACAATTTTTTTCCCCCTAATTGGGGCCATGAAATATTTTAATTTTTCCAAAGGGGCCTTTACATCTATAAGTTTGGGAAACACTGATCTAAGATAATATCTCATAAATAAGAAAAGAACTGTAGGTTAAAAAAAAAAGTGCTTTTCATAAAAGCATTTTTGTATAGTGACTGTTATCACCAGTTAAACCTAGAGCTGTTTTAAGAGATAGTTGCAGTTTTGTTTTGCCTGATTTTACCATTAAAATAGCAAAACCAAAATTTAAATTACTCTGAATTTTGAGAATTTCCAAATAACAAATTTCAGTAAATTTCATGAAGCCAAGAATTATTATAATTACAAACTATACTAATAAAAGCAATCCAGCTATATGGAGAAAACTTTCATTATTGAAGTACATTATTATTACAGTAAACTCCATGGAGTCAGTAGACTCATTGTGGGAGGCCCACGCAAACATCTTTATGAATGATACCCCCACACCCCCTGTAATGACTGAAAAATTACTATGCATGTACATGACAAATATCTGGTTAGAAGCGTTATTTTTTGGTTTACATTCAGTAGAGTCCATAAAATTAAAATTCTTAAGAAACAAATTGAATTTTTGAATATTGATATTTTCATCCTTTTTGTGAGAATTATGTTATCTCTGATAAATTAGTGGTATCAATAAGGGCTTTATTTTATATAAAGATGATTTTGTAAATAATGGACAAGTGCATCAAATATCAGAGCTGGTTGTAAAACTTAAATTCATTTTTGACTTATCTCCTATAAATATATAAATTTGTACTACAAATCATGGGGTGTTTAAGGGTCAAAGCTGTATAACTAAGAGGAGACCTCCACATAGCCTTTAAAGGAATGCAGAAAACCGACCAGGGCTTCTGATCTAATGTCCCATTCTCACTTTCTCGTGGTGCACCCTGTTGGGTATCTACCTGGATACTGAAAGAACGAGGATGGGCTGACAATTTGGAATTTAGCCGACCAAATTGTATTCTTATTGGCTTAAACCAATATACAAAATGATATTACAACATGACAAAATTTCATGCCGGCTGGGGGCATGGCCCCGTTAAACAAAGCCCCCGTTGTTTTCACCACGAAACAAGGGTGAACAGCGAAAGGTCAGCTACTGGAACAAATCTGAAGGCACACCCCAACTCAACATCACCAGAGTTAAAGATCGGTACTATCAACATAAGAAGCCTGAATGGCAAAGAAATGGAGCTAGCTGAAGAATTAGATAAGTACCAGATCGACATAAGAGGGGGTGACTGAAACAAAAAGACCAAAACTGGTGAGATCTTTCTGAGCAATAAATACAAAATGTTATATTCAGGCAATGACAATCAAGGAAAAATAGGAGTAGCCATAGTATTCAACACTAAATACGAGGCTAATCTTCTTGAAATGCAGGCAATCTCAAGTTGAGTGATGTGGGCTAATATCAGAATGGGGAATTGGACAATGAGACTTATTTGTGCCTATGGTCCCACAGAAGGTTCTACTAAGGCAGAAGTGGAGGAATTTTTTGATACTTTAGAGAAAGCAACTGACAGAATGAAAAAGGAAAAGTTGGTACTTGTTGGGAATCTAAATAGTAGAGTAGATAATGATTGTCAGACATATAAAAATATTTTGAGAAAATTTGGAGAAAAGAGCAAAGCTAATAATAATGGCAAATACCTAGTGAATTTCTGCTCAGTACATGGACTGGTTATTACTAACACCATGTTCCAACTTAAAAATGTGCGCAAATTCATGTGGAGAGAAGAAGCAATTAATAAGAAAAGTCTCATTGACTATGTTATTGTTGATCGTGATGTTTTCTCCCTGGTGCAGGACACCAGAGTGTACAGAGGATTTGAAATTGGAAGTGATCACTATTTAGTCTTGAGCAGGATAAAATTGAATTTCATATTGAAAAGAATAACATGTAAGAAAGTTTTAAAGCGAATAAAAGTTGGGCAGCTCTCAGATGTGAACTGTAGACTAAAATACATGAAGATTATTGAAGAAAAAATGAAAGAGTTTATGAACAGGAACCAAATCTTGGAGATTCAGTGGCAAGCCTTGAAGAAAACCCTGATTAATTCAGCCAGAGAGGCATGTGGTGAGGTTGTCTGCAAGGATAGAAAAATCAGAACTCCATCGTGGACACATGAAATTAAAGAGGCAGTGAAGTTAAAGTTAAAGTCAAATATTCCTGGCAAATAAGTCAGCTTTTGCTCTTAGAGAATACAGGGACAAATGTAAGAAAGCTAAACACTCTGTAAAACTAGCTAAACAAAAGTCATGAGAGGACTTTGGCAAGAACATAGGAAATAAATATCAAGAAGGTGTTAAGATATTCTGGAGATTGTTGAAAAAGCTTAGAAATGGAGGAAAGAGTGCTGTAAAAGAAGTTAGAGATGATAACGGTGACATGAAAATGGGAGAAAAAGATATCCTTGAATTATGGAATAATTACTTCGAAAAATTGCGAAATGAAACTAGCCATGATAGCACAGTGGTAAAAAACACTCAACAGGCATACAGTCAGGAATACATATCCATACTTGAAATAGAAAAAGCCATCAAAGGCTAAAAATGTGGAAAGGCAGCAGAAGTAGATGATATTTGACCAGAAATGCTGAAGTATGGAGGTATAAAAGTCTTACAGTGGCTGCACCGCATAGTTCAAAAGGCCTGGACAGAGGGACAAATTCCCGGTGATTGGAGTAAAGCTCTAATAGTACCCATATATAAAAAGGGAAATAAAACTGAATGTGAGAATTACAGAGGTATTTTTCTGCTCCAGTGTCCCTGGCAAGATCGATGCAAGTATACTAGAGAAACGGTTCAGAAGAATTTTGGAAGAAAAGCTTGGTGACGAACAAGCTGGATTCAGGCCAAATAGAGATTGTCAGGATTAGATCTTCACTTTACGACAAATAGTTGAGAAAGCATGGGAATATAACAAAGATCTGTATTTAAGTTTTTGTTGATCTGGAAAAGGCACATGACAAGGTGCCAAGAGAGAAGCTATTCAATATGCTACAGTTATATGGTGTCAATGGGACATTATATAAAGCAGTACTTAGAGTTGAAGTTGTAAGTCAGCAGTTAGAATTGAAGTACAGGAAGATGGTTTAATGTTAAATCTGGTGTGAGACAAAAATGTACATTATCCTCTCTGTTATTCATTATCTATATGGATTACATTATGATGGAAAGTGGTATTAAACATGATATCAAAATTGGAGATGTTAATGTCAGCTCTTTGCTTTATGCGGACGATGTTATACTTCTAAATAAATCTGCTACAAGTTTGCAAGATTCCCTGACTAAATTGAATAACAGTTTTAATAGATGTTATATGAAGGTGAGCATTAAAAAGACAAAGACAATGAAAATAGGTTGAATTGTTGAAAATGTCAACTGTGTTGTGAACGGGGAACCTGTGGAACAAGTAAAACATTTCAGCTACTTATGCACGATTTTTAGTGAAGATGGTAAATTAAATATGGAAATAGACAACAGAATCAGCTGGTATGGTAGGAAGTCAATTGAATACATTGATATGGAATAAGAGAGAAATTAGTCATCATCATCATCAAATTCCTGCCATGTACCCTCAAGAAGGTGTATAGGATATGACAGTACTACATGAAAAAATTACATCATTACTAACTTCCTATCTACAATTTTCCTCCAAATCAGTATGTTACTTGTCAAGAGTTCAACATTACCAGATCTTATATTTCTATCGTCTAAGGCACTTTGTACCGTATCAATCCGCCTATATCTTGGTCTTCCTCTGGTTCGTTTTCCTGCCAACCTGGCAGAGAACACTTGTTTTGCTAATCTTTCCTCTCCCATTCTATTTAAGTGACCATACCACTTGAGATTAGCTCTTCTAATGCATTCCTGGATGCTGACAATGTCAAGTTCTTTCCTAATATCCTCATTTTTAATATGATATTGCCATTGATGCCATCTGTTAACGCCTCTAATCTTTCTCAGGACTCTCATATCTGCGGCCTCTAGTCTTTGGTCAAGTGTTTTACTTCTGACCCAGCTCTCAGATCCATAAGTTAAAACTGGTTTGAACACTGTCTTGTATACAGCTAATTTAGTGTTCCGATTAATTTCTCTCTTATTCCATATGAATTTATTCAGTTGACTTCCCACCATACCAGCTTTGCTGATTCTGTTGTGTATTTCTATATTTAATTTACCATCTTCAGTAAAAATCGTGCCTAAGTAGCTGAAATGTTTTTCATTTTCCACATGTTCCCCGTTCACAACACAGTTAACATTTTCAACGATTCTGCCTATTTTCATTGTCTTTGTCTTTTTATTCATACCATACCTGAAATTCATACCATATCTATTACAACAGCTATTCAATTTAGTCAGAGAATCTTGCAGACTTATAGCGGATTTATTTAGAAGAATAACATCATCCGCATAAAGCAAAGAGCTGACATTAACATCTCCAATTTTGATATCATGTTTAATACCACTTTCCTTCATAATGTGATCCATATAGATAATGAATAATAGGGGGATAATGTACATCCTTGTCTCACACCAGATTTAACATTGAACCATCTTCCTGTACTTCCTTCAATTCTAACTGCTGACTTACAACTCAAATAAAGACTATGTATTGCTTGATATAATGCCCCATTGACACCATATAACTGCAGCGTATTGAATAGCTTCTCTCTTGGCACCTTGTCATATGCCTTTTCCAAATCGACAAAACTTAAATACAGATCTTTGTTATATTCCCATGCTTTCTCGACTATTTCTCGTAAAGTGAAGATCTGATCCTGACAGCCTCTATTTGGCCTGAATCCAGCTTGTTCTTGACCAAGCTTTTCTTCCACAATTCTTCTCAACCATTTCTCAAGTATACTTACATAAATCTTGCCAGGAACCCTCAGTAGGGAAATACCTCTGTAATTCTCACATTCAGTTTTATTTCCCTTTTTATATATGGGTACTATGAGAGCTCTACTCCAATCATCGGGAATTCGTCCCTCTGTCCAGGCTTTCTGAACTATGCAGTGTAGCCACTGTAAGACTCTTATACCACCATACTTCAGCATTTCTGGTGGAATATCATCTACTCCTGCTGCCTTTCCACATTTCAAGCCTTTGATGGCTTTTTCTACTTCAAGTATGGATATGTATTCCTGATTGCATGCCTGGTCAATGTTTTTTATCACTGTGCTGTCATCACTGCTTGTTTCATTTAGCAGTTTTTCAAAGTAATTACTCCATACTTCAAGGATATCTTTTTCTCCTATTTTCATGTCACCTTTATCATCTCAAACTCTTTTTAAAGCACTCTTTCTTCCATTCCTAAGTTTCTTCAACAACCTCCAGAATATTTTGCCACCTTCTTGATATTTATTTTCTATATTCTTGCCAAAGTCCTCCCATGACTTTTGTTTAGCTAGTTTTACACACTGTTTATCTTTCTTACATTTGTCTCTGTATTCTGTAAGAGTAAAAGCTGACTTATTTGCCAGGAACTTTTGATATGCTTTCTTCTTTTCCTTCAGTGCCTCTTTAACTTCCTGTGTCCACCAGGGAGTTCTGATTTTTTTATCCTTGCACACAACCTCACCACATGCCTCTCTTGCAGAATCAATCAATGTTTTCTTCAGAGTTTGCCACTGAATCTCCAAGGTTTGATTCCTGTTCTCAAACTCTTTCATTTTCTTTTCAATAATCTTTATGTATTTTAGTCTACAGTTCACATCTGAGAACTGCTCAACTTTTATTCGCTTTAAAACTTTCTTACATGTTATTCTTTTCAATATGAAATTCAATTTTATCGTGCTCAAGACTAAATAGTGATCACTTCCAATTTCAAATCCTCTGTACACTCTGGAGTCTTGCACCAGGGAGAAAACATCACTATCAACAATAACATAGTCAATGAGACTTTTCTTATTCCTAGCCTCTTCTCTCCATGTGAATTTGTGCACATTTTTATGTTGGAACATGGTGTTAGTAATAACCAGTCCATGTCCTGAGCAGAAATCCAACAGATATTTGCCATTATTATTAGCTTTGCTCTTTTCTTCAAATTTTCCCAAAATATTGTAAATGTCTCACAATCATTTCCTACTCTGCTATTTAGATCCCCAACAAGGACCAACTTTTCCTTTTTCATTGTGTCAGTTACTTTTTCTAAGGCGTCAAAAAATTTCTCCACTTCTACCTTAGTAGAAGTGGAGGAATTTTTGTGCCTATGGTCCTTCTGTGGGACCATAGGCACAAATAAGTCTCATTGTCCAGTTCCCCATTCTCATATTTGCCCACATTACTCTACTTGAGACTGACGGCCATTCAAGAAGATTAGCCTCGTATTTTGTATTGAATATTATGGCTACTCCTTCTTTTCCTTGATTGTCATTGCATGAATATAACATTTTGTATTTATTGCTCGGAAAGATCTTGCCAGTTTCGGTCTTTTTTGTTTCAGTCAACCCTATTACGTCGATCTGGTACTTACCTCAGCTAGCTCCATTTCTTTGCCATTCAGGCTTCTTACGTTGATAGTACCGATCTTTAACTCTGGTGATGTTGAGTTGGGGTTTGTTTTCAGATTTGTTCCAGTAGCTGACTTTTCGCTGTTCGCCCTGGTTCCCTGGCGAAAACAATGGGGGCCTTGTTTAACCGGGCGATGCCCCAGCCTGCATGAAATTTTGTCATGTTGTACCATCATTTTTTTTATTTTGGTTTAACCAATAAGAATTCAGTTTGGTCGGCTAAATCCGAAATTTCCAGCCCATCCTCGTTCGTTCAGTATCAAAGTAGATACCTAACAGGGTGCACCACGAGAAGGTGAGGATTGGACATTAGGTCAGAAGCCCTGGTCGGTTCTCCGCATTCCTTTAAAGGCTATGTGGAGGTCTCCTCTCAGTTATACAGCTTTGACCCTTAAGCACCCCGAGAGAAATTAGTCAGAACACTAAATTAGCTGTATACAAGACAGTGTTCCAACCAGTTTTCATTTATGGTTCTGAGAGCTGGGTCAGAAGTAAAACACTTGACCAAAGACTAGAGACCGCAGATATGGGAAGCCTGAGAAAGATTAGAGGCGTGAACAGATGGCATCAATGGCAATATCATATTAAAAATGAGGATATTAGGAAAGAACTTGACATTGTCAGCATCCAGGAATGCATTAGCAGAGCTAATCTCAGGTGGTATGGTCACTTAAATAGAATGGGCTAGGAAAGATTAGCAAAACAAGTGTTCTCTGCCAGGTTGGCTGGAAAACGACCCAGAGGAAGACCAAGATATATGTGCATTGATACTGTACAAAGTACCTTAGACTATTGAAACATAAGATCTGGTAATGTTGGAGTCTTGACAAGTAACAGACTGATTTGAAGAAAAATTGTGCGTAGGAAGTTAGTAATGATGTAAATTTTTCATGTAGTACTATCATATCATGTACACCTTCTTGAGGGTATATGTCAGAAATTTGATGATGACTTACAACTCAAATAAAGACTAAGTACTGCTTGATATAATGCCCCATTGAACACCAGATAACTGTAGCGTATTGAATAGCTTCTCTCTTGGACACCTTATCATATGCCTTTTCCAGATCTACAAAACTCAAATAGAGATCTTTGTTATATTCCCATGATTTTTCCACTATTTGTCGTAAAGTGAAGATCTGATCAGCCTCTATTTGGCCGTAATCTAGCTTGTTCTTCACCAAGCTTTTCTTCTACATTCTTCTCAACCGTTTCTCAAGTATACTTGCATATATCTTACCAGGAACACTCAGTAGTGAAATACCTCTGTAATTCTCACATTCAGTTTTATTTTCCTTTTTATATATGGGTACTATGAGAGCTCTACTCTAATCATCAGGAATTCGTCCCTCTGTCCAGGCCTTCTTAACTATACAGTGCAGCCACCGCAAGACTTTTATACCACCATACTTCAGCATTTCTGGTCGAATATCATCTACTCCTGCTGCCTTTCCACATTTTAAGCCTTTGATAGCTTTTTCTACTTCAAGTATGGATATGTATTCCTGACTATATGCCTGTTGAGTGTTTTTTTTACCACTGTGCTATCACTGCTTGTTTCATTTAGCAATTTCTCGAAGTAATTACTCCATACTTCAATGATATCTTTTTCTCCCGTCTCTTTTACAGTACTCTTTCCTCCCTTTCTAAGCTTCAACAACCTCCAAATTATTTTGCCACCTTCTTGATATATATTTTCAATGTTCTTGCCAAAGTCCTCCTATTACTTTTGTTTAGTTAGTTTTACAGTGTTGCTTTCTTACATTTGTCTCTGTCTTTCTTACATTTGTCTCTAAGAGCACAAGCTGACTTATTTGCCAGGAACTTTTGTTATGCTTTCTTCTTTTCCTTCACTGCCTCTTTAACTTCCTGTGTCCACCATGGTGTTCTGATTTTTCTATCCTTGCCGACAACCTCACCACATGCCTCTCTAGCTGAATCAATCAAGGTTTTCTTCAAGGCTTGCCACTGAATCTCTAAAGTTTGGTTCGTGTTCTCAAACTCTTTCATTTTTTCTTCAATAATCTTTGTGTATTTTAGTCTACAGTTCACATCTGAGAGCTGCTACTTTTATTCACTTTAAAATTTTCTTAAATGTTTTTCTTTTCAATATGAAATTCAATTTTATCCTGCTCAAGACTAAATAGTGATCACTTCCAATTTCAAATCCTCTGTACACTCTGGTGTCCTGCACAAGGGAGAAAACATCACTATCAACAATAACATAGTCAATGAGACTTTTCTTATTTCTTGTCTCTTCTCTCCATGTGAATTTTTGCACATTTTTATGTTGAAACATGGTGTTAGTAATAACCAGTCCATATCCTGAGCAGAAATCCAACAAATATGTGTCATTATTATTAGCTTTGCTCTTTTCTCCAAATTTTCACAAAATATTTTTGTATGTCTCACAATCATTTCCTACTCTGCTATTTAGATCCTCAACAAGGACCAATGTTTCATTTTTCATTGTGTCAGTGGCTATTTCTAAAGCCTCAAAAAAATTCCTCCTCTTCTACCTTAGTAGAACTTTCTGTGGAATTATAGGCACAAATAAGTCATTGTCCAGTTCCTTATTCTGATATTTGCCCACACTTTACTTGAGACTGCCTGCCATTCAAGAAGATTAGCCTCATATTTAATGGTGAATACTCTGGCTACTCCTTCTTTTCCTTGATTGTCATTGCCTGAATATAATATTTTGTATTTATTACTCAGAAAGATCTCACCAGTTTTTGTCTTTTTTGTTTTAGTCACCCCTATTATGTCGATCTGGTACTTATCTAATTCCTCAGCTAGCTCCATTTCTTTGCCATTCACGCTTCTTATGTTGATAGTACCGATCTTTAACTCTGGTGATATTGTGTTGGAGTGTTTTTTAAATTTCTGGCATGCTGAAATTATCAACTGATGGAATAGACATATGAGTTTGAGTTGCTGTCATTTTCTTAACTACTGCGTCTTCAGTATTAGAGGATTTCAGGACTGGTGTGGTGGCTAACTTCCTTTTTGCATTCTGATCTGATATATTTTGTTCTGTTTTAGCTTTCTTTGCAGAGTAAGATTTAATATCATGCTCTTTTCTTCTGCATCTGGTTCAGATAGTTGAGTTATGACCACCTGTTGCAGATTTTTGAATATGAGGTCTAGTCTTAGTAATCTTCAATTATTTGACAGCTGAGTGACAAGGGAAATAGCTACACCATAACATTTGCTGGACTTTGCAAAGGCTGACAGGATGCTCCATAGTGTCCTTTTAGTGGTGACATGAATAAGACGGTGTCTTTCTAATGTCTGATATACAGACATTAGAAAATAGTATGGCAGATTTAAATCAGAAAGAAGGCTGGTGACTAGCAGGGTACCATTAAATTTCATACCTAGGCTTTTGCTGTTCAGTTTCTTCATCAAAGGTATTCTAAATTATTTGAAGCATATCCAGTTTGATGATAGTGCTAAACTGTTGAAATCAGTAGTTAATAAAGATAATGTAGAGATCTTGCAGACCACCGCGAATAGAATCCTGAAGGTCTCGTCGTTCAACTAATTTTGACTGAATGTAGGACGTAGTCATTTTTGTGTTGATTGAAGTCCTACTCCAAGAACAAATTCAGGGAAAGCATTTGTCTTTTTTTTTTTTTTTTCCTTGGGGGAAGAGGGGGGGAACATATTCCACATTCAGTCAAAATCAGTTGAATGGTGAGACCTGCTGGATGATCTATTTACATTGGCCTGCAAGATCTCTACATTACCTTATATTAACTACTGATTTCAACAGTTTTAATACTGTCATCATTGTTACTTATGATAATACAACATAATTAAGTTGACAGTGTCCTTCAAAATTTATCTTTGTGTCAGGTCTCCAGAATTGTCAGAGCTTATATCAGTCATCTGAGACCTAGATCTTGGTCTTCCTTTGGATCTGTTTCCTGTCATTCTGACATCAAACACCTATTTGGCAAATTGTTCATCAACCATTTTGTTTAATTGACCATACCATCTTAGATTAGCTCTATACACACATTCTTGAAATGTAGCAATGTCTTGTTCAATCTTAATATCTTCATGTGATTCTGCCGTTGATGTCATATGTTTGCTATAATTTTTTTTCATTAATCTTATATTTGTAGTCTAGTCTCTTCTCCATTAACAGCTGTTCCAATAACTGTTAGGTCAGGCAGATCAGAGTGCTTCATTTCTTCCCTTATATATGTCCATATTCTTCCTTCATCTCAAGTTTCTGTTTTTCTAAATCTTCTCTTCTCTAATCTCTTCCTCTTGGCCTTCTCAATATTCATTTCATACATTCTTCTTGGTATTCTTTTTAAATTCATTCTTATTCATATGTATGTTTCATGTGATTCTGATCTTTTTTCGAACAAGGAAAGATTATCCTCATAACTCGTTTCCATTGCTTTTCTTAGGTCACTTTTTCTTAGTTTTCATATCTCTGATGCATAAGACAGAATGAGCAGGAAATAGCTTCTGTTAATTAAAAGGGATGACTGGACAGTGGGGACCTCACTATCTCAAAGTAGACTACTTACAATTTTAAAAAAGCTTTGTCCCAGTGAAATCCTCCTTGCGATCTCTTGATTTTAATCTTCCATCACTACTAGAAATTACACTTTCCAAATATATGAAGTTTTCCACTACCCCTAAGTCTAATATTGTTAACTTGTACATTTTCTCTACAGTTTAAAATATGCTCTCACTCTTCATGCTATTAATACATGACTCGTACTTCTGTGTTACACTGGTCAGTTTGTCCAGTTTGTTCAGTAGCTATTTTTTTGAATGTGCCAAAATCACCAGTCATCAATAAACATAGCTGTTTCATTTTTTTCGTGTCTAGACAGTTCATCATGGAGAAAATTCATTGCGAAGATTATTCATAACGTTCCGTGAAGCATTTCCAAAGGAAATGCTTCATGGAACACATTTATTGAAGCCACTTCAAAATCTGTCATGATTAAATTTGGTTCCAAATTTTTTAACGTGTTTATTGCTCTATGATATGTATCTTCATTTTTTCGAAGCATCAGTGCATAAACAGCAGGAATCACGTTATCGTTTATAATGCCATGAATTGTGTACAGCTGCTCACAAAGAGGTTGTGTAGTTTTAAAAGTGCCATCTGCATACTATGTTGTCAATTGCAACAATAACTGTAGATTTTGTTTAGTAGAAAATATCAGCAATCTGTTGCGGCCATCGTTGCTATTATGCAAAAGGAATTATTCATTTCCATAGGTGATTTTATATATAGGCGGAATAATTAAATTACTTAACGAATTTGGTTTTGGTGGTACCTGTCCTGCTTGATTTCGGGTTCTTTGAATAGACTTCTTTACAGAGGCATTGCTCGGCATTTGGCCGATGATGGCAGGAGATATTTTTGTGTAGGCTTCCATGATAATTCGATGAGTCCCATCTCTAGTTGTACGGGCTCGATCTTTATTCTCATTAAGTAGCTTCGCTGCTTCAACCTGTGCCATGTTACCAGCATGATTATGTTGGTTAATTCGTTTCATAATGTTGTCGCCAGCTTTATGAATACGTGCATGGCAATGCATTTTTTGAAACTGATCACATTTCCAAAAAATCTTTTCTTCATTTTCTTTGTCTTTTATAAATAAATGACCATTATCACTCAATTTACGCTTTATCTTCTCGCTTAAAATAAATTCCAGAGGCATCGTGCAATAATTGTAATACCATATTTGCCAGCGTATAAGACGTACTCACTTTTCTGTACACATTTTTTAGGAAAAAAAAAATTTTTTTAGATCCTCTTCCTGATTCCGCCAAGTTCTTAACATTTTCTCAGTTGGGGGTGGCCCGAAATGCCTCTCTGCAGCCTGTTTTCATGTTCTTTAGCATACGCAATCACACGTAGCTTGTATGCAATATTGTAGCAATGCCGACGTTTTTCAGGCATAATTTGCCAAGAAATTTAGAGAAAATTTAACGGTATAAATTTATCACCGTTCACAACAACCGCGACAACAATTGTCACACAATTGTTTAAACAAAAGTTTAAACGAACAGGAACAGAGCTGTGATCATTGATGATAGCACATGCGCATCCACTGAAATTTACGTAACTGGAATGCTCTCACACACCGCAAGGAAGCAAGAAAGAAATCGCATAACTCGGAACAGAGAAAATGTTCCAGAAATGAAAGTAATAAAAATCTGAGTATCGCTGTATAAGGTGCACACTGTTTTTCAGACCTATTTTCAAAGAAAAAAAAGTGCGTCTTATACGCCGGCAAATACAGTAATTTATAAATTGGTTCTTAGACAGTAAACTTTTGAACACTTACCAAAAGAAAAAAATGTCGGGGATTGGGCTTCTGAGAACACGTGACGTAAAACTGTTTAATTTGAAATTTCCAGTGCAGAACTTCACTTTCAAATATCTAAGCAGGAATATATTCACAGTAGCAGCTCCAACATAGTAGTGAAACAGCAGCTTTTATACTCTGGGAACCAGTGGTTAAATTCAGCCAGGACCCTCTGGGTCCTGGCCCAGGAACTTTTTTATGCACCAGACCTGGAACATTTTTCTGTTTTGTGACTTTTCTCCCTTTACGGCAGTTAAGCCTAACGCGAAACAGACAGCAAAGGCAGGTTATTAAAACATGCATATGATTGGTGCTGTATTAACAAAAGATCATGCGATCGAAAGATAAAAGCAAGGCGCCAGTTGAGTTGAAATGCTAACTCTCTTCAACCGAATTTCATATGTGAAACTGCCATAACAACATTCACTATATACAGGGTGTTCGGGATAAATTTGACATATTTATAATTAATTATATTTTTCCGTAAGTTACATGTATTAACACACACTTCTCTTCATTTAAAAGTTTGGACCCTTCTTCATTCATATACAAGATGTCAGAAAGGATGGATAGCTGGAACCCACCTGAATCATGGAAGAGAATAACTTGTATCATGATGATTCGTGCCCGCCATCAAAATAAGGATATTACGACTGCTGCCCAATGCTCCCTGAATACAGTAAAAACAATCAGGCATGAACTAGAGACTTGCAATGGTGACTACGAGGATGTAGCAAGAAGAAAGATCCCTAGCAGACGATCTGATTGCGTTCGTACAGCAGAATTCCTCGCAAATCTGCAGGAACAGGTGTTGAAGAACCCTGGCATTGGAATTCGGGCTTTGTTCGTGGAGTTGCTAACTGTAGTCAAGCCCTGGATAACAAGGGTAGCCAATGGTAGGCCGTATGTATGGCAGCAGGATTCGGCCCCTTGCCACACCTCTGGGAAAAGTCAAAAATGGTTGTCTGAAAATTTCTACGACTTCACCAGTCCAAATGTTTGGCCTCCAAACTCCCCAGACCTTAACCCCATGGATTATTTTGTATGGGGCGCAGTTGAAAAAGACACCAATCGCACTTCCAGTAATACAAAAGCCCAGTTAATGGATAAAATTAAAACAGTTTTTGCGGCCCTTCCCAGGGAGACTGTAGCATCAGCTTGTTCGAGGTTCCGAAGCAGAATTGAAGCTGTGATCGATGCTAATGGTGGTTATTTTGAGTAAATCTTGTTGATAGTATTGTAATTAACTCTGCCTGTAATGTTTTTTTGTCAATTCATTAAATTTAATAGATACAAAGAAGATTTTCTTTTTCCTTACGAAACTGTCAAATTTATCCCGAACACCCTGTATATATTTTTTAGTTTTAACATGTTTACGAATTTTAACACGTTCGGTTGAATTTCATTGCTGCTTTGCGAACTCGCACACATCTTATCTTATCTATCCTCTTTGCTCCCTGCAGAGCATAGGGCCTCAACCATTGACTTCCATCTGACTCTATTCGATGCTTCTTTTTTGATCTCTTTCCAGGAACATCCCAGCTGTCTTGCCTCTGTTTCTAGTTCTCTTCTCCATGTTATCCTAGGTCTACCCCTTGCCTTGGGGATTCCATTCTAGTGCAATTTTTGCTATTTCTTTATCTGGGTTCCTGATTGTGTGACCTATCCAGTTCCATTTTCTTTTAGTGAGTTCATTTCTGATGCCGGTTTGACCTGTTCTATGTTTGTTATTTTATTTGGCCAGTATATTCCTGGTATCTTCCTCAAGCATTTGTTTATGTAAACCTGTATTTTATTTATGTTTTCCTTTGTTAGTGACCATGTCTCAGCTCCGTATAGTAAAACTGGTTTAACATTAGTGTTGAAGAGTCTAATTTTGGTTTTTAATTTTATTTCTTTGGACCCCCAAATTTTCTTCATCATACTGAATGCAATCTGTGCTTTCTGGATTCTATTTTGAATGTCCTGTTTGGTTCCTCCTTGTGTGCTGATCACTGATCCCAGGTAGACAAAGTTCTCTACCTGTTCCAGTGTTTTCCCTAGTATTTCAAAGACTAATTCTTGTTTGGAGTTTATCTTCATTACTTTAGTCTTGTTATGATTTATTTTCAATCCACATTTATTTGCTTCCTGGTTTAAATTATCTATTTTCTTTTGGAGGTGTTAATGCTTTTATGCCAAAAGGCTTATATCGTCTGCAAAATCCAGGTCACTAATTTTATTTGACTAACCCCATTGAATGCCAATTCTTTCTTCAGATGTTTTCCTCATCACCCAATCAATAACAATCAGAAAGATGGTCGGGGAGAGTATACATCCTTGTCTTACTCCTGTGTTTGTTGCAAATGGTTCTGATAGTTTGCCATTATTTATTATTTGGATTTTGTATTTATCGTGAGTTTTCTTTGTTATATTTATGATTTTCTGAGGAATCCCGTAGTGCTTCATTAACTTCCGTATAGTTTTTTTGCGTATGCTATCAAATGCACGTTCAAAGTCGATGAATCCCAAGTATAGGCTACTCTGCCACTCTATTGACTGTTCAACAATTATTCTTAATGTTATTATCTGATCAATACAAGATCTGTTTGGCTTGAACCCAGCCTGTTCTTTCCTCAGTTTAGTTTCAATTTCTTGTTTCATTCTTTCTAGCAAAATTCTAGTAAATGCTTTACTTACAACATTTAGAAGTGAAAATCCCTCTCCAATTTTTTTACAAAGTGTTATATCCCTTTTTTGGCAGTTTCACTAGGAGTCCTGTATTCCAGTCTTCTGGCCATTCCTCCTTTTCCCATATTTGATTAAATAGCGGGTGTAGCATTTCAACAGTAGTATTTATATCTGCTTTAAGTAGTTCAGTCTGTATGTTGTCACTCCCAACTGCTTTATTGTTTTTTGTTTTCTTTACTGCCTGAGTTATTTCTAGTTTAGTTATAGTTCCTGTATTTATTTTAAGTATTTCTTCTTCTGGTGTTTTTGGTATTTCATGTTCTAGGTTTTCTATTTCTCCATTTAAAATTTCTTGGAATGTTCTACCCATCTTTTTTCTATGTCTGCTTCATTTGTGAGTAACTTTCCTTGTTTTTTTTTTACAGGCCCTTCTCTTTTAAAACTCTTCCCAGCTAACTTTCTTGTTATCTCAAACAATCTCTTTGGGTCAAATTTACTTGCTGCTTCTTCAGCCTCTTTACACATTTCTTCCAGGAAAACTCTTTTATCTTTCCTTGCACTTTTTTTTACCTGTCCATTTTTAAGCCTGTATCTTTCATTTACCCTATTTCTTTTGTTTTCTTCTGTACTTTGCAGAAGTTTATTCCATAAAGCTTTCCTTTCTTCACATAATTTGATGGTTTCTTCAGAGATCCATCGTTTGTGAATCCTATCTGCCTTCCCAGAACTTCTTCGGCGGTACTATTAAATATATTTTTTATTTTTTCCCAGTTCTCTTCAATGTCTATTTCCTTATGTTGTTCTACAAGGCTTCCATATTTATTCCTTAATGTTACTTTATATTTGTCTTTTGTATCCTTGTGTTTCAGTTTGGATATATTGTATTTAATTCTTTGGTTCTTGTCTTTAAATATTTTTCTTAGTTTCATTTTTATTTTTGCAATCAATAATAAGTGGTCTGTAAAGGCATCTGCACCTCTCCAAACTCTTATATCCATCAAAGAGGTTCTCCAAGGTCTGTTTATTAAAATATGGTCTATTTGGTGTTTGGATTTCTTATCTGCTGATATCCAAGTCTGTTTATGGATGTCTTTATGTTTAAATAAGGTTCCTCCTATGATCATATCATTGAAAGTGCAAAAGTCTTTTAGGATTTCCCCATTTTCATTACAGTTTCCTAACCCTTCTTTTCCCATTATTCGTTCAAATCTCACGTTACTATCTCCTACTTTTGCATTCGTGTCACCTATAATTAAAAGCATATCTTTACTTTTTGCTTCATCGACTTCTTTCTGCAGCATGTCATAGAAGGCTTCTTTCTCTTCTGTTTTTGCATTGTTTGTTGGTCCATATATGTTTATTATAGTCACATTTCTGTATTTGGTTTTAAATCTAGCTTTGATGATTCTTTCAGAAACTGGTTTCCATTCAATTAGTGCTCTTCTAGCATCTGTTGTTAGCATGAAAGCTACACCTTTGCTATGTGTGTCATCTTCATTTTGGTTTCCAGAATATAGAATGTATTTGTTTGTTGTTAGATGGATTTCTCTGCTACCATTCCATCTTGTCTCATTTATACCTAGTATTTCTATTTTGTATCTGTCCATTTCTCTGGTTAGTAAGTTAGCTTTTCCACTTTCATACAAAGTCCTAATATTCCAGCATCCAATTTTGGTTGAAAGTTTTGGGCTAAAGAGGTTTTTTCTTGGGGGTTTTCTGCCTGTGATCTTCCCCAATGGGGCTTTCACTGGCTTGCTTCATTTTATCAGTACTTCTCCCTCTTAGTTTTGTGTCTGTTTTTCAACAATGGTTGAGGTTTCTGTAGTAATATGTTTTTTCTATATTATGGTTGCTAGCCACAAGTACAACCCTCCTCCTTTCTCATCCGGGCTTAGGACCATCGATGGCGGAGTTTCACACACATCTAATTAATAACAATAGTTTTTAGTTAGATACTGTGTTTGCCATATGGTTTTGCTTGAGTCTATACAGCATAGTTTCTGTATGAGGGGACATTTCATTCATTAGTGTCATTTTTATCCAAGTTGTCTCTAATTACACTATTTGTTGAGAAATATATTACATGGACTGCTCATACCTTATTCACTTACATAATAAAAGTAATTGTTTTTCTTGCCTCTGCAATATAGTGGCTATTGGGGAGGGTGTGTTGATTACCATGGGAGCGGTTACTATCGCCCCAATGTGCACGTGTTTAAGCTTTTTTTCATGTGCAAGGTATATGCAAAACTTTTTAATTTCTTTTTTCAAAAAAGAAAATCAGGCATGGTGCGAGTTATATTAGAGTAAGTACGGTGTTTCAACTATGGATAAGTACTTGAGAGTTTATTTTTCACTTGGTTAGACTATAATGAGTTTAGTTTAATCCTTTATCCAAGTGTGAGCAAACAAAGTTTGCGCCTGAAAGTATCTTCAGGACTGGGGTAAGGTAGTGCAACACCAGGAAACTCATTGCAAAGGTGGAGAAAGCTCTCATCATTCCTATCTCAGTATCTCCCATAATGCAAAGCACATCTCCTTGCGGCTATGTGTAATGCTATGCATTAAGGCAAGGGCCACTTCCCATACTGGTTTTGACCTTTATTGAGGTCTCGTCAGTGGGAGCCAGGCCCAGTAGTGGAGATACAAAGGCAGAAGCAATGAGAGGTCATCCTAACCTATAGGAGTTGCCAAAGGGTGTGCAACCTTATTATTAAATTACTCCGGATTCAGAGAAAGATGTTGAGAGTTTATTTTTCACTTGGTTAGACTATAATGAGTTTAGTTTAATCCTTTATCCAAGTGTGAGCAAACAAAGTTTGCACCTGAAAGTATCTTCAGGACTGGGGTAAGGTAGTGCAACACTGACGAGACCTCAATAAAAGTCGAAACCGGTATGGGTAGTGGCCCTTGCCTTAATGCATAGCATTACGCATAGCTGCAAGGAGATGTGTTTTGCATTATGGGAGATACTGAGATAGGAATGATGAGAGCTTTCTCCACCTTTGCAATGAGTTCCCTGGTGTTGCACTACCTTACCCCAGTCCTGAAGATACTTTCAGGCGTAAACTTTGTTTGCTCACACTTGGATAAAGGATTAAACTAAACTCATTATAGTCTAACCAAGTGAAAAATAAACTCTCAACATCTTTCTCTGAATCCGGAGTAATTTAATAATAAGGTTGCACACCCTTTGGCAACTCCTATAGGTTAGGATGATCTCTCATTGCTTCTGCCTTTGTATCTCCACTACTGGGCCTGGCTCCCACTGACGAGACCTCAATAAAGGCAAGGAGTTGTGCTTTGCATTATGGGAGATAATGAGATAGGAATGATGAGCACTTTCTCCACCTTTGCAACAAGTTGCCTGGTGTTGCACTACCTTACCCCAGTCCTGAAGATACTTTCAGGTTTAAATTTTGTTTGCTCACACTTGGATAAAGGATTAAACTAAACTCATTATATGGATAAGTACATTGGTACCTTCTTTAACCCTGCGGAAGTCGCAATCGAAAAAATTGCAGCTTAGGTCACATGTATCCGAGAGATACATTCATTACTAGTATGTGCTGAAATGCAATAAAACTTAAAAAAAAAATAACATTATAAACATGATGGTTCATTTATTTTCAGATACAATCTTGAAATTATTGAAAAAAAAGAAACAAAAAAAAACTAAACCAATACTATACTGACATCGGAGTTCATGGTATCTCTCAGATACAATTTGTTATCAAATATCACACACCTTTACATAACACTTGTTAAATCAAACTGACTTAAATTTTCTAGTGAATAACGCTTTCAGCGAATTTTTTCTGAGATGATTTTTCTTGCGATAAATTTTCCTTTCAATGAATTTTACCCCGTGAACCATTTTTTTGAGTTTTACCATATCTAGGACACTGTTCATTACTACAGTGTACAGCAATAGATAAGACACTTCCTTGTAGTGTCCATTATTGAGTGTAATGAATTCTAAATTACCAAATTTATTATTATTATTATTGCACAGACACCTCCATGGAGTCCTAAGACTCATCATAGGAGACCCAAACTGTCAATATAATACCTAGCTTATCTCTGCTTGAAACCATTAACAAACAAAGCTCTCATATCTGACACTCAGGCAACCAATTCCATTCATTCACAACTTCAAGAAAAAAATCTAGTCCTCATGCCCTTGCCAACCACACTCTTACCCAACTTCCAGAGATGATCTCTTGTTCTTCCCCCTGTAGCCAAGTGCAGAAACATTTTCCCTGCATCAGTCCTATAAAATCCCTGTCCACTTTTTCTTGCTTACTAACCAACTCATACATTCTGCAAACCCCCAATCTATCCTCATAAGAATTATTCCACAGACTACTCACCATCTTGGTCACTTGCTCTAGATCCTCTCCACCACTTCCTCATCCCCGAGAAACCCACGCAACCAGACCTGAGCACACTAATCCAGATGTGGTCATATCAAGGCTTTATAAAGAGAAAAATGATAACTCCCTTACAGTTCAGTCAATGTGGTACACAACTTGTAATCTTTGTATCTCCAAATCATAAGTTTACACTTTTCCATGTTAAATTGAAATCCATTATCTATTAATTAATTAATCCATTAATTAAATTGAAATCCTACGAGTTGCCTGGTGTTGTACTACTTACCCAGGTAAGATAGTACAACACCATATTCAGTCTTGAAGATATTTTCAGGCGCAAACTTTGTTTGCTCTCACTTGGATAAAGGATTAAACTAAATTTATTATAGTCTAACCAAGTGAAAAATAAACTTTCAACATCTTTCTCTAAATCCAGAGTAATTTAATAAAAAAAAGGTGGCAAACCTTTTGGCAACTCCTGTAGGTAAAGATGACCTTGCTATTGCTTCTGCCTGGTATCTCCAACTCTGGGCCTGGCTCCCACTGAAGAGACCTCACTAAAGGTCGAAACTAGTCTGGGTAGTGGCCAATCTCTTAATGCATAACATTATACATATCCGCAAGGAGATGTGTTTTGCATTATGGGAGATACTGGGATAGGCAAGTTGGTAGCTTGCTCCACCTTTGCTACAAGTTGCCTGGTGTTGTACTACTTACCCAGGTAAGATAGTACAACACCATATTCAGTCCTGAAGATATTTTCAGGTGCAAACTTTGTTTGCTCTCACTTGGATAAAGGATTAAACTAAATTTATTATAGTTTAACCAAGTGAAAAATAAACTTTCAACATTGAAATCCATTATGTTTTACCCATAATAACAGCCTATTTAAATCATCTTGCATGCTCTCTACATCACCTTGATTAACTATTACCCATACCCAACTTTGCATTATCAGCAAACAGCTGAAATTCTCTTTTCAAAATATTTCCTATATCATTTATGTACAATATCATTTATGTACAATATCATTTCCTATATCATTTATGTACCTGTACACCCCTTGAGGGTACATGGCAGGAATTTGATGATGATGATGATGATGATTTATGTACAAATTAAATAGCATCAGTCCAAGCACAGAGCCCTGCAACACCACTAGTCACCTGCCTTACTACTGTTTTGGTATCTGTCTATCAGCTGCCCTTTTATCCATATCGCCAATTTCCTATCTCCCCATTTTTTGTAATTTGTGTTACCATGTGGTAACCTGCCTGTCATGTAGACCCACTTAAGTGGTAATATCTTCATCACCCAGTGAAACACCCACTTTGGGGTGTGAAATTGCAAAGGCTATGTTTGGCCCCATCTCTTCACCATGCAGTCTGAGTAATACCTTTCACGGGTATGCCAAAACATACTTAAAGACCTACAACCTCCATTTTCAGCCTGTGGTAAAACTGTTGTTACATCACTAACAACAGTAGTACCTCAGGCTGGCTGCCAGATAGTATAAGGTCTCAAACCTGTCAATAATGAATCACAATGCTTGCTGGTCAGCTGGATCACAATGATCCTGCTGCCATCTACTCTTCCAGGTCATGCCTGGAGGGGGGGGGGGGTTCAGGCCACATTTTGGCAAGAAGACTGGTCACTCTTTATATGGGTGTCATTACATCCAGGAGTGTATCTCCTTGCACTGCATGCCCCCAATCTCTCCTTTCACCCAGCAATAAACCAAAAGTGAAACAGACAAGCAGTGACAGTGTCACTGTGATCAAAATAAATCTTCCTTAAAAACTAATCCATTCAAAAAAAAAAAAAAAATTAACCAAGCGTAACATTCCAAACATACTAGAATCCCTACCAAAAATCACTTTCACATCAACTAGATCTCCTGCTCTTGACAGAAACCCAAGTTGTAGTTACAATTTGAGTTTATTTGAGGAGTGTAATGCAAATTACACTCCTCGTGATTCATTTTGCCGCATTGGTGGTACCTGTGCCTTTGTGCAATCTGACATTGCCTGCCAAAGAATGCCAAATTTAGAATCCTCTGCTCTTGACCCTCTAGCTTAAGGTTTCCTTTCCATTTAGTAACATTCATCTGCTGCATTTATCAAACTCCAAAAACCACTCTGACTTCTTTATCTTCCTCTCCTTAAAGCTTGATCATTGCAATCCAGCCATTCAAATAGTGAATTATCTTTCTAGGCAATCTTAATTCCCACAACTCTGACTAGATTCCCTTTTTCAACACTACCAATCAAGCTGAACATCATGTGGAAGATATTGTTATAAGCAATGACCTATTGTACATCTACCTACCTGAATTCCTGATAACTCTTTCCACTTTCTCAATATCTATAATCTTTCCTAACCGGTTCTTCCAGATGCATGATGGAAGTCACCTCTCCTCTTAGCAACTCAGATCACAATTCTTGCAAGTTTCACTCCCACAGAATACTTCTTTCCCCTCCCAACCTTGTGTTCTTTGACACTACAAAGCTACCAAGTGAGATGACCTCTGGAACTATTACTCTTCCTTCCTTTCCATGGTATGACTATTGCATCCTCTCTTCTGACCTGGACATCTGTATTGAGCAAGCTACAGAAGTTATCCTCCCTGGCAAGATGCCCTTCATCCCCCAAAGTTCTATTCCATGTTCCAAGCACAATGAAGATGTACAGAAGCTTTTGATGGGGGAAGAAAAAACAGCTTGCTACTGTGTGACCACAGAAGTGAGAGCCACCGCTGGCAGATTGCCAAGAAGAGTCGATTCATGTTGAAGGGGAGAAAGGAATAAGATAATGTACGAATTCTTCACCAACATGTGAAATCACGTGCTTTATATGTAAAATTTTCCAACTGTTGTACAAGCGAAATAGTTAGCCCTTTAAAAACTAGAATTTTCATAAAAGAAAAACTAATTTTCCGATGTATAATAATAAACACTCATCCCAAAAAACGCATTGCATACCCTATTATCAGAAATGTGATTGCACAGTACAGATGGCTTGCAATGAGAATCACAGCCCCATAAACAGCCTATGATGATGCCTGCAAAAAACATAAAATAGCCATCGGCAAATTCAAACCCTACTTCCTACAGACCAACAGCAGAAAACTCTTGTCCAAATAGAAGCCATACTTTCTGGTCCTGTGCAAAGTCCATTGGACACAACTTCTGCTCGCATGTGCTTCCACTTCTTTCATCCAAATGACACCACTATTACAACACCCAAAGATAAAGCTGATCCCCTGGCATCACTCTTTATCTCCAACTCCTGTATAGATAATAAAGGCAAATCACCTCCTTCCATGCCAGTAACTGTGGTTTTATAACAAAAGTTATAAAACCACAGTTATGTGAAAAAAAAAAAAAAAAGACTACTAAATAATCTGGACACCAAAAAATCATCTAGTCCTAGTGGCATTTCTCCAATTGTACTCAAACTTTGTCTAGGACTAACACCTGTCCTCTGTCATCCCTTCAATCTTCTGTACTCATCTGGCACAGAGAAACAAGCTATGTTACAATACATGGAAGTGAACATATATTTACCCTATTCAAAAAAAGGAAGACAACAGTCTACATCAACTACTGACCAATTATTACTACCTCACTTCTCTCCAAAATAATGGAGAAAGTTATCAACAGTCAACTTCTCCACTACTTAGAGGCTCGCCAGTTAATCAACAACCTCTAGTATGAATTCTGTCAATTTAGATCCATGCTTGATCTCTTAGTCTACATCACTCACCTCTGGACATATGTCAGGGAAAGGTTCAAAGAAACATTCAATATTACCCTTGACATTTCCAGGGCTTTCAGTCATGTTTGGCATCCTCCACAATGAATGACCAGCTTTTTCTCTGGTCATTCATTTATGTGTGTGTTATGATGGCCAGCACTCTCTCTTTTAACTTTGCCACCAATGCAGGAGTGCTTTAGATCTCCATTCTATCACCTATCCTCTTTCCCATATATATATATATATATATATATATATATATATATAAACAACCTACTTTTTTGACTAATGATGGAGTTCTTGAACTTCACAGTTTCAAGATTATCTGTAACCAATACCTTAAACTTTCATTTTAATGAATTATGGAGACAACTACTGTCCAATAGTAATATCTTCAGTTTAATATAAACAAAAATAATCACCTGACACTTCAACCTTCATATTAACTTCACCTGGAATATATACACATGCACAAAGAAACAAGCCATGCTACAATACATATAGATGCAATCAGGAATACATAACAATCCTGGAGGGGAAAAAGGACTATCAGGTGAAATCTGAAATGTGGAAAGGCAGCTCAAGTAGCTAATATTGAACTAAAAATTCTTATATATGGAGTTATAAAAATTGTACAGTGGCTCCACTGCATAATTCAGATAATTGGGATACAACTCTTGTAGTTCCATCAGTAAAAAGGGAAATAAAATTGAATGTGAGAATTACAGGGGAGTTTTTCTTCTGACTGTTCAATGTAAGATTTATACACATGTACTTGAGAATAAACATCGAATAATTATGGAAGGGAAACATGGATAATAACAAGATATGATCAGGATTGGTCAGGATCAGATTTTCATTTTAGGACAAATAGTTAAGAAATCATGGGAATATAACATGCAATTGTATGTAAGATTTGTAGATCTGGAAAAGACATAAGACAGTGTGTCAAGAGAAAACCTTACTAAAATGATAAAATTATGGAACATCATTATTGTATAGTACTCTCAGTACATAATCTCTATTTAAGTTGTAAGTCAGCAGTTAGAATCAAAATGAGTACAGGAAGATGTTTAATGTGATATGAAGTGTAAGATAAGAGTGCACATTATTTCCATTCTTATTCTTATCAATGTAGATTACATTTTGAATGAAAGTAGCATTAAACCTAATATCAGATACATCAAACTTAGCTCTGCACTTGCAGATGATGTTATACTTGATGATAAAGAAATTTACCGGTTATTCGTAACAGAGAAGAAAAAAATTTAATACTTTTATTTCAATATTTTGCCAAACAGTAACTGAAGCACTATCAAGGAGAAGATATGTTAGATAAAGTAAATTGAATTAAGAACATAGAACATTAAGCAAACATTCAGTTATTCTGACTACTACATCTGGACACAGTCAAAGATAACCATGTTTTTAGATTTCAATTGAATTAGTCCTGTTTTTTTTTTTTATAACCATACGTATTTAGATTAGGAGTATTCTGCAAAGCATCAGCAGATTCCTAGAATAATCTGTCACTTTTGAATTGTAATAGTCCTTCTGCATTGAGTACGTGGTGCTGATTCACCTAGTCTATATTGGTTCATAACTATATAATTCTGGTATTCTTCTCTCTTTTTAGCTGCTGATCTGTCAGAGTGTCCATGTGAGAGTTTACACTGACATTGTATTCTAATAATGGGTGAACTTCAACTTTTGAAGAACAGATAAGGGAAGCTAGTTTCGGTAATAGTTTATAGAAAGTTTGTAATTGGTATTTGCCAATTTTTTTTTATTTTTTTTTTTTCCAGATATTCCTCTAATATAAGTGACTGCTAGTTTTGGAGTGATCTAATGGCTCTCTATTAGTTTGACCCATATGTGGGGTACAATGACCTGTTTATATTTTAGGATTGTAACCACTATTAATGAAATTATTGATATGTGTTTGATTGTTTTTGGAGTAAAGTGTCTTTTGAGCAAATAGCCCTAGCTCAGTGCACTGATGTTTTTATTATGATGCCAAAAATTTGTGCAGGATGGTGGTGTGAATTAACATTCAGATATCAATTAGTATGGAGAATTTTCTGCTGATAGCATGAAAGAGATAACCATCTCTCTGGAAGTCTGGTAAATGACGTGTTTAAAAATGGCAAACAACAGGTTTGCTATCTGCCTGTGCAAACACATCATCAGTGTATCACAGCTGGAGGGAGAGTTTTAGCGGAGAGGAGTTTAGCACTTTTTCTTGAAAAGTTTCCATCAAAAAAATTTGCATGAAACGGCAAAAGAGAGCTCATCACTGTTTCTTTACTTTGAAGGAAAATGCTATTATGGGATATAAAGTAACCCAATCTGCATCACAAAACAAAGGAGTGCAGCAATATCTCAAGACGCAGTAGTAGCTATAGTATTCAACACTAAATACGAGACTACTCTTCTTGAATGGCAGATAATATCAAGTAGAGTGATGTGGACAAAACTCAGAATGGGAAACTGGACAATGAGACTTATTTGTGCGTATGGTCCCACAGAAGGTTCTACTAAGATAGAAGTGGCGGAATTTTTTGAGGCTTTAGAGAAAACAACTGACTAATGAAAAAAAATAATAATAATAAAGTTGGTCCTTCTTGAGGATCTAAATAGCTGAGTAGGTAATGATTGTGAGACATAAAGAAATTTTTGGGGAAATTTGGAGAAAAGAAAAAAGCTAATGCAAATACTATTGGATTTCTGCTCAGGACATGGACTGGTTATTAATAACACAACATTTTAGCATAAAAATGTGCAAAAATACACGTGGAAAGAAAAGAACAAGAAAAGTCTCATTAATTATGTTAATTGTTGATAGTGATGTTTTCTCAATGGAGCAGGACACTACAGTGTACAGAGGATTTGAAATTGGAAGTGATCACCATTTAGTCTTCAGCAGGATAAAATTGAATTTCATATCCAAAAGAAGAATATTTAAGAAAGTTTTAAAGTGAATAAAAGTTGAGCAGCTCTCAGATGTGAACTGTAGACTAAAATGCACAAACGTTATTGAAGAAAAAATGAAAGAGTTTGAGAACAGAAACCAAACCTTCAGTGGCAAGCCCTGAAGAAAACATTACTTCATTCAGCCAGAGAGCCCTGTTGTGAGGTTGTCTGCAAGGATAGAAAAATCAGAACTCCATGGTGGACATAGGAAATTAAAGAGGCAGTGAAGGAAAAGAAGAAAGCATATTGCAAGTTCCTGGCGAATAAGTCAGCTTGAATAAGAAAGCAACACTGTAAAACTAACTAAACAAAAGTCATGGAAAGACTTTGGTAAGAATATTGAAAATAAATATCAGGAAGGTGGCAAAATATTCTGGATTCAGTTGAAAAAGCTCAGAAATGCAGGAAAGAGTGCTGTAAAAGGAACTAAAGATGATATAGGTGATATGAAACTGTAGAAAAAGATATTCTTGAAGTATGGAGTAATTACTTCAAGAAATTGTAAATGAAACAAGCAGTGATGATGACAGCACAGTGGTAAAAAACACTCAACAGACACACAATCAGGAATACATATGCATACTTAAGGTAGAAAAAGCCATCAAAAGCCTGAAATATGGAAAGGCAGTGGGAATAGATGATATTCAACCAGAAATGCTCAAGTATGGAGGTATAAAAGTCTTGTAGAGGGACGAATTCCAGATGATTGGAGTACAGCTCTCATAGTACTCATATATAAAAAAGGAAAATAAAACTGAATGTGAGAATAACAGAGGTATTTCCCTACTGAGTTTTCTGGCTCAGATTTATGCAAGTATACTTGAGAAATGGGTGAGAAGAATTGTGAAAGGCAAGCTTGGTTATGAACAAGCTGGATTCAAGCCATATAGAGGCTGTCAGGATCGGATTTTCACTTTACGCCAAATAGTTGAGAAATTGTGGGATAGCATAGATCTGTATTCAAGTTTTGTAAATCTGCAAAAGGCATATGACAAGATGCCAAGAGAAAAGCTATTAAAAATGCTACAGTTATACGGTGTCAATGGGGCATTATATCAAGCAATACTTAGTCTTTATTTGAGTTGTTAATCAGTAGTTAGAATTGAAGGAAGTACAGGAAGATGGTTTAATGTTTAATCTGGTGTGAGACAAGGATCTACATTATCCCCTCTGTTATTCTTTATCTATGTGGTATTAAACATGATATCAAAATTGGAGATGTTAATGTCAACTCTTTCCTTTATGCAGACGATGTTATACTTCTAAATAAATCTGCTACAAGTCTGCAAGATTGCCTGACTAAATTGAATAACTTTTGTAATTAATTTGGTATGAAAATCAGCAATAAAAAGACAAAGACAATGAAAATAGACATAAACATTGAAAATATCAACTGCATTGTGAATGGTAAACCTATAGAACTAGTAAAACATTTCAGCTAATTAGGCACAATTTTTAGTGAAGATGGTAAATTAAATATGGAAATAGACAACAGAATCTACAAAGCCAGTATAGTAGGAAGTCAGCTGAATAAATTTTTGTGGAATAATTGAGAAATTAGTCAGAACAATAAATTAGCTGTATACAAAACAGTTTTCAAACCAATTTTAACTTATGGATATGAGAGTCCTGAGAAAGATTAGGGGCATGAACAGATGGCATCGATGGCAATATCATCATCATCAAATTCCTGCGATGTACCCTCAAGGGGTGTACAGGATATGACAGTACTACATGAAAAATTTACATCAATACTAACTTCCTATCTACAATTTTCCTCCAAATCAGTCTGTTACTTGTCAAGACTCCAACATTACCAGATCTTATATTTCTATCGTCTAAGGCACTTTGTACCGTATCAATCCACCTATATCTTGGTCTTCCTCTGGGTCGTTTTCCTGCCAACCTGGCAGAGAACACTTGTTTTGCTAATCTTTCCTCTGCCATTCTATTTAAGTGACCATACCACCTGAGATTAGCTCTGCTAACCCATTCCTGGATGCTGACAATGTCAAGTTCTTCCTAATATCCTCATTTTTAATATGATATTGCCATTGATGCCATCTGTTTACGCCTCTAATCTTTCTCAGGACTCTCACATCTGCGGTCTCTAGTCTTTGGTCAAGTGTTTTACTTTTGACCCAGCTCTCAGATCCATAAGTTAAAACTGGTTTTAACACTGTCTTGTATACAGCTAATTTAGTGTTCCGATTAATTTCTCTCTTATTCCATATGAATTTATTCAATTGACTTCCCACCATACCAGCTTTGCTGAATCTGTTGTCTATTTCTATATTTAATTTACCATCTTCAGTAAAAATCGTGCCTAAGTAACCGAAATGTTTTACTTGTTCCACAGGTTCTCCATTCACAACACAGTGGACATTTTCAATGATTCTGCCTATTTTCATTGTCTTTGTCTTTTTATTGCTGACCTTCATACCATATCTATTACAACAGCTATTCACTTTAGTCAGAGAATCTTGCAGACTTGTAGCGGATTTATTTAGAAGTATAACATCATCCGCATAAAGCAAAGAGCTAACATTAACATCTCCAATTTTGATATCAGGTTTAATAACATTTTCCTTCATAATGTGATCCATATAGATAATGAATAACAGAGGGGATAATGTACATCCTTGTCTCACACCAGATTTAACATTAAACCATCTTCCTGTACTTCCTTCAATTCTAACTGCTGACTTACAACTCAAATAAAGACTAAGTATTGCTTGATATAATGCCCCATTGACACCATATAACTGCAGCGTATTGAACAGCTTCTCTCTTCGCACCTTGTCATATGCCTTTTCCAAATCGACAAAACTTAAATACAGATCTTTGTTATATTCCCATGCTTTCTCAACTATTTGTTGTAAAGTGAAGATCTGATCCTGACAGCCTCTATTTGGCTTGAATCCAGCTTGATCTTCACCAAGCTTTTCTTCCACAATTCTTCTCAACCGTTTCTCAAGTATACTTCCATAGATCTTGCCAGGAACACTCAGTAGGGGAATACCTCTGTAATTCTCACATTCAGTTTTATTTCCCTTTTTATATATGGGTACTATGAGAGCTCTACTCCAATCATCGGGAATTCGTCCCTCAGTCCAGACTTTCAGTGCAGCCACTGTAAGACTTTTATACCACCATACTTCAGCATTTCTGGTGGAATATCATCTACTCCTGCTGCCTTTCCACATTTCAAGCCTTTGATGGCTTTTTCTACTTCAAGTATGTTTTATCACTGTGCTGTCATCACTGCTTGTTTCATTTAGCACTTTTTCAAAGTAATTACTCCATACTTCAAGGATATCTTTTTCTCCTGTTTTCATGTCACCTTTATCATCTCTAATTCCTTTTAAAGCACTCTTTCCTCCATTCCTAAGTTTCTTCAACAACCTCCAGAATATTTTGCCACCTTCTTGATATTTATTTTCTATATTCTTGCCAAAGTCCTCCCATGACTTTTGTTTAGCTAGTTTTACACACTGTTTATCTTTCTTACATTTGTCTCTGTATTCTGTAAGAGTAAAAGCTGACTTATTTGCCAGGAACTTTTGATATGCTTTCTTCTTTTCCTTCAGTGCCTCTTTAACTTCCTGTGTCCACCAGGGAGTTCTGATTTTTTTATCCTTGCACACAACCTCATCACATGCCTCTCTGGCAGAATCAATCAATGTTTTCTTCAGAGTTTGCCACTGAATCTCCAAGGTTTGATTCCTGTTCTTAAACTCTTTCATTTTCTTTACAATAATCTTTGTGTATTTTAGTCTACAGTTCACATCTGAGAGCTGCTCAACTTTTATTCGCTTTAAAACTTTCTTACATGTTATTCTTTTCAATGTGAAATTCAATTTTATCCTGCTCAAGACTAAATAGTGATCGCTTCCAATTTCAAATCCTCTGTACACTCTGGTGTCCTGCACCAGGGAGAAAACATCATTATCAACAATAACATAGTCAATGAGACTTTTCTTATTCCTAGCCTCTTCTCTCCATGTGAATTTGTGCACATTTTTATGTTGGAACATGGTGTTAGTAATAACCAGTCCATGTCCTGAGCAGAAATCCAACAGATATTTGCCATTATTATTAGTTTTGCTCTTTTCTTCAAATTTTCCCAAAATATTTTTATATGTCTCACAATCATTTCCTACTCTGCTATTTAGATCCCCAACAAGGACCAACTTTTCCTTTTTCATTGTGTCAGTTGCTTTTTCTAAAGCGTCAAAAAATTCCTCCATTTCTACCTTAGTAGAACCTTCTGTGGGACCATAGGCACAAATAAGTCTCATTGTCCAGTTCCCCATTCTCATATTTGCCCACATTATTCTACTTGAGACTGACTGCCATTCAAGAAAATTAGCCTCATATTTTGTGTTAAATACTATGGCTACTCCTTCTTTTCCTTGATTGTCATTGCCTGAATATAACATTTTGTATTTATTGCTCAGAAAGATCTCACCAGTTTTGGTCTTTTTTGTTTCAATCACCCCTATTATGTCGATCCGGTACTTATCTAATTCCTCATCTAGCTCCATTTCTTTGCCATTCAGGCTTCTTACGTTGTTAGTACCAATCTTTAACTCTGGTGATGTTGAGTTGGGGTTTGTTTTCAGATTTATTCCAGTAGCTGACTTTTCGCTGTGCGCCCTGGTTCCCTGGCGAAAACAACGGGGGCCTTGTTTGACCCGGCGACGCCCCAGCCAGCATGAAATTTTGTCATGTTGTACCATCATTTTTTATTTTGGTTTAACCAATAAGAATACAATTTGGTTGGCTAAATCCCAAATTGCCAGACCATCCTCGTTTGTTCAGTATCAAAGTAGATACTCAACAGGGTGCACCACGAGAAGGTAAAGATTGGACATTAAGTCATAAGTCCTGGTCGGTCTGCATTCCTTTAAAGGCTATGTGGAGGTCTCCTCTCAGTTATACAGCTTTGACCCTTAAGCACCCCTCGATGGCAGTATCATATTAAAAATGAGGATATTAAGAAAGAATTTGACATTGTTAGCAGAAATTGGTGTGGTCACTTAAACAGAAAATGGGAGAGGAAAGATTAGCAAAACGTGTTCTCTGCCAGGTTGGCAGGGAAAAGACTCAGAGGAAGACCAAGATATAGATGGATTGATATAGCAAAAAGTGCCTTAAAAGACAGAAATATAAGATCTGATAATGTTGGTGTCTTGACAGTTAACAGAGTGATTTGGAGGAAAATTGTTGATAAGAAGTTAGCAATGATGTAAGTTTTTCCTGTAGTACTGTCATACTATCCTGTACATCCCTTGAGGTTACATGTCAGGAATTTGATGATGATGAGATAGCTTTTTTTTTTTTAAGTTGAATATTTGTAAATAGAGAAGTAACATCAAACTTAGTAAAAGGTTAGATTCTTTTAGTTTTTTTCAGTTAATGATTTGAAAGGAATAGAATTTTTGATAATGATGATGAATAGTCTGTGCATTCTGTTAGTGTTTGGCTAAATTGTATGTAGGGTTATGCCGTGGGCCAAAGCGGCATGTTATTTTTGTGTATTTTGGGATGGATATGGATGCAAGTGGTATGGATGGTGTTGAGTATAAGCTTTTGGTTATGTCAGGAGGCCATGTTTTTACCTTTTTCATTAACTTGGAAACTTTCTACTTTCGGAAGTTTTAGGTAGCCGATTTTTTGTCAGTAAATGTTAATATCTGTCTATTAAATTTAAATGATAATAGAGAAAGAGAAATTTATTTAATTTTAAATTTCTTTTTTATCGTATTTTACCAACACAAATTTAATTACGCTCATCGATGTTATACTTCTAAACAAATACATTGCTGGCCTCCGGGATTCTTTAACTGAATAACTCCTGTAGCAAATTTGTCATGAAAATCAACAATAACAAAAAAATTACCATTATGGTAATAGAGTGGACTCTGAAAAACTTCAAGTGCATCTTGAATGAAAACCTATAAGAACATGCAAATTATTTCAGCTATTTAGGCACAGTATTTAGTGAAGATGACAAATTAAAAACTGTCTTGTATTGCAATAAATTTAGTTTAATCCTTTATCCAAGTGTAAGCAAACAAAGTTTGCGCCTGAAAATATCTTCCGGACAGAAGTAAGGTAGTGCAACACCAGGCGACTCTGAGCAAAGGTGGACCAAGCTCTCATCACTCCTTGTCTCAGTATCTACCATAATGTGAAACACATGTCCTTGTGGACATGTATACTGCTATGCATTAAGGGAAAGGCCACTACCCAGACCGGTTTCAAACTTTATTGGGGTCTCGCCAGTGGGAGGCAGACCACTACCTTACCTCAGTCCTGAAGATATTTTCAGACGCAAACTTTGTTTGCTTGCACTTGGATAAGGGATTAAACTAAATTCATTATAGTCTAACCTAGTGAAAAATAAACTTCCAACATCTTTCTCTAAATCCAGAGTAATTCAATCATAAGGTTGTACACCTGTTGGCAACTCCTGTAGGTAAATATGACCTCTCCTATTGCTTCTGCCTTAGTATCTCCACGTTTGGGCCTGCCTCCCACTGACGAGACCTCAATAAAGGTTGAAACCGGTCTGGATAGTGGCCCTTCCCTGAATGCATAGCAGTATACATGTCCGCAAGGAGATGTGCTTTACATTTTCGGAGATACTGAGACAAGGAGTGATGAGAGCTTGGTCCACCTTTGCTCAAAGTTGCCTGGTGTTGCACTACCTTACCTCAGTCCTGAAGATATTTTCAGGTGCAAACTTTGTTTGCTTACACTTGGATAAAGGATTAAACTAAATTTATTATAGTCTAACCAAGTGAAAAATAAACTTCCAACATCTTTCTCTAATTCCAGAGTAATTCAATAATAAGGTGGTACACCTGTTGGCAACTCCTGTAGGTAAATATGACCTCTCCTATTGCATCTGCCTTAGTATCTCCACATTTGGGTCTGCCTCCCACTGACGAGACCTCAATAAAGGTTGAAAGCGATCTGGGTAGAGCCCTTCCGTTAATGCATAGCAGTATACATGTCAGCAAGGAGATATGCTTTACATTATGGGAGATACTGAGACAAGGAGTGATGAGAGCTTAGTCCACTTTTGCTCAGAGTTGCCTGGTGTTGCACTACCTCACCTCAGTCCTGAAGATATTTTCAGGCGCAAGCTTTGTTTACTTACACTTGGATAAAGGATTAAACCAAATTTATTATAGTCTAACCAAGTGAAAAATAAACTTCCAATGTCTTGTACTGCTGCACTGATCTAAAAAATAAAAGGTGGAAAATTTCCATAGTAAATAAATTCATTACTAATCTCATTTCGAAATCATGATTTATTTTATTTTCATATGTGAATTCTTGTGGAAAGGCTTAGATGTAGGTTATACATTTTTACTAAATAGCTTAAGGAAATTACAACGTATACTAGGATATACATTAAAATAAGTTTTAATACACTTCCAATATTTCGGCAACGTCACGTTGCCATTTCCACAGGAACTTAAAAACAAGACACGTGCACACAAGTACAACAAACAGTAAATGAGGACGAAGCAGGAAGCTATTCTTTCTCCTAAAAGTCCTGATGGTGCCCCCTAGCAGAAAATGTTGGTATTCTTGAGAATTTGGGTGAAGGTCTTCTGATGTAGGTTTCCCAAATTTGGGGCAGTCTCATGCAGCCATATTTGTTGAGGTTTGGAGTGTTTCTTAGGGCTGAGGCTGATTCCATGAAAAGCCTTTTGTATTTGAATTTACTACGGTGTATTATCGTGGCTTTCTTCCACCGTATTCTATGATGGGTATCCAGCGCATGGTCTGCAAGACCAGAGTGGCTGTATTGGTGAAACCGGATGTAGTCCTTGTGTTCTGAAATTCTGATATTGTCTGTCCTGTCTGTTTGGCCAAAGTAGGACAGCTTACAGCTGCAAGGGACCTGGTATACCCCAGGTAGGTCTGGGGAGGGAGGGAGATTGGTCTTTAGTAGAATGGATAAGGGATGCCAATTTTTTATATGGTCTGTAACAAGATGTTAAGTCATGTTTTTTTAGGATTTTCGTAATTTTTTTCTGAGGTGCCTCGGATATAGCATATGGTGATGGATTTAGAGTAATCCTTGTTGTTAGGGGGGGGGGGGGTGGTTTATTGGTTTCAATGTTTTTTGGATTTTTTGGGGGGGGGGGAGCCATTGGCCGAGAAAATGTTGAGAATGTGGTTTAGTTCTGTGGTTAGGGTATTGTCATTTGAACAGATAAGTTTAGCCCTGTTGTGTAGTGTCTTAATGACTCCATATTGTTGTGAGGGGGGTGGGGAGAGATTGTTGGTGAATGTATCTGCCTGTATGGGTGGGTTTTCTATAGACTGAGAAAACCAAGGTTCCATCAGGCTGGCGGGTGACTAGTATGTCTAAGAAAGGAAGGCAGTTGTTTTTTTTCTTCTTCCAGGGTGAATTGGATTCTGGGAAGGAGAGGAGTGCATCGGAGCCATGTGGCCAAATAGCGAACATATCATCAACATTGCAAAGCCAGGTGGTTGGTTTTTGTGGGGCAGAGTTTAAGGCTTTCTCTTCAAAAGTCTCCATATAAAAGTTGGCCAAGTGTGGGGAGAGAGTGGAGAACCCATGGCTGTCCCCTCTATTTGTTTGTAGAATTTTCCTTGCCAAACAAAATAGCCTGAGTTCATTGTGAACTGAAATAGGGCTGTGATATCAGGAGGAAATTGAGCTTGGATTAGCTCTAAAGATTCTTTGAGTGGGACATTTGTGAATATGGAGGAAACATCAAAACTGACCATTAAGTCAGTGTGTTTGAGTATAAGGTTTTCTATGCTGGCTTTGAAGTGGGCTGAGTTTTTTATGTGTGAAGGTGTGTTGCCAGTATAGTGTGTGAGAGCTTTGGCCAAATGTTTAGCTGTTTGTATGTGGGGGAATCAATGCCATCCACTATGGGACGTAATGGTACATTTTCCTTATGTATTTTTGGGAGTCCATAAATATGGGGGGGGGGGGGTATGGAGTTAAATGGTTTTAATTTGTTTGTGACTTCTACAGGCCAAGAAGTGACCTTCTTAAGGAGCCTGTGGAGTTTTCTAATTTGTGAGTTGGTGGGATTGTACTCGATAGGGAGGTAAGTAGCCCGATCTAACAATAGAGCATTCAGCTCACCTGTGTAATCCTTTTGGTTAAGCAGTACTGTGGTGTTTCCTTTATCCGCTTTGGTGATTATTATTTTCTTGTTTTTCTTTAATTCTAGTAGAGATTTAATTTCCTTACTGGGCATGTTAGTTTTTGGTGGTTTTGCTTTGGTCAGAACACAAGCCACATCCAGTCTAATATCGTTGGCGACATGGTTTGGAAGGTGTTGTATCCCGCGTTCAGTTCGTATCATAATATCTTCATTAGGTATTCTTCTGGTTGCAATGGCGAAGTTGTGGCCATGTGAGAGAGCATTGAGTGCTTCAGGTTTCACACTAACTGACAAAAAGTTGACTACCTTTTCGGTAGGAAGTTGTGGTTTCGAGTTAGAGTTCTTTTTTAAATTTTCAAATTTTTTGATGTGTCAATCTCGTACTTTTATAAATTCTTTCTCCGCAGCAGTGCACGAGATGTCGTATAAAATAGACCAAATTTCATGGCTTAAGGTGCTAGAAAGGTCATCTTCGAGTGCCTGGATAGCTAAGTTAGCATCATTCAGGAAACGGCGAGTCGTAGCGATTTGTTCCCCGAGCAAAGCTTGGCTGGCACAGTTATAAATACGAAGAGCCTTTTGCGAAGAGAAACGGTGCTTAAATTTGACACAGCTTGGGATTCTCCCGGCAGCGTTTTAGGAAGGCGAGACGATTCAGTTGTTTTGATAGCTTTAACTTCATTTTACCGTAATGGCGGGCTTTACGTGCAGTGGCATCTCTGTGGATTATCATAATTTTCATGGAAAGGCTTAGATGTTGATTATGCATTTTTACTAAATAGCTTAAGGAAATTACAATGTATACTATGATATACATTAAAATAAATTTTAATACACTTCCAATATTTCGGCAATGTCACGTTGCCATTTTCACAGGAACTTAAAAACAAGATGTGCACGCAAGCACGACAAACAGTAAATGAGGACTAAGCAGGAAGCTATTCTTCCTGCTAAAAGTCCTGATGGTGTAGGTTTCCCAAATTTGGGGCAGTCTCATGCAGCCAAATTTGTTGAGGTTTGGATTGTTTCTTAAGGCTGAGGCTGATTCATGAAAAGCCTTTCGTATTTGAATTTACTATGATGTATTATCCGTTCTACTAAAGACCAACCTCCCCCCTCCCCCCAGACCTACCTGGGGGTATACCAGGTCCCTTGCAGCTGTAAGCTGTCCTACTTTGGCCAAACAGGCAGGACAGCTAATATCAGAATTTCAGAACACAAGGACTACATCCGGCTTCACCAATACAGCCACTCTGGTCTTGCAGACCATGCACTGGATACCCGCCATAGAATACGGTGGAAGAAAGCCATGATAATACACTGTAGTAAATTCAAATCTAGCTTATAATTTACTTTGCCTGCCTTATTTGTACCCTGAAGAAGCCGACAGCAATAGCAGGCGAAACTAGGTGGTTGTTAAATAGTTTATTAACACTTGACCAATACTTCTAAATAAGAGTTAGTTATTCATTAATCTCGGTGGTCAAGAATTATAACAATTTCAAATTAATATTAAATGTTTTTCCAGAAATAGCGATGGACACTGGCCATCCATACTTCCCTAGATTAATAGATAAATATAAGCCTGAAAAAGGTAAGCCCTCAATCTTGGAAATTGGATAAGCCTGCAAAGTCAAAACAGTAAGAAAATTTCTAAAGTGGAACTGTCATGGGTTTTTCCATAATATTATTAATATGAAGAGTCTGCTGCAGAAACACAAGCCTTTCTGTTTCTGTCTGCATGAAACATATTTCAAACCCAGTGAGGACCCTACCTTAAGTAATTTTACTGTTGATCATAAGGAAAGAACTGGAAATGATCCTGCTCATGTTGTTGTAGCTATCCTTGTGGGCATTCATATCCCTTTTAATCATTATTCTTGTTGAGAGGCTTATACGTTAAACATGATAACTAATATTTAAGGAATTGACAGCGTATACTAGAAATATAAATTAAATAAACTTTAATATATACTTTCCGATATTTCGGCAAATGTCACGTTGCCATCTTCTTGGGAACTTAATACAAAGACTCGTGCACACAAGTACTACATAACAGCAAATGAGAACTGAAGCTAGGAAGCTAACGTTTTCCTAAAGTCCTGATGGTGCCCCCCCCTGGCGGGCTATATTGGTGGTTCTTGGCCTTTGGGCTGAAGTTCTTCTGATAATTGTTTCCCAAATTTGGGGCAGTCTCATGCATCCAAATTTGTTGAGGTTTGGCATGTTCCTAAGGGCTGAGGCTGATTCCATGAATAGTCTTTCATACTTGAACTTGCTGCGGTGTATGACTGTGGCTTTCTTCCATCTTATTCTGTGGAGAGTATCCAGAGCGTGGTCTGCAAGCCCAGAGTGGCTGTACTGGTGAAATCGGATGTAATCCTTGTGTTCTGAGATTCTGATATTTGCTGTCCTGCCTGTTTGGCCAAAGTAAGACAATTTACAGCTGCAAGGGACCTGGTATACACCAGGTAGGTCTAGAGGAAGTGGTTGGTCTTTAGTGGAGCGGATAAGGGATGCCAATTTTCTATGTGGTCTATAACAAGTAGTTAAGTCGTGTTTTCTTAAGATTTTGTTGATTTTTTCCGAGGTGCCTCGGATGTAGGGAATGGTGATGGATTTAGAGTAATCTTTTTTGTGAAGGGGAGGGGGTGGTGGGGTTGTGGATAACTGGGTTAAGTATTTTCTGGATTTTTTTGGGGGGGGTAGCCATTGGCTGAGAAAGTGTCATGGATGTGATTTAGTTCAGTGGTTAGGGCTTGATCATTTGAACAGATTATTTTTGCCCTGTTGAATAGTGTCTTAATAACTCCATATTGTTGTGAGGGGGGGGTGATGGGATTGTTGGTGAATGTATCTGCCTGTATGGGTGGGTTTTCTATAAACTGAGAAAACCAAGGTTCCATCAGGTTGGCAGGTGACTAGTGTGTCTAGGAAGGGGAGGTCATTGTTTTCCTCTTTTTCCAGGGTGAACTTGATTCTAGGGTGTTGGTTGTTTAAGTGTGTGTTAGGAAGGAGAGGAGTGAATCCGGGCCATGTGGCCAAATAGCAAACACATCATCAACGTAGCGAAGCCATATGGTAGGTTTTTGTGGGGCTGAGTTTAAGGCTTTCTCTTCAAAAGTCTCCATAAAGAAGTTGGCCAAGGGTGGGGAAAGTGGTGAACCCATGGCTGTCCCCTCTATCTGTTTGTAGAATTTTTCAGAATATCAGAATCTCAGAACACAAGGATTACATCCGATTTCACCAGTACAGCCACTCTGGGCTTGCAGACCACGCTCTGGATACTCGCCACAGTCATACACCGCAGCAAGTTCAAGTATGAAAGACTATTCATGGAATCAGCCTCAGCCCTTAGGAACATGCCAAACCTCAACAAATTTGGATGCATGAGACTGCCCCAAATTTGGGAAACAATTATCAGAAGAACTTCAGCCCAAAGGCCAAGAACCACCAATATAGCCCGCCAGGGGGCACCATCAGGACTTTAGGAAAACGTTAGCTTCCTAGCTTCAGTTCTCATTTGCTGTTATGTAGTACTTGTGTGCACGTGTCTTTGTATTAAGTTCCCAAGAAGATGGCAACGTGACGTTTGCCGAAATATCAGAAAGTATATATTAAAGTTTATTTAATTTATATTTCTAGTATACGCTGTCAATTCCTTAAATATTAGTTATCACCCTTTTAATCATGTTGCTTAATACAGCTCTAGATGCAGGAGCAATTTGCCTATCCATGGGATTTTTTGTTACAGTATGTTTCAAATATTTATCACTGGGTTATGAGTTAAATGAGATTAAACTTGATAATTTTATATTGCAACTGCCTCAGCCCTTACTTCTCATAAGTGACTTTAATAGACACAGCATTTTGCGGGGTATTACGAACACAAATGGATGAGGTCGTATCATTGAATGAGTGCTCAACAGTTGTGACCTCTCCTTTCTCAATAACAATACCTTTTTCCATATGCCTTCCATTTGTTTTTCCCATTGTGCTCAACACTGTTGATGATTACTGACCAGCAGCTTTCTTAAATAGTTGCCCAAAACTCATGATGCTTACAAAATAAGTATTTTGCATATACACTGAGTAAGTGACATTTACTTACATCTGCATAAAGATGTCTAATTCAGTGGACAGTCTACCTAATTCAGCCTGTTTTTATAAGTACTTTCATAGCATTGCTCCACTGAGATGCCACTACCATTCCTCTGCTTTCTTCTGACCATCTGAGAATATGAGCAGACACTGGTCAATGTTTATAAATAGTACAACTCCAAACATGTCAAATCAATTTCTCATCTTGTTCCTTCATTTCATATACAGATCTAGATGGAATGAAGAAACAAGATGAAAAAGCCTTCTCCCCATTGTATTTTCTGCAATCTGTACAACTCCTCAGCTTTTCAAGAAATTTGTTTATAGATTTTTTTTCTTTCTCCTTAAGCACTTGCCCTCACACAGCACTGTTGTGTGTTTTAAGTTTTATGACTTCCCATGTGTGAGTTAATCATCAAATATCTAATTTGTATCCTCAGTTTGAGGTGGGGGGGGGGATTGCAGTATATTATGATAGTACTACATGAAAAAGGTTGCATCATTACTAACTTCCTGTTGACAAATTTCTTCTAAATTAATCTGTTAAGACTACAATATCAGATCTTATATTTCAATCTTCTAAGGCACTTCTTACTGGATCAGTCACTCTATCTAGATCTGTCTTCTTTTCTTGCCATTCTGCCAAAAAAAAATTTGTTTCACTCACCTTTCCCCTTCCATTTTGTTTAAGTGACCATACCACCTGAGATTAGCTCTACTCACACATTCCTGAATACTGACAATGTCAGGTTCTTTACTGATATATTCCTTTTTAATATGATATCTGTTCACTCCCCTAACCTTTTTCAGATCCCTCATATCTATGATCTTCATTCTTTGATCAAATGTTTTATTTCTAACTCAGTTCTCAGATCCATAGCTAGTGGTGTGCCTCAGGGGATATGTTTGGTCTTGTGCTCCTGCTGTTTAACTTATTTGTTAATGATATTTCATATGGATAGATTGGGGATCTTCAGTTGTTTGCTAGCAATGCAAAGTGGGAGAGAATTATAAGGTATGATACAGTATGATAACACTGCTGATGTTAATTCCCTTCAGAAAGATATAAATGGACTTTTATCTTGAAAAAATGAGTGAGGGTTGCAGTTTTAATATTAATAAGTGCAAAGCATTGCATTTTTAAGTTCAGAGATATAAGGCTGTATACAAAATTGATGGAGCTGTGCTTCAGGAAGTGGATGAAGTAAGGTTCAAGATCTGGTGATGATGGTAACTAAAGTTTAGAGGGCACATTGCAAGTGTTGCAAAGACTGCATATCGCATTGCCATTATGCTAAGGAGTACACTAAGATGCAGGGATAAGGTGGTGGTTATGCCACTGTATAAAGCATTAACCTCCCTACAGCTGAGGTGGAGGAAATAGTGAGACCAAATTGCACTTCTTATCCATGTTATTCAATAGGTGTTACAGAATCGTATCCAGATTTAGCTGGACATCTATAGACGTCATGGCCAGTTGGGGGGTTAATCAGGCCACACCTGAACTTGTGCTCAGAATCAATCACCTAGTTTTCATTGCAATTTCGAAATATTGGAATAGGTTCAGCAGTAAATGACTAATGCAATATTGGGTAGGACATGGTGTAAGGCTGCAGGAATGCGAATTACAGAGTTTAGTGGATAAAGGATAATGATGTGATATGATAGAGGTGTTTAAAGTGAGGAGATTTTGTTGGATTAGTACAGAGGCATGAGGAGTAGATTATTTTTTTATTTTTTTTATTTTTTTGAAAATTGTGGGTGAAAGGAATACACATTACCAGAATATGTTGTGAATGCAGATGGTGTTAAGGATTTAAGATTCAGTATGATAAATATGTTTTCAGGTGAGCAAACCTCCAAAGATAAGTCTGCTTGATAATAAGTTAAAATTGGTTTGAACATTGTTTTGTATATATCTAATTTAGTGTTTTCATTAATTTATCTCTTACTCCATATAAATTTATTCACTTGACTTCCTGCCATATTAGTTTTAATAATTCTGTTGTTTATTTCCATTTTTAATTTGCTTAACTAAAAATCGTGCCTAGATTGCTATAATGTTTTATTTGTTCCGTAGGTTGTCCTTTCAGGATGTAGTTGATGTTTCACTGTTTCTGCCTATTTTCATTGTCTTTGCCTTTTTACTGCATATTTTCATACTAAATTTATTACATCAATTACTCAATTTAGTAAGTAAATCCCACAGACTTGGATTTATATAAGAGAATAATATTATCGGCATAAGTAAAGAGCTGAGATTAACATCTCCAATTTTGATATCAGGTTTAATACCACTTTATAATGTGATTCATGTAGATGATAAATAACAGTGGAGGTATTGTGTACCATTGTCTCACACCTGATTTAACATCAAATCATCTTCCTTTACCTTCTTCAATTCTAACTGCTCACTTACAACTCAAATATAGACTATGTAGATCTCTGAAACTTAAATACAGCTCCTTGTTATGTTCCCATGATTTTTCAACTCTTTGTCTTAGAATGAAAATCTGATCCTGATAGTCTATAATATTTCGCCTAAACACAGCTTGTTTTTCTTGGAGCTTCCCTTCCACAATTTTTCTTAGCCTTTTCTCAAGTGTACATGCATAAATCTTACCAGAACACTCAGTAGAAAAATTCCTCTGAAATTCTTACTTTTTGTATTTCCTTTTTCATAAAAGGATACTATGAGCTCTGTTCCAGTCATCTGGAATTCGACTCTGACAGGCCTTTCTGAATTATGTAGCCACTGTAGAACTTTTGTACTCCATATTTGAGCATTTCTAGTCCAATAAAATGATTCCAGCTTCCTTTCCACATTTCAAGTTTTTGATGACTTTTTCAGCCTTAAGTATGTACTCATATGTACTCCTGATTGCATTGCTCATGAATATTTTCTACCACCATTCTGTCAGGTTTTGTTTCATTTAATTCATCATCAAATAATTGCATGTACCCTCAAGAGGTGTACAGGATATGATAGTACTACATGAAAAATTTACATCATTACTAACTACATCTACACTCAACATCTACAATTTTTCTCCAAATCAGTCTATTACTTGTCAAGACTCCAACATTATCAGATCTTATATTTCTATTGTCTAAGGTACTTTGTACCGTATCAATCCAGCTATATCTTGGTCTTCCTCTGGATCGTTTTCCTGCCAATCTAGCAGAGAACACTTGTTTTGCTAATCTTTCCTCTCCCATTCTGTTTAAGTGACCATACCATCTGAGATTAGCTCTGCTAACGCATTCCTGGATGCTGACAATGTCAAGTTCTTTCCTAATATCCTCATTTTTAATATGATATTGCCATTGATGCCATATGTTCACGCCTCTAATCTTTCTCAGGACTCTCATATTTGCGGTCTCTAGATATGAGACCCAGCTTCTCACCCAGCTCTCAGATCCATAAGTTAAAATTGGTTTAAGCACTGTCTTGTATACAGCTAATTTAGTGTTTTGACTAATTTCTTTTTTATTCCATATGAATTTATTCAATTGACTTCCTACCATACCAGCTTTGTTGATTCTGTTATCTATTTCCATATTTAATTTACCATCTTCACTAAAAATCGTGCCTAAGTAGCTGAAATGTTTTACTTGTTCCACAGGTTCTCCGTTCAACACAGTTGATATTTTCAACAATTATGCCTATTTTCATTGTCTTTGTCTTTTTATTGCTGACCTTCATACCATATCTGTTACAACAGTTATTCAATTTAATCAGGGAATCTTGCAGATTTATTTAGAAGTATAACATCGTCTACATAAAGCAAAGAGTTGACATTAACATCTCCAATTTTGATATCATTTTTATTACCAATTTCCTTCATAATGTGATCCATATAGATAATGAATAACAGAGGGGATAATGTACATCCTTGTCTCACACCAGATTTAACATTAAACCATCTTCTTGTACTTCCTTCAATTCTAACTGCTGACTTACAACTCGAATAAAGACTAAGTATTGCTTGGTATAATGCCCCATTGACACCATACAACTGTAGCGTATCGAATAGCTTCCCTCTTGGCACCTTGTCATATGCCTTTTCCAGATCTACAAAACTTAAATACAGATTTTTGTTATATTCTCATGATTTCTCAACTGTTTGTCGTAAAGTGAAGATCTGATCCTGACACCCTCTATTTGGCCTGAATCCAGCTTGTTCGTCACCAAGCTTTTCTTTCACAATTCTTCTGAACCTCTCATTTTCTTCTGAACCTTCTGAACGTTTCTCGAGTATACTTGCATATATCTTACCAAGAACACTCAATAATGAAATGCCTCTGTAATTCTCACATTCAATTTTATTTCCCTTTTTATATATGGGTACTATGAGAGCTCTACTCCAATCATCGGGAATTCGTCCCTCTATCCAGGTCTTCTGAACTATGCAGCGCAGCCACTGTAAGACTTGAATACCTCCATACCTCAGCATTTGTGGTCGAATATCATCTACTCCTGCTGCCTTTTCACATTTCAAGCCTTTGATGGCTTTTTCTACTTCAAGTATGGATATGTATTCCTGACTACATGCCTGGTCAGTGTTTTTTACCACTGTGCTGTCATCACTGCTTGTTTCATTTAGCAATTTTTCGAAGCAATTACTCCATACTTCAAGGATATTTTTTTCTCCCGTTCTCTTTTCACCTTTATCATCTCTAACTCCTTTTACAGCACTCTTTCCTCCATTTCTAAGCTTCTTCAACAACCTCCAGAATATTTTGCCATCTTCTTGATATTTATTTTCTATGTTCTTGACAAAGTCCTCCCATGACATTTGTTTAGCTAGTTTTACACAGTGTTTAGCTTTCTTAAATTTCTCTCTGTATTCTCTAAGAGCACAAGCTGACTTATTTGCCAGGAACTTTTCATATGCTTTCTTCTTTTCTTTCACTGCCTCTTTAACTTCCTGTATCCACCATGCAGTTCTGATTTTTCTATCCTTGCAGACAACTTCACCACATGCCTCTCTGCCTGAATCAATCAGGATTTTCTTCAAGGCTAGCCACTGAATCTCCAAGGTTTGGTTCCTGTTCTCCAACTCTTTCATTTTTTCTTCAATAATCTTTGTGTATTTTAGTCTACAGTTCACATCTGAGAGCTGTTCAACTTTTATTCGCTTTAAAACCTTTTTACATGTTCTTTTCAAAATGAAATTCAATTTTCAATTTTATTCTGCTCAAGACTAAATAGTGATACTTCCAATTTCAAATCCTCTGTACACTCTGGTGTCCTGCAACAGGGAGAAAACATCACTATCGGCAATAACAATGTCAATGAGACTTTTCTTATTCCTTGCCTCTTTTCTCCATGTTAATTTGTGCACATTTTTATGTTGGAACATGGTGTTAGTAATAACCAGTCCATGTCCTGAGCAGAAATTTAACAAGTATTTGCCATTATTATTAGCTTTGTTCTTTTCTCCAAATTTTCCCAAAATATATTTTTGTATATCTGACAATCATTTCCTACTCTGCTATTTAGATCCCCAACAAGGACCAACTTTTCCTTTTTCATTGTGTCAGTTGCTTTCTCTAAAAGCTTCAAAAAATTCCTTCACTTTTACCTTAGTAGAACCTTCTGTTGGACCATAGGCACAAATAAGTCTCATTGTCCAGTTCCCCATTCTGATATTTGTCCACACTACTTTACTTGAGACTGCCTGCCATTCAAGAAGATTAGCCTCGTATTTAATATTGAATACTCTGGCTACAACTTCTTTTCCTTGATTGTTATTGCCTGAATATAACATTTTGTATTTATTGCTCAGAAAGATCTCACCAGTTTTTGTCTTTTTTTGTTTCAGTCACCCCTATTATGTCAATCTGGTACTTATCTAATTCCTCAGCTAGCTCCATTTCTTTGCCATTCAGGCTTCTTATGTTGATAGTATACCGATCTTTAACTCTGGTGATGTTGAGTTGGGGTGTGTTTTCAGACTTGTTCCAGTAGCTGACTTTTTGCTGTTTGCCCTGGTTTCCTGGCGAAAACAACAGGTGCCTTGTTTAACCGGGCGACGCCTCAGCTGGCACGAAATTTTGTCATGCTGTACTATCATTTTGTATTTTGGTTTAAACCAGTAAAAATACAATTTGGTCGGCTAAATTCCAAATTGCCAGCCCATGCTCGTTCGTTCAGTATCCAGGTAGATACCCAACAGGGTGCACCACGAGAAGGTGAGGATTGGACATCAAGTCACATGGTCAGTTCTCCGCATTCCTTTAAAGGCTATGTGGAGGTCTCCTCTCAGTTATACAGCTTTCTTTATCTTCAGTTTTCATGTCATCTTTATCATCTCTGATTCCTTTTACAATACTGTTTACTCTATTTCTAAGCATTTTCAATAGCCCCAGAATATTTTGCTATCTTCCTTGTACTTATTTTCTATAGTCTTACTCAAGTCTTCTGATGACATTTTTTAGCTAGTTTTACAGAGTGCTTCAGTTTCTTACATTTTTTTTCTGTATTCTCTCAGATTACAAGCTGTCTTAGTTGTCAAGAACTTTCTACATACTTTCTTCACTCAAGTGAACAGTTGGAGATATCAGAAAACTAAGCATAGTTCTGTTGTAATTCAAGAATAACAATTATTAAATAAATATTATATAAAGGCGTTAGCCTATTTTTTTTTTAATATTATATATATGAAATAATATAATATGTTAATTATATATATAGTATGAACAGTTATTGAAATTACTTCCAAAAACTTTGAGATAACCTGTAGAGTTTTAATTGTTTACAAGAATAGTCAATCAAGTTTAAATCTACTCTTGTGAAAAATCTTGGTTTGATTCAAGTGAATTCTATGTCTAGTGTCTATGACATGAGAAGCAATACCATAACTCTTTGATTCTAAAAATAAGAGTTGATATTAAATTCTAATTTTCCTTACATGTGTTAACCATTTTATAATAGTTGACTATGTCTGCCACACATTTAACTCTAACTTCTAATAACTGCCTCTTTAATTTTCTGAGTCAGTATTCAAGTTTTCTGATTTTTCTATCCTTATCCTTATTATTCGCTATCAGTTTCTGACAATAAATGCGAAAGCTTTTTTTGTGAGACTAATATCACTAGAACTACTAGATATGGTATTACCGTCATTGACTTCTGCCTCAACTTGGGGAATTCTTCTTGTCATGTCTTGAACACTAGGTGTTTCAGTAGTTTTATGCATGAACTCAGTTATTAATCGCTATGTTGATGCTTTAGATAAGTCTTAATATAATTCTCAGTATGAAGACATTAACAACTTAAGATCACATAAAAACTTCCCAGCACGTTCTTTATTTGTATCATATCAGGCAAAATAATTGCTTAAATTACTGGCCAGTTTAGGACCTTTAATTATATCAGCAGTAAAAGTAGGATTATCTTGATCATTAACTTCTTCGCTTTCAGGAGTCTCAGAAACAATCTCCGCTATTTTGTCTTCGCTAAGAGGTTTATCAATTAATAATTCTAATCCTTCTCTGCCAGTTTCACTTGCCAAACTTATTATATTGGGGAATTCTGCAGTATGATTGAAGGGAACAGGAGCATTCTTTTTAACACATGTGGGCCACATAGCTTTCCAGCATGCATTCATAGTTTCTGGTCTCAATTTAGATAACGATAATCAAACCTGATCAATACAATCCATAATTGAAAATTTTTTCCACACATCCATAACTGACAGTGTTTCATCATCATTTAGCTTGTTCAAAACGTACTGAAATGTTCGTCTGACATAATATGTTTTAAAAGTCACAATTATACCCTGATCTAGAGGTTGTAGCAATGATGTGGTATTGGGCAGCAGAAAAAAAAATGCACATTTGGGTGTTCTATGGTCGGGTGCATTATCAAGAATCAAAAGCACTTTAAATTCGAGACCTTTGTCATTCAAATAGCGTCTAACTTCTGGCACAAAATGTTCGTAGAACCACTCAGTGAAAATATCAATTGTCACCCAAGCTTTTTTTGTTGCCCATCCAGTGAACTGGCAATTTTAGAAAATCTACACCTTTCATTGGCTGTGGTCTTAATGATCGAATTTATGAGCAGTGGTTTTAACATCCGATCTCCTAAAGCGTTCGAACAAAATAGGAGTGTTATGCGATCCTTTGCTGCTTTGAACCCACCAACATTTTTTTGGATTTTTGATACGTAAGTTCTGTTTGGCATATTTTTCCAGAAAAGGCCAGTTTCATCCATATTCCAAATTTGTTCACGAGTGTAACCTCCATCTTCAATTATTTTAGCAAGTTTTTGTGGAAATGCTTTAGCAGCTGTTTCATCAGCAGAAGCCGTTAATCTGTTCATAAAATCTCAATGCTGATTACTTCATGGAATTTCCTTCAACTGGTATTATTTTATGTACATTATCTTCTATCCACATCACTAAAGCTTTTTCAGCCTTTTCTAGAACAACATCTCTTGTGTATGGTGATAATTTCACACTCGATTTTGTACCAGAACATACCGCTTTTCTAATAGCCTCTTCATTTTTCTTTATAGATCTGACAGTTGATTCACGGACTCCAAAATGCTTACCCACAGCCGTCGTACCTTCTCCAGTTTGAAGGCGATCTAAAATTTGAATTTTTATATCCAAGGAAACGGCTTTCCTTTTTTTTTTTTTTGTTTTGTTTATCGGCAACATCATGTGAGGGCTGGATTAAAATCTTCGGTTAATGAAATGAAAGTTTGAAAATTACATATAGCTTACCATTTATTATTTCTTGGCAAAATTATTAATTTTATGATGCAATTTTTATTTTGATTTCACTTAAAAAATGCGGTAACTGTGTTGTCTACTCAAACACCAAATTCAAACTGCTAAGAACTGCTTTTTTTATGCGCAGTCAGTTATGTAATTCAGGGAATTCTCAATAAATTAAATTCGTAAGAATTTAGAATTTTCTTAATTGAAACGAGAATGCAATTCTACAAAATTCTCAGAATTTTCTTGAATTACGGATTTTTTCCTAACTTAGACTTTAGGTTGGTCACGTAAAAAAAATTATTTTTGATATCCCAATTTGCGTAAAAAAAATTCGCATAAAAAGAGGTTTAGGTGTACTCCAATGTTATTCGTGTACTCCAATAACAAGTCAATGATGGGATGTGGTTTTAAAAAATTACTCTTTTGAATGATATGTTAGTGTTTTTAATTGAACATGACAGTCTCCAAAATTTCTTGACATGGACACCAGAGAATATCAGGTCAAAATCAAATGGCCAGTTTTGGTAGATGAATGACAAGTATTGTTAATCTGTTATCATCTTTTCTGAATGTGTGACCATAATAGATATTGAGTTTTCCATCCCAGATAGTTATGTTAGTGAAAATAGTTACAAAGTTAAGTCACTTAAAATAGTAATGAAAGGAGAGGATTTCATCAATTTCAGCACCCTGAAGTAGACACTTTATGTGTTAATAAAACTTTTCTGCTTAATATTGCTGGAGGTTTAATGTTTGCAGTTTGTATTTTTAGATCAGATTATGAGAAGATGTATAACTTTACATTACTGGCTTGTCAGCTAAATGAGCCTGAAGAAGGGGTTGCTCCTACTGACAGTCGCTTACGACCTGACCAACGTCTAATGGAGGAAGGAGCATGGGATGAAGCTAACAGAGTGAAACTTCTGTTAGAAGAGAAACAGAGAGCTGCTCGTCGCAAGAGAGAACAAGAGGCTGAAATAGCTGCTTCTGAAGGTTAGTTTAATAATTTTCTGTTTAACTTTTCCCTTCAATTTTGAACACAGGCTGATCGTTTTATGCTTCTCCTAAACAGTGTATGCTAACCAGAGTTTCAAAATGTTAGTCTTAATTGTCTTTTTGTATGAGGATATAAAGAGAACTTCATAGCCTTGTTCCACAGACCTAAACTTAATTTAGACATTCCATGCTGTTGCTTAGTTTTTTTTATCGTTCTTTTCTTCATTTAATTTCTCTTAGACTAATGCTAATTCTGACTGAGCTATTTATCTCTGTAACATATGCCATGTCATTGTTTCATGTTTTAACTTGAATTATATTTGACACAAAATTATATACTTGTTTAATCCTTTTACCCAAATGTAAGCAAACAAAGTTTGTGTATATAGTGAAAAACTGTGTACAATATTCTCTGATCCAGAGTATTTTAATAATAAGGTGATATACCTTTTTACTACATGTATATGGAAAAAATATTACTTCTGCATCGACTCAACCTTGGTACTTTCCTATGTCTGGCTTCTGCTGATGAGCCCTCAGAAAGATCAGAACTGGTTTGGGTAGTAATCCTTTCTATAGTACATGGTAATGCACATCTGAAAGAGAGTGTGCTGTGCATTATGGTACTGAGACAATTAATGTGAAGTTGACAGCCTCTATATACAAGTAGCCTAGTTATGAAGATACTTCGTTTGCAAACTTTATTTGTTTATACTTGAGTAAAGGATTAAACAAGAGTATAATTTCTTGTCAAATATAATTCACTTCGTGACCAAGTAAAAATCTTTCTACATTTCAACTTGAAATAATTTCTACTTTGCTTACTATTACATCATTTGAACCTGATTTCAAAAAAACGATGTGCCTCAAAACGTGCTCAAGGCTCGCACTAAACATTTGTTGTATATTGTATATATAAAATATTTGTTGTATATTTTATGAATATTATTTCAAAACCTATTAAAGTTTTTCAATTATTAATAAATTAAAGTAACAAATGTCATGCAGTTTTTATGTAATCTATGATGTATTTACTTGAATTCATTGTATCTTTTGAGTTTTGAATGTAAATATATATGCAATTTCTGTTCCCCTTATTATTCCATTGCTTTTAAATCCCATTATTAGACTATTTATTTACAGTTACAACATATAAATTTGAAATAACAGGAACTATATTAATTACAAACATTTTGTTAATATGAAGGGTACAATTTATGGAAATGGACTGCTAAGGGGGGATGCTAGTGAAAAACATACATGCTGGTATGCAAGTGATTGGGAACCACTGATATAAAGGACTAGCCAAAGTTTTGTATTGCATTGAGAATTGACTTGGTGCTACCAACAATATCTTCCAGATGTGAGTGATGGTTTGGCAAAATGAAAATTTTTTTGCATATGAGCACACATTCCATGAGTGTGTAGAATTTTTTTTTATTATTATGAATCCCATCCACAAAACATTCTGAACTAATCATGCATTACTACACTGGGCAGGCTGTGCATTAGATAATATGGAAATTCTTTTTAGCCTGGTAGTGAAATTTGCTATCACCAAAAGGCATTCACATATGTCCATACTAGTGCAACTTGAACCAACAAAAGGGGGATATGCTTTTTTTTTTTTCTCCCTTCAGTTATAAGACATTGGAATTAATTAACTGGTAATTAGTTTACTGAATTTAATTAGTTATAATTAATTCCAATGTCTATAATTATAATTAATGTTTATAATTAATTAGTTTAGTGAAATAAACTAAAACTTTGTTTCTTTGCTTGCTACCACTGAAGATTAAAATAAATATATAATTAAGGCTATGTAGTACTTTATACTAGATTAGTCACAGCTGTGAAAATTAAAACAAACAGTATAGGGAACAAATCAAGTATTGATCATAGAATAATCATATTGCAAAAAAGCTGTTATTACTTGATTCATTTAGATATATACAAGATTTAGTAAGTTATTTGTTATTACTAGAATCTGCTTATATTTTTTATCTAGTTGTAAATTTTATTCTATCAGAAACATTATCTAAATGTATATGTATACTGTTAATTGGTTAAGGCTCCCAAGTGATATTAGAAAATTGCTCTAAATGTTTGTTGTATTAGTATAAATTTTTAATTTATTTGTAATGCTTCAAATATAGTAAGATATATAAACTTTATCAGTGTGCTAGCACATAGTCCACATTTATGAATGGTTAAGAGTGAACATATTAGAAATAACAAAGGAACTATAAAATTATGGTTACCCACCTTAATGTCTTAGTGAATTCCTCCTCTTCATTCAAAATATGTGGATGACATTTTGCAATATTCAACAAAGATTTTATATACCACATTGATGGGTTGTATACTACTGTCATCCATTCTGTTGTAGAACTATTATTTACATGACCATTAAATCTGCTTCATGGTGTTTTTCAAATGAACGTAACATATGAAAGCTAGAGAATAGCTTAGAGAACAGAAGAAATATCAGAAACAGAGAATGCCAGAAGAAAAAACTTTTTTTTTCCTGTATGAACTTTTAATGAAAAAAATGCTAATGTGATATTTGCAGAGATCCTTTCTTCCTAATATGTCTTACCTGCAGATATTTAATTGAGAGATAGTCGTTCAGTGTTCAAGCTTAAACAGTAAATAATGATAGCATTGGCCATTTGAAACTCAAAATTGCTGCATAAAGACAGCAATCTTTAGAAATAACTCCTTATGGAATTCAGTGATTTAAAATCATTTATGATAAAAGTATCATCCCGTATTACTTACTGAATATATGTTAGGACGTCTAAATGAAAGTTGAGGAAGTGAAGTCCAGGATTATCATTTTAGCGTATTGTCAGTGTATTTTGTATATAAAATAATGCTTATGTGAGAAAAGAATTTTTTATACTCCTGTTGTTTTTCTTTGGAGGTAAGAACTGTTGTGAAAGTTGCTGGTTATGACTGAGATGGTAATTTATTCTTCATCATCATCCACAGATTATAACATGTAGTTCATATAGTATACTGATATGTACCTTTTGAGGAGTGTACAGGATACTCTGATATTACATGACTGGATTATATTATTATTAATTTCCTATTAACAGTTTTCATCCAAATTGTCATTATCTCATGACAGTGCTTCACAGTATAAATAACACTGGAGGAAAATAAATTAGCTGAACTTGCACATCTGGAATGCATGTGTAATTTTGTGCTGTTAGGGTTGCTGGTTGGAATTTTGTTAGTTTTAAAGTTTTAAACTATCACATACGATGGTGGTCTGAAAAGTTCTCGACCTAACAATGAAAAAACAAATTTATAATTTCAAAATTATTTTTATTTTTCACCATAATCTCCCTTAAGACTAATACATTTATTCCAGCGATGCTCCAACACCATTAACCCGTCCCTGTAGTGGTTCTCAGTAAGATCTGCAATATACCCCTCTACAGCTGCATTAACCTCCTGATTCGAAGAAAAACGCTAACCAGCGGGAAGAGATAGAAGTCAGAGAGAGAGAGAGAAATCTGGGGAAATAGGGAGGATGTTCCAACAATTCATAGTGCAGATCCCTTAATTTTCCCATTGCCAAAACATCTTTGTGGGCAGGTGCATTGTCCTGATGAAAGATGATTTTTTTTCTTCTGCAAACCAGGTCTTTTCTCAAGAATTATTTTGTCTAGTCTGGTTAAAAGGAATAATATTCCCCGGTTATTGTTTTACCCTTTTCAAGGTAATTAATAAACAAAATGCCTTTAGCATCCCAAAACGCTGATGCCATGATGACCTTTCCTGCTGATGGAACTGACTTTGTCTTCTTTGGCGCTGAACAACTGGCTTCTGTCCACTCTTTTGACTGCTGTTTGGATTCTGGTGTGTAATGGTGAATCCAAGTCACATTCATAGTAATAAATTGATGCACAAAATCAGTTTTATTCTTGTTAAAATGCTCCAAGCACTGTTCAAAGATTTTCATGCGAGTGCGTTTTTGATCTGCTGTGAACAAGCATGGCATCCATCTTGCACAAAACTTTTTCATTTGCAATTCTTCATGCATAATATATCCTACACGTTCTTTTGAAATGCCTATAGTCTCAGCAGTTTTATGCACTTTGACTTGCTGGTCATCCAATGCCATATCATGCACTTGATCAGTGATTTCTTTTGTTGTTACACTTTTTGGACGTCCTTCACGTGGATCACCTTCAAGGCTGGTACAGCCATATCTAAACTTGGCAGCCCATTTCTTAATTGTCGAGGGAGAAGAGTGTCCATAAACTTTTATGATCTTTGAATGAATTTCTTTTGGCATTAAACCTACTTTTACAAAGAATTTTATAATCACACGATACTCAATTTTATCCATTTCAAGGGATACAGACAATACCTTTGCTTCAGACAGCTGTATAAAACAAACTACTTGATAGAATGACTTGAAATTTTACATGGATGCTTATGACAGATGTACCAACTTAGAAAAAAAAAATCTTGCCGGTAGTGTTGCTATCTATGGTCGAGGCCGAGAACCTTTCAGCGTATCAGGAAAATGATGATGATAACTTACCCAATCTTGAATCAGTATTAACACCTAATTATTGTGATGTCATTCTGAAAAAATATAACATTAATCAAACAGATCTAACAATGTAATTTGTAAAAACCTTCTCATTGAGGATTAGTCAGTTGCCTGTTACAGCTTCACTGGTTTTCTCCATCTTGCAGTTGGGCTTCCTCCCTTTCTCTTTCCCTTTGGTCTATATTTCTCCATTTCTTTTGGTAGCCATTATCTTTTCATCCTATAGAAAAATTTTCTTTCCATTTCTCTCTATATTCCCTGATCTTTTAATTTAAGTTTAGGTACTGTAAATACCTAGTACTGTAAATACCTGTAAATACTGTAAATACCTAGCTCTCTTCTAATGTCTTTATATTTTATATTAAAGTATGCACAAAATATACTAATTTTGTGCATCCTTTAATTGTTCTTAAAATTCTCATTTCTGCTCCATGTATTTTACTCTAATCTTTTCTTTTAACAGTCCATATTTCTAAATCATATAACAGACTGGGATTGGCCATTACTTTATAGAATTTAAACTGGGTTTCTCATCTAGTTTGTCTATTGTTTTTCTGTGGAGCAATTAATTATTCCACAGATTTTCTGAAAAAAATTTTTTTTTCCATATGCAGTCATACCCCGACTTACGCGAATTCGGAGTTACGCAGCTTCTTATATGCGCGTATTCCCGTCCCGCTTCACACCTCACCACTAGTCTCTTTCAGGCGCCAGCCGCATTCACCAGTGTGGCACATGCTGTGAACAAGCACTGACGTGTTTCATGCGGTCTCCATTCATACACGATTTTTATAGTCTACAAACCTTGCTGTTGTTTAATGTTATGTTCTTGATACAAATTTTATCACATAAAAAATAATAATGTTGTCCAAAGGAAGCAAGTCCGATTCTTCTACAGCTAGCAAGAAAAGAAAAACATTGACTTTGGAAACAAAACTCAGCATTAAGGATTTTGAAGGCGAAATGAAAATTTGTGAGCTAGCAAAGAAGTTCGATCTACAGGAATCCACAGTAAGAACAATCATAAAAGAAAGGTTTACAGATTTTGGAGGAGATAGATTCTAACGAGGAACGAATTGTAGCCACAAGGCAAAAGGCAAGGATAAAAGAATCATTAGCTTGCTATGAAGAAATTTTGCGTGAAAAGAAAAAGACATTATGCCATCAAACGAATCGTATTAGATTTTATGAAACCATTGACGTTGAAATAACTTTCTTTTTTTTTTATGTACGAAAAACTACAATTATGATTATATTTCTTAAAAAATATAGGTGTGTTTTTGTAAACCTTTGGTCCCAATTGTATGTTTGTATATATAAATTACATGCAAAATTATACCCCGAGTTACGCGAATTCTACTTATGCGCTTTTTGTTGGTCCCACCTACCGCGTAACTTCGGGGTTTTACTGTATATCTTTGTCTTTTAGATATGTAATTATGCAATCCAACTGTTAATCTTCTATGAGTATTTCTGTTTTCTTTTAGGAAATCTTTAAATTATATTGTTGGATTATTTTATTTAACTCATAATCTGATTATAATGCTGTTTGCAGATATAAAAATATGAAAGACAACAATAAATATCGAACTAACTAACAGTTCTTCTAGTAGTTAGTTCGATATCTTGTTTTATTGTTGTCTTTCATATTTTTATAATTTGAACAATATACGCTATCTACCAATAATTGTCCAGACACTTTAGCAATTTACAACTGATACCAGCAGGTGAACCCTAATATCGGATATGTCCACCTTTGGCTTTAATCAACTCCTGCATCCTTTGAGGGAAGCTTTCCACCATTGTGCGGCAGACATCAGGTGGAATTTGTCTCCATTCCTCCATCAAAGCAGCTGAATTCAGCGACATATCAAGAGTGTGTGTTTTTGACTTCAATAGCCTCTCCAATTTGTCCCACAGGTGTTCGATAGGGTTGAAGTCAGGACTGTGCAGGCTAGGGCAGTCCTTTAATACCAATATTTTCATATCATTCCATAACAGCTGCAGCTTTGTGGCATGAAGCATTGTAGTCTTGATAGTAACACGGGTCCCGTTCCATAAAAACTCCACAGTGTAGGTAGCACCTGATTATCCAGAATATCAAGATACTGAGCTGCCTTCATGGATCCACAGGCAATGACCAGTGGTCCCACTCTAAACCAGCTGAATGCACCTCACATCATTACTCCTCTACCATCAAACTTTACTGTGGGTACAACACACTGTGGTAACACACGTTCACCAGGCTGCCATTAGACTGGAAACAGGTGAACCTTGATTCATCGCTCCAGAGTACCATTTTCCACTGGTCAATTGTCCAGTTCACATGCTCTTTGCACCAGGCCAGACGAGCTGCCTTGTTCGTTCATTGTTGTGATGGTCGGCTTGTGTTCCACTGCTCTTCCATGGAAACCCAGTAAATGGAATTCTTTTTATACAGTATTAGTGCTCACCATGGTGTTACTGGTGCTCAACGCGGATGGTCTGTGCCTGTTGTAGCCAGTTTATGCATGCCACCCATTTTAACATCCTGTCAATAACTTTCAGCAGCCACCATAAATGTTTTCCTGAGCTAGTGATGCCACGACATCTCCATTTGTTGATCACGTATCGCTAATCATTTATTTTGGATGCTCCAGTTTTTCATATTTTTCATTAGGACAGACAGAGAAGAAAAGGGAAGGTACTGTTGATGGTAGCAGATGAGCTGTGCCCATCTAAGGTGGACTTGCAAGCTGCAAATAGTGGCCATGGTTTTGAGGCAGTTTAGTGTGAGGTGGAGGTGAACAGGATGAAATATTTAGTTGAGTGTTGTATAGATCTGGTAATATGGAAGGTAACGAGAAGGAAATGTATGGGCAAATTAGCCTAGCTAGCAAGAAACGAATGATCATTATGGATGACTTTAATTATGGTAAGACTGGAATCAAGAGGCAAAGAAAATGAATTTCTAGAGTTTTTGAAAGACAATTTCCTTAGGCAGTACGTAATGGAGGGTGTGCGAGGATCAAGAGTATTGGATTCGATCATCTCATCAGATGAAATTATAAATGGGGTGTTAAATCTTCCATCAGTTGATGAGAGTGACCATGTGAGATGATCACTTGCACAGTGACCAGTAATTCCAGTTAGTCTGTTAGAAAGGGATATATGTGGAATTATAAGACTGGTAATTATGAAAAGCTCAGGAAACAGTTTGTGGTAATAAATTGGAAAGAGGAACTGGATGGAAAGGATATCAATGCTTCTTTGGCCCTACTCAAGAACTATTTGGTGGAGCCAATATCAGAATGCATTCCAAAGGTTAAGTGGATGAATCAAGAGATATGGTATGCAATCTGGAAGAAGCACAAGATGAAGTTATAACAACCAGTTTCATGAGAAGTACAAAGAACAGGTGAGGGAGGTGACAAGCTTGATAAGGGTAGCAAAAGTGCAGTATGAGCAGCAATTAGCTAATGCGGTCAAAAAAATCCTAAGGAATTTTTTCGATATGTGGCCATTAGAAGAAAGAATGATTATGGTAGGATAGGACTGATTGGTGAAAATGGAGGAATGATACCACTGTGGAGGATATACTTGAGATATTTAATGAGCAATTTATAAGGTATTTCATTCTTATGAATGTGACATCATGCAGAACTTGAAAGCACTGGGAAAGGAGGAGGAGCTGTTAGTAAGTGAACAGGAGGTATATGAGGAATTGAATAGACTTGATGTAAATATGGCTGTAGGACTTGATGCTATTTCACCACGTGTTTTGACAGAATATTCCAGGGAGTTAACAGCTCTTACATATCTTTTTAACATGAGTCTTGCACTGGGTCAAGTTCCAAAGGAGTGGAAATAGGGTAAAATTGTTCTGATTCATAAGGGAGGTGATGAGAGTAGGGCTATGAATTATAGGCCAGTCTGTGTCTGGAGTTGGGGTTAAGGTGTTAGAGAGGTTAGTTAGGACCAAGATTCAGAATTTGGTTGACAACAAACAAATACCCTTTGGTGACCAGCATGGATTTGTTAAAGGAAGATCATGTTTAGCAATCTCTTATATTTGTCACTTTTTATAATAAAGTGACAAATACATCGGATAAGGGTGTTTGCATATACATTGGTATATTTAGATTTTGCAAAGGTGTTTGATAAATTCCCACATGACAAGCTGGTAATTAAATTGGAACAGATGGGGCTGTACAGTAGATTACTTTACTGGATTGGCTGTCTGATAGGTATCAGCAAGTTGTCTATGGCAGAGCGATATTCCAGAAGAGTAAAGTTACTAGTGGTATACCCCAAATGTCTGTTTTGGGTCTATTGCTGTTTAATTTATATGTGAATAATATTGGGAGGGGTCTGAATGGTGATATGCAGTTGTTTGCAGATGATGCAAAGTTGGGAAAGCTATCAGGAGTAAAGCGGATGCAGTGGGTTTGCAGGAGTTCAATTCAATGTTGCAAAGTGTAAGGTTTTGAAATTTGGGAAGCAGAGATGGGATGTAGAGTAAACAGTCAGTGGAAATATCATGGAAGGTAGAGGATATGATTGATCTTTGAGTGATTGTAGAAAAGAACCTAAAATTTTGGGAACATGTGTTACTAAAATTGTGAGGACAGCACAGCAGACAATGGCAATGATGTGGACGGCACTGACTTGTAGAAATAAGGATGTTATGGTTCCCTTGTATAAGGCTTTGATCAGGCCACATGGATTATGTGAGCAGATTTGATCACCTGGTTTTCAAAAAGATGAAGATGTATTGGAAAAGGTTCAGAGACAATTGACTAAGGTGGTTTCTGGTCTCTGGAATGTTGAGTATGAAGACAGATTGACAAAATGCAATTTACAGAAATTGGTGGGTAGAAGGAGAAGAGTGGATATGATTGAGACATATAAGATGTTAAGAGGTTATTACCAGATTAATGTTGGTGAGGTTTTGCATAAAATGGGTGAAGATATGAAGAGAACAAGAGATCATCCCTAGAAGCTGTGCAAGGGGGGGTGGGGACTTAGGTATTTTGCATGGAGAGTGATGAATGATTGGAAGGCATTGCCCAGGAGTGTGGTGAACACAGAGACAGTGAACATATTTAAGGCACGATATGATAAATTGTGTGTGTAACAGTGGAACTCCTGCGATGTGTCTTTGATTCCATGGATGTTTTTTATTATAATAAAAAATTATTATTATTATTAAAATAATAATAAATAAATAATAATAAGGCTGAATGTGTTACTGCAATGTCTTTCTCTTCTTTTGAAGTTGGTCCATTGTATCAAAATTGATACTTGGAAGAGTAAATATTTTGAGATGTAGAAACAGCTGATGATGACAGCAGCACTTATCAACTGGCAAGCTCAATGCTCGAAGACTGTCCATAAGCCTGGCACGTGTTTTCTATACTGGAAGAGTGAATATGTTCAGCTGGTAGTTACTCCGTAATTCACTGCTTCTAAACTATCGCGTTCTCCTAATAAGGCTTTCATGAAAATTTTGAGGAGTTGGTTATTTTTCTGCAAACAGCATAAATTAGAGATTTCATTTGATACTTTTCAAAAAGTCTCGAGCTCATTAGAATAAATTGAGGGATCTGAATCGCTCCAAGAATAAAATATACTCTAAAATATTAATATAGGTGACTATAAGTGAAAAATACATAAATGAACAGTTTAGTGAGATTGCATGTTGTTTGTACATAAACCAAAAAGTAACCATGCTTAAAAATAAAGAGAAAACTGTACAAACTCCACTCATTTGCATGGGACTGGGTAACCCACCTTTAGGATGTATATTCCCTTTCCAGCACTGTATTATTATTATTATATGACACCTCCAGGGAGTCCAAAGACTCATCGAGGGATATTAACCAGGTTTTATTGCATCTGTCTTTTTAATGTCTACAAACAGGAAGAACTATGCAACGTGCTTTCCATTGTGAAGGTCATTTATAAGTTCTTTTCAGCTGAAGATAAACTCTGTCTCCTTCTTCATACAGAAGATAGGGTATCTTCATCCAGCAAAATAAACAAAGTGGCTAGCTTAAAAACACATACAATTAGTACACTAACATATTGCCTCATAACTTTAGTTAGTTGTTTCAGCCATAATCCAATCAAACTAATCACAGACCTGAATCAAAAGATGGCAGTAGTGTACTCATTGGCCAACCATGAAACTAAGCATATCTCGAACCATGGTTCTGTGCAACCGTCCTCAATGGAGGGTGCATTTATGGATTTGATACGTATCATCTCTCTCTCACACACACACACACACACATGCACCACTTGTATATCTGCACTTTCTATGTTAACTTCCCAAGCAATCAAGATGCTGAATTTATCTCATCGAAATAATAAGCCAAAATTCCATGCTCACAGATAAATCTAAATACCATAATATGTGACATTAATTATCATATACATTTTTAATTTCTTATACGTTGTACTTATTTGATTTTATTTTTTCCAGGTCGCCCATATATCGGATATGAACCAGTCTGGTTTAAGAAGCAGACAGATCCCACAACAGGAAATCCTGTTCATATATACATGGGCAAATACTGGGATTGTAAATGCAAACAGAACTGGAGTCAGTGCCCAGATATATATCTCTGATGTTTGGACCATGTGATATACTTCTGTGCTTTTGTTGAAATAAGAACTGATGTGTTAGTTGAAAGAAGAGTCATATTCCACTTACATGGAAAACAGTATGTACTGACTTCACCGGGCTTTATGGTTTTACCTCAATTCATTGGATACACATGGTGTACTAGGGAAAATAATGTGCCTCTTAAGGACTTGATATAAGATTTTACCTTTAATATGTTATATTAATTTTATAGTTTGTCACTCTGAATTTCTTATTTTTAACAACATCAACCTGCTCAGAATGGCTTTTCCTTTCCCACACTTGTAATTCTAGTTTCAACTTGGAAGCTCATTTGTTAGTGCAAAGGTATCATTTTAATTTCTGGTTTTCACAGAATGCATTAAAATGGCAAATTGCACTAGTGATTTTACAATTACATAAGTCCAGCGGTCCAAGGAATCTTATCATGTAACAAATTTGTTTGCAGATTCTACCAAACTGTATTTACTTGAGGATTGTTAAGTGAGACTGTTTAGAGAACTTATTTGTATAGAGATATTCTGTCCACCGTGACAGTAATTTTTTTTTTTTTTTTTTTTTTTTTTTATCTGTGATCATAAATTTATATAACTTGATATTCTGTGCATTTGTGCAAGCTTGATTGCTTAATGTTCAAGTATTCATTTTCACTCTCAGGAAGTAATTTTGAAGATTTTTGGCAATTATGAGTTTGGATATCCAAAGAGAAAGGGTGTTTTATTTGTTATACTCTTTAAGCAATGTTTGTAATAAATAGTGAGTAATAATATTTAATCTTGCAATATATAAAAAATGAAAATGATTTGTAGAAAAGTTTGCTACCAGTTACAGATATTACAATTTCTTAACTTGTACTATTCTATAGTATAAGACAGTTTTCTTCAAAAAAAAAAAAAAAAAAAAAATGCATTTTTGAGAGATGACATTAGATCTTAATTTGAATGGTATACAAGTGTGAAATTTTAGCAGTAATGCTAGAGTATAATCAAAACTACATACTCTACTTTATTGGACATAATTACGAGTTTAAATTTTATATCAGTCTGTAGATTTTTTTTTCTTACCTTTGACTGCCCTTTCAGTTGAAAATAACTCCAGTCTCAAAAAAAAATAAAAAATATTCAGAGTGAAATTGCAAGAATGCTAAGTCAAGCTTGGTTTACTAAATTATGAGGGGGAAAAATTTTTTTAAAGTTGCTAAATAAATGTGCAAAGCTTGTGAAATTTCTTAATGAAACACGTTTATGAATTTAAATCGGGAAAGAAATTGTTTTAATAATAATGTAGAGAAGGGAGGAGGTAGGTGGAGATGAAACAAGTTTGCACAACTTGGATTAATCAAAAAATGCATCACTAAAACAGAATTTAGTCAGTAACTTCCATAACACTTCAGGCAATAGATGCATTCCACTGCATGGCGTGCAGCCAGTGCTTTGCTTATTTGGAGGGCTGAAATGGCATGGATAAGATTGTGTTTTGGTCTTTAGAGCAGGGTTCTCAGATTATCTAACTCTCAGCTTACCCACAGTACTAATGTACTATAGGCTCCCAACCTCTTGTGGGGAGTTGGTTGGGATTATCATAATAAAAAAAAAAATACAGAAGAGTCTGAAATAGCACCAACAGGAATACTGAAGTATGAGGACACCTACAGTCAGTGCCCACTACAGCAAACTAGTCCAGCAAAAAAAAAAAAAAAAAAAAAAAAAAAAAAAACCAGTAACATGCTGTTTTAAAGGAAATTTACTATAATAAGCTTTTCATTGACTGTTCGTTGTTTCTCTGAGTTCACCATAATAAAAGTTGAATGTTGCATTAATAAAAAAGTGAATCACATTTTGGCAAGAATCAAAATGTGATTTAGCACTAAATGCTAAACTAATCTTAATTCTGGAGTGGTCCTTTGTGAGAAACAGTTGACTTCGGCCATGACCTAATTTTATTTTAATATTTTTGTTTTTTGATAATTTCTCAAACACATGAAATCTGATTATTAGCTGCATACAGTATGTGATTCATATATATAAGAGACTGATAAATTAAAATTCAATTTATTGGAGGTGCTGCTAAGTTTATATACATATTTCTCAGAATCTGTATTTTGCTTTTTTCAAGATTACACACTGCAATAAAACAAATGTGTATGCATTACAGAGATAGCTTTAAACTTAAAAGCCTTTTATTACAAATTATTGTTTTATTCTGTTTTGCAGTGTTCTGATTATCATTTTGTTGGTGCAGCAAAATGATAATCAGAACACGGCAAAACAGGATAAAACAATAATTTGTAATATCCCTTGATTCACTAATTCATACATAGCTCATGTTGATCTTTGATTCAGCTTGAGCTATGTTAGATTATTCTGGCAAAAAATGGGATTGAAAGTTCTTTTTAAAAAACTTAAATGAAACTGCAGAGTCATATAAATAAGATTAGTCTTACATCAGGAATGTCACTGAAAAAGATCCTGTAATTTTGAATGAAAGCAACATAGCGTAACCTATGCATCAAGGCAGACTCTATCCTATCCTCTTTTAAGCTAAAAGCTCATCAGTTAGAGAAAAAACTAAGAATCCACAACAATTTTTGGCCCCACGGAAAAGTTTATATGAAACATATTAACGTTAAAAAAAACAAAAACTGAAATTTGAGTTTCCTGTGCATGAAATCTTGGACGTCTCCATTTGTTTCATAGAAAACTTTATGGAGAATTAGGCTGCAATGATCTGTTATTCATTGTCAGATTGTAATAAAAATGATGCAGTGGCCACATTAGTCAATATTTTGCTGATGCATCTAACAGACTGTTTTAAACAATACTAATTGAGCTGTTGATTTAAGATGTAATTCTTTATAATTACAGCAGTCTGTAATCATTAAAATTGATTATAGACTGCTATGAGCAAATGCTACAAAGAGAGAGAGAGAGAGAGAAAGAGAATGGGCAGCTTGGTCAGTTAACAGTGTGTGTGGGTGGGTGTGGTCATGCACAGTATGAACATTGTGGTTTTTATTACCTTATCATTGCAGTTTTAAATGTGTAATCTCAGTCTCTTAAGCCTGAATTAGAGCAATATAAGATTTATACTTTCAAAATTTCTGTATGTGTATTATTAATAATAGGCACGCTGAACTTGTTTTGAACAAATTGCCGTATTAGATTTGCCTAAGCAGATGGGTGAGAACTGTGGCACTAACACAAGCTTTACCTGCTCTAAAATGAAAAAGGGTACAGTACATTGGGGGGGGGGGGAAGAGAATTTATCATGGACAAGCATTAGTAATACTTATTTTTGATTTTTGGCATACCTTTATCTGAATTACAACTTTAAATGTTTGATACAGTACCAGTTGCACTTGATGTTTTTTATATATTACTTTTACACCTAGTAATTATATATAAACTTATGCCGGCATTGTGTTTACAATAAAATTATTAAAATAAATTAAAATGAGAACAAAACATTGTACTTTAATTTGCTCGATTTAGGGAGAAAAAAGTGAAAATAAAGAATTATTATTTTAAGATATAAGTCAGCTCAGCTGCTCTTCTCTGCTGATCCGTAAAATGTTTTGGTATTGTTTAATAGTTATTTGCCAGAAGACTTTGTATGAAATGAAATTATTGAAATAAATTAAGATATCAGAAAATTATAAAGTTTTTCTTGTACTTTATAAAGTGTCATTTTTTAATATAATATCTAAGAAAAATCATATTATATGAAAGTTTTTCTCTAGCTGCTTCAAAACGCTATTTCAGACAGAATATTTAAAATACTACTTCACCACACTTGAATATAATAGCAAGAAAAAAAAAAAAAAAAATATATATATATATATATATATTTTTTTTTTTTAATTAGAAGTGTGTGTGTGTGTGTGTGTGTGTGTGTGTGTAAGTTTATTTCCAGAGAAATAAAACTTCTGGTTCTGAAATCCTTAATTCAAACGTTACAGCATTTTCTTTTAAAGAATCACAAAAACACTTGAAATTTTAGTTGCCAGTTTTGCTCCAAGTCATTGTGCAAATGTGACATAAGAAACCATAACTTTCCTATGTCCTTTTATCTCTTAAATTTATGGTTCAGAACTTTGTTTTTTTCTTTAGTCTTTCAGATAGAAAGAAAAATAGTAATTAAAAAACCAACCTATCTTCTTTTGCCCAACAGTTGCCGTAACATAACAGTTAATAACTTTTAAATGTTTTTCTTTCTTATGAAAGACTTCATAAATATCTACTACTGAGTTCCAAAAATCTCCCTAACTTCTCTCAGTATTATAGTGCTTTTTTACTACACACACATGATGCACTTTGGGTTTTAGATATGAAGCAAGAAAAATGTGCTCTTCTTACATATTATAGTTATGCCTCTTTACTTGAAAACAGTAAATCTTGCACGCTTGAAGCATGTGAGAAAACAATTAAGGTTTTTATATCATCAATATGTTAGTTACTGATCTTAGTTTAGTCCTCATTCATGTGGAAAGTAATAAGAAAATCACATTAACCTATTCCTTACCTCTAGGCCAGGGGTTTTCAACCTTTCAGACAGTGTGGACCGCATTAAAAATTTCAATGAAGCTTGCGGGTCACTAAGCTATACTGCGGTATTTAGAATTGTAAGATGCTTTCCAGATTCACAAGGAACGCTGTGCATTTGATACTTTACATAAAATCCTATAAAAATAAACAAACTCAGCTTTAAGGGCATAGGTAGGAGTCGGGTTCATGATAAGTAAATACAATCATTACTTGAAAAAAGATAATTTAATGAAGAAAACGTTAATTTTTTACAATGTCAATGGGAAACTTGGCAATGCTTTACCTTGACCAGCTTGTCGATATTGGCATCAATGTTGGAAGTTGCTATGCGCAGAGTATTCCTGAGATGTTGGTCCGTAATCTGAGTTCTTGTCTTGGACTTCACATGCTTCATTCTGGAGAAGAACTGCTCACATAAGTATGTGCTTCCTAATAAAGCCCACATCTTCAAAGCATGCCAGTGAAGATTAGGGAATGCATCCTCAGAAATGTAGTCTTTGTAAAATGCAAGCAATGGCACATTGAATAATTTTTCCCTCAAAGAAGAATTGTTTTGGAGTTCAAGCAGCTCCATTTGTACTGAGCCTGGCATTTCGGCAGCATTGATACTGAATGGCATTGAAAAAAATAAATCTAAAGAAGACTGTTGGTTACGAAAATCGCTAAATCTCTCTTGCAACACGGCTAATTTTGTAGCGTATTCATCAAAAGATGAACAGTTGGACTCAGAAAGAAGCTGAAGATGAGTTAAGTCTTTTTTTTTTTTTTTTTTTTTTTTTTTTTTTTTTTTTTTTTTTGCGAGTTGTGCCTCCCAAAGTTTGAGGCACAACTCGCAAACTTTGTGCCTCCCAAAGTTTGGCCACAAAAGCTTTGATCTGATCAAACAGAGTGTGCACCAGTTGATCTTTGGATTGCAGCCGCGTATTTAGGTCATTCATATGCAGCGAGATGTTGGTCACAAAGGCAAAGTTGGTCATCCACTTCAGATCGTTGAATTCTGTAATCGGCTTCCCCCTTGGTTTGCATGAATTACTGTATTTCGCTCCTTAGGTCAAAGACACTTTTAAGAACCTTCCCTCTGCTCAACCAATGTACATCACTATAATAAACCACTTCGCTGTGATCCGTTTTGCACTCTTAGGTCAAAAACTCTTGGATTGATGATGGTTCAATCCTCTTGCCCTAATAATGTTGATGAAAGTCACAACTTTCATGACATTCTCAAATCCAATAGTTTTCGTGCACAAATTCTCCTGGTGGATTAAACAGTGGTAATGGATGAAATTGTTTCCTTCTAGTTCTGGTTCTTTCCCTAGCAGCACAACAAATCCTTCGTTCTTTCCCACCATAGCAGGGGTGCCATCAGTTACCACATCCTTGAGATTGGTTAAGCTGAGATCGAAACACTAGAGCATTTTCTTGGCAGCTTCAAGAATATCAGTGCCTTACATCATTTCCTTCATAGGTACGAGTGCTAGCAGTTCTTCTGTCACATTGAATTGTTGATCAATGCCACAGACAAAGATAGCCAGTTGTACTATATCCTTCACATCTGTGCTCTCATCTAAAGCAAGTGAATATGACATAAATTCAGATGACCATTTTTTTTTAAAGTTCCTTCAGTGTCATTGGCAAGTTCTTCAACACGTCGTGCTATAGTTACCCCAGACAAACTTAGTTTTTTAAACACTTCCTTAGTATTTGGGCACAGAATTTCCCCAGCAGCGATGAGACACTCTTTCAGAAACTCACCGTCCAAGAAGGCTTTTGACTTTTTAGCAATTTTTTCAGCTATTATTATTATTACCCAAGACCTCATGGAGTCAAAGGACATCTGGGAGGTCCTTTTATCACACAGACAGCTCATCATACCGTGCTTTGAACACATTCAAACTCCCTGCAGACACCACACTCTCAGGCAAGGCATTCCAATCATTTACAACTCTGCACGAAAAAAACCTGCTTCTCACTCCCCTACTCACACCTTCCTTATACAGTTTTCAGGGATGACCTCTGGTTCTCCCACTATTTTCTGTAGAACTTCTCCAGCATTGATCCTATAACAACCCCTTACCAACTAGGTCTCTATCATATCTCTCCTGTCTGCCAGACTCTGCAAATTGCATCTCCTCAATCTTTCCTCATACTCGACATTCCAGAGGTCAGAAACTACCTTAGGCAGTCGCCTTTGGACCCTTTCCAACATCTCTTCATCCTTCTGAAAACCAGGTGACCAAATCTGGGCACAATAGTCCATGTGTGGCCTAATCAAAGCCTTATACAACAGAACAAGAATCTCCCAAATTCTACACATCGGTGTCCTCCGCATCATTCCCAGAAGCCTTTGTGTTGTCTTCACAATTTTGGCTATGTGTTCCCTAAATTTCAGATCCTTATCCACTATCACCCCCAGATCTCTTATTTCTTCCACCTCCAACAATGTATCCTCACCTATTACATAACTAAAGGAGTGGAATTTACAATTAAGACAGGGTACATGTGGAATTACCGGGCTGGTAAGTATGACAAGCTTAGGTGTGTGCTTGGCTCAGTGCCATGGCATGTAAAACTGCAAGGGCTGGATGTTGATAGTGCATGGGAGGTGGTTAAGAAATGTTTGCAGGAGGCAATGGTTGACTGTATACCAAGAGTCCGAATAATAAATCAAGTAGGGGTTAAATGGATGAATAACACTATTAAGCTTGAGCTGCAAAAAAAGAAACAATTGTGGAGGGGATTTAAGGAGAAAGGTGACCAGCAGGCGCAGGAACAGTATAAAGCTCAGGCCAGGATGGTAACAGTGGTAAGAAAAGCAAAAGCGGATTACGAAAGCAAATTGGCCATGCAGGCTAAAGAGAATCCCAAACAGTTTTTTCAATATGTTGCAAGTAAAAAGAAAAATGTTCGTGGCAGAATGATTTTAAAAAATGCTTAGGGTAGGGAGGTAACCGAATCAGTCGATATAGTGGAATTACTGAGCGAGCACTTTGCAAGAGTATATCATCCAGGTGGTGACATTTCAGGAATGGAAGAACCAACAGCTTATACTGGAATTGTGATGAATGAAGTAGAGGTAACTAGTCTATTACAGAACCTCAATGTCAGTACATCTGTGGGATTGGATGGTATACCAGCTCGTGTTGTACGTGAAGCGGCTAAAGAATTGTCAGTGCCGTTGACCATTTTGTTTAATTTGAGCCTCAGGTCTGGGTCAGCCCCAAGGGGGTGGAAAGAGGGTAAAATAGTTCCGCTGCATAAAGGTGGTTCCAATGCTGCTGTTGAAAATTACCGGCAAATAACAGGAATCATTATCAAGATCTTGGAGAAAATAGTCAAGAGGAAAATACAAGATTGGATAGAAAAAAATCGGATACTGTATCGGGGACAGCATGGTTTTGTGAAGGGTAGGTCATGCCTCAGTAACTTGCTCACGTGTTATAACACAGTGACGGCTGAACTGGATAAGGGTAATGGGTTTACAGTTATTCTACTGGACCTTGCTAAGGCCTTTGACAGGATACCACATGGAATTCTAATCAGTAAATTGCAGCATATGGGGATGGATATAGGGTTGGTGAGATGGATAGGAGGGTGGTTGACGGAGAGATATCAGAGAGTGGTTTATTCAGGAGTAGAGTCCACAAGACAGCCTGTGACTAGTGGTGTGCCACAAGGATCTGTTCTTGGACCACTGCTGTTTAATTTGTTCATTAATGATATAGGAAAGGATCTGAGAGGAACAATTAATTTGTTTGCGGATGATGCAAAGTTGGGTAGGGCAATAGTGAATGCAGATGATGTCAAAATTTTGCAAGAAGATTTGGATAGATTGGAGGTCTGGGCTAAGGAGAATGGATGTCAATTCAATGTGGCAAAATGTAAGGTTATACATTTTGGGGTGAAAAGATTAGCAGCAGTTTACTGCATTGGTGGAACTGTACTCCAGGAAATTGATGAGGTACGAGATTTAGGAATGTTGGTGGATAAGGAGGTGAAGTTTAGGGGGCACATTGCAAAAGTTGCTAAATCAGCTCATCAAATCACTTGGTTGCTGAAGAATACGTTGAAAAGCAGGTTATTGTTCCTCTGTATCGAGCCTTGATAAGACCCCATCTCAACTACTGTGCCCAGATTTGGTCACCTAGGTTTCTTCTTGATGGGGAGGAGGTTGAGAGGATCCAGAGGCGAGTGACCAAGATGATAGCAGGTCTGTGGAATGAACCTTATGAGAACAGGTTGAGGATTTGTGGGTTGCAAAAATTGGTTGATAGGCGGAGGAGGGGAGATATGATTGAGACATTCATATTACTGAAGGGTTTCTATAAAATTAATTCAGAAGATATTTTTGAGAACAGGGCTGGTTGTGGGAGGACTAGGGGACATCCATGGAAACTGGGCAAAAGTGTGGTTAGTAAAGGTGTTAGAGCTGGGTTCTTTACTTTTAGAGTGGTGAATGAGTGGAATGGGCTACCAGAGTCTGTGGTGGATGCTGTGACAGTGAATGAGTTTAAGGCGAGTATGATAGATACTGTATGAATGTCGAATAGTTGTGATGAATATGATTTGGGGCCTCCCTCGATGAGTCTAATGACTCCCTGGAGTTGCCCGTAATAATAATAACTTACTATGACACACGCTTCGCTCTCTTCCCTTTGCCTTTTAAAACGTACCCTGCTGGCATTTTAAATCAATTTGGAGACAGTTCACTTTGTCCACATGAAGCTGCCCTTGAAGGTGATCGAAATTGGATGCATGTTTTGCCTCATAGTGTCCATTTATGTTGTATTCTTTTGATACTGACACTGACTCATGACAAATTAAACACACTGGCTTATCTTCTATCAGCACAAAAAAGTACAAATTGGTCCACTTTTCATTAAAACCCCGAGAAGAATCACTTGATTTATGCTTTTTACTCGTAGACACCATAGTGAAGGAAGATGAACCCAAGAAATGATCCAAAATGGCCGTGTAACGGTTATTATCCACTGAATATGTCTCACACTAAAGAAAAAAGTCTGGCAACATTAAACCACAATAGGCTATGACTGACATGACGAACCTGCTTGCACTTATACACGAATATCATGCTGTTCACGACTGACTGACTGTGGATGAGATCCTCTTGTATTTATATGAAAATAAAGTATCGAGAACCTTCGAGATGTGTCTGGAAGGCACTAGACAGAGCACCCGAACAAACTACTGCTTCAGCCATCCACTTGCAACGCTAACAGTACTTAAGTACCACTTGGCACTGGTAGATGGCTGAAGAAGCAAGTTTATTTAATATTTACTTTTATAGGATTTTATGTAAAGTATCAAATGCACAGCGTTCCTTATGAATCTGGAACGCATCTTACAATTCTAAATACCACAGTATAGCTTAGTAGCCTGCAGGCTTCATTGAAATTATCTTTTATTTAATTGCATTTTAATGTTAAGTAGTTATTTTTTCAAAATGGCTGGCAGGCCACTGCAAAGAGCTCAGCAGGCCATGCATTTGAAGACCCCTGCTCTAGACAAATTAAGAACATTATCGAAATTTCTGGGTGATCAATAATTTTTGCAATATCTGACTTTGAATACAGGTCTCTTTCTAATGCTCTGTTGCCATTGAAGGCTATGGAAGGAGCCTTGCAAAATAAACTAAGACCAGTTATCATTTTTAATATATAAATTTAATAATCTCATCAATGCATTCAGTATTAATCTTACATGTATATACAATAAGCATGATATATGTAATAGACCAGCGCTTCCCAAACTGTGGGCTGCGGCCCCCTTGGGGCAGTAGCTTTTGTTGAGGGGGGGGCCGTGAAATAATGAAAACAAATTTAAAATTTGTTTTAAGACTAAGTAGATTTGTTTATTTTAAAAGAAACGTATTTAACTTTTATTTATTATTTCTTTTTTGTTATTTTTTATATTTTAATGGAAAAATTCACACATTGGTGTTGGTTCACAAACTTTGCTTCCTGCGTATTTCGGCGCTTAATGTATATTAGTAAATATTGCTTATTCATATGTTTCATTTCAAAGCAGTGGTTAATTGTATTTACTTCAGGGAAGCTCCAAATCTTCCTGTCCCTTTCATCACGCGTAATCAGGGACTGTTTATATTGACTATATACATATCAAAACTCGTTTTATATTATCACTGTCATCCGAGCTCGTTTTCTGTTACCAATAAAAGTTTCGCATATACTTCACACATGAAAAAAAGCTTAAACAAGTTCGTGTGGGGAGATAGTAACTCGCTTGCAGTGGTAAACAACACGCCCTCCCTAACAGCCACTATACTGCAGAGGCAATAAAAACAAGTACTTTTATTATGCCAGTGAATAAGGTATGAGGAGTCTGTGTAATATATTTCTCAACAAATAGTGCAATTAGAGACAACTGGGATAAAAACACACTGTATAGACTGAAACAAAACCATATGTTGCATGGGCAAACACAATATCTAACTAAAAACTATTGTTATTAATTAGAACTGTGCGAGTTCGATTTCCCAAGGCAACAATAAAATTCAACCGAACGTGTTAAAAATAAGTAATATATATATATATATAATGAATGTTATGGCAGTTTCGCATATGGAATTCGGTTGAAGAGAGTTAGCATTTCAACTCAATTGTCAGCTGTGCTTTTATCTTTCGGTTGCGCAATCTTTTGTTAATACTGCACCAATCATATGCACGTTTTAATAACCTGCCTTTGCTGTCTGTTTCGCGTTAGGCTTAATTACCTTAAAGGGAGAAAAGTCACAAAAGAGAAAAATGTTCCTGGTCCGGGGATTCCCTTATTCAGGTAATATTCACTAATTTCATGTTATCAGTCTGTGGTGTGCCAGTATCGGTAAGTGGTGATATTATTTGATCTGTTCTACGTTAAAAAATTTAACCCTGAGATGGATAAGTGGCTGATAAAAAAAATTAAAAAAAATTCCCGCGGACAATCAGAAGAAGCAGAAACAGACTCAAAAAAAGGACAGTATTTCATATTTTACCAGAACAGCCCACATCGTCTTCAGAACCAAACGGTAAGAGGCAAAAAATATAATATATGCATTTGATTTTTGTAGTATTCACTGTGTATGTTTTGTATTAAATATAAATACAATAAATATTATAATAATATATCTCTCTATTACAATTATTTTTCGAGGGGGGCCGTGAAATATTTTAATTTTTGAAAAGGGGGCCCTGACATCCAGAAGTTTGGGAAACACTGTAATAGACGATATAAAAAAAAAGTTGTTTTTTTTTTTCACAAAATTTCCTTAACAAAATAAAACAGTAATTATAAACACAAAAATGGAAATTATGCATGTTATTCTTCTCACACATTTATCCTTAAGCATGTATGCAATTGTAATATAGTACATACTGAGCTTATTTTTACAGCTCACAATATGAATTCATCATCATCATCACGAACAATGGGTTCACTGCCCGTTGGTGTCTGATGATCTTCCACCTTTCTTTGTCCAGTGCACAGTTCTGTACGCCCATTCCACACCAGTCCTTTTATGTCGTCTATCCATTCTCTGTATGGTCTATCTCTTCTGTTCATATCCATAATACCAAACATGAATGTCTTTATCTTCCGGTCCTCACTCATTCTGCAGATGTCTCCAAATAATTGCAGCTTCCATTTTATAATCTTCTGCATTAGATTCTTTTTTGGTTGTATCTTCTGATAGAGCTCTTCATTTGTGACTTCCTGTACCCATCCTATTCTTAGAATCTTCATGTAACAAGTTCTTTCAAATGCCAAAATTCTTTTCTTGATTTCTTATTTATTACCCACATTTCAGATCCATACAGTACACCGCTAAAGATGCATGTTTCCAGTAATCTTTTGTTTGCAGGCTGATCACTTTACATTTCCAGATGTTATCCATGGCCTTCAGATTTGTTCTTCCCTTTGCAAGCCTAGTCTTTATTTCTTTTTTTATAGTCCAAATCATATGTCATTTTACTTCCCAAATATATGAATTGTTCTATATTATTTCATCCACTTATATCTTTTGTTTCATATTCTTTTCAACAAATACCATTGTCTTTGTTTTTTCCAAGTTCATAATTCATTCTATAATTTTCCCTTCCTCATTTAACAGTTTCAGTATTTTTTGTAGTTCTCTTTCGCCTTCTTCAATAATAACAATGTCATCTGCAAATCTCAGATTGTTAATTCTCATCCCATGCACTGATATTCCTTTTGCATCTTCCTTCATTTTATCCATTGCTCTTTCTAAATGTGCTATGAAAATGCTTGGTAATATTTTGTCCCCTTGTCTAGTACCTCTGCTTGTTTTCAACCATTTCCCCAAATTATCACCTATTCTAACTGCTGCAACTGCATTCTTATAAACATCTTTTAATATAACTATTAGTTTTCTGTCAATTCCATAGGATTCTAGCATGCTAATGTCACTTTCTAGTCGATAATGTCAAATGCCTTCTGAAAATCAACAAAGCAAGTATATATGTTTTTGTTTTTTCTCGTAGCTTTCTCTGCTATTAACCGCATTGTCAAAATCTGTTGAATTGTAGTTCTGTCTTTCCTAATTCCTCCTTGATCATCTCTAAGGTATGCTTCCAATTGTGTTCTCAATCTTTTTGTCAATATCATCACCTTACCTAGATGACTTGTCAAGTCAACTGTTCTATAATTTTTACATTCTAGCTTATTTCCTTTCTTGTATAATGTCACTAATATCAATTTCCCCCACTCCTCTGGCATTTACCTTTCTTTCCATACCATATTACATAGTTGGTGCATTTCTGTAACCATACTTTTGTCATCATATTTAATCATTTCTCCAGTGACGTTATCATTACCAGGACTCTTGTTGTGTTTTAGCCGCCCTAATCATATGTCATTTTACTTCCCAAATATGTGAATTGTTCTACATTTTCTATATCAGTTCCTTCCACTTGTATCTTTTGTTTCATGTTCTTCTCACGAAATGCCATTGTCTTATATGACAATATGAATTACCTTAGTATAATTAAGTACTTGAACATTTTACATAAATCCTTATAATACTGTTAAGTTATTTAAGAAATGTCTTGCAAAGACTGGATCATGTGACAGTGCATCTTGAAAAGTGAATCTGGCTCCACAGCAAGTGCTATCTACTTTCTTGTTTTCATGAATTTTATTATTATATTGAATTATTGTTTATGGATAATTTATATAAATTCACCTTTCATTATGAACAGTAAAAGAAAGAAAACACAAACTGAGCTGTGCTGTGGTGTACATTTTAAATCTACAAAATAGATTTAAATTGTATTCCTGGAGTCCTGGATGTAGTGGTATCCTAAAAAGAAGGTTATTGTAATCCAGTGTTGTTCAAGAAACTCTGCACCATAACATAAAGATAAAAAAAAGGAAATGATGTTTTATTGTAACACTTCTACTAATTGCTAACTAAATGTTTAGATTGTTTTTGCATTTCTAATAACATTTTAACCTCTCCATCCATCTCCTCTCTGCTTCCTAGGTAAAGAAATTTGTAGAGACAAAACATTGAATTGCTACTGTGACCCAGTAATAACCTGGATTTCTGTACTATTTTATATTTGATGAGTAGAGAAATGGGGTTGGGAGGAGGCACTAGGAATGAAATGAAGGAGAAATGCAGGAAACAGTACAGACATGGTGTTATGAACACTGAGATGTGTGCAGTCCAATTTCTTTGCAATAATTGAATATATACTGCTTCAGTTTTTGATGAAGCAATTAATAGCAGAAGTTTTAGATCTGATTCCATTAGCCAATACCATGCGTTGGCTGGCAGTGGTGCCAAATCTGATTAAATTTGTTATCTTATGAGGTATCCCAAGTTCATTTAATAGTCCCCAAAGGCTTTCTCTATGAATGCTATCATATGCTTTTCTAAAATCCATAAATAAAATATTAACATGCTAACTATATTCCCATGTTGTCCTCTAATATCATCTTAGTGTAAAATTCTGGTCAACTGTGAATATTTCTTCAGAATGCTGCTTGATATTCACCAGTATTTTCTTTGACATACAGTAAGATTTGTTTTAGTATAGCATTAGGTGAAATTTTGTAACCTCCACACAAAAGATATTCCTTGATAATTTTCATAATCATTTTTGTTTCCTTTTTTATATGTTGGTATGATTAATAATTCTTTCCATTCCAAAGGTATCCCTTCATTTTCCCATATTAAATTTGCCAGTTTGTGTATTTTTGTAGTTAATACACTACAACCATATTTGATGGTTGTAGTGAATTAACATCTGTTAACATCAGTATCTGGTGTTTCTGAGTTGCTTTTTATCTAAATATTTAGGTGACAAATATAAGTTTTCTGTTCAATAGTCTCAGCAGGTTCATCTCGGTTTAGTAGTTTATTAAAGTACACTTTCCTGCTATTTCATCTCTAGGAGTTAGTGTGTGTCCTGTTGTGTTTATTGTTGTTTTTATCATCATCATCGAATTCCTGCCATGTACCCTCAAAGGATGTACAGGATATAATAGTAATGAAAAATTTACATCATTACTAACTTCCTATCTACAATTTTCCTGCAAATCAATCTGTTACTTGCCAAGACTCCAACATTATCGGATCTTATATTTCTATTGTCTAAGGCACTTTGTACAGTATCAATCCACCTATATCTTGGTCTTCCTCTGGGTCGTTTTCCTGCCAACCTTGCAGAGAACACTTGTTTTTCTTATCTTTCCTCACCCATGCTATTTAAGTGACCATAACACCTGAGATTAGCTCTTCTAATGCATTCCTGGATGCTGACAATGTCAAGTTCTTAACTAATATCTTCGTTTTTAATATGATATTGCCATTGATGCCATCTGTTCATGCCTCTAATCTTTCTCAGGACTTTCATATCTGTGGTTTCTAGTCTTTAGTCAAGTGTTTTTCTTCTGACCCAGCTTTCAGATATATAAGTTAAGACTGGTTTGAACAGTGTCTTGTATACAGCTAATTTAGTGTTTTGACTAATTTCTCTTTTATTCCATATGAATTTATTCAATCGACTTCCTACCATACCAGCTTTGTGTTGATTCTGTTGTTTATTTCCATATTTAATTTACCATCTTCACTAAAAATTGTGCCTAAGTAGCTGAAATGTTTTATTTGTTCCACAGGTTCTCCGTTCAAAACGCAGTTGACATTTTCAACGATTCTGCCTATTTTCATTGTTTTTGTCTTTTTATTGCTGACCTTCCTACCATATTACAACAGTTATTCAATTTAGTCAGTGAATCTTGCAGTGGATTTATTTAGAAGTATAACATCGTCTACATAAAGCAAAAAGCTGACATTAACATCTCCAATTTTGATATCATGTTTAATACCACTTTCCTTCATAATGTGATCCATATAGATAATGAATAACAGAGGGGATAATGTACATCCTTGTCTCACACCAGATTTAACATTAAACCATCTTCCTGTACTTCCTTCAATTCTAACTGCAGACTTACAACTCAAATAAAGACTAAGTATTGCTTGATATAATGCCCCATTGACACCATATAACTGTAGAGTATTGAATAGCTTCTCTCTTGGCACCTTATCATATGCCTTTTCTAGATCAACAAGACTTAAATATAGATCTTTGTTATATTCCTATGCTTTCTCAACTATTTATCGTAAAGTGAAAATCTGATCCTGATAGCTTCTATTTGGCCTGAATCCAGCTTGTTCTTCACCAAGCTTTTCTTTACAATTCTTCTCAACCTTTTCTCAAGTATACTTGCATATATCTTACCAAGAACACTCAATTATGAAATGCCTCTGTAATTCTCACATTCAGTTTTATTTCCCTTTTTATATATGAGTACTATGAGATCTCTACTCCAATCATCGGGAATTCGTCCCTCTGTCCACGCTTTCTGAATTATGCAGTGCAGCCACTGGAAGACTCTTATACCACCATACTTCAGCATTTCTAGCCGAATATCATCTACACCTGCTGCCTTTCCACATATAAGGCCTTTGATGGTTTTTCTACTTCAAGTATGGATATTTATTGCTGACTGTATGCCTGTTGAGTGTTTTTTACTGCTGTGCTATCACTGCTTGTTTCATTTAGCAATTTCTTTTTCTCCTGTTTTCATGTCACCTTTATCATCTCTAACTCCTTTTATAGCACTCTTTCCTCCATTCCTAAGCTTCTTCAACAACCTCCAGAATATTTTGCCACCTTCTTGATATTTATTTTCTATGTTCTTGCCAAAGTCCTCCAATGACTTTTGATTAGCTAGTTTTATACAGTGTTTAGCTTTCTTACATTTGTCTCTGCATTCTCAGAGCACAAGCTGACTTATGTGTCCACCATGGAGTTCTGATTTTTCTATCCTTGCAGACAACTTCACCACATGTCTCTCTGGCAGAATCAATCAATGTTTTCTTCAGAGTTTGCCACTGAATCTCCAAGGTCTGGTTGCTGTTCTCAAAATCTTTCATTTTTTATTCAGTAATTTTTGTGAGTTTTAGTCTACAGTTCACATCTGAGAGCTACTCAATTTTTATTCGCTTTAAAACTTTCTTACATGTTATTCTTTTCAATATGAAATTCAATTTTATCCTGCTCAAGACTAAATAGTGATCACTTCCAATTTCAAATCCTCTGTACACTCTGGTGTCCTGCACCAGGGAAAAAAACATCACTATCAACAATAACATAGTCAATGAGACTTTTCTTATTCCTTGTCTCTTCTCTCCATGTGAATTTGTGCACATTTTTATGTTGGAACATATTGTTAGTAATAACCAGTCCATGTCCTGAGCAGAAATCCAACAGGTATTTGCCTTTATTATTAGCTTTGCTCTTTTCTCCAAATTTTCCTAAAATATTTTTGTATGTCTGACAATCATTTCCTACTCTGCTATTTAGATCCCCAAAGAGGGCCAACTTTTCCTTTTTCATTGTGTCAGTTGCTTTCTCTAAAGCATGAAAAAATTCCTCCACTTCTGCCTTAGTAGAACCTTCTGTGGGACCATAGGCACAAATGTCTCATTGTCCAGTTCCTCATTCTCATGTTTGCCCACATCACTCTACTTGATACTGCCTGCCATTCAAGAAGATTAGCCTCGATTAGCCTCGTATAGTGTTGAATACTATGGCTACAACTTCTTTTCCTTGATTGTCATTGCCTGAATATAACAATTTGTATTTATTGCTCAGAAAGATCTCACCGGTTATTGTCTTTTTTTGTTTCAGTCACCCCAATGATGTCGATCTGGTACTTATCTAATTCCTCAGCTTGCTCCATTTCTTTGCCATTCAGGCTTTTTATGTTGATAGTACCGATCTTTAACTCTGGTGATGTTGAGTTTTGGTGTTTTTTCAGATTTGTTCCAGTAGCTGACTTTTCGCTGTTCGCCCTGGTAACAAAGGGGACCTTGTTTAACCGGACGATGCCCCAGCCAGCATGAAATTTTGTCATGTTGTACCATTATTTTGTATTTTGGTTTAAGCCAATAAGAATACAATTTGGTCAGCTAAATCTCATATCGGCAGCCCATCCTCGTTCGTTCAGTATCCTGGTAGATACCCAACAGAGTGCACCACAAGAAGGTGAGGATTGGATATCAGGTCAGAGGTCAGAAGCCCTGGTCGAGTCTCTGCATTCCTTTAAAGGCTATGTGGAGGTCTCCTCTCAGTTATATAACTTTGATCCTCAAGCACCTCTGTTGTTTTAATATGTGAACCTATTTTTTGGTTTCTAATTTTATAAAAGAATTTTCTTTAATTATTTAACGTAAATTGTTTCTTGATTTGTTCTCTGCTGTCTGATTATTTTATTAGCTTCCTTGCTGCTCCATTTGTATCTCAGCATAAATATCAGATGAGCCAATTAGTTTCTAACCTTTTTTTCTTTACTACCAGTTCACATTCTTCATTAAACCTTTTTTTTTTTGCTGTATTTTACATAATTCCCCCCCCCCCCCCATCTGCAGTGGATACATTCCCAGACAACCCACGGATAGTACCGAACCCTATATATGCTATGTTTTTTCCTATACATACACACCTATGATAAAGTTTAACTTATAAATTAAGCACATTAAGAGATTAACAACAATAACTAATAATAAAATAGAACATAACATACTGTAATAAAGTTATTTGAATGTGAATGGAATCTTAGCAATCTCAGCATGTGTGTAGCTTTCTCCACCTTTGCAATGAGAAAGTAAGTGGTCAAGCATATTTGTCAGTCTGTGTATGTGCACAGTATATGTATAATATTCAACTAGTGCCTTGAACATTGATCTTCATACCATCCTCTAATGGAGGAAAGACAGTCTAATGGTCACTTTCAGTGTCATCAAAGTGCAGTCTTGCCTTTTCTCTCACTTTTCAAAAGGGATTCCAGCTCATCTACCCTTAGCCTCGGTAATACACAAAACACCAGACAGGACTGGATTTCCCTGCTTGTTCTAACATACCTCCAGCTTCTCTGGCATAAATAATATATTTATATATGCATACACACATTTCTGTAGATAGGTAGGTAGGGTAATCAGGAATGCTGCTTATATGCAGTACTTGCAGAATGATTTGAATAGGCTGTAATTGTGGGCATGGGAAAATAGATGTCAGTAAATGTAAAGTCATTCACTTTGGCGTAATTAGATATCCAATGTCATATTATATTGTGGGATTATGCTAGAAGAAACTGATGAGGCTAGGGATCTTGGAGTGTTAGTAGATAGGAAGTTGAAATTCAGGAGCCATGTAGCAAAGATTGCAAATACAACTCAAAAGATAATTGCAATGCTGAAATGAACATTCACATGTAAAGATAAGGATACCATTTTGTCTCTTTACGAGGCCTTGATAAGACCTCACTTCGACTATTGTGTGCAGGTCTGGTTTCTGCTGTGATTCTGATATAGTGGAGAGAGAGAGTGAGTGTTAAAAATGATATCAGGATTGTGGAATACTGATTATGAAGACAGATTGGGAATTTGTAGATTGCAGACACTAGCAAACAGGAAAAAGAGGAGCAATGTGATTGAGACTCACAAACCTCTGAAAAGGCCATATGGGATTTCAGTTGATGAAATCCTGTATGACCTTTTTTCAATTTATGGAGATTGGAGAAAGGACAAGAGGGCATCCTTGGAAGCTGAGAATGAGTGCCGCTAAGAAGGGAGTGAGGGCTAGATTTTTCTCTTATAGGGTGGTGCATGATTCGAATGGATTGCCATTGGATGTTGTGAGTGCAATAGTGTGAAGGAATTCCAGAATAAGTATGATAGCTGGTGCATGTAGTATGCACCAGCTACATGCACCAGCTATCATACTGGTGCATGTAGTATGTGGCTTTCCTCAATGAGTCCCTGACTCCCTGGAGGTCTCTCTTAATAATAATAATATGTAGTAAAATAAAACATTTTCCCCTTTTGTAATAAAATGTGTCCTCATTATGTTCAGTTTACATTGCAATTTTTTTTTTAAGTTTTTGATATTCATACATCAAGTTAATGTAAACACAAAGGGGAAAAAATGTAATTTGATAGCATTGAACTCTAATATGTAAAGTCGCACTGTGTGCTTGCCTTCCTAGCATGAAGCAACTGCTCACCTGTGCAGGAGCCTTTTTGTGTATGTGTTAAATTATAGCTTCAGAACATAATACTGCTGGAAATTGACACTTTTGGCTTTGTAAGATCACTTCCTTGGTTATTTTCATTCTTGAAGGAACTCACTTTTCTTGTGATTTCCTTCTCTCAAGCTTCAGCTTTTCTCTTCATTTTCACATAACTTCTTCTAGCTAATGAAAGTATGTCCTCTAATAATGTATCTGTATCATCCTCTTCTATTATTTTGTTCTACTTCCACATCTATTTCTCTTGTTTCAACTTTTCTCTTTATTTTCATAGTTAGACAAATATGTCTTTTAATACGTGTGTTGACAAAAGTCTACAAAGGCACATCTACAAAAGATCAGCTCCCTCCTCTCTCAGTGCCTGGAGTTTATAAACTACCCTGTTCCTGTAAGCTGGCATACTTTGGACAGACAGGCAGATCAGCAACCATCTGCCTAGAGGAACACAGGTCATACATCTGCAACCATGACTGTGGTCAGTCAGGCCTGGCTGACCATGTCTTGGATACAGCCCATAGGATCTCTTGGAAAAAACCACCATGTTCCACCACAGTAAATTCAAAACAGAGAGACTATTTTTAGAATCTGCAACAGCTCTCAAAATTCAACCAAATCTTAATAAATACGGTTGCATTAAGCTTCCTAAGATTTGGGAAACACTAATCATCAGAGATCCCACCTTACATTCCAGGCGACCTACAACTGCCCATTGAGGGTGCTCCACCTAGATAGGACTCTAAAGTCACCCACGTGGTTGGCTTAGTATTGTGTGGTATTTATGTATATGTTACATTAGTTTTTTTTGTAAACCCTGAAGATGTCTCAGTGACTGAGACGAAATATAGGAAGTATTAAATTCTGTTTTAATCCTTTCTGAGTGCTGTATGCGATCCATTAAGCCTCCAACATGATGTCTTCTAATAATGTGTATTTGTCATCCGGTTCTTTCCCTGCTACCCTCTAATATGTTCACAATCCATTTGTTATTTTGTTTCCTTATGCATCCCAGGAATTCCAGCTTCCATCCTATGACTGTCTTTTTTCATTGTAACTTTGTCAGTTTCAGAATGGATTTTACAGAAACATGCTATAACATCGTGGTTCTTAAAAGCAAAAAAAATAGTGTAAAAAACAATATCGGGTCCATAACTAAAAGAACAGTTTTATAAAATTTATCACAATGTAAGAAGTCACCCTAAGTAATTTTTCCAATACTATAGAATGAGTATTAAAAGCTTAGATTAACTACTTGAAATAGTAGGATCCAGAATAATATACCAAGACACAAAATGGAGGAAGTGTATGCCACCTGAGGAATGTGATCTAGCAATGATGTCTCATAACTAGATTCGTTGTCAGGTATGTTTAAACAAATTAATGGATCAAAACTATACCAAAAACTGCAATTGAATAGTTGTTTCATGCGCATGCAGGCATGAACTGCATGATTCACTTTAATATAACTTGCTAGAAAAATTGGGCTGGTTGTATCTTTTTAATCACTGATTATTTAGTTGCATATGCATACCAAGACACAAAATGGAGGAAGTCTATGAAATGGAAAAGATCAAAGCATATTCAGGAGGAAGAGTGGAGATATGATAGAGACCTACAAGTTATTAAGGGGTTGTTATAGGATCAATGCTGGAGAGGTTCTACAGAAAATAGTGGGAGATCGGGGGGAGAACCAGAGGTCATCCCTGGAAATTATAAAGAGGGTGTGGGTAGGGGAGTGAGAGGCAGGTTTTTTTTCGTGCAGAGTTGTGAATGATTGGAATGCCTTGCCTGAGAATGTGGTGTCTGCAAAGAGTTTGAATGTGTTTATAACACGGTATGATGAGCTGTGTGTGTGTGTGATAAAAGGACCTCCCAGATGAGTCTTTGACTCCATGAGGTCTTGGGGTGGTAATAATAATAATAATAATATATCAAAAGTTCCTAGCAAGTAAGTCAGCAGATACCTGAAGAGAAACTACAGAGAAAGGTATAAAGCTAAGCTATGTGTAAAAATAACTGAACTTCAGATGGCAGGACTTTGATAAGAATATAGAAGAAATATGAGGCAGGTCTGGGGTCTGTTGTAAAGCCTTAGAAATGGAGGAAGGATTACTGTCAAAGAAATCCTTCCTTTAATGTGAAAGGTGATATAGAAATTATTTAAAATAAAGATATTCTGGATGTTTGGAGAAATTACTTTAAAAGACTTAAATGAAACCAACAGTGGTAGAAATTATTCAAAAGGAATGATGCAGGAGTACTTAGTTCTTGAGGTAGGAAAAAAAAATGCCATCGAAAGCATAAAACGTGAAAAGGCAGAGTAGAAATATTCAAGAAGAAATTCTCAAAATAAGCAAGTATAAAAGTTTTACAGTAGCTACACTGGATAATTCAGAATGTCAAATTCTAGATGATTGGAGTTCAACTCTCTTAGTTTCCAACTATAAAATGGGAAATAAAACTGAGAATTACTGAGCAATTTCTCTACATAAATATTACCTGTTCAGGTAATATTTATGCAAACACATGAAAAGGCTAAGAAAAATTCTAGAAGAGAAACTAGAGAAAGAATAAGCTGAGTTCAGGCCTAATATGGGTTGACAGGATCAGATTTTCACTTTACAACACATAATTGAAATTCTGGAAATATAATGGATCTCTACTTAAGTTCTATAAATTGGATAAAAGCATAAGTGGTGCCAATAGTCTGTAATAACAACAACAACAGACCTCCATAAAATCAAAAGACATTGAGAGAAGTCCACACTCATGCAAACAGATAATTGAAACATGCTTTAAATCCATTCACAGTTTCTGTACTCACCACACTTTCAGGCATGCTTTCCACTCATCTACCACTCTTCATGCAAAGAAGCTGCTTCTTATTCCACTTCTCACAAAGTAGTCCACTTGCAGCCTAATCGACCTCATTGCTTCTGCATGGCAAGGTCCTCATTATCATAATCCATTGTGATGTTACGATTTTAGCAATGTGAGTGATACTATCATTCCCAGATATCTCATCTCTTCCACCTCCTTCAAAATGTTTTCATTAATTGTATACTCTGCATCCCAAACTTGCCTACCAAATAAGAGCTTACACTTTGCAATATTAAAACTGATATTTCCATTTATTTGCTTACTCATAGTCTGTTGAGATCCTCCTGCAACCCACATCTGTTCTGCTTCTCATAGTTCTCAGCTTTGCATATTGCCAAACAACAGCATATCTCTGATTAAGCCTATTCCAATATCATTAACATAAAAGTTAAACAATAATAACCCCAAGACAGACTCTTGTAGTACTCTGCTAGCGACCTTTCTCTTTTGGGAAATTACTTCCCCCCATACACACCCACTGATACATATCTGACAGCCTATTACCTAACTAACTGATTAGTCTCTTATTTAATCCTGTCTGTTTCACTTAATTAGCAGCTTGTGTGTGAACCTAACAAAGCCCTTTGAAAATCCAAGTCTGCTACTGTATATATTCATCTCCCTTAGCCTGTGATGTCACCTTCTAGTATAGATTACTAAAGTACAAAAATAGTACAGATTTCTAAAGCGTAACATCCTCTAACAACCCTATTCTAACCATCATAGAGAATATTGCTGTTATCAACCCTATTTTGAATCCTACCTCTCCAACATCTTCACAACTCTAACACATGGATTGGCCTATAATTTGTAGTCTTGGTTCAATCTCCTCCAGTAGCCAATCAAAGATAGCTAGCCCATGACTAATTATAGACATCAACAGATGAAGAGACAGGAAACAACTACTGACATCTCTTGGTACCAAACCCTAACAGGATGTGTTACTGTTTGAAATAACATGGGTTTTATGGTTGATTTTCTTGACTTTATTGGACTTAAAACCCAGTTTCCAGGAGAGAAAAATCAGCTTGCCTGTGCTAGAGATCAACTAACTCGGGAACTGGTCAAAGAAAGGCTTAGAAAAAGTTCCTCCAGTCGGTAACTAGACTTGAACTTAAGTATCATTGGGCGGCCTACCGCAGAGGATGCAAGCGTCACTTCCACTGACCTACACATGCCTTTAGAATAATGTCAGTTATGCAAAATATGAGCGTCAGAAAAGAAACCATCTCTGCAAGTTAAAGACAATCCACAAAAAAAAAAAAAAAAGTGGTATTGTTATGTTGCAAGTAAAAACAAATGAGGAATATATATACCAGAATAACTATACTGAATGCATATGATATGCAAGGGACAAATGCAAAAGAGATCATTGAACTTTAAGGAAGTTTAATAGAAATATTCCGGTTTTGTGACCACATGTTTATTAGAGAACTATTTTTAAAATACTAAACAAGTACTAAAATTAACCTGACAAGTTTTGTTAGTCGTAAGACTAACATCTTCAGGGGTAAAGAGAACTAACAGTTTAACCATGTCGCCGTCAATATGGATAAAATACATCACTCCTCTATACTTTGTATCCGTCACATATTTCAATGTAATATAATGGTATTACAATTTTAAGATGCACTTTGCATCCATGGTATCCTGGATGTATATATACGTCTTGGCCGGTTGGATGGTTAAAGCACAAACTATAAGAAATTATGAAAAACAAGTTCATTTGTTGGTATTATGAACATCAAAAAAGTTTTAAAAAAGCAAATAACAGATCTATACAACCGTTAATGTGTGTTAGTTGGAGACAATGCTATTTGTTGTTGCAGCATTCTGTGATTCACACTCACTCTGGTCTGAAGTGGGTAAATTTTTAATAAACGGATGACCAAACTTGATTTAAAATCAAACTTTGGGGGTTTTTTTTGCATTGCATAGGAATTTTAATCATATTTGCTGCCTCTTTGAATTTTCTTGTGAAACAGTTCTTATCAATATAGGACATGTTTGTTTTATCCCAGAGTACATCATGACCAGTAGAAGCTGTGTGATATGCTAAGCCAGATTTACATTCTCTCTTCTTTTGTATGTCCTTTTGATGTTCGCTCATGCGGATTTACCCCGATCTCCCTGTTTAGCCTACATATCAGATGCTACAGGAACAATGAATATTATAAACCTCTGGTTTTTTCATTGGGTAATGTGAGGGTTTTGAAGGATGAAGAAATCTTGATATTTTTTTCAAGTGGCAGGAATGTCACTTTTATGTTGTACTTGTAGAGTAATTTGGTTAATTTATCTGTTACATTCTTGATATATAAGGATGGGTGACTGCGTTCTTGAAGTCTTGTTTATTTAAGTTTTTTTGTAGGTTTTAAGTTGTAGGATCTGTGTTAAATATTGTATTTCTTCTTTCTGCTTTTCTTCTGTACTGGGGTGTTGTATGCTTTATCCCTTAAGGATTTTATTAGGCATATTTTTTTGCTTGGGGTGGTGGTGGTGTGAGGTAGCACGAAGAAACCTTCCTGTGTTTGTTGGTTTTCTATAGATGAAGAATGATAACCTGTTTTTTCTTTCATTTATTTCTATAAGGATGTCTAAGAAACAGGCCCGGCCCGGCCCGAGGCGGGGGGGGGGGGGGAGACTGGAGCAGGTGGAAGAGTAAAAGGGCGGAATACTTGCAAAGAGTTTGTTACAATTATACTGAAGGCAGGAAAAATTTTTAAAAATAAATTAATTAAATTGGATATATCATATATTTAAAAATATTAAATTTATATTAAATTATGCATAAACACAATTAAATTAAATAAACACAAAACTACTTTATTTATTATTATTTATTTATTTATTCACTATATATATACAGTATACATAATTTTTATATATACATATACAATTTTGACCAAAGGGCATAAAAAAAAAATCTTGCACACACTCAAAAATTTGCTCGGGCCGGTGCTACTAAGAAAGGAAGTTTTTTTATTTTCTAGTTCCAGAGTGAATTTTATGTTTGGATGTAAGTTAAGATAGTCTTTAAATGTAGTCAATTCTAGTGCTGTTCCTGGCCAAATGAAGATATTGTCTACATAGCAGAGCCATATTTTTGGTTTTATGTGCCAGTTTTGTAAAGCATTATTTTCAAAATGTTCCTGTAGAGGTTTGCTAGAGCTGGTGAGAGGGATGAACCCATTGTTAGTCCTTTTTTGTTCCCAGAGTTTGGCTTGGTAAAGGAAAAACATGTTTTTTATGCAATGTTTGTAGAGCTGTACAATGTCTGGTGGAAAGAGATTCTCCAGGATGTTCGCTCATGCGGATTTCTGGGGAAACTGCACGAGTGAACATCAAAAGGACGTACAAAAGAAGAGAGAACATAAATCTGGCTCAGCATATCACAAAGCTTCTACCGGTCATGATGTACTCTGGGATAGAACAAACATGTCCTATATTGATAATTGTTTTAGAAGAAAATTCAAAGAGGCAGCAAATAGATTAAAATTCCTACACAATGCAACAAAAACCAAGGTTTGATTTTAAATCAAGTTTGGTCATCGTTTATTAAAAATTTACCCACCTCGGGCAGAGTGAGCGTGAACCACAGAACGCGACAACAAATAGCATTGTCTTCAACCAACATGCATTAACAGTTGTATAGATCTGTTATTCGGTTTTTTAAAGAACTTTTTTGATGTTCATAATACCAACAAATGAACTTGTTTTTCGTAATTTCTTATAGTTGTGCTTTAAACTGTTAATTCTCTTTACCCCTGAAGATGTTAGTCTTACGACTAACGAAACTTGTCGGGTTATTTTTGGTACTGTTTAGTATTTTAAAAACAGTTCTCTAATAAACATGTGGTCACAAAACCGGAATATTTCTATTGAACTTCTTAACCACAGAAACCTATGCATGAATTTATGGAATTTTTTTTCACTTGGCTATGCTACTAATTATATATTGGGTTTTATCCTTTATCCAAGTGTAAGCAAACAAAGTTTGCACCTGAAGTATTTTCAGGACTGAGGCAACTCATGGTAAAGGTGGACCATGCTATCATCACTTGCCTTAGTATCTCCCATAATGCAAAGCACATATCCTTGCAGACATGTATATAGCTATGCATTAAGGGGATGGCCACTACCCAGACTGGTTTCGACCTTTATTGAGGTCTCCTTAGTGGGAGCCAGACCCAGAGGTGGTGATACTAATGTGGAAGTAATGGAGAAGTCACATTTACCTGTACAAGTTGCTGAAGTGTGTCACACCCTATTATTAAAATTCTCTGGATTAGAGATAAGTTTATGGAAGTTTTTTCACTTGGCTATGCTACTAATTATATATTGGATTTTATCCTTTATCCAAGTGTAAGCAAACAAAGTTTGCACCTGAAGTACTTTCAGGACACCCTTTGGCAACTCGTATAGGTAAATATGACTTTTTCATTACTTCCACCTTAGTATCATCACCTCTGGGTCTGGCTTCCACTGGTGAGACCTCAATAAAGGTCGAAACCAGTCTGGATATTGGCCCTTCCCTTAATGCATAGCAGCATACATGTCTGCAAGGAGATGTGCTTTGCATTATGGGAGATACTAAGGCAAGTGATGATAGCTTGGTCCACCTTTACCACGAGTTGCCTCAGTCCTGAAAATATTTCAGGTGCAAACTTGTTTGCTTACACTTAGATAAAGGATAAAACCCAATATATAATTAGATCATTGAACTGAGTACCCATTTTGCTGAAAGTTGTCAACATGCTCTCCTCCTTCTCTACTGGATGAAACTCAGGTGTGTGTGGGGGAGAAAGTTGTAGAGCTATTGCAAAAACTACATACGAATTTGGTGATAGGGACTGATGGAACATAAGCACCAATTCTAAAAGTGTTCAGCTGAATGGGATAAAATTTTGACCAGGCTATATAATTTGAGTCTCAGAACAGGGAAGATACCCTGTGAGTAGAAGGAATGTATCATAAATCCATTGCACAAGAGTTGTGCAAAGACTGATGTAACCAACTGTCGTCCTATCAGCATTGTGGAGACATTGAAAAAGTTCGTTAGGATCGCATACAGAAATGAGTTGACAGAGAAACTGTACTAGGCAATGAATACCATGGGTTTCCTAATGAAAAGTCATGTTTGAGTAATTTGCTCACATTCTATAATAACAATACTGTTGGTCAAGAGGAACGGATACACCATAATACTTTTGGATTTTGCTAAGGCTTATTACAGTATGCAGCATAGAAATCTGTTGCATAAATTGGAGAATATGGAATTGGTTTACAGAATACTGGTGTTGGAAAGAGGATGGCTGACTGGTAGATATCCATCAAAAAGTGGAATGGGGGGGGGGGGGGGGCAGGCCAGTCCGAGAGTATCTGATGCCCCCTAGGCAAAGAAAATTTAGGCATATATATTTTGTCATACACAAGTACACATGTGGATATTTATAAAAATAATATCATTATGAACATTTAAAAAATTTATTAATCAAAAACAATACATTTGTATACATATATGATTACTCTTAATATCTGTATAGCAAGAAAATTATTACATCTTAAATACAAAAATTATGAAAAATTAATCTTTTGGGCTTTTACTTTGGCAAAGTTTTGAATTAATTCATCTATATTGATTGTAGATGCAATTTCATGCGCCATAGATATTATTGCTAGACCAGTGAGTCATTCCTGAGACATTGCAGAACGAGTGTAAGTTTTAATTTCGAGAAACTCCTTTCTGAACTTGCTAACGATACTGGAAATGTCGAAAAAATTCTCAGAGCAATAAACACATTTGGAACACTATTTTCTAAATTATTTTTGCATATGTATGACAGGACATCTAATGAGGAAGTATTTTCTGGAATTCGCCTTGCTATTATTTATTTGTAATTCACTACATACATCTGTTCCAATCTAAAATTCAACAGAATTAAGTCTATGGGGAATTAAGATAAGTGAGAACAGTCGGTTAGTCGCAACCACTAATTGTTAGTTTGAGTGAATACCCTGGAACTTCCCCGCTCATCTTGGGACAAATGCCAGAAGGAAGAAAAATCTCTCCGCTTGAGGTTAAGTATACAAAGAGCAGGGGAGTGGAAGAAATGGAGAAAGACGAAAATAATGTATGACAGTGTTTCTCAACCTGTGGTCTGCGATGATGGGACAGGTGGTCTGCAGGGAGACTTAAATTAATTAAATATATTTTTAATTATCCAAACAAAACAAATTAAAATTGAATAAGTAAAAATTATTGAAATCCTTGCTGTTTTATCAGATTTGAATTGAACGTGTTATCCACATTTCAACCAATTGCTTGTTGTTTATTGATTTTTATTATTGAAGATTTCCCTTCTTCAAACAATTCCCTCCGGATATGAATTCAGTATATCTTCAGAAGTACTAAGTGATACTTGGACAAAGTGTGTCGTGAGTTAACCCCAGTATTCATATATTTTTCGAAAACGTTTTTAATAATGGAAAAGTGGCTTAGAACTAGGACTTTGAAAAGAAGACCAAATGAAACAGGTGATGCTAACCCTAATTGTGATACACATGTTGTAACGGCGAGTAAATCGGATATTATTAAAGTGGAAGAAACAAGCAGTTCAAAGAAAAAATGCAGTAGGAAATATAACAGTTCATGTTTGGTGTGGAGATGAAAGTGAACATAAACCTCAGTGCGTTTTGTGTTATGAAGTGTCGAACGAGTGCATGAAACCTGCGAAACTCCAATGACATTTAGAAACTAAACGTGATGTGAAAAATAAGCCAATTGAATTTTTTCAGTGACACTTAGGGACATTAAATCATGGGAAAGATATAGTTTCGGCCATGGGTTCCATTAATAGCAAGGCACTGGAAGCATCCTATCTCTTAAGTTTGCCCATAGCAAAAACAGGGAAACCTCATTCTATCGGGGGAAATTTGCTACTTCCAGCAATAAAAGATATGGTAAAAACTATTTTTGGCAACAAGTTACTAAAAGATGTTGATCTGATTCCTCTTTCAAATGACACTGTCGGTCACAGAATTAATGATATAGCAGGTGATATAGAATCTCACTTAATCGAAAGAGTTAAGAAGAGCTCTTATTATGTGCTACAAATTGACGAGACTACTGATGCTACAAATGATGCGCAGTCGATATGCGCATGATAACATTCATGATATTCTGTTTTGTAGAACTTTGCCATCCCGAACAACTGGAGAAGAAATATTTCACACTCAATAATTACATAATACACCAAGGGATCCAGCGGAAAAAATGTATAGGCTTCTGTTCGGATGGAGCTTGCGCCCTTACAGGCAGGCATAGTGTGGTTGTTTTCTATGGTTGAGGAAGTAGCTCCGGATATGAATTGGGTACATTGTTTCATACATTGGGAAGTGTTTGCCTCCAAAGGAATGCCAACAGAATTTAGAACTGCTATATAATGCTGTAAAGCTAGTTAATTTTATTTAAGCTCGACCGTTAAATAACAGGTTATTTTCAGTACTCTGTGATGAAGTGAATATATATAACTTTTGCTATATTCTGAAATTCGCTGACTTTCCAGGGGCAAAGTACTAACAAGGTGATTTCAATTAAGGCACGAAGTTTTATTTGAAAATGAACATAATTCTGATTTTGCATCACTCCTCGTTGACGAAGCATTGTTATCAACACTATCCTATCTTTCAGACATTTTTTCGCAATTCAAAAAAAAAATAAAATCTCAGCTAACACCTTTTTATTCCCATATAGGGAGTAGACAAGGCCGTTTTTTAGCCCTATCTAACTTTTGGAGACAGAGTGGACAGTTCAATCTCCACTGGTAACCAATCAGAGGTAGCTGGCCCAAAGCTATCACTAATTAATCGGCACGCAGTGAAGAAGATGGCTAGTAAGTGTCGCCATCTGGTGGTCCCTAACACAATATAATTAATGTCTGAAAATAGTGTGGGTTCGACGGCCGATTTTCTTGAGTTTACGGGACGAAAACAGAGTTTCCAGGAGGAAAAACCCGCTATCCCATGCCAAAGATCGACTTACTCTGGAACCAGTCGAGAAAAGGCTTAGAAAAAAGTTCTTCTAGTCGGCAACTAGATTTGAATGCCTTTCGTCATGCAGTCAAGTGCTGTAGAGTGCAAACGCCACTTCTACTGAGCTACACAATCAACTAAATCTCTTCCTAAAGGGAAATTCTTTAACTGTTCTTGATGCCTATGACAAAATAAAGGCATTCGAGAAAAAACTGGTTTAATGGATTATTATTATTATTTTAACGGTGTCTCCATGGAGTCAAAAGACTCATCGCGGGAATCCGACATTGACACACTAACCATTATTTACACAATACCTGTCATACCTCTCCTTAAATTCATTCACAGTTGAAGCATTCACAACCACCTCTGGCAAAGCATTCCACGCATTCACAACCCCTCCAAGTAAAAAATCTAGTCCTAACACCCTTGTTAACCACACTCTTACACAATCTCCAGGGATGGCCCCCTCATTCTCTCACATCCTGCACTGGTCTTAAAAATATCATCAGTATCAATCCTGTAAAATCCCTTTAACAATTTAAATATCTCCTCTCCTACATCTATCAGCTAGTTTTTGGAACCCACAGATCATCAATCTATCCTCATGGGGAACATTCCACAGACCTGCAACAATATTTGTAACCCGCCTCTGAATCCTCTCCACCACTTTCGCATCACCAAGAAATCCTGGCGACCAGATCTGTGCACAATAGTCCAAATGCGGCCTTATTAATGCCTTATAGAGTGGAACAATAACTTCCCTATCCCTGCTTGTTAGTGTGGTCCTCAACAACCATGTAATTTGATATGATGTTTTGGCAATCTTTGCAATATGCCCTTTAAACTTAAGTTCTCTGTCCACGATAACTCCCAAGTCTCTTGTCTTATCAACTTCCTGCAGTTCAGTTCCGTTAATATCGTAAACAGCATACGATGTCTCTCCCGAAGTGCATCACCTTACACTTAGCCACGTTGAACTGACAGCCATTTACCTCAGTCCATACCGTCAGCCTATTTAAGTCATCCTGTAAAATGTTTACATCATTTGAATTGATTATCGCTCTTCCCAATTTTGCATCATCAGCAAACAAGTGGATATTTCCATTCAAGGTATTTCCAATATCATTGATGTGCAAATTAAACAATAAAGGACTGAGCTCTGAGGTACACCACTAGTCACTTGCCTTTTCCTGGACTCAGCTCCTCCGTAAACCACTGTTTGATATCTGTCCACCAGCCATCCTTTAATCCAAATCACCATCTTTGGATCCATACCCATTTGCTCTAATTTATGTAACAGAGTTCCATATGGAATCCTGTCAAAAGCTTTTGCAAAGTCAAGCAGTATCACTGAGTAAGGTTTTCCTTTATCCAACTCCACTGTTATATTAATTATGTAAAAGACAAACAATTTGCACCTTTTCCAACATCGGAATCCTTGTTGGTGGAAAATGATATTTTTGTTGATTCTGAGTTTCTGGAAAAAGTTTGTGACCACCTCAAAAATCTGAAACGGAATTTTGAAACATATTTCCCGAATAACTTTTATAAGAAATTTCTGTGGGTTTGCGATCCATTTCAGGCTTGCAGTCACGAGAACGACCTTTCGTTATCGAAAAAAGAACAGTTAGAGCTTTCAAGTGACATTGGCTTAAAATGCAATTCCGTGATCTTGGTTTGGCTCGATTTTGGATCTCGCCTTCAGTGAGAAATGAATTTCCTGAATTATCTGAAGAAGCATTGAAAATCCTCATGCAGTTTTCTACATGTTTTCTACATCTTTTGTGAGAAAGGATTTTCATCGGTCCTTCAAATGAAAACAAAATACACAAATCGTCTTAGTGTGTGTGCCGATCTTCGACTGAAGTTGACCAATATTAAACCGATATTCAGCAACTCTGCGAAGGCCGAGAAGCTCAACCATCTCATTAAAAGTAAGTAGTAACATAATTATATCATATTATTTATTTATTTCATAAAAATTAAAACTTTGTTCAATGATGATACACTTTTAATCGTTTACTTCTAATTTAATTAATTATGTTTCCATATGTATTCAAAACATGCTTTTAGATTTATTATGTTATAAATGGCACGGTTTTTCCGAAATGTGATTCCTGAATGGTAATTCCTACATAGGTTTTTAAAAAAAAATTACAAAAAGTCAAAACGACATATAGGGAAATAAATTAAAAATTTAAGTAAAACTTTATTTCCAGCATTCTAAAATGTTATTTTTCTTGCTTTTCTGTTCGCAAAATCGTCGATGACATTGTCGAAGTCTATTTCATCACACAGTTGCTGTTTTATAGACAGTATAGCAAGATTTCTTAAACGCCAAAAAAGTGCTGCCTGGGGAATATCGCCTTCCCCCACGCCTCTATAACTTAGTGGTCCATAGGAATTGTTTTAGGCATTTTACTGGTCCTTGGGCTTAGAAAGGTTGAGAACCGCTGATATAGGATTATCAGCGAGCACCAGGACGGCTTGACTTATTTCAGTTTTTTTTTTTATTATTTATCAAGGTTTTACTACTTTTTTTCGCAGGTTGTAATTTTTTCCCGAACTATGTAGCGAAATTTGGAGCCCCGAAGTTAAACGAAGGTAAACCTAGGCAATCGCCTAGGGACGCTAAGATAAAATCGGCCCTGTAAGGGGGTGGAGAATGTGAGTCTGCAAGATTTAAGGGGTGTATCATAAGAATCAGTCCTTAGTCAAGCGTTATTCAATCTTTACATTACCGGCATTGGGAATGGCTTGCTGATGATGCAAAAATAGGCAATGAAATCAGGAATGTAACTAATATGCAGTATTTCCAGAGTGATTTGTTGAGGTTGGAATTGTGGGGATGTGAAAATGGCTGTCATTTCAATGCTGGTAAATATATAGTCCTGAGTGTACCACTGCGCTCTGGCAGTGGAACACTCAGGGCCGTCTTAACAAGTGTGAGCACCCTGGGCTAAAAAGATTTGGCACCTTAATCACATTGGATTGAGCAATAATTAAACAATACATATAATTAACTTTCTTTGCAAAAAAAAATTATTTAAAAATATATCGACATTGCACATTTTGTTTAATTCAACATACTCGGTTCATAAGTGCCCTTGGATCAATGGCACCCCTAGGATATAGCCCATTTAGCCCAATGGATAAGGAGGCCCTGAGTGCACTCAGGATTTAATCTTGGGGTGGGGCGAGTTGAGTAGCTGATTTGAGAATACACACTACGTATCGTATACGACCTATGACTGAGCATCTGCAATGATCGCTAATTCATAAGCAGTATAGAAATAGAAGACATGACTGAACATAATTTTAGAAAATGAAGTTTAATTAGGAAAATATTTTTGGAAAATTTTCTAGAGTTTTTTTTTTTTTTTTTTCATTTTTCTGTGGGGGGTGCCATTATGCTAAAAGAAACTGATCAGATTAGCAATCTCGGAGTTTTAGTGGACAAGAAGTTGAAGTTCAAGGATTTATAGCAAACAAAAGTAAGAGGGTAATTGGAATTGTGAAACGAAAATTGACAGGTAGAGATAAGGAAGATGTTCTGCTTCTTTAGAAGATCTTGAAAAGACCACACTTGAACTACTGGACCGCACATCTTGATTGTGATATGTTACAGATAATGCTAAAATGATATCTGGATTCTTGCAGATTATGAAGACAATAGCAAACACGAAAAGGACAGGTGATAAGGTTGAGACTTACTAACTTCTGAAGGGGTCATATAGGATATCAGCAGATGGAAATTTTCATTTTATGGAGAGTGGGGAGAGACAAGAGGTCAGTCACCCTTAGAAGTTGAGAATGAATGCAGTCAAGAAGGGGGTAGAAAGAGATTTCAATTTTCTCTAATAGAGTGGTGTGTGACTGGAATGGATTGCCATTACATGTTTTTTTTTTGTGTAAATAGAATGAATAAATTCAAGAACAGGTATAACAGCTGGTGCGAGTAATATGAGTCTCTGACGTCCTAGAGCTCTCTTCTAATAACGAAGAGAGAAAAGAGAAATTAACAAAAGAGGAAATATATCGCACGAGATTAATATAATTATTTTAGCTATCGATCTTGACATGTTCACACGTTAGTAATTACATAAATGCAAATGTTAATAAAACCTTTGGATCAGTTGAAGTATCATAGAAGATCTTTACGGAGGGGCAGAATCCAGGTGTAAACCTAGATTCTGCCCCTCCGTAAACTACTTTCTGATAACCAGTGTCATATCAATCTCCCTTTGTTCTAATTTGCATAAACGAGTGCCATCTATCATTTGGTCAAGGGCCTTTGCAAAAATCCAGCATCATCATCATATAGCCATTACCTCAACCCAACATAGCTGTTCAATACATCATAAAGAGTTACTGGTCACCATCCCTCCTATTTCTCATTGTTAAAGCATAATCGATCCTTCGCAAAGCCACACTGCCCCTCATAGAATATTATATTCTTATTCATCCATTTTTGAATTCTCTAATTTTTCAGTACTTTCTATCTCTACTCCTGAGATACTTATTTGAAGTCTTCGAATCTCCCTAATGCAAGGGAATTATTTTATCCTCTACTCCATTCCATGGAATTCTACCAGTTCCCTTACACATTCCCACAAAACAGGAGCTGATATCCCACAACAGTATTTACGTTGAGATTCTGCAACATCCTGAAAAGCTACAATTCATACACCTCTGTTCCCACATGTCTGTCATAACATTAGCCTCACTTATATGATATACCCTTGGAAACTGGTCACTCAGTAACTCAACTATTTTATTTGCTTCTGTAATCTAGTCATCATCAGTTCTCATTAAGGTTGTTCATGCATAGTTATTGCTCTTTCTTGCCACAATTTCTTTTAATCTGATTTTGCCTTGCTTATCATGCTGGTCACTTTTTTCGTTATATACCGTCCATCGCAATAACTATTTCTGAAATTCATTCATGTGACTCTTACCTGATTAGCTTTCCATATATATTATTATTATTTGACACCTCCAGGGAGTCCATAGCCTCATCGAGGGCACCTGCACTACAGCTCTCTCCACCATTCAATCCGCCAATTACAACTAATCGCAACTACACCAACGCATTTACCGCCGACAACCACCACTAGTTTTTCCACAGACAATCACAAACAAACAGCAGGATTCGAACCCGCAGCCTTTTGACTGGAGAGCGATACGCAAACCACTTGGCTAGCATCTATGCTCCTTATCTCCGAAGCACTACTAACATCCCCCATTTACAGTGTTTTATGCAATGGCACAGCTTCAAGCTTTCTCCTAAGTTTGTCATACTCATCTGCTTTGTACTGTAGCTCCACATATACCCTTTCTTAAGAGAATGTTCGTTTTTCAGCATCTCAAGTCAAGACTAATCGGATGCAATGTGGTCATCTTAGGTAGTGATAACCCTTCTGATCCTGTCACCAGGTCCAATACGCTCACACCATCGATTCCCCTCCATCACATGCTGCCTCAAATAATTATCTCTCAGTAGGTGTACAAATTCCATTTCCTTACTGCTTGATCTTTCTTCCAGTCCATATCTCTGTAGTTGAAGTCCTGCATAACTATCACTTGACCTGCACTTATTTTATCTATTTGCTGATGAATGTCCTCTAGATCATCTCTGGAACCTCCTGCTATAGCAGCAGTCAACTGTATATTTGGTCTTTTGGTTTGATCTCACAACAGACTGCTTCAAATGAAGCTTCCATTGACCTACCAATCTCCTGTTCTATTTGGCTACAATTCATCTATCATCATCAATACCCTTTCCCCCATCTATCTTCTCTATCCTCCCTGAAAATACTAAGCCTTCACATTCTATACCTGTAATTAAATCTGCTGTTAGCCAAGTCTCACTAATGCCTATAACATTTGGCAAGGTTGCACTAATTAATGCCAAAAATTCCTCCCTTTTGTTCCTGAAACTGCTGATATTGTATATATAGAAACTGCAGCATCACTTTAGGCCTCCAACCACCTTTGTTTCCTAAATTGACTAACCTTTTTCAATATTTTTGCCTAAGAGACTAGATTCCGCACTTGTTGGTCATTCTCAATTCATTTGCCTCATGGGAGCCTTCACCTGCATCCACCCTAACTGCTTAAGTTTTGTTTAACCTTTTAGGTGTCTCTGGACACCTAATACCAAAACTATTTAAACGCAGTCCTTCAGATTGAAAGAAATCCTTCTTTCCATCACACAGGCCATAGGTCCGCAAACTCTACATCATTTCTTCTGCATAATTTGTATTGAATCGTTTCCTATCAACGCCCTCCTCCGCAATTCGCTTTTATCAGCATGGAAGGTGAATTACAATCGTCTCTTTCTCGCTCACCTGAGAGGTGAGCCGCTCAGATCATTATTGTCAACCAAGATAGTTCTTTTGCCTTACCTTTTTGTATCCGTACGGCACGACTAATATCATTAATGTTTGAGCCAGAGAAACATGATTTTGTTATACTTTCGTTAAGTACTTCTCTGATCATAGTTCCCGTATATAATATACTACTATCCTTACCTTGTTTTTCTCTTTTATTGACATGATCTTAATTTTTACCTCTGACTACCTGCTCCTTTTTCTCGAGCCTTACTAATCTGTTGCTGCTTCTACAATTTTCGATGTCGCACTTTGTCATGTGAAGGATAATATGCGAGAACGCTGTTATTCAGGTTTATTTCGTTTTACTGTATTTCCGCAGCTGCACAATCAATATTACTTCCCGTATTAATGTTGCCCATTTCACCGTCGATACCATCCAGTCTTCCTTCTCGTCACCTAACTGGCACTCGCTGTCGAAACACTTCTCGTTCACCTGTTTCACTCTCCTTCCATGAATCGTTTAATTTTCGCGAAGAATACATACCCACTGCACAGTACAAAATCAAGGAAATTCAAATCACTCAAAATGACGTCTTTTCCGCCATTATCCTACCACCCATTGGTAGAACATCGTACCGACAATATCGTACTTATAAGTAAAATATAAAATACAACTCAAAAAGATAACTGCAATGCTGAAACGTGTAAAGATAAGGATGTCATTTTGTCTCTTTACAAGGCCTTAATAAGACCTTTCTTGGACTATTGTGCACAGGTCTGATCTCCGTTGCGATTCTGGTACAGTGGAGAGAGTGCAAAAGAGAGTGTTCATAATGATATCAGGTTTGTGGAATAATGATTATGGAGACAGATTGAGAATTTGCAGACACTAGCAAACAGAGGACATCCTTAGAAGCTGAGAATGAATGCCACTAAGGGGGCATTCATGTGAGATCTAGATTTTTCTCTCATAGAGTAGTGCTTGATTTCATTGGATGTTGTGTGAAAGCAGAGTGAATAGATTCAAGAACAACTATGACAGCTGGTGCGTGAAGTATGTGGCCTCCTTCCACGAGTCCCCGACTCTTAAAGGGCTCTCTCTCAATAATAATAAGAATAAAATAGAAAAAGAATGTTTAAAATTACGTTTACTTACAAACTAATTAATTCACTCAATCCAACACCTGTACAAAATCAAAATTAATTAACCATTTATTATTAATTAAACATGAAAAACTGACATGTTTTGGCAGCGGTAATAACAACATAATACACACACACAGTGCGGCCTGTCATTCATTGGAAGAACCGGTGAGGAAGAATAATATTGAAGTATTATTATTTGTAACATGCGAATTCTACAGCGTTTTTTTTTTTTTTTTTTTTTAATTTTTAAATGTCTTGGTGGGAAAGCCCTGTTTGATAGACTAATTCGGAAACAGGAAAAGAAGAGTTTTTCTAGTCGGAGTAGAATCGAACTTATCACTATCTTTCTTGGAACAGACTACTGCTATAGGAAAACAACCCCACTTTCACATTCTATATCAATCAAACATAAGATTTGCATTATTTCCAGATGTGTTACTTTATACAACACTATCTTCGTAGATGTATTTTAAGTTAATACTACTTAACTTTCTAAAAAATGCTAATTTAATCTCCAACATTAACAGGTCGTAGGCAGTGCCATAATGAGGGCGTGGCGAAAGAGGCGCCCACCACGGGCACAACTAGGTTTGGGGGGAGCAAAACGTAAAAAATAAATAAATAGATATAAAAATCCACTATTTTATATTGTATTTTAAAATTTCGGCAATAAGCCGCTTTAGACATTAATTCTACAACACACCAACTCATTTTGATGGGGTTAATAGTAAGTATTTAACATATTGCATTTAGTAAAATTTAACTTGTTACAGTTAAATATTTCAAAATTTTTGTGATTTATGGGTTAGGGGCGCACAAGTTAGATACTTGCCACAGTCGCTACATACCCTCGTTACTGTACTGGTTGTAGGACACTTTGATAGATTATTCGATGTCAACCAATCGTTTTTTTACATTAAGCATACGCTTTCTTCCTAGTCGTTTCGGATAGATTTACTATGTAAAGGATTCCCCCCCCCCCCAGTCTAGAAGTCTTCAAAAACAGAATTGTAAATTTTTCTTCAATGCATCAATGAAGTCGGTTTACCAAAAATTGGCCCGTCTTTGTGGGTCTGTTCATTTGTTACATAACCAAAATGATAGCTTGAGTCTTAAATATATAGAAAGACAATGGAGATAATCGATGCTATTGCCATTATTCTTCGTAATGATTCTGGACTTGTCACTTTTTTTCAGATGCTCTTTGTAAAAATAACTTTTCTTTCCAATGGCCTTCAATAGGATTTTAAAAGTCTACATTTCGTGCATCTAAGATTTATCAAAACACAGGCCCCTTACACATATTGAAACTATGAGAATAATACAATGATAATCATTAAGACACTGCTGGAGGGTAAGGGTCTCATGGAGGGATGCCACATATTGCCCTCACCAGCTATCATACTTTCCCTTGAAAATATTTGCACTATAATAAATTTAGTTTGATCCTTTATCCAAGTGTGAGCAAACAAAGTTTGCACCTGAAAATATCTTCAGGACTGGGGTAAGGTAGTACAACACTGGACAACTCGTAGCAAAGGTGGACCAAGCTAACATCACTCCTATATCAGTATCTCCCATAATGTAAAACACATCTCCTTGCGGATATGTATAATGTTATGCATTAAGGGAAGGGCGATATGTGGAACCAACATTCGGGCGTTTATTAATAGAGAGAGCTGTCTAGCTGTATAAATGAATATGCAGTGGGAGATTATGAGAACCCTGTAGTTGTAATAGCACTTCACAAGGTTGGAATGTAGATACCTGTAATTTTCAGCATGCTAAAAACACTTGGGAACAGTAGGATGTTTGTGTATCAGACTATTAAATGTTATAACAATACAGAAAACGTATCTGACCACCAAAGAACAGGTTGACCAGGCTGCATTAAGCAGCTTGTGAGAACAGCAAGTGATGTCGCGAGAGATGAACGTATTGCAGAGAACAATGTCACATGCACTAACTGATGACCTGGATGTGAGCGCCTATCATCGTTCTACTGGCCACTTCCTAACACCACAACTCATGTGGCAGAGGGTAATAAAATCAAAGGCACTTCCGGCGGTCCATGAACAACAGCCACAGAGATATCCTCTTCACAGATGAGAATTTCATTTAAGAGCCATTTAACTGCCAAAATGATCAGGTATATGCCCCGGAAAGTTGCATAGCATGCCATAGCAATCAGGATTCAGAGAGGTCATCATCCTATGTCAGTGATTCACAACAACTTGATATGCAGTGCAGTCCCCTGCACACAGGACTAAACAACAGTGGTTGGAAACGAATGTGCCCTACCACATATTACCACCTGATTGGCTGTCTGGAAATCCTGATCTGAATCCGTTGGACTTCAAATTGTGGCTGGAGCTTGAGAGTAGCCTGCAAGAAACGACACTTCAGCCTGAAGGTGAATTTGGAGCGAGCAGTGGCAGCGTTTCCGTTGGATATTGTGCATGCTGCCATTGATATGTGGCCTCACAGACTTCGGGCTGCGTGAAAGCAAAAGGGGTAATTTCGAACATTGAGTTATGCTATATGCACGATATACTTTGGTTTGTATGTGCTGAAAGCTGTAAATGATTTCTTGATAGATTAAAGGTTTGTGCACTGTTAAAGTTTATTCAAGAATATTGCTGCTGATTTTTAGGCATCATCCAATCTTTGATATTAAAATCGTTTCTATTATCCAAAATTTTTCGTCATGAAAAAAAGCTTTAGATTATGGAAGTGACAAGTTGAAGAGTGCTGCTTGCGTATATAGCAGGGAAACTTCACGTGAAGAGGTTTCCTGCTGCCGGTGCCGTAACGAGGGAGTGGCGAAAGAGGCACCCGCCACGGGCGCAAAACGTATAACATTTTTGGGTTAGGGGGTGCAAGTTAGACACTTGCCACAGGCGCTTCATGCCCTCGTTACGTCACTGCCTGCCACGACACAAAAATGAACTTCTTATTAACATCTGATCTCCATGGAGACAGAGACTCATTGTGGGAGAAACACACAATGCTCATCCAACCATGCTTTAAAACGATACCATTTGTCTACATTCACAGCCCATTTCACTCACCAATCACTCTGCATTCAAAGAACCTGCTTCGCACCTCTCTACTCATACCCTCCTTATACAGTTTCTAGCAAAGTCCTCTTGTTATGTCCCCCTCTCTCACTCCATGAAAAATATCTTCCATGTCAACTTGATAACAACCCCTAACTAGCTTATGTCTCAATCATACCCTCCCCCTTCGAACTATTCATGAAACTTTGTGATTTACATTCTCTCAATCTAAAAACACACGTAACAACCATAGTAATGACTATTTAATTCATAAATATTTCATCCCAAGTATCTTGGGACATCATCAGTACAGTATTTCAAACAATACTAGGAATAACACACAGTTGGGGCGCATGATTACAATGGCATCTCAATATGCGTGCAGTAACGTGTTATAGAAGTAAATTAAATATAACTGAAAAATATATATATATAAAGATTGTTTTACACAATTTTGTATGACAATTTCACATACTTTAGGAATAGTAAGAACATCGTTGTGGTTTAAATTTGGTCTGTGAAGTAGGGCTTCAGCACTTTCTTTATATAAACATTCATATTTATATAAAGATCTGTGTAAAAGTTTCGACTTCTCCCAATGGATCCTATGGTTTGGATTTTCAACTCCATATTGGGAGAGACCAGATTTCTGTGGTTTGAAAAGATGAATGTGGTCTTAATATTCCGAGATGCGTTTCTGAACAGACTAACCCGTCTGACCAATGTAAGACAATTTGCAGGAGCATGGGATCTCATAAACGCCAGGTAACATCAGAGGTGAGAGTTTGTCCTTAGGAGAAGGTAACAAGTTATAGATTTGGTTGATAGGTTTGTAAGTCGTGGCAAAATTGTATTTCTTCATAATTTTTGAAAGACGTTTGGAGATGCCTTTGATGTAAGGTATGGGAATCCTATGGACTTCTTGTCTGGGTTGATGTGTGGGAAGGTGACACTGATGATTTTTTGAGTTGTTTTAAGATTATATCCATTTAGTATAGCTGTATTTTTGATTATTTCTAGTTCTTGGTTTAGAGAATCTTCAGAGGAGCAGAATTTGTGTGCTCTGGAAACTAGTGATTTAATGATGCCAAATTTCTGAGACGGATGATGAGCAGAAGAATTGTGAATGTAGCGACCTGAAAATGTAGGCTTGCGATAGACATACGTGGCGATGGAACCATCTTCTTTTCTTTGAATGTGTAAATCCAGAAAGAATGTGTAAATCCCTGTGGAGATTCTTTTTCTAGCGTAAAGATGATGCGAGGATGAAGGTTTATTTTAACTAGAAACAGTTGTAATTCCTGTTCAAGACCACATTCATCTTTTCAAACCGCAGAAATCTGGTCTTTCCCAACACAGAGTTGAAAATCCAAACCATGGGATCCCTCGGGAGAAGTCGAAACTTTTACACAGATCTTTATATAAATATGAACCTTTATATAAAGAAAGTGCTGAAGCCCTACTACACAGACCAAATTTAAACTGCAACGATGTTCTTACTATTCCTAAAGTATAGGAAATTGTCATACAAAATTATATATATATATATATATATATTTTTTTTTTTTTTCAGTTATATTTAATTTACTTCTATAACACGTTACTGCACGCATATTGAGATTCCATTATAATCATGCACCCTAACTGTATGTTATTCCTAGTATTGTTTGAACTACTATACTGATGATGTCTCATGATACTTGGGATGAAATATTTACGAATTAAATAGTCATTACTGTGGTTATTACATGAATTCACCACAGGGTTCGTTATATAAAAATTCTCTCAATCTGTCTTTATACTCCACATACTAAAGACCACTGACAGCATTTATGAATCTTCTCTAGACACTTTCCAAAATATCCTGATCACCATGAAAACAAGACGACCAGATCTGTGCACAATAATCCATATGCAGCCTCGTATGGATTACTGAACTTACAGTTCCGCTTTCTGCCCATTAATACAATCTATTCAAGTCCTCCTGCAAGGTCATAACATTTGCATTGCTCTCCCTAATTCTGCATCGTCTGCAAACAGCTGCATATCACTAGTTAAACCCATCTCAATATCATTACTATACAAATTGAACAAGAATGGTCCCAAAATTGACCGCTGTGGTATACCACTAGTGACCATCCTCTTACGGGATACTGCATCCCCATATACAACTTTCTGATACCTAGTCACTGATCCAACTTAGACGTCTGTTATCCAATCTGTTTCAATTTATTTATTAGTTTGTCGCATAAGAGCCTATCAAAAGCTTTTGCAAGATCCAAGTACACCACTGTATATGCATTTCTCCTGTCCCAGATATTCATCACCTGTTATAGTACATAAGTGATTTAGTAAAACATGATCTCCCCTTAACAAAGCCATGTTGATAACCACAAAGAATACTGCTGTTTACAACCCAGTTTTCTGTATCCTACTTCTTCACTAATCTCTCTAGTACCTTCACAACTCCAGATATACAGATTGGCCTATAATTTGAAGCCACAGCTTCAAATTATTGGCCAACAGTGGAAAAATTTTTCCTTCTTTCCACTCCCTTGGAACCTGTGCTGTTGCAGACTTATTAAACAAGCATGCCAATGCTGTCAATTCTCTGGAACATTCCCTTAAGAAGCATGGTGATAAGAAGGTGGTCTGAAAAGTTCTCGGCTTCGACCATAGATGGAAACACTATTGGCAAGATTTTTTTTAAAGTTGGTACATAAGTCATAATCATCCATGTGAAAGTGCAAGTCATTCTATCAAGTAGTTTGTTTTATACAGCTGTCTGAAGCAAAAGTGTTGTCTCTATCCCTTGAAATGGATAAAATTGAGTATCCTGCAGTTATAAAATTCTTTCTAAAAGAAGGTTTAACACCAAAAGAAATTCATTCGAAGTTCATAAATGTTTATGGGAGCTCTTCTCCTTTGTTTTCGACAATTAAGCAATGGACTGCCTAGTTCAAACGTGGCCGTACCAGCCTTGAAGATGATCCACGTGAAGGACATCCAAAAAGGACATTCATTGATCAAGTGCACAATATGGTATTGGATGACTGGCGAATCAAAGGCTGTGAAATTGCTAACACTGTAGGCATTTCAAAAGAACATGTAGGTATTTTGCATGAAGAATTGTAAATGAAAAATTGTTGGGGTGCTGCGCTTACTCACAGCAGATCAAAAAGGTACTCGTATGAAAAACTCTAAACAGTGTTTGGAGAGTTTTAACAAGAATGAAACTGATTTTGTGTGCTGATTTTTTACTCTGGATGAGACTTGGATTCACCATTACACACTAGAATCCAAACAGCAGGCAAAACAGTGGACAGAAGCTGGTTGTTCAGTGCCAAAATAGAGTAAGTCGGTTCCATCAGCACGAAAAGGCATGGCATCGGTGTTTTGTTTATTAATTATCTTGAAAAGGGTAAAACAATAACCAGACTAGATGAAAAAATTTGTGAGAAAAGACCCGGTTTGCAGAAGAAAAATTCATCAGGACAATGCACCCACAATCTCCCACAAAGGTGTTTTGGCAATGGAAAAATTAAGGGATCTGCACTATGAATTGTTAGAACATCCACCCTATTTGCCAGATTTGACTCCCTCTGACTTCTATCTCTTCCCAAAACTAAAACTCTTTATTAGTCTTAAGGGAGATTATGTTGAAAAATAAAAATAATTTTGAAATTTTAAATTCGTTTTTTCATCGTTAGGCGGGGAACTTAATAAGACCATCCTCGTATGTCATAAAATTCTACTGACATCAAGGTTATTTATATCCTCAAATACAATTAATTTCCCAACTCAAAATTAAGCTGTCCTTTCCTATGTCCTCTACACTTAAGTTTCTCAAGATTCCACTCTAATCAGGATGAAACATCCTTATAAATTGAGGACTGAACACCTTAACAATGTCTTCTGCAGCAGTTACCATTCTCATCCATTAATATCATCTTATCATGATCATTCTTCCTTCTACTTGACACATATCTAAAAAAACTCTCTAGGGTTTGCTTTGCCTGATTTTCCAATTTCTGCTCATAGTGCAGAAATTTTGTTTTCCTTACTGAAAATTTCCTCAGTAAGGAAAACTCCTGGCTTGTTCTTTACACTCTTCATGAAACTGATTATTACCCTTATTCATCTTGTACTTCCTCCATATTTCATGCTTAAGCCCCTCATTCATCCATTTTACAGCTACCTTATTCAGCTTTTTGGTCTTTGGAATACATTCACATACATTGACGCTGTCATGTATTTCTTTGTCGGTTCCCAAGCAGCATTTATTTCCTTACCGCTCAACTCCTCATTCCATGCTATAGCTCCAAGCTGTCTCCTAATCTTGTCATAATCACCAGCTTTATAATTCTACATATATCCTTTCCTCACAGATGTCTGCTTATTGCTAGCCACAACCCAGGCAATCACTTAATGATCAATCTCACCAACTGGAGGAAAGTGAGCCCCACTCACAGTTACATTCTCTGAGGATATGATCAGATCTAAAACTCTTGATCCTCAATGCCCTTCTTTACATGCTGCCTGAGATAGTTATCTCTCAAGAACTCAAGAAATTAATTTTCCTTATTCCCAAATGCCATTTCTTCTTTCCAATGTATACCGCCATAATTAAAATCACCTATAATATTTGCCCTTCCTTTGTTCACTAATCCAAGTTGTTTATACATTTCTTCATCACCACCCTCCACATTCCTTGGCCTATAGCCACATTCCCTCTTTCACATCAATCTTATGTTCTTGTGTACCTTATATTCCTGCATAATACCCATGAATGCGTCTCCTTTTCTTTAGAAAAGGGAGAAGCATTCGTGATAAAGACGAATGCAGTTGCATGAAAGAATTGCAAAAGATGATAGCATTATATAATGATTGGATTGCTAGATGATGAAGACGATGTAATGAAAGTTATCTGGTTAAGATTTATGATGTGATGACTAAATGCATTGGTAAATTGAAAAAGCAAGTGAAAGTTTTGTTGCATGAAGGAATAACTTGAAAGGAGATCTGTATGGTATAAAAGAGAATATGAAAGAATTGTTGGCAGATGCAAAAAAGAATGAGTAGTTTTTTTTTTTCTTTTACCTCTCTGTAATATAACTGAGATAAGAACTTTTATAACAAATAACCCATTGAATTGTTATGCTGATAATATAGTCCTATATGAAGATGTAGAAAATGAATTTTGGTAGATGAAAGACATCACTGGTATCTTCAAAAAATTAAAGATGCCAAGAGATCATATTCTTGGTTTAATTCTTTATCCAAGTGTAAACAAACAAAGTTAGTACATGAAGTAACTTCACAACTGGACTACTCGTATATAGGGGCTAATGACTTTACATCACTTGCCTTAGTATCCCATAATGCAAAGCACATATCCTAATGGACATGTATAATGGTATGCACTATGGGAAGGGTCACTACCCAGACCGGTTTTGAACTTTATTGAGGCCTCGTCAGTGGGAGCCAAACTCAGAAGTAATATCAAGGTTGAAGTAATGCAACAGTCATAGTTTCATATACAAGTAGCCAAAAGGAGTCACATCTTATTATTAAAATACTCTGGATTAGAGATAGATGTTGAAAGTTTTCCCACTTGGTTATACTATAAATTAAAGATGCCAAGAAATTATATACTTAGTTTAATCCTTTATCCAAGTATAAGCAAACAAAGTTTGTGCCTGAAGTATCTTTAGGACTGGGGCAACTCATGGCAAAGGTGGACTGAGTTGTCATCACTTTCCTTAGTATCCCATAATGCAAAGCACATCTCCTTGCAGACATGTATAATGCTATGCATTATGGGAAGGGTCACCACCCAGACCAGTTTCGACCTTTATTGAGGTCTCTTCCGTGGGAGCTAGACCCAGAGGTGATACCAAGGTCGAAGCAATGCATAAGTCATATTTTCATATGCCAGTTGCCAAAAGGTGTCACAGCTTATTAAATTACTCTGGATTAGAGAAAGATATTGGAAATTGGAAGTTTTTTTTTTTCACTTGGTTAGACTATAAATTATATATTTAGTTTAATCCTTTATCCAAGTGTAAGCAAACAAAGTTTGCGCCTGAAGTATCTTCAGAACTGGGACAACTCGTGGCAAAGATAGACTGAGTTCTCATCACTTTCCTTAGTATCCCATAGTGCAAAGCACATCAGGTGCAAATTTCGTTTGCTTACACTTGGATAAAGGATTAAACTAAATATATAATTTATAGTCTAACCAAGTGAAAAAAACTCCCAACATCTTTCTCTAATCCAGAGTAATTTAATAATAAGGTGTGACATCTTTTGGCAACTGGCATATGGAAATATGACTTCTGCATTGCTTCAACCTTACTATCACCTCTGGGTCTGGCTCCCACTGAAGAGACCTCAATAAAGGTCGAAACTGGTATGTGACCCTTCCCATAATGCATAGCATTACACATGTCCACAAGGAGATGTGCTTTGCATTATGGGATACTAAGGAAAGTGATGAGAACTCAGTCCACCTTTGCCACGAGTTGCCCCAGTCCTGAGTATACTTCAGGCGCAAACTTTGTTTGCTTATACTTGGATAAAGGATTAAACTAAATATATAATTTATGGTCTAACCAAGTGAAAAAACTTTCGACTTCACATCATTTGCCTTCGTATCCCATAATGCAATGCACATATCCTTATGGACGTCTAGGAGTAACCAGTTTTTCTATGGGGTGTCTGGTGGTTTATTTATTATTTATTAAACAGAACACCATGGCATTACTTATGAGGTCAACCACGCTACATTGATCGGTGAGACTGGGCAAGCACCAGGAAAATCAAGTGGCATTAACGAAATAAACTTTTCGAAATTGATTCGATGTCATGAGTGTAATGTATGCATGGCGGAGTGAATGGTAGTGTTTGTGAAAAGAATCGACAGAAGACAAGGAAAGGTATGGATTTGTAGGAAGTGCGATATATTATTAGATAACAAGGAAATGAATGCATAACAGACTGAAAAGATAAAAGTTGACATAAGTGAAACGATAGCTAGTGAAATTGAGGGAATGATAGAATGCAAGAATGCAGAAGCAAAAGAAAGTATGAATGAGGAAATGGAAGTACGGTGCGGCAGAATGAGAGGTTGTGAGGCTGCTGGAGTGACAGGGAGTGAAATTGTCAGAATGTAAGATTGATGAAAGAGTTGTTCAAAATTAAAAGAGGAATATTCAAAGTGATAGGAAACTAATGAAAGTGTGCAAAATAATAGAATGAAAGAAAAAAGGGTAAAAGAGGTGACAAGTGACTCTAGGATAGCAATGTATGGAGATTCCATAGTTAGAGGATTAGATATTGAGAGAATCCATAAGGTCTGCTATCCAGGAGGGAGAATGAACAAGAAATTTAACGTGTTGGATATGAGGGGAAAACGAGCAACATAACTAGTGGTGGTGGGGACAAATGATTTAAGTGGAAATTAGGAGTATGTAAGGGCGAATATCAGGATGTTATTGAGAAGAGCGAAAGAAAACAGTGTAGTAGGAAAGGTTGTCAGTGTGCTGCCCGAGGTATGACAATGATGAGTTGAGACGGAGACATGGGATCATGAATAGTATGCTAGCAAACCTGTGTGAGGAGAAGGAAGTACAGTTTGTGGAGTATGACATGTATTTGAGAGAAGAATGGAATTATACAGGTGTCATGGGTTGCATTTAAACAGCTCTGGAGTGAGTGTACTGGAAAAAGTATTGATAGATGGAAGTACATTGCGTGTGCTACATACAACAGATCAAAAGTAAGAGAAGAAGTGAAAGATCAGGATAGTGGTATTGAAGAGACAGAAGTGCTTGGCAGTGGAAACAATAGTAGTGTGAGAGAAGAAGAGAGAACGGGAACACAAGAGGAACAGAAAATACGAGGAGAGCCCGGATGGACAGGGAGACATGGCATATGGAGAGTGGATGTCGAAAGTAGCAGTGAATATGTGTGTATATTGGAGATGGAGTATATTGTGATGCAGGTGGGAAAGTTAAGACTGAGCAGATATATATATATATGGTAAGTGGTGATAAAGGTGATTGGGCAAGGACAGGTGTGGTGGAGAAATCATAATCAACCAGTGACCAGGATAGGAATGGTTATAGACCTAAAAATGAACTGCTGTGTTTTTTTTTTTACCAGAAGTATCAGAAATAAGGGAGATGAAATGGTTTTAGTGACTGACTATATTTGCCCCAAAATCATTGGAATAAGTGAAACGTGGTTGAATGAAGATGATATCGTAACAGGAACAGAAATGGAAAGATACAGTATTTTTTTTAGCAAGGATAGAAAGTGCAAGAAGGGAGGAGAAGTTATGTCCCACATAGGGTAGACATGAATAAGGGAAATAGTAGCACTGGTAATGAGGCAGTGTGGTGTAACGTGGAAGTTGGCAGGAAGACATGTTTAGTTGGAATGTGGAGGGTAGTGATAAAAAAACATATAAACTTGGATTAGTGAACAAAGGAAGGGCAATTATTATAGGTGATTTTAATTATGGCGGTATAAATTGGAAAGAAGAAATGGCATTTGGGAATAAGGAAAATTAATTTCGTGAGTTCTTGAGAGATAACTATCTCAGGCAGCATGTAAAGAAGGGCATTGAGGATCAAGAGTTTTAGATTGGGGGTGCTTAAGGGTAAAAGCTGTATAACTGAGAGGAGACCTCCACATAGCCTTTAAAGGAATGCGGAGAACCTACCAGGGCTTCTGACCTAATGTCCAATCCACACCTTCTTGTCGTGCACCGTGTTGGGTATCTACCTGGATACTGAACGAACGAGGATGGGCGGGCAATTTGGGATTTAGTTGACCAAATTGTATTTTTATTTAGGGGTTTAGGGGTGCTTAAGAGTCAAAGCTGTATAACTGAGAGGAGACCTCCACACAGCCTTTAAAGGAATGCGGAGAACCGACCAGGGCTTCTGACCTAATGTCCAATCCTCACCTTCTCGTAGTGCACCCTGTTGGGTATCTACTTTGATACTGAACGAACGAGGATGGGCTGGAAATTTGGGATTTAGCCGATCAAATTGTACTCTTATTGGTTAAACCAAAATAAAAAATGATGGTACGATATGACAGAATTTCATGCCGGCTGGGGCGTCACCTGGTTAAACAAGGCCCAGGCCCCCGTTGTTTTTGCCAGGGGAACCAGGGCGAACAGCGAAAAGTCAGCTACTGGAACAAATCTGAAAATAAACCCCAACTCAACATCACCAGAGTTAAAGATCGGTACTATCAACATAAGAAGCCTGAATGGCAAAGAAATGGAGCTAGCTGAGGAATTAGATAAGTACCAGATCGACATAATACGGGTGACTGAAACAAAAAAGACAAAAACTGGTGAGGTCTTTCTGAGCAATAAATACAAAATGTTATATTCAGACAATGACAATCAAGGAAAAGAAGGAGTAGCCATAGTATTCAACACAAAATATGAGGCTAATCTTCTTGAATGGCAGGCAGTCTCAAGTAAAGTGTGGGCAAATATGAGAATGGGAAACTGGACAATGAGACTATTTGTGCCTATGGTCCCACAGAAGGTTCTACTAAGGTAGAAGTAGAGGAATTTTTTGAGGCTTTAGAAAAAGCAACTGACACAATGAAAAAGGAAAAGTTGGTTATCTAAATAGCAGAGTAGGAAATGATTGTGAGACATACAAAAATATTTTGGAAAAATTTGGAGAAAAGAGCAAAGCTAATAATAATGGCAAATATCTGTTGGATTTCTGCTCATGACATGGACTGGTTATTACTAACACCATGTTCCAACATAAAAATGTACACAATTTCACATGGAGAGAAGAGGCAAGGAATAAGAAAAGTCTCATTGACTAGGTTATTGTTGATAGTGATGTTTTCTCCTTGGTGCAGGACACCAGAGTGTACAGAGGATTTGAAATTGGAAGTGATCACTATTTAGTCTTGAACAGGATGAAATTGAATTTCATATTGAAAAGAATAACATGTAAGAAAGTTTTAAAGCAAATGAAAGTTGAGCAGCTCTCAGATAGGAACTGTAGACCAAAATACACTAAGATTATTGAAGAAAAAATGAAAGAGTTTGAGAACAGGAACCAAACCTTGGAGATTCAATGGAAAGCCTTGAAAACCCTGATTGATTCAGCCAGAGAGGCATGTGGTGAGGTTGTCTGCAAGGATAAAAAAATCAGAACTCCCTGGTGGACTGAGGAAGTCAAAGAGGCAGTGAAGGAAAAGAAGAAAACATATCAAAAGTTGTTCCTGGCAAATAAGTCAGCTTTTGTTCTTAGAGAATACAGAGAGAAATGTAAGAAAGCGAAACACTGTGTAAAACTAGCTAAACAAAAGTCATGGGTGGACTTTGGCAAGAACATAGAAAATAAATATCAAGAAGTGGTAAGATATTCTGGAGTTGTTGAAGAAGCTTAGAAATGGAGGAAAGAGTGCTGTAAAAGGAGTTAGAGATGATAAAGGTGACATGAAAACAGGAGAAAAAAAGATATCCTTGAAGTATGGAGTAATTACTTTGAAAAACTGCTAAAAGAAACTAGCAGTGATGATTGCACAGTGGTAAAAAACACTGACCATGCATGAAGTCAGGATTACATCTCCATACTTGAAGTATAAAAAGCTATCAAAGGCTTGAAATGTGGAAAGGCAGCAGGAGTATATGATATTCAACCAGAAATGCTGAAGAATGGTGGTATAAAAGTCTTACAGCGGCTGCACTGCATAGTTCAGAAAGTCTGGACAGAGGGACGAATTCCCGATGACTGGAGTAGAGCTCTAATAGTACCCATATATAAAAAGGGAAATAAAACTGAATGTGAGAATTACAGAGGTATTTCCCTACTGAGTGGTCCTGGCAAGATCTATGCAAGTATACTTGAGAAACGGTTGAGAAGAATTGTGGAAGAAAAGCTTGGTGAAGAACAAGCTAGATTCAAGCCAAATAGAGGCTGTCAGGATCAGATCTTCACTTTACGACACATAGTGGAGAAAGCATGGGAATATAACAAAGATCTGTGTTTAAGTTTTGTTGATCTGGAAAAGGCACATGACAAGGTGCCAAGAGAGAAGCTATTCAATACGCTACAGTTATATGGTGTCAATGGGACATTATATCAAGCAATACTTAGGGTTGAAGTTGTAAGTCAGCAGTAAGAATTGAAGGAAGTACAGGAAGATGGTTTTAATGTTAAATCTGGTGTGAGACAAAGATGTACATTATCCTCTCTGTTATTCATTATTTATATGGATCACATTATGATGGAAAGTGGTATTAAACATGATATCAAAATTGGAGATGTTAATGTCAGCTCTTTGCTTTATGCGGACGATGTTATACTTCTAAATAAATCTGCTACAAGTTTGCAAGATTCCTTGGCTAAATTGAATAACTGTCATTGTTAAGGTATTCCGTCATCAATTTATAAGGATGTTTCATCCTGATCGGAGTGGAATCTTGAGAAACCAAAGTGTAGAGGACATAGGAAAGGACGGCTTAATGATGTCCCTGATGTCAATAATCCCTAATGATGTCAATAGGGATTTGATGACATATCATCATGCATATTATGGGAATATTCTGGGGAATTGACAGCTAGCATTGGCATGCTTATTTAATAAGAGTCTTACAGCAGCACAGATTCCAAGGGAGTGGAAAGAAGGTAAAATATTTCTTCTTCGTAATGGTGGTGATAAGGGTGTGGCTTCAAATTATAGGCCAATCTGTATATCTGGAGTTGTGAAAGTAGTAGAGATTAGTGAAGAAGTAGGATACAGAAAACTGGGTTGAAAACAGCAGCATGGATTTGTTAAGGGGGGGATCATGTTTTACTAAATTACTTATGTACTATAACAGGTGACAAATATTTTTGACAGGAGAAATGCATATACAGTGGTGTACTTGGATCTTGCAAAAGCTTTTGATAGGCTCCCACATGACAAACTAATAAATAAATTGAAACAGATGGGATTGGGTAACAGACGTCTGAGTTGGATCAGTGACTGGCGGTCAGAGAGATATCAGAAGTTTGTATATGGGGATGCAGCATCCCGTAAGAGGAAGGTCAATAGTGGTATACCAAGCGGTTAATTTTGGGACCATTATTGTTCAATTTGTATAATAATGATATTGGGATGGGTTTAACTAGTGATATGCAGCTGTTTGCAGACGATGCAGAATTAAGGAGAACAATGCAGAGTCAAGCAGATGTTATGGCCTTGCTGTAAGTCTTGAACAGATTGAATTAATGGGCAGAAAGTGAAAATGTCAGTTCAATGTTTCAAAATGTAATATTTTGAAAGTTGGTACGCAAGAATGGGATGTAGGGTATACACTTGACAGGCAAACTTTAGAGGTGGTAGAGAAAATGAGAGATCTTGATATTGTGGTGGACAAGGGTCTGAAATTCAGGGACCTCAATGCACAAGTTGTGAAGACATCATATCGAATAATGGCAATGATGCAGAGGACCCTGGCATGCAGAGATGTTATGATGCCATTGTATAGTCTTGATTAGGCCTCATATGGATTATTGTGCACAGATCTGGTCACCATGTTTTCATAGTGATGAGAATTTGTTGGAGAGGGGTCCAGAGAAGAATCACAAAGGTTGTCAGTGGTCTTTGGAATTTGGAGTACGAAGACAGATTAAGAGATTGTAAACTGCAAAGTCTCATGAATACGGGGAAGATTGGGAAGGGATACAATTGAGACATATAAGCTAGTCATGGGTTGCTATCAGGTTGACATGGAAGAGATTTTTCATAGAATGAGATAGGGGTAGAACAAGAGGTCATCGTTGGAAATGCTATAAAGAGGGTGTGAGGAGTAGGTTCTTTGCATGGATAGAGGTTGGTGAGTGGAATGCATTGACTGAGTGTGTTGGAATGTAGACAACACATTGAATCATTTTAATGTGCGATTGGATGAGCATTGCGTTCAACAGTATGTACCTCCAATGGTGAGTCTCTGACTACATGGAGGTTGGATGGTAATAACAGGGCTGTATTCATGGGTGTGCGAACTGTGCGGTGGCACAGGGCCCCCTGAAAGTGCAAAAAATTGAAAAAAGAAAATTAAGTTTTTAAAATTATTATATAAATTAATATTATATTATTTAAATTAAGGGAATATTAAATCCCACATAGTTTTAAAACCGAATAAGAAACTCAAAGAGGTATTAGGTCTTCGGTACTAGACCTAATACACTTCGGTATTAGGTCTAGCTACTCACTGATGAAGCCTCAAAAAAGGCTGAAACCGGTCTGGGTAGTGACCTCCCTACCATAATGTAATAACAGCATACATTTCCTAGGAAATGTGTACATTATGGAAAATACCTAAGAACAGTGATCAGAATTTACTGACTTTGCTGTGAGTCTTCCGGTATTGCACTACGTGCTAGGGTCACTTGCATTTGCTCACGCCAGTGGTCGCCGATACTTTATAGTTTACTATATTCGGCAAGAAACTCTCTGATTCCAATCTTTGAATTTCTTATTCGGTTTTAAAACTATGTGGGATTTAATATCCCCTTAATTTAAATAATGGTTTCATTGCCGAAATGAAGCTTATTAGCTCTTTATACTTAAGTAAATTAATATTATAATTATTATATAAAAATATTATTATATAGAAAAATATATGTAAATAATTTTACAACCAACTATTGTTGTTATAGTAAGCGGAATAAGATCGTAGCTAGAGCGGTGGTATTTGAAACTACTCTAAGATATATAACAATATCATACAACACGGGTGGCGAACCTATGGCACGCCCGATAATTTTGCTGACACAGCAACGATTTACATATGGTATCCTTTTATACGCTTATAAATTGTTACAATACGTACAAGTTAAATTTTGTTTTACAGGGGAGAGTAGCAATGAAGACATGGATTCTATTGGTGTGGTATTAACAAAAGATCACGCGACCCTTTAAAGACAAATGGAACAGACAATTTTTGAGTTGAAATGCTAATTCCCTTCAACCGAATTCCATAGCATCTGTCATAACAACATTCACTATATATTTCTTAGTTTTAAGACATTCACGACGGGGTGTCATTTATCGTTCCGACAGAACTTCTCATTACTGGCAGGCTCTACTCACACAAAGTTTCAACCCTTGGTTGATTTTATTGCCTTGTTTGCATTTGAGCTGGAAGGGGAACTCACACAAGCATTATATGGCATGTTTCAATTCGTGGTAGAATTTCATTTGAAGTAAGCCTTTGTGATCTGTCATAATGACATAGAGAATTTCAAATGCAATCAAACAAACACTTATTTCATGTAATTGAAAAATTAGACAAGAGTTTGTTAGATACTGTGTTTCCTGTGCAATCTATGGTTTTGCTTGCATCTATACAGCCTAGTGTCTGTGAGAGGGGTACATGTGATTCATTAGTTAGCACCTTTTTATTCCAGCTGTCTCTAATTGCGCTATTTGTTGAGAAATATATTATACAGACTGCAAAAGCCTCTGTACCTTATTCAGGGATACAATAAAACTTTTTTTTTCTTTCTTGCATCTACAGTATATAATGGATGTTGTTTTTGTGTGGGAGGTATATATGCAAAACGTTTTTTGTTTTTTTTCGTAAAGTGAAATCAGGGGTGCCAGTTATATTTGGCATTTGCTGACAAGTCGACATCCTTCTGCTGCTTCCCCTGCTCTGCTAACCTGTATGGTGAGTTACAATGCATAAATATTTTTCTCACAATCGTTTTTTTTTTTTCAAACCAACATCATTAAAATCAATTTAAAAATACAATAATCAATTTTATACTGAATAATATTATAAATTTTTGGTGATCAGAATGGGATATGTCAATGAAACTTACAAGTTAATTTAATGATGTTGGCCTGAGGAAACTACAATATTGTAGCATTAGTCCTGTGATTGATAACTAATTTAAATGCGTACTTTTATATTTCTCAACATGTCACACCGTATACATAAGTGTACTAATACTCTTTATGATTATTCCATAATTAATTATTAATACTTATTTACTAAAATAAATAGCCAAAAGGTTTCACATTGGCGATACAAAATTATATAAATTAAGTGGATATTAAATCCAACATTAAACGTTAGTTTAATGTATGAACTTTAAAAAAATTGGAATGGTATTTACAAATAAGTTTGTTGGGACTGGGCCTTCTAATACAGTAAGAATAAATATAAAAAAAAACTAGCGATGGCTATATTATCAATTTTCTCCTCTACATATGCTTGTGAGTCATTATTTTTTTGAAATGAATTTTATATAAGACAGTTTAAGAAATAAAATGACTGATGAATCGCATTCGGCATATTGCTAACAGTGACGAAATATGAACCTGATATAAATTAATATTGATATAAATTAATAAATTGATAATAGGTTGATATTGATTTGTATACGACAATGTGTATGGCAAATTACGAGTTAATTTTTATGAAATTCTATGTTAATTTTTAAACTTGTCTCAATAAAATTCTGCAATTAATTTTGTATTAATTTTTCCCCTATTAAAAACTTCACGGCACGTCAGCAACTTGATTTGTAAATATTTGGCACGTGCCGCCATGTCAGCAACTCGATTTGTACTTTTGGCACACGCATATAAAAAGGTTTGCCACCACTGTCATACAACATAGTATTAAATAGGGAAAAGTGCATTTAAAAACAGGTGTTTTTAATAATTTTAAGGAGTTTTTTTATTTTAGTTTATGATTTTATGAACAAGTATATACACGTACTGTCATGGCAATTTTTTTTATGTGACATTACTTGCAAAACATCTTAAAAAATATATTTTGTAAACTGGTTCTTGGTTATCCGACATCAGAATTTTTCTTCAATAGCAGTTTTCAATCTATATTAGATTTATTTATTTTCTAATATTATCTATTTTAGATATATTTTATTTATCAGGTAAGTAATTTTGTTTTAATTTATTAACTTATTTTATAATTAAATCTATTGTATTTAATTCTTGAGTATGACTAGTCATGAGAGAGATTATTATTGAAGAAAATACCCAAGTGGGCATGAAAAAAACGAAAGCAAAAGCAAAAAAAAGAAGCGACTGAAGAACGTCAAAGAAATTCACTGTTTAAATTTATGAAGTTGAACTCATATATTTGTTCAGATATATCAGTTGATAATGGGAGTTCTGAAATAACTACATACAGTTCTTCGGCTTCAACATTAATTAATAATGAGAGCTCTGAAATACTAAAAGGAAGCGGAGAACATGACGCGTTTGGTCAAACAATGAGTATTGAAGATCCTAAAACTGAGACACCAGAGGATGGTGAACTATTTACTATTGATGATCCAGCAACATGGCCCAAAATTTTGAACAAACCAACACTAACACAAATTGTACAACGTGGTCCACCGTCTTCTTCGACTGAAAATGATTTTCCAAAAGATGACAAGAGGATTAATTATTTTTAGAAATATTTTCCACAGCTCACTATCTTAGGACAATTGCAAACGGAGAGAAGCAAAACAGAAGATGGCTTGTATATTCAAACTCTTCCAACTCTATTTTTTGTTTTTGTTGCAAATTATTTTCTTCTGATGATAATTCTTTATCTAATGATGGCTTTTCTGACTGGCAACATGTAAGTGAAAGATTAAAGTCGCACGAACGAAATCCAGTGCACATGATGAAATGCACGTATTCATGGACACAAATGGAATGTAATTTAAAAAATCACAATGCAATTGATCAGACAAATCAAAATGTCAAAATTTGAAGCAGAACGGTTAAGAAATATTTTAGGAAGAATAGTAACAGCAATTCTTTATTTATCCAAACATAATTTAGCTTTCAGAGGTAATTTTGATACTTTGTACACAGCCCATAATGGTAATTTTTTTGGAATCATAGAATTAATTGCAGAATTTGATCCACTTTTAAAAGATCATTTAATGCGATGTTCGGAAAAAAAAATTATAGGTAAGAAACAAAATTCGTATCTATCACCCACTGTGCAAAATGAATTAATTGTTGATATGGGAACCAAAATTCAACAAAATATTGTAAAAATGATACAACAGGCAAAGTACTCTTCAATAATTCTCGATTATACTCCTGATGTTAGTCATCAGGAGCGAATTTCAGTAATTTTTAGATTTTTACATATATTTGAAGCAGATATTGAAATTCGTGAACACTTTTTGACATTTTTAACAACTAATGACACTACTGGCAAAGGTATATATGAAAATATAAAATCACTTTTGAATAAATTAAATCTTAAATTGTCAGATTGTAGAGGGCAAGGGTATGATAACGGAGCAAATATGAAAGGAGTATATAAGGAAGTCCATGCTTGCATTTTAAATGAAAACGAAAAGGCATTTTATACTCCTTGCGCCTGTCATAATTTAAATTTGATTTTAGGGGATGTCGCAAAATCATCAATTATAGCAATAAATTTTTTTAATGTTATACAAAAAATATATACATTATTTGCTGCCTCAACTTCACGTTGGGACATATTAAAGAAATTTGTTAAACAATTAACTCCAAAACCGTTATGTGATACAAGATGGGAATGTAGAATAAAATCAGTTAGAGCTGTACGTTTTCAAATTCTAGAATTTTTAAATGCACTAAAAGAATTATTTAAAACTGAATCGGATAATACTATCAAAGTAGAAGTGGTTTCAATATATGAACAAATAGATTCATTTGAGTTCATACTAAGGCTTGTAATTTGGTATGAGCTTTTGTCAAGTTAATTTAGTAAGTAAAGTATTACAAAATGCAAAAATTCCCATAGACATAGCAACTATGCATATTAAAGAGTTAGTGCAGTACTTTGAAGAGCAGAGAATATCAGGATTTGATACATGTTTTGAGATTGCTAAAGAACTGTCAAATCTATTAGAAATAGAAATTAAATTTAAAGAAAGTCGAGTACATCGAAGAAAAGTATTTTTTGATTATGAAATGCCTGATGAATCACACATAGGTGATAACAAAGATAATTTCAGGATAAATTTCTTTTTTGTAATTTTAGATACTGCTCTAGAATCTGTCAAAAAAAGATTTGAATTGTATGAAATTCATCAAAAATCATTTGGATTTCTTTATGATATGACATTAATAAGAAAAATGACAGAAAATGAATTAAAATTTTGCTGCAAACAGCTGTATCAAAAATTAAGTACAGATATTGATGAATCTGAATTTTACAATGAATTAATTATTTTTAGAAATATTGTTCCAGAAGATGCACCCATTAATATTTTAAAATTCATAATTGTAAATAATTTGTCGGATATTTATCCAAATATTACTACGACATTTAAAATATTATTGACCAGTCCAGTTACAGTCGTATCAGCAGAAAGCTCATTTTCCAAATTAAAATTAATAAAAACCAATTTGCGATCTTCTAAGTCTCAAGAACATTTGTCGTCCCTGGCAATAATATCTAAAGAACAAGAAATTGCTCTATAGATATTATTTGGCAGTTTTTTGTGTTATACTTTCTCGGGTTCTAGTCAGTTAAATATTAATTTTATAAATTTATATATATATATATATATACTGTCATTCAACAACAGTCCATAGAGAGGTATGCATTTATGTATGTATAGGTGATTTGGATACACGTCTAAAAATATTATTATTATTATCCTACTAAGACCCCCATGGAGTTGATGACTCATCTAGGAGGTCTTCAAAAAGACCTCCTAGAAGACTGCTGTATGTAGTTACAAATTGGCATATCAAATTAATAACAGTAATTGCCTTGAATCAAAGCATTTTGAGAGTTAAAGCAAAAATGTGAATTATAATCATTAAAAAAAAAAAGTGGATAAAATTGAAAGCAGTTTATATAAACTAAACTTAACTGAGAAATAAGATTTACGAGGGTTGTTTGAAAAGTTTGGTAAATTTCCAATAATGGCGACACAATTCATTCATTCATACCAGTATCGGCATGCATCATCTTTTTCATGACCCCTGGCAAAATTTTAGCCACGTGCAACGCATAGCAAACATTTAAAATGACTGTGTTTGCATTTTTCATAAAAATGGAGAAAAGCGAGTTTCGTGCAGTGATAAACACTTAATTGAAGAAGTGGATGGCTGCGCAGATCAAAGCCGAGTTAGATGCAGTTCATGGGGACTCTGCACCAGCATTAAAGACTATTTATTTTTGGATAAATGAGTTCAAACATGGTTGCAAGTTTATAAGTTGTAAATTTGGCTCTGTGGGAAAAATTTTTCTTTGAACGAGGATGTCATCAAGGCTGTCAACAACTATTTTGCACAATTTGACAAATCCTACTTTTTAGATGGGATGAAAAAATTGGAAACTCACTGGACCAAACTTGTAGACCTCGATAGAGACTATGTTGAGAAATAAAGGTGATTTTTTCCAAAAAAATGTGTTTAACTTATTTTTTTACCAAACTTTTCAAACAACCCTCGTAAAATGGGATATGACTGAGACATATAAGTTGATGAGGGGTTGTTAAAAAACTTGACTGGCCTGTTATACAAAATCTCAGCCACTGGATATAATATGATAATAATTAAAACATGGAGAAAAAAATTGGAACATTATGTTGCTGAAAATTAACTTAGTGAAATATTCTAAATTTTCATAATCTTCAGACCTCTATGCTGAAATATATCTACATGTAAAACTTCCATACTAATTACATATACTACTCTTGCAGGTTGGAGAAAATATAGTTTGGTAGGTTGAAGAAAATGTTCTATGAGAGATTGAAGTGCAAAATCAGGGTAAACTGCAGTTACTGGAGTAGGTGCAAAATCAAGAATGTGTGCAGGCACCATTGAGGCAAAGTAAGTAGAAGAATGGTAATGATTGCTGAATATAGTTTGCCAGGTCTTAAACATAAATGGGACAGTCATTAAAAGATGAAAGAGCATTTGTAGGCCCAGGGGGATATTGAAACTCATGTACACTAACACCAGGAGTAACAAGAATAAGGAGGAATTTTAGCCATCACTTAGTTCAAACTTGCTAAAAATTATTGGAATTAGTTGATGAAGAAGAGTAACAAAATTATAGCGAGAGAATGAATGTAAGGTGTAGTGGACCTTCAGGGGGGATAGAGAAAACAAATCACAGATTATGCATGTGGGGTATGAAGACAGACTGAGGGAATTGCAAAGCCTCGCGAATAGGAGGAGGAGAGGGGATACGACTGAGACATATAAGTTGATGAAGGGTTGTTACCAGGTTAATGTGGAAGACATTTTTCTTAGAATGGAGGAGAGAGAAGGGGGGGGGGCTAGAACTAGAGGCTATCCCTAAAAACTGCATAAGGAGGATGTGAGCAAAGGAGTGAGGTGCAGGTTTTCTGCACAGAGAATGGTTAGCGAGTGGAATGTGATACCTGACAATATGGTGAATGCAGACACTCTGAATGATTTTTAAAGCATAGTTTGATGAGTTTTCTTTCTTTCTTTTTTTTTTTTTTTTTTGTGTGTATCTCCCAATGGCAAGTGCTTTGACTCCATGGAGATTTGGCAATTAATAATAATAATGAAATAAAAGGCCAAAGGACAAAATATATACATTTTAAAAATTTATGGAATTTACAACTGTGTTAAAAAAACTTTTTTCATTATCCTGACATTTCGATCTTCACATCAAGATCATCTGGAGCATACATCAATATACAAGACAAGACAAACTGTCTTATATATTGATGTATGCTCCAGATGATGATTTTGATGTGAATATCGAAATGTCGGGATAATAAAAGTTTTTTTTAACACGGTTGTAAATTCCATAAATTTTTAAAATGAATGCTGATCACCATGTAACTCTAAAAGAAAGGACAAAATATATAATTGTTGATACAGACCAGTTAATGCAAAGAAAGATGCAGATTGCATGCATCAACAAATTAACACAATAAGAAGAAAATAAGTAATTATTATGGGGAGGGGAATACAGAGATACATTTGGAAGAAGGAAAGGCACATGAAGGAGAAGGAAACATTGGAATTTATGCATCTACTAAGAATACTTGAAACAGAATGCCATGGAGGAGATGTGTGAATTGTGAGTGCTAGAGCTGGTAGCAGTATCAGAGGATTTGCCAGAACTAAGATAATCACTTTGTCTCTGACTGACTGGAGATAATGAACATGCTCTCTTTACCTGGAAGGAGGCTAATGACATGCAATTTTCTGCAAGAATGGACACTTGAAACTACAGAATGTGATTATGAACATCAATATCTGACTCTATGCAGGTCAGATGTTAATAATGATAATAATTACATTGCTGCTGTATTGAAACAGAGAGGAGAAGATTTTAATCCCGTTGCATTTGTTAGTTGGATATTATCAAGTCCAGAACTAAACCATTCGACCTCAGAGAAGGATGCATTAGCAATAATCTTTCCTTTGAGAATATTTAGATGCCCACTATTAGGACAACATATTAAAATAAGATCTGATCACCAGCCTTTGCCATTCCTAATTACCATGAAAGATAAAAAATCAACAGATAATTAGGTGAGCATTGGAACTACAGGAATATAATATTGATATGGCTTCTATTTCAGGAAAAAGAAATGTGATAGAAGATTATCTATCTACATCTTTAGGATCAATGATGATTTAACATCTACAGATATTGTACAGATTGTAAAGGTAAGGATGTTATTTTGCCTCTTTATAAGTCCCTTGATAAGACCTCACTTGGACTATTGTGTGCAGGTCTGGTTTCCATTGTGATTCTGATATATTGGAGAGAGTTAAAAATGATATCAGGATTGTGGAATACTCAGTATGAAGACAGATTGAGAATTTGTAGACGCAGACACTAGCAAACAGGAGAAAGGGGGGAGAGATATGATTGAGACTTACAGACTTCTTGAAAGGGTCATACTGGATTTCAATTGATGAAATTTTTCAATTTATGGAGGGTGGGGAAAGGACGAGAGGGCATCCTTGGAAGCTGAAAATGAAGCCACTAAGAAGGGATGAGGGCTAGATTTTTTTCTCTCATAGGGTGGTGTGTGACTGGAATGGATTGCCACTGGATGTTGTGAGTGCAAGCAGTGTGAATGAATTCAAGAATAAGTATGATAGCTGGTGTGTAGTATGTGACCTCCCTCGATGAGTCTCTGACTCTCTGGAGGTCTTTTTTAATAATAATAAACACTTGAATCAAAATGTGAGAAATGACAAAATTAAATTAAGTTCATTAAAATTAGACAATATATAAATTGCATCAGAAAATAAGTCATTTGCACTAGGAGATTTGGATGACTAATCTAATATAAAAAGGGTAGAGAAAAAAAGAGATGTGGTTTGCTGTGGATGAGTGGTAGAGACAGAGAGTTGTAGAGTGGGTACCCTCTCTAATTAGTCTTTGGACTCCTTGGAGGTGTCACGTAATAACAATAATAATAATAATAAATTAGGAAAGAAAGCATCGGATTCATATAAAATTTTGGACCAATTTTCTTCTGAAAATTTTTTGTTATTATTATGATGATGATGATCAGGGACCTCCATTAGTCACAAGACTCGACTCATTGTGGGAGGCCTATCCTAGAAAACACGATATCTATCATACCACTCCTTGAACCTATTTACATTCATGCTCTCACAATGCTATAAGGTAATGCATTCCACTGTTCGACCATCCTCCACACAAAGAAACCACTCCTTACCTTCTTGTTCCCAAACTTCCAGGGATGGCCCCCTTGTCCTTGCTCCTTTCTCCTGTTCCACCAAATGAAAGAACTTCCAGTGTCAACCTTGTAACTAATACTCAACAGTTTAAAAGTCTCAATCATATCACCTCTTCTTCTTATGTCCACCAAACTTTGCAGTTCACATTCCCTCATAACCTACAGTCCTGATATCATCTTTGTTATCCACCTCTCAGAGGCGTAGCTGGGGGGGGGGGGTCTGGCTCGGGCGGCACTTTGAACCTTTCTGAACTTTTGTAGTTAATTCTAAGTAAAATACAGTCTCGAGAACTCATTTCCAAATATTGCAATACTACTGCGAATTTTCCTCACAACTGCTATAAGTGTTGCTAGCTGTCAGAGGAGTTTTTCTAAATTAAAATTGATTAAGAATTACCTACATTACTATGAAACAGACTTTGCCAATGTCATCGACAATTTTGCTAACAGAAAAGCAAGAAAAATAACATTTTAGAATGTTGAAATTAAAGTTTTACTTCAAAAATAAACATAGTGTTTTAATTTATATCCCTATACGTCGCTTTAACTTTTTGTAGTATTTTTGATGTGTATTGAGAGGAGCGACAAACTCGGGGACTGCCCCGGGTGGCAAAAGCTCTAGCTACACCACTGCTACCTCTTCACTCTTTCCATGGTTATTTTATCCCCTTCAAATCCTGTGGACCAAATTTGAGCCCAGTAGTCCAGGTGTGGTTTGATGAGGGCTTTATACAATGGAATGACAGCTCTTTTCTCTGCTGGTCAGCATCCTTCTCAGTATTGCAACAATCCTCTGGGTTACTTTCACCATGTTATATCTTGGACTGTCTTTGTGACTATGTGACTTATCGTTATATCTTTAATTGTCTTTACTTTAGCCTTACAGTTAACATAAATTTTGTTCACTTAATATCAGATGTGCGTTTGCCGATGAATTTATATTGATTAAAGACTGTGCCAGCCGGCAACTAAATTCTGATATGTCATCCAAGAATACTTAAAAAAAATGTAGGGATCAAGAAGTAAGCAGTCGTGGTCCCAATTCTTCTATCACTAATGGTTTCCCCTTAAATGCACGGTACGAAATTTTCCAAACGGTAGCTCAAATCCGTAGAAAGGATGACAAACTCATTTGATTATATTTAACGAAAAACATTTATTATTGCATTTATTAATCAAATCCTTAATCTTAAAAGAGTCTGGGTTCCCTTTACTTAATTAATCACAAACAAAACTTCTATACTATAGTCCCTTACTTGACATAAATTCCTCACTTCTAAACGTACGTCTATTCTCAGACCCTTATAACTAAGTTACCTAATATTATCACACATGTAATATTTCATATATACACAAGACAACTCAATACTTCTGACATGAATTTCTCTAGGATAATACTTCTTAATCTTACTTAATCCCCCCTCCAAAATTTTAGTTAACAATTAGTTACGTTCTGACCATATAACATTACTGTTCTTAAATCACACAAACAGTTCGGACCTCGGCCTCCTGTTCGGCTGGAGCCTAATATGCTTCCTTCTCAACTGTAGACAAAAGTGTCCAAATCGCAGACTGTTCCTATAACACTACACAGAAATCGCATGCTTCCTTAGCTTCTGTTTTCCTACTCTTTGGTTACTTTAATTCAACATTTAACATAAGAAAATCTTCCGCTTACCGTTGTTGCCTTGAACTGGATACTTTGCTCGGCTCACTGTACCTTCACTAATGGCGGTCTTGCTATTCCTTTGTTTCCATATGAACCGAAAAACACTCATACACAGATTTGAACACTGACGTTGATTTCATCAGTGGCCCACGTAGCACACACATAGCAAGGGGAGATTCTTGCTACACGTGGCGGAGAGCTCTACACAGCTCTCCGACAGGACTAGGTGCTGACGAAACCCAGAGACAAGAGATAAGAGAGCGATTCGAATTCCCGCAGAAACCTTTATACCTCAAAACAGCTCCCTCACTCTGTGGTGTCGTCACGCATACGGCGGCTGCCGATTGGACGCCGTGGCTACGAACTGCTTTTACATGGCTTAAAGTTTGCTCTAGCTTATACACATTTACTTGGCAATTTATACATGATTTTATATTTTAATTCATTTAGAATTATTCTCTATTAAACTCATGGGTTATTTTAACATTGTTTAGAGCTTACACACTTGGATATTTACATGTACTTGGATTGTAAAAAGGCACATTCTCTGTCCGGAGGCATAAGCATGTCCTTATACTCTCCTTATGAGGTAACTTAATGTTGGGCAGGAAAAAAGGATGACTCATCATTTTTTCCGACACAACCACCACCTTTGCAATATGTTTCCTGAATTTCAGGTTTCTATCAATCATCACCCCAAATTCCTTACCTTCTCCACTTCCTTCAGTACAGTTCCTCCAAGAGAGTATGCAGCCTCCCATCAATGCATCCCAAATTTCAAGACTTTACATTTATCTGAATTAAATTGAAATCCCCATTCATTTTCCCATCTGTCCAGCTTATTCAATTTTCATGCAACGGCCCTGTAAAAACTGAAACAACTGAATTCTCCCTGCAATCTATTGACAATGTCAATGATATAAGGATTAAACAATACAGGTCCCAGCACAGAGCTCTGTGAGATCCCAGTTGTAACCATCTGTTTCCTTGATACCGTTCCCTCATACACAACTCTCTGATGCCTATCAGACAGCCAATCCAGATTCCAGTTCACTAAGGTAACATCTAAACCCATGCGCTGCAACTTAAATATCAGCTTATCATGTGGTATCCTGTCAAATGCCTTTCTCAAATTCAAAAAAATGGCAGAATATGCCTTTCCCTCATCAACTGCTCTTGTCACTTTATTATAAAAGGCAATCATATTACTAAAACAAGAGAACCCCTTAACAAATCCATGCTGACTCTCACAGATAATATTACCCTTATCTACCCAATGCTGTAAATGATCCCTCACTAATTTCTCCAAAATCTTAATAACTACTGATGAAATACAAACTGTTCTACAGTTTGACACTTACAGTCTGCTACCACCCTTATGCAATGGCACTATCTTACCGTTCTTCCACTCCTTTTGCACCTTTCCTGTGACCAGAATTTCATTAAAAAATATGTCAACAGAGCTATCAGTTCTTTAGCACACTCTATCTCAAAACTCTGTGGCGAAATCCCATCCAATCCCACTGCTTTATTGACCCCCAGAGTACTCAGTATTTGAAACACCTTTTCTTCTTACACTTCTAAACCTTAAAACTGCCATATCTCTATAGTATTAAAACCTACAGTCCTGTAGGTTTTAATCTACAGGACTGTAGATTAGACAACTCAACTATGTGCTTTGCATCAGTCACTCTATTCCAATTTTTTTATCCAACAATGTCATTCTTCCACAATCGTTACTCCTTTTACTGGCCACATAACGAAAGAATTGTTATATCCAACAATGTCATACCGGGGGTTTAATGGAATATTATCAGCACTGGGAAAGGATTAAAACTAATTTTAATGCTTCCAATATTTTGTCTCAGTCACAGAGACATATTCAGGGATTACAAATAACTTTTTGTAACAACACACACAAATACAATACAATGATAAGTAAAACATGTGAGTGAAACTAAAGTCCTATCTAGGTGATGTGTCCTCTATAGGCATTTGCAAGTACCCTAGGATGTAAATAGGGATCTCTGATAATTAATGTTTCCCAAATTTTGGGAAGTTTTATGCAACCATATTTGTTTAAATTCGGTTGATTCCTGAGTTCAGATGCAGACTCAAAAAACAGTCTTTCTTTTTTGAATTTACTATGGTGGAGCATGGTGGTATTTTCCAGGAGATTCTGTGGGTTGTATCCAAACATGGTCTGTAAGACCAGATGGACCATAATCATGATTGCAGATGTATGATTTGTGTTCTTCTAACCGGATCTGTGACTGATACGAAATATTGGAAGCATTAAAATCAGTTTTAATCCTTTCCCAGTGCTGATAATATTCCATTAAACCTCCAGTATGAATTCTTCGCAGCACTTAAGCCTCAACACACAGATCCAACAAGGTCATTCTTCCACAATCATTTCTCTTTTTACTGGCCACATAACGAAAGAATTGTTAGGATTTTCTTTGGATCTCAGGGCCAATCTCTTCTCATATTCCAGTTTTTCTTCCCTTACCATACTAGTTACTCACTCTGGTCTGAGCCTTTATTCTTCATGCATTTGCTCTCCAGCCCTCTCCTTATATCTCTTCCAAAACCTCTTTTTTTTTTTTTTACCTGCAGTTCCTGTTCGATATTGTCTGTCATCCATTTTACACTAAATTTCGTTCTCTTCTTCACTTGGGGCATACAACTTGCAATTGATGCTAATAAATATTCCTTCACAAGTTCCCAAGTACTGATGATATCTTGGCCTTCCAATTCCTCCATCCATGGAACTTCCCCAAGCTGATTTCTAATCACCTGCCTTTTATGATTCAAGATGTGAGAAATTCTGTTAGAATTCTAAATGTGCACTCTGATAGGTTAAAAAGTTACTTTTTTTTTTTTTTTTTTTATTTTTTTTTTAGGGAATAGAAATTTAATTATGTTAGAAGAGCACATGAATAAGATATTGATGGATGAAGGTTTTTCTGATACAAATTGTACATCATGTTCACAATCAGATAGTATGAAAATTAATAATTTAAAGCCTCGTAATTCAAATAGAGCAAGGGAGAAAATTAAGAAAATTTAGTAAGACAATACCTAATCATACAAGAAATTCTAGAAACCCAAAATTACATAATTCAGATAATGTACAACATCAGATTGATAATAATCATAAAGAATCTATACATGGATGAAATAGTGGCAGAGTATCATAGATTAGTTAGAATTAAATAAGCAAGAAGTAGGAGTACCTCAAATTTAGTTAAAAAAGATAATGAATCTCAGCCTTTTGAATTTAATTCTGATAGTAATGATTCTGTAAATTCAGAACATAATTCTAGCGGTGTAAGTGAATTTGTAGATATAAGAAATTGGGAGAGGATGCGAATTTCAATTATCTCTGAAATCAGCAAGAACCTCACTAGTCATAAGCATCAAACGAAGAGAATTGTGTTTTATTAGATGTAAGATAAACATTTAGGAATTTTTTTAAAAAAACAAAAATACTGAGAGAAAAAACTGATGTAAAAATGGTCATCATCATCATCATCATCATGCCTATCAAGGATTTAGGCCTAGAGTGGCCTATTCCAGGCTTAGAAGTCATCGTTGTAAAAATGGACAATTTATTATTATCATTATTATTATTCACGCCTCCATGGAGTCAAAAGACTCATCGTGGGAGGTCCTTCCTAAGAACATAAAGTCTGTCAAGACTCATCGAGGGGAGGTTCCCCCCTAAGAAACACAAAATCTATCATACCACTCCTTAAACTCATTGACCGTTCTCACCCTCACCACTCTATCAGGCAATGCATTCCATGGCTCAACCACCCTCCATGCAAAGAAACCACTCCTCACCCTCTTGCTCACAGTTTCCTTTCGTAACTTCCAGGGATGGCCTCTTGTCATCACTCCTTCCTGCTGTTCAACCAAGTGAAAGAACTCCCCAGTGTCAACCCTGTAACCACCTCTCAACAGTTTAAAAGTCTCAATCATATCACCGCTCCTTCTTCTATCTGCCAAACTCTGCAGTCCACATTCCCTCAGCCGATTCTCATAACTATCCTTGTACAGTCCTGAGACCATCTTTGTCATCTGTCTTTGTATCTTTTCCACAGTTAATTTATCCCCTTCAAATCCTGGGGACCAAATCTGAGAGCAATAATCCAAGTGTGGTCTGATCAGAGACTTATACAACGGAATGATAACCCTCTTATCTCTGCAGGTCAGTGTCCTTCTCATAATTGCAGCAATCCTCTGTGTTACCTTCACCACCTTTGCAATATGTCCCCTAAACTTCAGGTTTCTATCAATCATCAACCCCAGATCTCTTGTCTCCCCAACTCCTCCCATAGAGTATGCAGCATCCCATCGATGTTTCCCAAACCTCAAGACCTTACATTTTGCTGCATTAAACTGACACCCCCATTCATTTGCCCATCTATCTAGCTTATTCAAATCCTCTTGCAGGGCTACCACATCTGCACTATTACTAATAATCCTTCCCAGCTTCGCATCATCTGCAAACAACTGAATATCCCCTTGCAATCCACTGGCAATGTCATTGATATAAAGGTTAAACAATATAGGTCCTAGTACTGAGCCCTGTGGGACCCCACTTGTAACCTTCTGTCTCCTTGAAACTGCTCCACCATACACAACTCTCTGATACTTATCAGACAGCCAATCCTGAATCCAGTTGACCAATCTGACATCCAGACCCATGTGTTGCAACTTAAATATCAGCTTATCATGTGGCACCCTGTCAAATGCCTTTGCTAAGTCTAAGAAAATTGCAGTATATGCCTTTCCCTCATCTAATGTTCTTGTAACTTTATTATAAAAGGGTAGCATATTGCTAAAACAAGAGCGCCCTTTCACAAATCCATGTTGACTCTCACAGATAACATTACCCTCATCTGCCCAGTGCTGTATACGGTCCCTCACTACTTTCTCCAAGATCTTAACAACTACTGATGACACACAGACTGGTCTATAATTAGACACTTCCAGTCTGTTACCACCCTTATGCAATGGCACTATCTTACCTTCCTTCCATTCCCTGGGCACCTTTGCCGAAGCCAGACTTTCATTGAAAAGCCAGGTTAAAGGCACTGTCAGTTCCCAAGCACATTCTCTCAAAACTCGTGGTGAAATACCATCCAGTCCAAAAGCTTTATTGACATCCAGAGTTCTCAGTATCTGAAACACACCTCCTGTACCTCTAAACCTTGAACCTGCCCTATCCCTCTAGCATTAAAACTGACTCCTCCAGGATGAAATACTCCAATAAAGTGGTCATTGAACAATTCCACTATGTCCTCTGCATCAGTCACTCTATTCCCATTTTTATCCCACAATATCATTCTTCCACAGTCATTTCTCCTCCTACTGGCCACATAGCTAAAAAATTCCCTAGGATTTTCTTTGGATCTTAGGGCCAATCTCCTCTCACATTCCAGTTTCACTTTCCTTACCACACTAGTCACTCTTCTGGCCTGTGTCTTATATTCTTCACGCATCCTCTCTTCACCTGTCTTCTTATATCTCTTCCATAGCCCTCTTTTTCACATGCAATTCCTGTTTAATATTGTTTGTCATCCACTTTACTCCAAATTGTGTCCTCTTCTTCACTCGTGGTATACAACTTACCATTGCTGCTAACAAATATTCTTTCACAATTTCCCACACACTAAAGATATCCTGGCCTTCCAATTCCTCCCTCCATGAAACTTCCCGAAATTGACGTCTAAGACTATTATAATCACCTGCATTATAATTCCACATAAGTTCCCGTCTCTTTGATACTCCTGCATGTCTATTCATTTTCGAAGTCAAAATCATATGGTCACTCTCTCCAACTGGTGGGAGAGATGTCATCTCAGTTATTATCAACTCTTCTGATGCTATAACCAAATCTAAAACTCTTGAACCTCTTATTCCCTCTGTTACATGTTGCCTAAGACATTTGTTCCTCAAGAATTCTAGAAATTCCATTCCACTATTGCTACATGCATCTTCCTCTCTCCAATTTATACTACTGTAGTTAAAATCTCCCATAACAATCATTCTTCTTGCACTTGCCAAACTTAGCTGTCTAAACATCTCCTGGTCCCCATCCTCCGTGCTCCTGGGTCTGTAGCAACACCCCACTAAATATCCTGTCTTGCCTACCTCTATCTCACACCATATGCTCTCAAAATCATTTGCCTCACTTCCTTCCAAAGCCTCCACTCTTAGAGGACATAGGTCCTCACTTATCATAAGCAGTACCCCACCACCACGCTTTCCCCTCCTATCCTGATGAAAAATGCTATACCCAGCGACTTCTATTCCTGTTATTATATCCCCTTCTGTCAACCACGTCTCAGTGATCCCAATAATTTTTGGCCAGGCTGATGCTATCTGCGCCACCAATTCCTCTCCCTTATTCCAGATACTCCTGGCATTAGTATAAAGCATATAAATGCCATTGTTTCTATACCCAGCATTATCCCTTCTAGACTCCACTGGGCTCAGTGTTACCTGACATCGTCTCCCTTCTCCCAAGTATCCATTCCCACAAGAGGCCACCCCTGCTATCATCCTCCCTGGGACACACTGACTCTTTCAGAACAGCAATCTCTCCAGATGCCTACGTCCTTCCTCATTCAAACGTAAACGGTCTCTCGCATACAATTCCTCTCTTTCCTCAAACGCACTCCAAGCATCAACATATACCAGTCCTCTCTTGTCACACATTCTTGCTATTATGCCATTCAATATCACCGCTCTTCTGCTCAGCTCATCATTATCATACCTAGGCAACACACACACACTATTTTTCCTCTCTCTGTCTTCTTCCGTACAGTCTCAAGCAAAAACCTCATATCTCTCGCTGCCTGACTTACATTACCACTCAAGTCATTCGTTCCTACCATCACAATCATCTCATCCACCCTTTCACCTCTCTTAATTGCCATAGCCACCCTTTCTATTGTTCCTCCTGGCAAACACTCCTTACGCATCCTATCTTGAACACCACTGATCAATGAGTCGCCATACATTATACCTCTTACCATTCCCTCTCTCCTCTTCTTTCATTCCCATAGGTCTCTCTCATTCCCTCTCCTCTACCGCTATTCTCTCTTCTAGCATTCCCATACCTCTCTCTCCTACTGTTTCCATTCTCTCCTCTTCTAGCACTCCCATACATCTCTCTCATTCCCTCTCTCCTACTGTTTCCATTTTCTCCACTTCTAGCACTTCCATATCCCTCTCTCATTCTGTCTCTCCTACTGTTTCCATCCTCTCGTCTTCTAGCATTCCCATACCTCTCTCTCATTCCCTCTCTCCTACTGTTTCCATTTTCTCCACTTCTAGCACTTCCATATCCCTCTCTCATTCTGTCTCTCCTACTGTTTCCATCCTCTCGTCTTCTAGCACCCCCATACCTCTCACTCATACTCCCTAAATTCTCTCTCTCTCCTACTCTGATTCTCCTTGCATTTATTTCTTCCATTCTCCTAATCTTATCTTTCATACTTCTGCTCTCATTCACAAGACATTCCACCTCCTCTTTCAACTATCTATCTCCCTCTGCAGGTCAGTCACTCTTAATCTAAATTCACTCTCCCAAACAAAACCATCTCCTAAACTTTATAATTATGAACTTTATAATTATAACTAAAATTTATAATTATGAATATTTTTACAATTGTTTCTCTATGTTAGTATTTTAACAGTTTTATTGGTTTGGTAACCACGTATAATTGGCACTTTTGATGTGCCCAATAAGAAATTGATATTTACGTTAATATAAAATTTAAAGTATTTTTTAATTATTACAATCATCTGATATCTTACCAGATATCAGATGATTGTAATAATTTCAATGTTTGTTAAAGATACCAAGTAATTTTTTAAACTTGGTTTTAATCCTTTTTCCCAAGTAAGCAAACAGACAATTAAGTCGAGTTTGCGCCTGAACATAGTTCAAGTCTCAGGCAACTCATGGTAAAGGTGGAGTAAGCTCTGATTACTTTCCTTAGTATTTCCCCTAATGCATTAAAGGCAAGGACCACTACCCAGACCAGTTTCGACCTTTATTGAGGTCTCATCAGTGGGAGCCAGACCCAAAAATGCCAAGGTTGAAGTAATGCAGAGCTTATAAATTTTACCTAAACAAGTTGCCACAAGGTGCTTTGACCTTATTAAATAAAAAATCACAGGATGAGAGAAAGATGTAGAAAGTTTTTTACCTTGGGTATACTATATGTTAAAGATGCCAAGCAATTTTTTAAACTTGGTTTTAATCCTTTTTCCCAAGTAAGCAAACAGTCTGTTTGCTTACTTGGGAAAAAGGATTAAAACCAAGTTTAAAAAATTACTTGGCATCTTTAACATATTTTTTTACCTTGGGTATACTATAAGTATACCCGAGGTAAAAAAACTTTCTACAATTTCAATGTTTGTTTATGTAATTACAAATTCTGAAATTGTCAAGTAGCTTTACTGAAAAGCTCTACTTTGATACAGTGTTTATAAATAAAATAAATAAATAAATCAGCTAACGCCTTTTTATTCCCGTATATACGGGAGTAGGCGAGGCCATTTAGCCCTATCTAACTTTTGGAGACTGAGTGGGCAGTTCAATCTCCACTGGTACCCAATCAGAGACAGATGGCCCAAGGCTATCACTAATTAAGCGGTACGCAGTGAAGAGAGACGGCTCAAATGTGCCGCCATCTCGTGGTCTCTAACCCTAACACAATATATTTAATGTCTGAAATAATGTGGGTTCTACGGTCGATTTTCTTGAGTTTACAGGACGAAAAACCCGAGTTTCCGGGAGGAAAAACCTGCTTGCCCGTGCCAGAGATCGACTAACTCGGGAACCGGTCGAAAAAAGGGTTAGAAAAATTTCCTCTAGTCGCCGACTAGATTCGAAACCAAGACTTCCTTCGTGCGGCCTAGCGCGGTGGTGTGCAAACGCCACATCCACTGAGCTACACAGGCTCTTACAGTGTTTATAAGTAGTAAAAAAAAAAAAAAAATGTTTCTCTGGTAAAGAATTAGTGATTTGTGCTTTTTGTAATAAAATTGCCTGACGTAAGAATATTTATGTTCCACTGAAACAGTAAGGATGAATGGAATAATATATGCTAACACTGCACAGTCCTATGGAAGTTAAGAAGTTTTGTATTTTGAGAAAAGGCCCAATAAAGAACCAACCCTAATGAACATTTATTGTTTGTAGAAATTTGTTTTACTATTATTATTATACAGTATCACCATGGAGTCTGCACACTCATCATGGGAGACCCAAACTAACTATTCACTCACTCATTCACACTCACACAAAATCTATCATACTCCTCCTTAAACTCATTCATTGTCAGAGAACTCTCAACTAATTCTGGACGCAAAAAATCTAGTTTGTACAACCCTACGTAACCATGCTCTTACACAACTTCCACAGATTACCTCTAGTTCTCTGATCATTTGTCATATATTGAGATATTGAAAATTTCCTTTGCATCAATTTTATAAAACTCCTTTAATATGTTAAAAGTTTATGTCATGTCCTCTCTTTTCCATCTATCAACTAAACTTTGTAACTCACACACCTTCAACCTAACCTCACAGGAGCATTCCACAGACCTGTCACCAGCTCAGTCACTCATCTCAAAAGCTTCTCTACCAGCTCCTGGTTCCCAAAAAACCAAGGTGACGAAATATGTGTACAGTAGTCAACACATAGCCAAATCATATCCTTATAAAGAGGGATAAAAATTTTCATATCTTTACTTGTTAGCATGTTTTTCACTATCCAAGTAAACCTTTGAGCTATTTTACCAACTTATGTAATATATCCTCTGGACTGCAACTCTCTGTCCACTATTATTCCCAGGTCCCTAGTCTCATCAATTTCCTGCAAGCAAGTACCATCAGTATAATACCAGTATACGTTTTCAACCGGAAGTGCATAACTTTACATTTTGCAACATTAAATTGACAATCATTATCCTTTGCCCACAATGCCAATTTATTTAAGTCATCCTGCACAATATTTTTATTATTTTAAATCCCACACAAGAGGTACAAGAAACTACAGCACATTAGTGCTCTGGCTGAGTGCAGATGAGGATTAAGAAAGAAGAAACCTATTGACATTCTTCTTAAAGAGCTGTAGGTTTAAATTGTTGGGAAACACATCACGAGGAAGGGTGTCCCAAAGGATGGAAGTAGATGAAATAAATGAGGAAGAGGAGAAACAAGCTTCATGAGTTTGCAGTTGCTTGAACAGCAGCTGCTCTTGTTTTAATAGACCGAACAGCAAGTGGAGGAATGATGTTTGTCAATTTGCTGGAGCAGTGATCATGGAAGTATCTGTAGAAGAGACACAGAGCAGAAATATTGCATCTGTGAGATAGAGACTGAAGTGAGCCTGTGAGGGAAGAGCTGAATTGATCTCCTCTAGACAGCATCTAGAATTTTTAAGGAGTTTTAAGTGCACCACCCAAATGTGTGTATAGTATTCTAAGGATGGGCAGATTTGGGATTTATATAGGGTTAGTAGCTGGGTGGATGTAAGATAGCTTCTTGAGCAGAAAAGAATGCCTAGTTTTTTAGAAACTGAGGAGGCTATTGATGTGATGTGTTTGTGCAAAGAGATGGAGGTAAATGTCAGTCCAAAGAGAGAGTTTATCCTGTCTGGCGATGTGTGTACTACTCAGGATGAGGGAAAGTGAGCTGAGATCCGTTTTCTGAGAGAAAAGGTAGGACTGCATGTTTAAGGAACTGGTTGCAGATGATCTTGATGTAAGGGATGTCTGGAAACTACATGGTTTGTCAAAGGAGTAGGACGAGTGGAGAGTGCTATTGTCAGCACAGCTACGGATAGGATTTGCAGTGATTGAGTGTAGGTCATTTATGGTGACAAAGCTCGAAGAGCAGGTGCCATCCACCATGACATGCAGTAAACAACCAGAGAGAAAGTTGTCTATCCAGTTACAGAGGATGGTAGGCAGACTGAAGGAAGCCAGTTTGCAAAGCAGACCTTGATGCCAAACAAGATTTAAAGCCTTGGAAACGTCAAGGGCAACAGCACACATTTCACTGAAATGGCATGTGTCCAGCAGTGAGTGATGTAGGCTAAGATATCAGCCATGGATCTGGATTGGCAGATCCATGAAGCTGACCACTGATAACTTTCTCCATTATTTTAGAGAGGATTGAGGTGATGGCAACTGGTTGATAGTCGAATAGTAAGCTTTTGCCTCTCTTTTTTAGAATGGGCTGGATGTATGTTAGTTTCCATGAGATGGGATAGGTGCCAGCTGAGTGCAGAACACTGAAAAGAGAGACAAAAGACAAAATATGAACACAACAAAGTTGTCTGGTCCCGATAGCTGTTAGCACTGGAGCATGATGTTTGAGTACAATAGGAGAGATGCCATCGGGACCAGACAACTTTGTAGTGTTCAGATTGTTTAATATTCTCTTATATCTTTCTGCCAAAAGGCCACAGGAGACATATGGTGCTCAGTTGCTAGTATGGAAGAAGGTGATTTGCCTTCATCATCTATGCAGGAGTCAGAAGGAAAAGAGTGATACTAGGAGCACAATTGAGCAGAGAGTTGCATCTGATGGCTTTTGTGAGGGACCAGAAGACATGGCTACATTTGGACAAGAGACAAATTTTTTGCTAGTGGCTTTTATGAAGTTGGATTTGGATTTGCTGATAGTTGATTTATATTTATTGTGTGCTTCTGCATAGGCTGAGTATGAAGCTTGGGTTCTTGATGCAAGCCACCTGTGGTAAGCTCAGTTTTTTTTTTTTTTTTTGACTGCTTTTATACATCTTTTATTGAACCAGGGCTTGGAAAGTGGAAGGAATTAAATGGAATGAGGGATGAATGCCTTTATGGAACTGAGAACGATTTCTGCAATTTGCTCAATGTCTGTGTTAGAAGAGTGGAAGCAACAGTCATGCTATGAAAAAGAAGAGTAGTAGTTTTGGAGATCATCCCACTTTGTAGTGCCAGAGAATCCGAGGTTGGGTGTGGTCAGAGGAGTTCTGCGAGACTGGAAACTTGCACTAGATCATAGTCTGAGATGCTAAGAGGAGAGGTGACTACTACGGTATGATGGAAAGAGAACTAGTTAAAAAAAAGATCAAGGGTATTGGGAGAGGGGAGGAATTATCTGGAATTCAGGTAGATAGCTGCACAGTTTCCATCAGATCATTTGCTTATAGCAGAAACTTCCACATCACATCCAGCTTGATCTGTGGTGCTGAAGAAGGGGAGCTAGTTGGAGTTGTGGACATTCAGGTCACCTAGGACGATGACTTTATTGTTTGGGTACGTTGTAGATGGTTGAGTTTCATGGAAAGGAAGGCAAAGAGGTCTTTGTGGTTTTCAGAGTCTGGAGACCAGTAAATGCAGCAGGTGAATGTTACTAAGTGGAGAAAGGAAACCTTCAGTCAGAGGAGGTTAAAAGCAGGGGGTGATCTACATCACCTTCATCAACTATTGCTCTCTTCAGTTTTGCATCATCAGTAAGCATCTTCCCTTCCTTAAATCTTTCCCTATATCACTGATATACAAATTAAAGAGTAGTGGTCCTAGTACACAACCCTGAGGTACTCCACTAGTCATATCCTCATTCTCCTAGATTCCACTCCATCATAAACTACTCTCTGGTGTCACTCTGTCAGCCCCCCCCCCCCATCCATGCTACTAGTTTCATATCCATTCCTATTTGCTCCAACTTTTGTAATAGTTTTCTATGTGGTATTCCATCAAATGCCTTTGCAAAGATAAGCAATATCATGATGTAGCCATTTGCTTTATCTGATACTGCTATCACTTTATTACAATATGTGAATAAATTACTAAGACAGGTCTTATCCTTTACTTGTTAGCATGTGTTTCAATACAAGTACCCTTTGAGCTATTTTACCACCTTTTGCAATATGCTCTCTGAACTTCAACTCTGTTCACCACTATTCCCAGGTCCCTAGCCTCATCAATTTCCTGCAATCCAGTACCAATCAATACGATACACCCGAAGTGCATAACCTTACATTTTGCAACATTAAATTGAAAATCATTATTATTATTATTATTATTAACACTAGACCTTCACAGAGTCTAAAGATGCATCGTAGGAGGAAAACATTGTTACATACAAAGCCCATCAAACCATGCTTTAAACATTCAATGTATCTGCATTCAGCCCAATGCCAAGTAAAGCATTTCACTGACCAACTACTCTTCATACAAAGAATCCACACCTTATGCCCCTATTCACGCCCTCCTATGTCCTCTTGTTCTACCTCCTTCCCTCAATATATGAAAAATTTCTTCTACCTTAACCTGGTAACAACCTTTTACCAACTTAAATGCCTCAACCATATCCCATACACCACACTGCCTCAAAACCATTGCTACAATTTCTCTCCTTCATGTCTACCTTATGTGGACATAATTCCCCTGTTATCATTAGTACCCCTCCCCTACTTGTCCTTTGTATCCTCACGAACAATACTGCACTCTTCCATTTCTATTCCTGTTAGGATATCACCTTCATTCAACCATATTTCATTTATTCCAACAATATCCTTTGCTCCCAATGCCAGTTTATTTAAATCATCCTGTAGGATTTCTATATCACCTTTATCAGCTATTGCTCTCTCCTCTCCTTTGTTTTGAAAAACAAAATGCTTAGTCTGATAAACGGATTAAGTACATGTTAATCAAACCAGTAATAGAATAAGTCCACAAGAGATTGATTTTTATCCTTTAAAGATAAAGGAGATCACTAAAGTATGTTTTATTTTAGAAGGGCCTTTGATCAAAATAGTTTTACAGTTATTAATTTAATTTTACTTACAATGTACATAGTTTTTAGTTTCATTAAATTTATATGTTTTTCTTATTTGGTGTTTTGAATCAATCAATTCCTGGATTCTAAAAATAACAGAGTTCAAAGTCAGTGCACTAATCAGATTGAACTCTTGTAAATTTACTTAACACTCAGTGCAAAAAACGTCTCTTGAAAGAAATAAACAAATTAACACAGTCTCAGTATTTATCTTTTGACAAGTAGGAATAAAAGTTAATCAAATCTGTGTCTTCAAATCTTTGAATAAGATTTATATCACACCGTAAATTAATTAGCTCCATTTGTAGATTTTCTGGTGTGTTATTCATGTTCATTTTTAATGGTAATGAAAATAATGTAAAATCGGACTCCAAATCATTAAAATCTTTAAATCTTTCTTCAAATTCTTGTCGTAATAATGCTATTTTTCTTGCATATTCTTGAGATTTTTCATTTGAAACAGGGGAGGATTTAAGATGTAGGAAATGTACGAAATTTTTTGATTCCAGTTGTGTTTCCCATAATTGCAATTTAACTTTAAAAGCTTTAATACAGCTTTTGATTCTGATACATGTCAGTGATAAGTTTATTCTTTCCTTGCAGCTCTTTATTGAGAATATTTAAATTGCCGGTTAAGTCAACAAGAAATGCTAAATCTGTTATCCATGTATCATTACGTAGCTCGTCGATGGTTTTATTTTTTTGTGTCATGAAAATTTTGATTTCATTTATTAAATCAAAAAACCGTTTTAATACAGCTCCTCGACTTAACCACCTCACCTCATTATAATAAATCATTTCTACATACTCACTTTCAATTTCTTCAAGCAATGCAACAAATTCTCGATGATTCGAAGCTCGTCCACGGATAAAGTTTACTGTTTTAGTTACTGCTTCCATAACATTAACCATCTGCAAACTTGTGCTTCTTGATGAATAATGCAATGTATAGTGCAAAATTTATTCTGAAATGTTTCTTCTTTCACTATATTTCTTAATTTTACTGCTACCCCATTTTTTTTTACCAACCATAGCAGCTGCACCATCACTTGCAAATCCAACCATTTTATCCCAACTTAATTAATATTTATCTATTGCAGTTTTTATTTCAGAAAAAATATCCTGTGCACCAGTTTTTCCTTTCAATTACTTCAAATTCATCAGTAACACCTCGTACGAAAACGGCAAGTTGTGCTATATCTGTGATATCAGCACTCTCATCAACTGCTATTGAGAATGCTGCAAAATCTATACTTCTTTCTTTTAACTGACATTGTAAATCCCTAGCGATTTCGTTAATACATTCCGCTACCATGTTGGCTGACAAACTAATATTTTTAAATAATTGTTGTTTGTCAGGACAAAGAAGTTCATTAGACTTAATCAAACAATCTTTAAGTAATTTGCCATCAGTAAATGGTTTTGATCGTTTTGCAATGATGTGCATGAGAGCAAAACTTGCGTGAACTGTTGCTTCACTGGATTTATTTGCTTCAGTAAAAAATTTTTGTTGTCGTTGTAAGCCAGATTTCAGAAACTGTAACTTTTCTTCCCTCAATTTGCCTTCCAACATTTCATTTCAAATTTTTCTTCATGATTCGTTTCGTAATGGCGACATAAATTGTATTCTTTTGGAACTGATATTCCCTTATTACAAATAAAACATACAACTTTATTGCACACAACACCACAAAAGTACATAATTTCCCATTTATCTTGAAAAACACGTCCTTCTTCATCTACTTTTCTTTTACTCTTTGTTAAAGACATGGCTTGCAGTTTAATCTCTTAATTAAAATCACTATTATAATTTTATTTACAACTTTAATTCAACAAGATGAATTTTCGTATGAAAGCAACACTCAAAAGTTATGCGCAATTCTAAATGATAGGTATTGATATAATGTAGATCTAACAACAAGCACAAATAAACAGGTTTTATAAGCCGTACGTTAGTTTGTCTCCATCTATATTGCAATATGAATTGCACAGCTGTGTATCGGAAACACCAGAATACTGAAGCACCACCAACTGTCGGCTGGCAAACTAAATTTACTGATTGTAAATTGCAGATATGGATTGAGCTTATGCACACATAAGCTCAGTCCATATCTCTATGTCTCTAAAACTATACGCACCGTATTTACAACAAATACATAATCGAAATGTATTCGCAGACCGTGTAAAATTGCTCTGGGGGCTGGATGTGGCCAGTGGGCTGCCAGTTTGAGACCAGTGTTCTAGGGAATTGGCAGTAACATTGGCATGCCTGTTTAATAAAAGTCTTACAACAGCACAGGTTCCAAGGGAGCAGAAGGAGGGTAAAATTGTTCCACTGCATAAAGGTGATAAGGTTGTAGCTTCAAATTATAGGCCGGTCTGTATATCTGGAGATATGGTGGAGGTACTGGATAAATTGGTGAGAAGTAGGATACAGAAATGAGTATTCAGTAAACAGCAGTATTCTCTGTGGTTATTAGCATGGGTTTGTTAAAGGGAGATCATGTTTTAATAACTCACTTATGTACTATAACAAGGTGACAAATACCTTGGACAGGGGGAGATCAATATACAGTGGTATACAACAAGCTCTTATGTAAATTGAAATAGGTAAGATTGGATAACAGACTTCTGACTGAGTTGGATCAGTGACTCACTGTCGGATAGGTATCAGAAAGTCGTATATGGGACTGTGGTATCCCCCAACGAGAAATATCACTAGTTGTGTGCCACAGGGGTCAGTTTTGGGGCCATTGTTGTTCAATTTGTATGTTAATGATATTGAGATGGGTTTAACTAGTGATATACAGCTGTTTGCAGATGATGCAAAACTGGGGAGAGCAATGCAGAGCCAAGCAGTTGTTATGGCCTTACAAGAGGATTGGAATAAATTGCATGAATGGGTAGGTAAGTGGAACTATCAGTTCAATGTTGCAAAGTGTAAGGTTTTGAGATTTGGTAAGCAACGATGGGATACAAAGTTTACACTTGATGGGTAAACTTTAACGGAAGTAGAAGAGATGAGAGAGATCTAGGAGTAATGGTGAAATTCAGGGGCCACACTGCACAAGTTGTGAAAATGTCATATCAGATAATGGCAATGATGCAGAGGACCCTGACATGCAGAAACAGAGAGGTTATGATATGTATAAGGCCTTGATCATGCCTCATATGGATTACTGTGCACAGATTTGGTTGCCTGGTTTTCATGGTGACGAGGATGCAGAGCCTCATGAATAGGAGGAAGAGGGGGGGATACGATCGATCGAGACATATAAGCTAGTCGGGGGTTAATATTGCATTGACATGGAGGAGATTTTTCATAGAATGGGAGGGGGTTAGGACAAGAGGTCATCGCTGGAAACTGTATAAGGAGGGTGTAAGCAGAGGAGTGAGGAGTAGGTTCTTTGCATGGAGAGTGGTTGGTGAGAGGAATGCATTGCCTGAGTGTGTTGTGGGTGTAGATACATTGAATCAGTTTAAAGCATGGTTGGATGAGCATAGTGTACAATAGTGGGTACAATGAGTCACTGACTCCATGGAGGTCAAATGTTAATAATAATAATCATCATCACTTTCACCCATAACTCTTCCAAACTTTGCATTATTTTGCATATCCCTATTTATATCTCCCAATATTAATATGTATAAGTTAAACAATAACAACCCTAAAAGACTGCTGGGTGTAGTTACATCAATAATGACTTTGTTTTTCCAGGATACCTCTTCCTAAAAGGAAGACTGGCCTCAGAGTTCCTGTTCTTGAACCACTATTGTTCAACTTATTTGTTTATAATATTTTATGTAGAGTGACTTGGAACATTCAGTTGTTTCTTTATGATGAAGAGGTATCCCTGTGTAGAAGCTTAAGTGCTGTGAGGACATCATGTTGGGGGCTTAATGGATTTTTTACAACACTCAGAAAGGATTAAAACAGAATTTAATACTTCCTACATTTCGTCTCAAAACACGGAGAACTGCTGCAATATTGAGAAAGTTGATCAGCTGAGAAAAACGAGTGGTGGTGTTTCCATTGTATAAAGCTCTAATTAGACCAAATCTGGATTAGTGTGCTTAGATATGGTCACAGGAATTTATAGGGAATGAAATATCCATGGAGAGAATGCAAATGTGAATAATGAAAATGATATCAAGACTGTACAATGTTGATTATGAGGAGAGGCTGAAGGCATACAAATTGCACAGTTTGGTAGAAAAAAAAAAAATCAGGAGGGGATATGATTGAGACATTTAAGGTTTTCATTCTCTCCTTTCTCATCATATATTGAAAGTTTTCCATGAATCTTATAAAACTTCTTTGGTAACTAATATATGTTTTTATCATATTTCCTCATTTCCAGCTATTGACTAAGCTTCGTAATATAGCTAAAGACCAAACATAATCTTGTTGAAAGTTTTTTTCACTTAGGTTAAATTAAATTAATTTAACCTAAAATTCTTGGTTTCATCCTTTATCTTATGTGTAAGCAAACAAAGTTTTCCCATGAAGTAACTTCATTACTGCACTACTCATATATAGAGACTAATAACTTCACATCAATTGCCTTAGTATCCCATAATGCAATGCCCATATCCTTATGGACATGTATAATGCTATGCATTATGAGAAGGGCCACTACCCAGACTGATTTCGACCTTTACTGAGGTGAAAAAGTAAAGGGTTGCTCATCATAGGCCTAGAGTAGTTAGTATAGGGGTGCAAGAGAGCCTGATAGTATTAGAAGAAAGAAAAGACAGATAGATAGCATGAGAGATAGAGAAAAGGCCTCAGCTCTTTTATATCATCATATAGCCAAAGGCTATCAGTTTTTCTTTTTCACCAATCTCACACAGATGAATAACCAAAAGACTAATTGAGACTAAAGCGCAAGGATGACTGATATCCAGGTAGTTAGCCCCATCTGAGTTAACTGCCTTGAGTTGGCCTTCTCAGTCATTCCTGCAATTGACTATAAGACCACACTGAATAAAGCAGATGGAACTATTTAAAAAAACCTCTCATAGAAAGAATAGACAGAATTTTATCCCCCACTGGTGAATATTGCATAATGTGGGTGGTATACATCATCTAGTCATAAAATAAATATCTCCTAGAATGCTTCTTTCTAAATACAAAAATTGTATGACTGAACAACCAAATTTCCATAATACAATATTATAAAGCATTTGGATGTCATATTGCTGGTTTTCAAATCCATCTTTCTTTCTAACCTTCCATAAATGGTATTTTAATTCATTAATTATAAAAATCAAAATTCTCTTCCCATTGCTTACAGGTGATGGATACTGCAAAACAAATAACCTGTTCTATTGGACTTTTATTGAGGTCTCATCAGTGGCAGCCAGACCCAGAAGTGGCACCAAAGTTAAAGTAATGAAGAAACCATATTTCCATAAACAAGTAGTCAAAAATTGTCACACTTATTACTAAAATACTCTGGATTAGAGACAGATATTGAAAGTTTTTTTCCCTTTGTTATACTATAAATTAAAGATGCCAAGAAATTATATTCTTGGTTTCATCCTTTATCCAAGTGTAAGCAAACAAAGTTTGCACATGAAGTAACTTCACAACTGGGTTACTTGTATATAGAGGCTAATAACTTCACATCAATTGCCTTAGCGTCCCATAATGTAATGTACATTATGGGAATCCATATGTACATTACATATTTCCATATGTAATGTACATATGGAAATATGACTTCTTCATTGCTTCAACTTTGATATCACTTCTGGGTTTGGCTCCCACTGGTGAAATCTCAATAAAGGTTGAAACAAGTCTGGGTAGTGGCTTTTCTCATAATGCATAGCATTATGGGAAGAGCCACATATCAATAAGGATATGTGAATTGTATTATGTGATACTAAGGCAATTGATGTGAAATCATTAGCCTCTATATAGAAGTAGTCCAGTCATAAAGTTACTTCATATGCTAACTTTGTTTGCTTATGCTTGGATAAAGGATGAAACCAATAATATCATTTCTTGATATCATTAATTTATAGACATGTTCTTGGTTAGTATCCTCAATGTCATATTCTCATCTCAAAAAACCCAGGTAACCTAATCTGTGAATATTAGTGATGACAGGTTCAATTATATGTTATTGTATGGAGTCCAAAGCTTCATGAGAGGTACACAATAATCTCTTTTGCACAATACCTATTAGATTTCTTCTTGAATTATTCAATAACAGGATATTCATGAACGACTCTGGTAAACCCACTCTACTTATCCAAAACAAATAATCTGTTCCTCTCCTTGTACCATACACTTACATAATATTCAGGAATGACTCTTGTTTTCTCTGTTTTTCTTATCATGTATTAAAATAATTTTCTTCTGCATCCTATAAAACCTCTTTAGTAGTACTCTACATATCTCTACCATATCTTCTCTTTTTTACCTATCAACCAATTTTTGTAATTCTTGTAGATAAGCTTATATGTTCGTTAGGCATACTTATAATTTTTTAGGAAATTACAACATAAACTATATTATTAATTATAAAAACTAATTAATAACTACCTATATTTTTCATATTCATATGTTCACTGGACATCCACAGATGCCATATGGTCATTCCAATGCTCGGTGATGTGCCACACCAGGCCTCGCCATGTAGTATGCTTTTCTGGAGGCTTCAACTCTCTGAAGATTAGTCACTCCACACACCATCCATCCATCTCATTGATGGTTTACCCCTTCCTCTTTTTCCAGGAACTTTACCTTTTATTACTGTTCTGAGAAGTCAGAACATATGTGCAGGCAGGCACTCACACTAAGCAAATGAGGCTGAAGAAAGGCAACTGAAGTCTGTCCTAGATTCCTAAAAGGTGTCCCCTAGTGGGCTAAATTTGGTTGTCTTGGCTGCTGGGCTGACCTTTTAGAACTCTAGGACTGATTTCATTTGCTTTTCTTCAGGTTCATTTGTTAGTGTGAGTGCCTATGTGCATATATCATTGTTTTGTGATTCCTGAAAATTGAAATGTAACACTGCTGAAATATACATAGTTATTAATTAAAGTTTTTATAATTAATAAATTAGTTTACATTGTCATTTCCTAAAAAAATTAGAAGCACAACGGATTTTTGGAAAACCTACAAACCTTCAATCTATTCTCATAGGGTGCATTCATTAATCACTATCTAGATCACTCACCTCTGGAAAGTATCCAGAGGGGCCAAAACTTTAATTGCCAAGAAATTATGTCATGCTTGTCAGTATATTCTTCAACATTTAGTCGATCCTATGAACTATATTATCCATTTCTGCAATATGACCTCTGACCTTCAAATTCCTCTCTACGTTACCCCAAAAATCCTAGAACCATCAATTTTCTGCAGTCCAGTTCTGTCAATGTGGTACACAGCTTATTACACTTTGTTTCATTAAAGTGTAATAAACAGACAACTAATATCCTCTGCTCACACTGTTAGGCTATTTAAATCACCCAGCAAGATCTCTATATCATTTTTATTAAGCATTGCTCTATCCAGTTTTTCATCATCAGCAATCAGGATATTTTGCTCAAATCATTTTCTATATTGTTAATGTACTATTAAGCAAACAGCAGTGGCCTAAGTCCTGTGGTACTACATTGTCACATGCTTTCTCTTATAGCACTTTATGTCTGACAATCATCCACCCGAAGATTTCTTATCCACATCATCAGCTTCATATCCATCCCCATTTGCTGCAATTCATGTATTACAATTCCATGCAGCTTTCTGTCAAATTCCTCTGCACAGTCCAACAGTATTGTTGTGTAGGTATTTCTTTTATCCTAGTTGTAGAAAATTTCACTTGGTTATAAATTAAATTAAACTTGCCAAGAAATTATATTCTTGTTTAATCCTTTATCCAAGTTTAGGCAAACAAAGTTTGTGCATGTAGTATCTTCACAACTAGGCTAACCTGTTTTCTTGCATCAATACCTTTCACATCTCACTGCACAGTGAGATGTAAGTGGGATAACATCCTGGGTGATATACCTTTACAAAGTAATTAGTCAGTAACTCAATCTATTTATTCAGCTTTTGTCTTCTCTCTCTCTCTCTACCATAAGAATTCTCTGAAGCTATCCTTCAATATTCACTCTTTCTTTTACTCTCTGCATAGCAAAGCAACTCTAACATTTCTTTTGGGCTCCCTAATTGGTTAGATGGATTTGGAAATTGGCTAACCTGTTTTCTTGCATCAATCCCTTTCACATCTCACTGCACAGTGAGATGTAAATGGGATAACATCCTGGGTGATATACCTTTACAAAGTAATTAGTAACCCAATCTATTTGTTCAGCTTTTGTCTTCTCTCTCTCAACCTATCCTTCAATATTCACTCTTTCTTTTACTCTTTGCATAGCAAAGCAATTCTGACATTTCTTTTGGCCTCCCTAATTGGTTAGATGGATTTGGAAATTGGCTCTCTGAACGATACCAACAAGTTGTGTATGATGGAACAGTGTCTCAAAATAAAAGGGTAACCAGCAGTGTGCCCAGGGTTCTGTTCTTGGGCAAATGCTGTTAATCTTGTTTGTAAATGATATATCATGTGAATGTGAACTGACTAGGGATCTTCAGTTGTTTGCAGATAATGCAAAGTTGGGGAGAATTATAAGTAGCACTGCTGATGTAATTTCCTTTCAGGAAGATTGAATAGACTTTTGACTTAGACAAAGGAATGGGATTGTAGTTTTAATATTAATAAGTGCAAGGTGTTGCATTTTGAGTGCAGAAATATAAGGCTGTGTACTATATTGACAGTACTGTACTGCAGGAAATGGATGAGATTCAGGAATGATGGTTAATAGTAGACTTAAGTTTAGAGGGCATATTGCAAGTGTTGCAAAGACTGCACATCATAGTGCTATGATAAGAAGTACTCTAACATGTGGGCATAAGGCAGTGGTTATGCTACTGTATAAAGCATTTGTCAGACCACACTTCGCCTATTGTATTCAAATTTGGCCACTTGGTTTTCAGTGTGATGTGGAAACATTGGGAGGTCCAGAGATGAGTGACTAAGACAATATCTGTACTTTGGAATGCTGGCAATGAAGAGAGGTTGAAGAAATGTGGATTGCAGAGTTTGGTGAATAGGAGGAAAAGAAGTGATGTGATACAGACATTTAAGTTAGTAAGTTGTGTAAGAATGTGGTGAATAGAGGTACAAGGGGTAGATATTTTTCATGGAGAATTGTCAGTGAATGGAATGCATTACCAGAATATATTGTTAATGCAAGAAGTGTTAAAGATTTTAAGATTTGGTTTGATAAATATGTTGTCAGTTAAATGAACTTCCCACATAAATATGAATTCCCACGATGAGTCTGCCGATTCCATGGAGGGTGCAATAATAATAATAATTTCCTCTCCAAATTTGATATTGCCTTCTTTATCCCTTATCCCATCCTTGTTTTTTGCAGCTCCAGTTAAGATGCTGCTCATCCATTTAACTCCTAAGAAAGAAACAGTTTGCATTAAAGACATTCTCTTAAAAAATGATTATAGCATCAAAACTATCAATAACATCTTAAATGACTCATGTCATGCTCCAAGACAAAAAAGCCAGATGACCAAAGGTGCAGTTTCCTTACCTTACATCAAAAGCATTACAGACAAAATAACAAAAATTCTACAACGATATGACTTAAAAGTTGCCTCCCAATCACTACAAGAAGTATCCATGATATTAAGATCGGCAAAATGACCTTAACTGCCTATGAAGAGACCAGGATTGTACAAAATCATCTGGAATTGTCACACTGAACATCTGTCCAGTGTGACATTTGTTACACTGGACAGATGGTAAGGTCTGCAAAAATCCATGAAAAAGAGGATGTGGAGAAAAAAGGGACACATAAATCTGGACTAACTTTTAACACTAAAGAAAACCATGCAGTTAATTGGCAACTCACTAAAATGCCATACATAGAATTTAATAATTATGTACATAAATTTAAGGAGGCAAGCAAGATGATAAGATGTTCAAACCAATGTAATAAAAACCAAAGTCTAATATTATACCTTGTGGATTGCAAAGATAACATCTATGAGCAACATTTGCGAAGGATCTACATATTAATGAATTAGGCTATGAGACATGCTATGCTATATCTTGTAACAGTACATTGCACACCTGATAACTTGTTCCTATATATATATATTTTTTTATGTTCAACATCTGTCTCACACTAAATGAATTTAAAAAAATGACAATTACTAATTCAAAATCACTTTGTAAATACTGCTTTTTATTTATGTTCTATCCCAATCTAAAGAAGTACATGATGGTGTTCTATAAAACTAGTAATTAATTTATTAAAGGGATTTACATTTTTACAAGGTTTTTGCCAGCAATTAATAAAACATGGATACAACAAGCCATGGAAATTTTAACTAAACATTTTGTGTCTATTGGCCTCTATCTCACAAATACACTTTCTTCTGCATCTCTATTTCTCTTCTTGCTGCAAATATTCTGCTTTGCTATCGTTAGCAATATTTTCCCCATCCTGTTCTATCTATCATTCCTGAAAATACTATATTGTCCTTCAGTAATGCAGTTATATCTCTACTTGTCAGTGTGGTCATCTACTTTCAGGTCATTCTTTGAATGGATTTACCAGCTTTTGCAATATGTTCTCTGAACTTTAAATTCCTGTTCACCAACATCTCCAAATCTCTAGTGTAATCAATTTTCTGCAGTCAAGTTCCATCAAAATAATACACAGCTTTAAATATTTTCATCCCATACAAACATTTTTAAAGACATTTTAAACTGACAATAATCCTTTACCCACACTACAGACTAATAGTGTTACTGAACATGGGAGTTACTCATTATTACTGTATGCAACACAAGATTCAACACACTGAGAGAAAACTGTGTTTATTTTATGCTACATTCATTTAAATGCTGAGTGGAAAGTATGAATCATAGAGTTATTTGGCATTCGCTAAAGGAATCCAAAAAACATGAAGCCATTGCCAAGTCAATTCTTTGAACTCCCTATGAAAGTACCATACACTGACAGATGATTGTTAAGGTCAAAAGTATAAAATGGTAACAATCCGAGGTATATATAAAGGTGTGAAGCTAATATTATAAGGATCAACCTGCTTGCTGTCTTCTAATCCAGTGCTAGTTCATGCTGCCAGGTGCTGTGCTGAGGTTGTCACATTATTCGAAGTACTCTAAAAATTGGTTGTGTTCAGCTCCAGCCCTCAGAAATGGAAAATTTTAAAGAAAAATACTAGTATTTCACTCTCTCTCTCTCTCTGTTTAAACTCTAAGTCTACATGAGCAAGAAGTGTTAAACCTTTTTCAACTTGCCTTCCTCATATCAGGAAAGTAGTTAAATCAGTTCTCGATTTGAACTTGACTTCAGGCTCTAACTGGGTTTATAAAATTATTTTGGAATCTTTTGAAGGCATTCTTCTGGCTTTGGTTAAAGATCCCTGCAACAGATTTCAGAATAGTTTTGCAAGCTATAGATTATGCATGATGAATGCATAAATGGGAAAACAAAGTGACTCAAAGATCTTGAGCACCTAAGAATTGGGATGATTTGAAGGAAAAAAAACAACAACTACTAAATCTATTAAAATGCTTGCTGGTGAGTTATATAAAGAAGATTCAGTGAAATAAACTCAACAACAGTATTTTAGATGACTGTTGTCTTTTATGTACTGTTCAAGTATTCAACAAAAATATGGGGATATTTATGAAGAAGCTAAGGTTTTATATTAATACTATGTGAAGATATTTGGATATGAACTAGAAGGAATTTGAAGAAAAAAGAAGAAAAAAAAAACTCACTGAAAGTACTGCATGAACTTTACTGAATATAAAGGATTTGGAACACCTAAAGGTTATTCACTCCAACCTAAGAGAAAAATTACATCCTTTAGAATTATTAAATAAGTCACAACATATAAAGTTTGAATCAATTCATCATATAATAATCATATTAATGACATTTTACAAACTTCCTGTGACCAGCATAAGTATAATGTTTTTTAGCACCATAATCAGTAAGGTGCTATCTGTTATTGAATGAAGGTGGGGGGAGGTATTATGCTTGTGAATTTTAGGAATCCCCAATATTCAGGGTGGTTTGACATGATAAGGTTTAAGCTTCTTTGGTAATCTAATTTTTTAAAATAATTCATACACTTTTTTCTTTTGGGATTTTGTAGCAGATTACAACAGAAAAATAAAACATTTCCTTAAGGACTTCTCTGTTTATCAGATAATAGATTGAAATTCTATAAAATCTCAAGAAAAAAAGTGCAGAAATTAATTAATAAAAGTCACATCTTGGCCAAAAAGATTGCCAAAAAAGCTTAAACCTCATCATATCAAACCATCTCAGATATATTGGGATGTCCCTAATATTCACAAAACTAATACCCCCATTCATCCAATAGTAGACAGCCCTTCCTACAAATTGTCCAAACATTTATTATTATTATATAGGTATCTCCATAGTCAAAAGACTCATCATGGGAGATCCATCAGTCACACACTAGCAATTATTCACAAAACACTTATCGTACTTCTCCTTAAACTCATTCACTGACAAAGCACTCACAATCACTTCTGGCAACCTATTCATTAATCTCTGAGCTCTTGCTGCACAGTGCCGTCGACGGCCACAGACAACCCTATTACGTGCCGCAGCTGCAAAACCGGTGTCACAGACAAAAAAAAAAAGGGCATATTCTGCGAGTTCTGTTGCCACTGGCTGCATGCTTGCTGCACGAAAATTGATCAAGCTGCACATAAGCTACTTATCGAACTTAACCAGCTGTTCTTCTGTTTGCTGTGCCTTCCTTCGGTAAAACAACTTCTGAACATAGGCAAATGTGTCGAAACTCTCGAACAGCACATCAATGCTTTAAATGAAACTTTACCGACAAAATACGTGCAGTCAAAGCTAAGCTAGAACAAATTGAAAACCAGCGCAACGCAAGCTCTACTCCACCAGTGAAAGAACTTTGCGATCTAATCGCATCAACGGTAAACGACTGGAGGCTGAACACAAAAAACTCAATGTCATCATTCTGAACTTCCCAACAGAAAACGAAAAATCATTACAAGAGGTAATCAAGAAATTAGCTGAAGAATGCAACATCGATCCCAAGAATATCGTCAGGTGTCATCGTTTCAGGCCTATAAATAAAAGGAAGGATGGTACGAACTTTCCACGCCTAGTAAAAGTGACTTGCGACATGGCGACAAGCACATCAAAAATAATAACAGCGATCAACCACAAGTTCAAAGACTCCTGCCCCCAATCGCGCATACATGCACAACCAGACTTATCATTTGCACAAAGAGAATGAAGACAATTCGAAGAAAAACGTCAAAATGGTGACAACAGTTGGACCGTCAACTACAGACAAGATAAACTGGTGAAAAAATCAAGTGATGCCACTAGCAGTCACCATGGAGACCAGCAGGCAGGCACCGCATAGGAAATGTGCAAGACCCATGTGGTCCAACAAACGTTCCCACAAAACCCTACACATCCACTTCACAAACATCCGTGACCTAAATTCCAACCTGAATAGTGTCCACTACCACCTAGTCTACCAAATCCCACCTACTCTTCCTAGCAGAAACCCAAATCTCACCTCCCACCAGCACCACTTATCTCAACCTCCCAAACTACTCACCCTTCAACAACTTTTGCCACAAGGGTGGTGTCTGCGCGTACATCTGCTCAGACATACCTTGCCAGAGAGCACCTAACTTTGATCTTCTTTGGATGAAAATATCCCTTCCCCACTCAGTTCATCTGCTGCCTCTATCACTCCCCCCAATGCAACCAACCACCCTCAGCTCTTTAATTTCCTCTCCCTAAAAGTCGACTTTTTCCAATCCCACTTTCCCAACAGCGAAATCATCCTTCTAGGAGATTTTAACATCCACGACACTAGCTGGCTTTCCTCTTCCAGTTGTACAGATCTTGCAGGCAGAGATGCAAGAACATTTGCCATCACCAACGACCTTACACAACTTGTCCAGATGCCAACCAGAATACCAGACAACCCAAACCACTCCCCACAACATGAATGACCCCACCAAATACACAGTGAAAGTAGTGAGCCCCCCCGAGAAATTCTGATTACAACCTAGTGCTCATCTCCTCCCCCATGCAACATTTTCACAGACACTCCCATACAAGAGTAGTTTGGCACTATAACAGTGCCAAGTGGGACAGCCTCCGCAACTTCCATGCCGCATTCCCATGGTTGGACTATTGCTTTCGGCCTTCCAACCCAAACATCTGCACCGAGCTGATTACCAAAGTAATCCTCACCGGCATGAATACGTACATTCCACACAACAATCTGAACTGCCATTCCCTAGTTCTCCAGAAGATGTGCCAAGGCTGTAGAGATGAAACACCAGACATACCACAACCGGCTGAAATCAAGAACCTCATCCTCCTTCAAAGCTTACACTGAAGCACCTAATAGATACAAAAAAAAACAATCAACGCTTCTAAAACAGAGTTCGAAAGAGCAAAAAGCAGAAACTAGCAGCCTGTCCAAATGGCAGCAGAACCTTTTGGTCTCTTGCCAAAGCAATTGGCCGTAACTTCTGTCCAACACTATTCCCACCCCTATCACACCCCGATGGCTCTACTGCCTCATCACCCACAGAAAAAGCCAATCTTCTGGCCTCATACTTTGCTTCAAATGCATGCATAACTGATGATGGTAAATGTCTCCCAACCATTCCAGACACCCAACCTACAATGCCCCTCCCCATATCCTTTTGCCAGGATGAAATCAGAAAAATACTGTCCCAATTAGACACAAAAAGTCTCATGGCCCCGATGGCATTCCCCCAATTGTTCTGAAAAATTGTGCTCCAGAACTGATCCCCTATCCTAAGTCACCTATATATACTCTCCTACTCCACTGGAATCTATCCCACAAACTGGAAATTGGCCTATATTCAGCCCATTCCCAAGAAGGGTGACAAGTCATCACTGCCATCCAATTACCGCCCTATCTCGCTTACCTCAGTCCTGTCAAAGGTAATGGAAAAAATCATCAATTCCCACCTCCTACACTATCTTGAAGACACTCATCATATAAATGACCACCAGTATGGATTCTGCCACTGCCGATCAACAGGAGATCTACTCACATACGTCACGCATCTCTAGACAAATGCTATGGAGAGGTTTGGCGAATCTCAAGTGGCAAACTACCATCATTCGGTCTGACCCAGGACTTCTGTAGGTGGATCACCAATTTTCAGTCTGGACGCACACTGTGTGTGATGGTGGATGGCTCCCTATCCTCGCACCACTCAATTAATGCTGGGGTCCCACAAGGTTCTGTCCTCTCACCAACCCTGTTCCTGCTTTACATACATATCATATCATTTACATATCAACGACCTACTGCAATTGACCTCCAACCCAGTACACAGTTTTGCAGATGACAGTGCACTACACTCCTCACTTGCATTTGATAAACCTTACCCTACACAACTCACCTCATCCTACATAACATCAATCACCCCCCCCCCTCAACTCCGATCTCCAAGCCATCCTACAATGGGGTTCGGACAACCTCATAAATTTCAATGCCAACAAAACCCAGTTCTGTACTATTCCCCCATAAAAAAGAACAACTTTTTCGCAGTATCCTTTTCGACGATACCCAAATTTCCAGACAGCCGGAGATCTCACTCCTCGGAATCACCCTCACATCAAACCTCTCCTGGCACAAACATATCTCAAACATTGCATCCTCAGCCTCAAAAAAACTAGGATTTCTCTTCCGCTCAAGACATTACTTCACCCTGAACAGCTACTAACATTATACAAATCACAAATCTGCCTATCTATTGAATACTGCTCCCACATATGGTGTGGGGGGGCCCCTAAAAGCTCTCTCAAAATGCTTGACTCAATACAGAGGAGGGCAATTAGACCTATCAATGATCCATCCCTTACGAACTCCCCCCCCCCCCCCACTTTCACACAGACGTTTGGTCTCCGCAGTAAGTATATTCTACAAATATTTCCATGGGAAATGCTCATCCGAAATAACATCAATAATTCCCCCGCTCAGTACTAAGCTCATTGGAACACGTGCAGCTGCTGCACAACATCCCTTCACAGTACACCTAGAAACAAACAGAACAAATTTATTTTCCTCTTCCTTCATCACTGCAACTGCTGCACTGTGGAACAGTCTCCCACCTGCTGTGTTTCCAAACAAATACCATTAAAATCATTCAAATCAAATCTAAACAAATTCCTCCTTTCCCAACCCATCACCCATACACAGTACTATGTACTATAGGTTGACCAATTAACCTCCTGTGTATTGGCCCAACATAAAAAAAAAAAAAAAAAAAAAAAAAAATCTAGTAATAACACACACTTTCTATCCATGCTCTTACAGTTTCTATGGGTGACCCCTCATTCTTTCCCTTCCTGCTGTGTACTGTTTTTCAGTACAGATCTTCAGTATTAATTAAAAAAAAACCCCTTTTAATAACATATATACTTTTACCATGTCTTTACAGTTTTTGAATTCCACAGCTCTTCAATATTTGTCGCTAGCCTCAATATCCTCTCCACCTCTTCTTCTTCCAGATGGAATCCAAGTGATCTGATCTGCACATGCAGTAGTCCAGATGTGGGGTTATTAAAGCCTTGATGGGAAACAACCAAAATTAAAATCATTATTATGGATGGGAATATATAGGATGGGGAGCAGGAGATGGTTAGGCAGATGAGCTCAGCAAGTGCAAAAAGATGTAATAGAGGGAACAAGAGGTTCAAGATGGTATTTCACCATGAGTTTTGAGAGAATGTGCTCCTTTGACCTGGCTTTTCAATGAAAGTTTGGCTACGTGAAAGGTGCCCAGGGAATGGAAGGAAAGTAAGATAGTGCCACAGCATAAGAGCGGTAGCAGACTAGAAGTGTCTAATTATAGGCCAGTTTGTGTGTCATCAGTAGTTGTTAAAATCTTGGAGAAATTAGTTAGGGACCGTATACAACATTGGGAAGATGAGGGGTAATGTTATTTGTGAGAATAAAAATGGATTTGTTAAGGGATGCTCTTGCTTTAGTAATATGATTGCCTTTTATAATAAAGTGACAAGAGCAGTTGATAAGGGGAAAGGCATATACTGACATTTTTTTCAGATTTTGCAAAGACGTATGACAGGATGCCACATGATAAGCTGATATTTAAGTTGCAACACATGGGTTTAGATGTCAGGTTAGTCATCTGGATTCAGGATTGGCTGTCTGATAGGTATCAGAGAGTTGTGTACGCTGGGGCAATATCAAGGAGGCAGAAGGTTACAAGTGGTGTTCCACAGGGCTCAGTACTGGGACCTGTATTGTTCAACCTTTATATCAATGACATTGTCAATGGATTGCAAGGGGATATTCAGTTGTTTGTGGATGATGAAAAGCTGGGAAGGGTTATCAGTAATAGTGCAGATGTGGCAGCCCTGCAAGAGGATTTGAATAAACTAGACAGATGGGCAAATAAATGGGGGGTGTCGGTTTAATGCAGCAAAATGTAAAGTCTTGAAGTTTGGGAACCATTGATGGGAGGATGCATACTCAATTGGAGGAGCTATACTGCAGGAAGTAGGGGAGACAAGAGATCTGGGGGGTGATGATTGATAGAAAACTAAAATTCAGGGAGCATATTGCAAAGGTGGTGAAGGTAACCCAGAGGATTGCTGCAATACTGAGAAAGATGCTGACCTGCAGTGATAAAAGAGTTATCCTTCCGTTGTATAAGACCCTGATCAGACCACATTTAAGACTATTGTTCTCAGGTTTGGTCCCCAGGATTTGAAGGGGATAAATTAACTGTGGAAAGGGTGCAGAGGCAGATAACAAAGATGGTTTCAGGACTGTACAATGTCAGTTACGAGGATCGACTGAGGGAATGTGGACTGTAGAGTTTGGTGAAGAAGGAGAAGTGATATGATAGAGACTTTTAAACTGTTGAGAGGCAGTTACAGGGTAGACATTGGGGAGTTCTTTCATTTGGTCGAACAACGGGAAGGAATGATGACAAGGAGCCATCCCTGGAAGTTATGAAAGGAGGTTGTGAGCAAGAGGGTGAGGAGTGGTTTCTTTGCATGGAGGGTGGTTGAACTGTGGAATGCATTGCCTGAGAGAGTGGTTAGAGAAGAACGGTCAATGGGTTCAAGGAGTGGTATGATAAACTTTGCAAACGACCTCCTACGATGAGTCTTGACTCATCGTAGGAGGTCGTTTGATAATAATAATATTATCATCTTGATAATAATAATAATTATATAGAGAAACAATATCTTCTCTATCCCTGCTTGTTAGCATGTTCTTCAAGAATCATGTAATCTGATGTGCTGTTTTGGCTTCCTTTGCAATATGCCCTCTAATCTTCAACTCCCTGTCCACAATGATACCCCCCCTCCTCTGACCTCATCGGTTTCCTGTGTTCACTTCCATCCATATGGTACACAGCTTGTGATCTATGTTAATGCATCAACTTACACTTAGCCACATTAAACTGGAATCCATTTACCTCTGCCAGTACTGCTAGTATATTTAAGTCATCCTGCCAGATCTTTACATCACCTTCAATTAGAATCGCCCTCACCTTCATGTACTATTGCTCTTCCCAGTTTTGCATCATCAGCAAACAACTGAATATTTCCAATCAAATCATTTCCTACATCATTGATGTACAAATTCCTGGACTCAGTGTGTCCTATAAACCACTCTTTGATATCTGTCCATCAGCCACCCTTTAATTAAAATCACCAGATTCATAAACATTCCTATTTCCTCCAATTTATACAACAGAGTTCTATGTGTAATCCTGTCATATGCCCTTGCAATGTCCAGCAGTATCACAGAGCAGCCATTTCCTGTATCCAATGCCATTGTCACTTTATTATAGAAAGTAAGCAAAATTACTAAGGCATTACCTAACCTTCCCAAAACCATGTTGTCCCTTATATATCATATTCCTATCATATATATTCTTTATGATATTCCTATCCACTCAGTCTTGAATTTTATCTTTCACCAATTTTCCAATACCTTAACTATCACTCCTGAGATATGATTGGCCTATAATTTGCTACTACTGTACAGGTCACTACCCTTTCTGTCTGTACCTTGTACTGTTCGTGGGCATACTGATCACCTTTTTCTTTATATTCTGTCCACAACTGTTTTCCTTTTCTGTCTGCAACACCTGCTTAATAATAGTATTCATCCATCTATCATTTATCCTTCTGGCTCTGTGTATATAGTTTGAAATTGCTTTCTTTAAAAAGAGATAAAAAGATTTATCTCTTTCCAATCTATTGCATTCTCCCAGTAGTTAGGCTTAAATTAAATAGCTTGGTCAGAAGAGCTGATAATTCCCTTACACATTCTCATAATACATGGGCTGGTGTGCAGCTAATTTCATGGCCATGTTCATGTTGAGGTTCTGCAATATTCTAAGTATTTCCATTTCTTCAACCTCTATTCTCCAATCAGTCAGTCACATCTGGCGTGGCAAACTCTTGCAAAATGATCACTCATTAATTCAACTATTTGGCTTGATTCCCCCTCCCCCATCAGTACTTTTTGCACTCATCCTTCCACAGTCATTCCTCCTTTTATTTGTCACATAACTAAAGAACTCTTTAGGATTTCATTTGTGTCATCAGAGTTTTTCTATCATAATTAGTTTGGCCTTCCTTACTGTACTGGTCAATACCCTTATGGCCTGCACCTTATACTGCTCATGGGCATGCTGATCACTTTTTCTTTATATTATGTCCACAACTTTTTCTTTCTTTGTCTACAACACCTGCTCAATGATAGTGTAACAAAGGGTGTTGTTTTCTTATACTTGTATTGTAATATCTTTATTCTCTTATATCTCTATTCTTTAGCTTTATCTTTATTCTATATTACTAATTAACTGTGCACGCTTTTCCTCTCATGACCCTTCTCACTTATTCTGGTACGTACTGTTGGATTCTGAATATATAGAGATTTAAGTAATTATTATTTGCTTCAGAATCCAACATGATCTTCCATCACAAAGGCTAGACTTGTAAATATTATTTAATGTAAACAACTTATTTTACAATTTAATATTCATATAACTACCTTTAATTTTGTCTAATATTTAATTATTTAATCAAAGATATTTAATAAAAAATTATTTAATCAAAGATATATGTATTAAAAAGACCGTATTAAATATTATTAAGCTATTTTATTTATTACTATGTTAATATTATAAGAATTTGTATTTGATATTTTGACTGTGCATTAATTGAAATGTAAATATTCTTTATTTATTCCTATTTGTAGAAGTTTAGCGTTATGCAATACCTCAATTTTATTATATTTTGTTTGGTTGTCATGGAGACATATGTAAGTGAGCAAGCACGTTTTTGGAACAGCACGTGAGGAGAAGGTTTATTGAAAAGAGTTTTTTTTAGTAAAAAGAGATCACGAGAAGAATTTAGGCGGGAAGAATGGATATAAAAAGGAAGAATGCTGAAAATATAGAGGAGAGAGAGATAGACAGATTAGAGAGTGAAAAGATAGAGATTGGCATCATTCAGTTGGAATTGGAGTATTCAGCATTCGGGAAATCAGAGTGCGATATTAGAGAGTCGGCAAGTCACTCAAGCAGCTAATTTAAGTCTACTAGTCGAGAAGCTGTTAGCTAATAAGTTGTAGAATAACAATTATAGCTACGGAAAACAGCTGAAAGACTATTAAATAGACTAGCGATACTTGGATTGAGATTTAATTTCAGGGCCGACCTTTCAAGGACATACGGAACCTTGAAGAAAAGCATGGAGTAACGAGAGAATAGTAGAGGCTGTAAAGTTGAAGTTTACCGTTAGCTGTGTTTAGAATTATAGTGCCTAGAGTTAATTGAATGCAGGAGGAATGAACAACTGTGCATATAAAACCTCAAGTTAAGAATTATTGTGTGTTGCCTTATTTCATGAGTGATCAGTAGTACTTTATGCAACAACGTTTGTTTATGTGTATTGTGACCGATGATTAATTCAGTTATTACTTAGAAGAATTATTTTAATGAGTGCCGTTTAATGTTTAAGGTGTTTACAGTTATAAAAAGTGTTTGTGTATAAGTTGATGAAGAAAGAAGATTGTTGGTAAGATTATTCCAACCATTAATATTCTTATACAGAGAAGTGTGTGAGTTTCATCCTAGAATTTCCTTATATTAACAGTAACTATTGTGGAGAATTAGCTGAAGTGTAAAATTAAAAGTGTTTGTTTGTGAAGAGGTGTTAGTGCAAATTTTATTGTATTTGGAACTTAAGGAACTGTGAGAAGACTGTATTAGAGATAACAGATTTACCAGTGTCTGAGTTTGTATGATTGAACTTATCAGAGAAGCTAAAATGTTTGTGATATCTTAATTACTGATTTGAACTTAAGTGTAAACTGTGATTCTAAATGAAATGTTTGTTTTCGTTAATCTAAAGTTGTGTTTTGCCTGAATCTCTTTTACTGCACCATTCATAAAATATTCGAACCAAAGCGGGAGAGATAAATAAGTCAAATATACTCGGCCAGTATATATAATAACAACATATAAAGGAAGGGTAGTTGAGAGTTGGTTTATCTTCAATTCTTGAACAAATTCAAATATAAAGTGGTGCAGTCTTTAAATATAAATTTTCTTTATATTTGAATTAGAAATCAACTAACAACTTATCAATTAGTTAAGAACATCGTAATAGTAATCATGTCGGATCCAAAGATTGAGAAGAATAATATAATAATAGATTGAGAAGAAGTGGGATCCAACAGTACTAAGTTTATCCACCTTCCGTATTTACTAGTCGTATGCCTAACACATTTATTTGTAAGACTGCGCCATCAGTATTATTTATTATAGGCAGAAGACTAAGTAATACATCTGGTAGATTTCTCTCTCTCACTAGCATGAGTTCCTTCAACAAAGTTTATATATATAGTCATGGTTCTCTAAGTACTTAAACTGCACTTTTATTACCTTAGTTGTTTCCAGCTCACAAGTCCGATTTATTTAGGAACAGTGCAGTTGTAAAATAAAGATCAAGAAGCACTCTATTGGCATCTAAATAAAACACATTTATTTACAATAAATATAAAGTACATAAATAAAGTGACAGGGAGGTTACTCTCTCTACTTGTCCTTTAGACTTGAGCATAAAGTAGAACCCTTTTACTTCAACACTAAATAATCTCTTTAACTCTAAAACTTATTTACTCTCTGCTTACAAATTCAACTTATTAAACTTCTAGTTTACTCGCAAAGAAGTTAGTTTTTACAAATTAGATGTCAATTGACTCTCTTATGGACACTTCTTATTACTATTAAACTAATTCTTAACAGTCCATATACAACATATCTCCCAGATTATAAGAGAAAATATACAAAGGGAAGTAACTTAAGAATGTGCAATACAGAGGTTCTGTATCGTACATTCAGTCAATAGTTTTTTACTAAAGTCTTTATGGCTTTTCTTTCTTTCAACTTGAGTTTTAGGCTTCCTTCAGGAGTATCTTGCTACAGCGGTATCACTTCAGGATATTAGCGGGCTTTTGGTCTGCAATCTGTGGTACTCATATAGCACATACAAGAGGTTTCAGTACATGGGCAAATTCTCCTCTGGATCCTTATTTCAGGAACTTCTGCTTCTAATTGCCGCCACTTCTGCTACTAATCGCCAATGACTGATCTGGTTCTCTTTGGTAACAGCGTTTTGCATTTTGCTCTCTCGGCTCTCCTCTTTGTAACTGGGGCCTTGCCTCTCCTCGTTCTCTGCCACCACTGCTCTGGTTCAGACTATGCTTATGGTCTGAAGTTCACCTCCTCTGGTTCCGACTTCTGATGACTCTCTGCTGTTGACTGGAAACATCTTATGCTCAGCTCAGTCTCCTTTTATTTTGCGATCTCAAGTCCACTTTACCCTTAGTGCAAGGGTAAGGTTTACTACCCTTGCACTAAGGATAGTAAACCCCAAAGAATTCGGCATGACTCTTTCATCTTCTTTTAAGTTTAACCTGTTCTTTGTTCATCTCCATGCACTCTTTTGATCGTAAGTTGCAGCCAGCGGAAAGTTGTCTGAACCTTTTAGACTGACTTTGGAGGTGTTTATGTGCAGAGCTTGTAAGCACATTCTTATACATAAAAGTCGTAAACAACCTTTCTTATGCCCTCATAGAGCGCTATTAGACAACGTTCTGGCAGCAACACATTGCCTTTATATTTAACACTCTAAAATATTCTTGTTAAAGGAGTATATACAGTTAATTTCCAAAGGGTTATTTACAATAATATCTAGCACAAAACATACAAAGACAAACAAGGTTAATTTTACAATATTCTCATGGGACTCTACCTATGTAAAAAATCGATGTAAAGCGCTTTGGTATTTTTAAGTTACATTGGGTTTTTACAATAGTATTCATCTATCCAACTGCTACCTGATTTATCCTTCTCACTCTGGGTATACAGTTTGATACTGCTTTCTTCAAACACTCTATGACCACAGCCCATACACAACCAACATCTCTTTCCTCCAAATTCTTATGCTATGGCACTGCTGAAAGTTGACTTCTCAGCTTGTAATTCTACATATATTCATTCTGAACAGAAAATTCTGAATATCTTGCCTCCCTTATCAAGACTATATGATCACATTCCCCAAATGGAGGCAGCACAGTAGATTGGTTATCGTTAAGTTCTCTGATGCTAACCACATCCATCACTCTCAATCCTCATGTCCACTCCATTACATGCTGTTTCAGGTAATTATATATCTCAGGCTGTAAAAATTCTGTTTCTGTCCTTCTCTGTAACCATTCCTCCCAACCTATGTCCCCATAGCTGAAATCCCCCACAATAATTACTTGACCTACACTCATTGTGCTAATTTAATAATGCATGTCATATGCATTCTTCCTTATACTCCTGGATTATAGCAGCAACCAATTATATATTTCATCCTGTTGGCCTCTAACTCTCACCAGGTAGTCTCAAATGAATTGCCCTCTGTATCCCATCCTCCTGATGTACTTTTACTCTGTTTGGTTTCAGTTCTTCTGCTATTATTAGTAAAACCCCTCCATCCTGTTCCTTATGTCAATCTCTGAAGATACTATATCCTTTGCATTCTATTCCTAATTGAGCTAACCAATAGCATTGGTTAGCTAACCAATGCCAAAAACTTCTCACTGTCATTTTTAAGACTTCTGGTATTAGTATTCATAATATGGAATATCCCATTCATCCCACAATCTCCATTACACCTTCTATTGCTTAGCCTACTGAAGTTAAGAACCAGGGGAGCTATACTCAGCATCATGTGACTACTCTCCAACTTACTAAACTGTAGGTTGCCTGGGGTCATGTTCACCTGCTCCCCCCCCCTCCCCAAATCATTCTGGTTTCCCTGACTTGGCACATACTCATTGAACAACACATTTATAAGGCTTCTGATCCCAAATCCATTCAAATGTAAGCCATCACCTGATATAAATCCTTCCTTCCATCAAACTCACTCCACATCTGCAAACTCAACACTATTATTTAAATCACTTTACATTCCCATGGGCAACTCTCCCTCATCAATTAAAAATTCTCTTCACTTTAAAACATTAATAATAAAAAAATTTGACCTTGACAAATTCTAACATCATGTTCAGTTTTGATATTGCTTCACTACTCATAATGTACTTTTGACAAGTCACCTTGACTTCATTAAGCTATCTCCTCCTTTCCTTTTCCTGACATAACTGAATTATTCCGATTCACCATGTATTCAGGTTATTTCGTATGGAAAAGGAAAAATATATAAACAGCAATGTATTCCCCCCCCCCAATAGTGCTAACGTCCCTATGGAACATTTTGAAAACTAAGCCCTTAACACAGCCATACTTAAATCAATAATTCTGCTGACTGATATTTATGATGTTTCCTATTTGGCCTCGTGGTCCAGCTACACTGGATAAGTTTTATCATAGCATCCTCAAAACACTTACTCACAGAGCCAATGCTTTTTGTTCGAATGACACAGCCCTTGAAACTGATCTCAAGGACCTTCACAACACGTTTTGGATAATGGTTACGGACTGTAAAATAGACAAAATACTGCATGCATTCCCCCTATCATTTCTCTTGCAACCAACACACAGGATCACAGCAAAACCATTCCCATCCATTATATTAAGGATACATCAGAAAAAATAACCAAAGTTCTTTACAGAGATGATCTCCATGCCACTTTCAAACCTTTGAAACATTGTGTCTGCAGTTTAGCCTACTTTGGACAGATTGGAAGATCAGTTATCATCTGCCTTAAGGAACACAAAAATTACATCTGAGTTCATCTGTATGGCAAGTTGTGATTGACAAATCATGCTCTGAATACTCCTTCCCACAGGATTAGATGGAGGGAAATATCGATATTACATAGAAGGCATTACAAGTCTGAGAGACTATTTTTAGAATTGCATTAATTTGCCAAAGATATGGAAGACTGTCATTTGAAACCTGATAGCTTGACTTCCCCAAATTAACTTTATGGCTGACCCATAGAGGGGTGCCATATAAGGACATTAGTTCTGTTTTGGTTGCAATTTGAATTGTTTTCCACAGTTATTTAGTTCAGTGCCCTGTGCTTGTCACAGTTATAATTGTGCTCTGAGGATGCCAGGTAGAAAACCAGTGAAATATTAGTAAGTTTAATAAATGTATTTTTTCCTATCTGGGCATTGTTTACACCAGGGTTTCCCAAGCTGTGTTCAGCAGAAAGTGAATGTGTTCCATGAAAAATTATCAAAATTAACATGAGCCTGAAATGGTTTTAAATGCTGCAAGAAGTTCAAACATGTTTGAAAATCAGGCACTCCTCAATTTGCATGTGGATTGTGCTATTAAGGCCAGTGTGCGCTGGCCTCGGCAGCTGCTCGCAGTTGTCAACACCTCCGAGTGCGAATGAAGTATGCAGGTATCTATTCTAGGAAACGTGCAGTCACAAGCAAGGTCAATGTGATGCACTGTGGCCTGGCATGCCTGTAGTGTGCACTCTCGCAATTTTGTGATGCGAAACAGTCTGCTTTGGCGATAGTGTGCGCTGTCGCAATTTTGTGATGCGATACAGTCTGCTTCGGCGATAATGTGCGCTTAGCTTTACATTGAATACGAGACCAATGATACTCGACTCTAAACAAGGTGTTCCGTTAAAATTTCAGGAATTGTGAAGTGTTCCATCATAGGAAAAATTTGGGAAATGCTGGTTTACACTATTATTTATTTATTCGTATGGCATGAATAACAAAACATGCAGTACAATACACTGTCACTTTAAAAACATATAAAATTAAAAGTCAAACGTCATTTTAAAAACCAATAAAATTAAATGGTTACATCCATATTGGTCAGATAGTTCATAGTTTCGGGTGTAGCACTTAAAAAGTTCAATTTGTCTCCTGAATATGCTCTGAGATAACACTGAGTCACAATATGGTCCACAGTTTGTCTTTGAGCTCCACAATCACAATGCGGGGATGGTCGTTTACCCCATTTAAAAAGCATGTCAGAACATACACCATGACCAGTTCGTATTCTATTAAGCTGAGTCCAGGATTTTCATGGGAGGTGTGAGCAAGCATCAAAACTTTCTTGTAATTCTTTGAGAGAAAATTTTGTGATGTCATCTGTCTGGCTCTCTCTCACTGTTCTTGTCACTTTTGCTTCAGGTCAAAGTTAGATTGTAGTAGTAGTTGGGCTAATTGTAGTGGTGGATGTCTTGATTTCAATCATCGTACACTTAAGTCTGGGAGATCTAAATGTATTGGGAGGGCTGTGTTCTCCAAGATTTTCTTATACTCCTGTAAGAGAGCCTTAGTCCTGCGCAGATTCGGTGGAACAATGTTGCTAAGAGCCAAAAGCTTGCGCGGGCGTTGATTTAATTGTGCCTGAAATCAGTCTCATTGTATTATTCAGTTGGCTATCAACAAGTTTAACATGTGTGCTATTTAGCCACACTGGTGAGCAATATTCAGCAAGAGAGAAAACTAGACCAAGAGCTGTAATCTGCAGATTATCAGCTGTTGCTCCCTATGTCGTGCCTATTAGTTTTTTATTATGTTGTTACAGGTTCTTAACTTAGCAGAAATGTTTGTCAGGTGTTGCTTGTAAGAGAGTGTGCGGTCCAGGGTCAAGCCCAAGTATTTTGGAAACTTATTGTGTTGTAGTAAACATTCTTCAAAGAAGATATATAAAGTGCTGTGATTATTAAGGTGAAAGCTTGATACTTCTGTTTTGTCTGGATTGAGCTGGAGCCTCCATTTATTGTAATATTCACCTATTGTTTTCAGATCTTTTGTATGTCTTCAGCCTGACTCATGTTTTTGTGTCGAATGGCAATTACAGTGTCATCAGCATAACAGAACTTGCGTGAGATGGTAGCAGGCAAGTCATATGTGTATAGGTTATAAAGTAAGGGTGCCAATACTGACCCTTGTGGAAGACCATTATTAAGTTTTCGTTGTCGGGACATTTTATTTCCTAATATAACTTGAAAGAAACGTTCAGTGAGCATGGAGGAAATTAAGTGTGCAGTCCGTTTACATGGGACAATACTAAGAAATTTGTATATAAGACCTTCATGCCATACTGTATCATAGGCTGCTGTTAGGTCCAAGAAAACAGCTGATGTTTTTTCTTGCTTCTGAAATCCAGTTTCTATGTTAAAGTGAGCACTTGATCACAGCAGCCACGTTTTTCTCTAAAACCAGCTTGTTCAATCAGGACATGCTCCATAATTGGTATGGACAATCTGTTGTACAGAAGGCGCTCTAACATTTTATAGGTGCAACTCAATAAAGCAATAGGTCTGTAACTTTTTGCCTCCTGGGATGGTTTTCCAGGTTTAAGAATAGCAACTATTTTTGACTTCTTAAACTGGCTAGGTAGTCGATAATATATCAGAAAAGAATTCCCAGAGCCATTTTATAGTATTTGGCCAGCTATTAATCAGAAATTCAGGATGGACACCATCGAAACCTGGGGCCTTGCCTGCTTTGATATCTTTTATGACGGCTTTTACTTCATCTATAGTGAAGATTGAGGCATATTGTGAGAAAGCAGGGGCATTTGTTTTTAAAGCTCTAAGCTCTTTCTTAACTTTCTTGGTATGTTTGCGGTCCCTAGGTGCCCTTGATATATTAACGATTTGATTAGCTATTTTCTCAGGGGAGATAATTATGCTTTTTCTTTTAGGTAGATTAGTTGTGGATAGTTGTTGGAGAAGATTCCAACCTTTTCTACTTGATCGTTTGAAGTCAAAGTTTTCAATCGTATCAATCCATTTTGTTTTTCGAGATGAGGTCAGGCTATGTAGTAATTCATCTGCTATTTCGGGATCTTCACTTTTCAGGAACTCTCTGTAGAGATGTTCACTCTCTTCATTCCATCCGGGGACATAATCTTTTTTGTAACCTTCAGGGATATATTTTTTCGCAGTTGATATGATTGCTCCTACAAATTCTTGTACTCTGCAACTCTAGCAGGTATTCAATGAACACATTTATCCAATTCATTTGCAAAATTTCTCCAATTTGCTTTTTTAAAATTCCAACACGGTCGTAGAAAGCATCTTGCTATAGGTAGTGTCATATCAATTTCCAGTAACACCGGTCGATGTTGACTGTGTGGGAAGTTAGAAAGTACATATCGTCTTGCTGGTAATGGTTGCCCTTCTGTGTTTATTGAAACAAAACATAAGTCCGTATTAGACTCTGTTTGCCATGCTGATGATCTAAAGGTGTTTCTATCCTTGCCATCAAATACAAGGCGTATATTATTTATTTCTGCCCATTGAAAGAGGGTAGTGCTGCAGATGTTGTTACCACAGTACTTCCATTCTTCATGATGGCTATTAAAATCGCCAATCCATACTGTTGGATGTTGATAAGTAGGTATCATATTGTTATATTCACAACATAACAATAGTCTAGACATTGACTACTGTTATGTTGTGAATTTTCACACTCACAAGATGGGTATCGTTATCACATCTCGTTGTCAGGACAGAAGCATTTTCTATATCATTCTTGATATATGTTGCAATGCCATAATTCCGGTGGTATGTAGCACCAATCAGAGGGTAACCAGTTATTTTTCCTCTTCTATTAAGGTCGTCTTCATTTTCAGCATGTGTTTCTTGAAAATGCACAACGTCAATGTTATTTTCTTGTAGTATTTTGCAGAGATAGTCACATTTTGCTCTGTTAATTCCCTCGATATTCAGTTGACACATCTTCAGGCTAAATCCCAGTTTTTTGTCAGCATCATCAATAAAATTAGAAAAATCAGTATTGTTTGACTGCATGCCTTAGCCAGGAGAACTAAGTATTAGACTGGCTGCCAAATCGCTCTAGCTCAATTAGCGTTACCCAGGGTGCACCACGAGGAGACGAACTCTACCAGAGCTGAGATTTAAATTAAAGATCTGTCCTCTATGGACACCTGTCAACAGGTGTCCATAGAGGATGCTCCACCTAGTTAGGATTCTAGTCTTTCATCCATGTGAATTAAATACTATTTTTAGTCTTTTCATAGTGCTATTTCACTCCATTAAACTTTTAACATGAGTTTCTCTCACCACTTAAGCCTTAACACACACAGATGACAGGAAAGGCAAAATCAGATTACATTAAGAAACTATCTGAGTAGGCCAAAGGCAATCCCGAGTTTTTTCATTACATGGCAAGTAAGAGGAATGACTATGGAAGAATACACTTAATGAGTGCTGATGGTGACAAGGCAACAGAAGCAGATAAAATTGTTGAGTTACTAAGTGACTACTTTGAAAGGAATATCATGCAAGTGAGGTTAATGCTGTGACAAAGACAGAGAGATGAACTGGAGGTTTTTAGGATATGGTACAATCTCAATGTAAATACAGCAGTGGGATAGGATAGGATATCAGCTCGTGTTTTGAAAGAATGTGCAAGGGAACTGCCAATGCCCCTGACTAAGCTCTTTAAGTCTCAGCTCTGGTAGAGTTCCAAGGAAATGAAAAGAGGGCAAAAAAGTTTCCTTGCATAAGGAGCTTCTAAGACCGCAGTAGCAAATTATAGAGCAATCAGTATCTCATATGTGGTGGTAAAAGTGCTGAAAAAATTGGTCAAAAAGTGAATTCAAGAATTGATGGATAAAAATATGATACTGTATAATGGGCAACATGGCTTTGTGAAGGGTCAGTCATGCCTTAATAATTTACTAACTTTTTATAAGAGAGTAACAGCTTTGTTGGATAAAGGAAATGGCTACACAATGATTCTGCTGGATATTGCAAAGGTGTCAGACAGAATACCAGATGGAACTGTTATGCAAATTAGAACAAATGGGGATGGATATGACACTGGTTATGTTGATAAGAGGGTGTCTGCTGGGCAGATATCAGAGATTTACAGAGGAGTAGAATTCAGGAAAAAGCACTAGTGATGCATGGTTCAGTGCTAGGACCACTACTGCACATAACTGACATGGGAAATATCATGATAGGAAATTATTATTATTATTATTACTTGACACCTCCAGGAAGTCTAAAGACTCATTGAGGGAGGGCACCTACTCTACAACTCTCCGTCTCCACCGCTCAATCCACCAAATACAATGAACCGCAACTACACCAACGCCATCTACCGCCACTAGTATTTCCACAGACAATCACAAACATCCATGCCCACGGCAGTATTTAAACCTGCAGCCTTTTGGCTGGAGAGCAGATACGCTAACCACTCGGCCAACCAGGTCAGCAGTTGTTTGCTGATAATACAAAATTAGGTAGAGTCATAGTGAATTAAGGTGATGTGGAGTGCTTGCACGATGATTTAAATAAGCTGTCAGTATGGGTACAAGATAATTGGTATTAGTTTCATGTGGGAAAAGTAAAATTATGCATTTTGGGATAAACAGATTACAAGCTATGTATCACAATGATGGAACTGTACTCCAGGAAACAGATGAAGGTATGGATAGATTTAGTAGTGGTGGTGACAGACAGAGAGTTAAAGTTGAGAAGGCATATTGCTAAGGTTGCTCATAAGATTACTTAGCTACTGAAGAACATACTAACAAGCAGAGATAAAGAAGTTGTTATTCCTCTTTATAAAGCCCTGATACATCTACATCTGGATTACTGTGCTCAGGTCTGGTCTCCTAGGTTTCTTGAGGATGAGGAAGTAGTGGAGAGGATTCAGAGGTGAGTGACCAAGTTGGTGAGTAGTCTGTGGAATGTTCCCTATGAGGATAGATTGAGTGTGTATGTGTGTGTGGATTGCATCAATTAGTTGATAAGAGGGAAAGAGTGGATAAGATAAAACTTTTTAAGTTGCTTAAAGGGGGCTTATAGGATTGATGTAGGGGAAATGTTTCAGCACTTGGCTAGAAGGAACAGAACAAGAGGTCATCCCTGGAAGTTTAAAAGTAAGGTTAGTAGGGATGTGAGAACTAGATTTTTGCTTAGAGAGTAGTGAATGAATGAATGAATAGAATGGGTTACCAGTGTCAGTTGTGAGCAATTTGTCTGTTAATAGGTTCGAAGGTAGGTATGAATGATTATGTGGATAGTTAGGTCTCCCGTGATGAGTCTTCATGATGGTGGCTGTATAATAATAATAATAATAAATAATTGCTGAAGCAAAGACAAGTTTTATTTTCTGGAATAATTTTGAAGAATTATATGTACTTCACCAAAAATTTATTTAACTGATACTGAGACTGAACGCATATAAATTATCAAGGATTTTAATAGGTTTTGTACAGATTTTTTGAATTTTGTGTAGCACAATTAATAATGGAAAAATTATGGTAAGAACAAGAACCAGATGCACAGTGCAAAAATTGTGTTGTCAGCAGTGTGGATTTTACTAAGATGGTCTGTTGTCAGTATGGCATGGATGGATGTGGCAAATTTTCTTATTGAGATATTTAACAAGAGAAGTGAGGGAATGAGATTCTGCAAATAGTGTGATATTTGATAAATATGGTGACGAATGAAAATCAGGAATGAGAAATGAAGAATAAAAGAATGAAAGGTAGTGATGGGAGTAAGACTAGCCCAGGTATAACAATGATGAGTTGTGGCAGAGAGCAAAGCTCATAAATGGAATGCTAGCAGAAATGTGTGAAGAGAAAAAAGTGCAGTTTATGAATGTGTGAGATGAGTTTGAGGGCAAAGGAGCTGTATAAGAATGATGGACTGCATCTGAATGATGCAGTCCATCTGATGATGACTGCATCTGAATTCAGATGCAGTCATCTGGAAAGGCTGCTGCTGCTGGAAGAAAGTGTACTGAGTGATGAAAATAAGGTATCAGTCAAAGTCAGGGATTATGTAAAAGAGAAGGAGAGCGAACCTGGTGAGACTGATGTGATTGAGAATGGAGATAACGTGAGAACAGGAATGCAAATTGGACAGGGAAATAGGGTCGACCAGGGAGACAAAGTGTAAGGAAAGTGGATTCTGAAAGCAGTAATGAATGCATACGAGGTGTGGCTATTAAATAACAAGACTGGTTGCAAAAATGTGGTTTATTATTGCAATTGCACAACTTAATTGTCGCGCGGTTAGCCTAGTGGCTGTGCGCTTCGCAACCATATGCCTGGGGAAGGAGTGTCCTAGGTTCGATTCCCGTCCATGACGTGAGGAGCTTAAGGATCTTCCTCAGCCATAGACAAGTTAGCCGGTCTTGGGCGTGGGCAGCAGGGTTTTTTCCGCCAGTTTATCTGGGGTTTTTCATCCCGCAAGCAGGCAAACCGGCCCCGGGAACACACAGGTTACAGCCATAAATACTTATGGCAAGGAAGGCAACGGGAAACCACCTTGCTCATAATCATCTCTCCCTAGAATGGTAGCATTTAGCTACCCTCCCGTGGCCGTATGGCAGATGGGAACCAGAAGAATTGTTATCCCCTTCAACATACTCCCATCCTCTATCTATACATTTTCTACTGTTGGAAGCAGTGCTGCAAGTCATCAGGATATCTGCTTCAGTAACACTGCCGTTTTCTCTTTACTCATCCACTACAAGTCTGGCTGACAGTGGAGCTGGACTTGCAGGAGAAAATCATCACATGTGATGAGATGTGGATTTTCCAGTATGATCCAGAAACAAAGAGACAATCGATGCACTGGAAAACTCCCACGTCACCGAGAATGAAAAAAGCAAGAATGAGCAAGTCAAAACTGAAGGCAATGCAGATAATTTTTCAAAAAAATTTTTTTATATCAATGGCATGGTAATGATTGAATGGGTATCTGACCCTCTGGTACCCATTCCATTAAAATTCAGTTAACCAACATAATTATTATCTTGAGGTTCTGGCCAAGCTGAGAGAATGTGAGGAAGAAGAGACCCGATCTGTGGAAGAACAATGCTCGGATTCCTAATCAGGACAACGTTCCAGCCATTGAGAGACTTTTATACTTCCATTTCTGGTTGAATATCATCTACTTCTGCCACCTTTCCACTTTTCAGGATTTTGATGGCTTTTTCTACTTCAAGTATGGATATGTATTCCTGACTGCATGTCTGTTGAGTGTTTTTACCACTGTGCTGTCATCACTGCTTGTTTCATTTAGAAATCTTTCAAAGTAATTACTCCGTACCTCAAGGATATCTTTTTCTCCAGTTTTCATGTCCTCTTTACCATCTCTAATTCCCTTTACAGCACTCTTCATCCATTTCTGAGCTTTTTCAACAGCTTCCAGAAACTTTTGCCACCTTCCTGATATTTATTTTCTAAGTTCTTACCAAAGTCTTCTCATGACTTTTGTTTAGCTTGTTTTACAGTGTTTAGCTTTCCTACAGACCATAAGCTAACTTATTCACCAGGAACTTTCTATATGCTTTCTTCCTTTCTTTCACTGCCTTTTTAACTTCCTGTGTCCACCATGGAGTTCTGATTTTTCTATCCTTGTAGACAATCTCACCGCACACCTCTCTGACTGAATCAGTCAATGTTTTCTTCAGGGCTTGCCACTGAATCTCCAAAGGTTTGGTTCCTGTTCTGAAATCCTTTCATTTTTTCTTGAATAATGTTTGAATATTTTTGTCTAAAGCTCACATCAGTGAGTTGCTCAACTTTTATTTGCTTTAAACCTTTCTTAACTGTTCTTCTTTTCTTTATCCTGCTCAAGACTAAATGGTGATCACTTCCAATTTCAAATCCTCTGTACATTGTAATGTCCAGCACAAGTGAGAATACATCACTATCAAAAATAACATAGTCAACGAGACTTTTCTTATTTCTTGCTTCTTCTTTCACCTTGAATTTGCACATCTTTATGTTATAACATTGTGTTAGTAATAACTAGTCCATGCCCTGAGCAGAAATCCAACAAGTATTTGCCATTATTATTAGCTTTGCTCTTTTCTCCAAAATTTCCCAAAATATTTCTGTATGTCTGACAATAATTTCCTGCTCTGCTATTTAGATCCCCAACAAGGACCAACTTTTCCTTTTTCATTGTGTCAGTTGCTTTCTCTAAAGTCTCAAAAAAATTCCTCCACTTCTACCATACTTGAATCTTCTGTATGACCACAGGAACAAATAAGTCTCATTGTCAAGTGCTCCATTCTGATATTTGCCCACATCACTCTGCTTGATATTGCCTGCCATTCAAGAAGATCAGCCTCATATTTAGTGTTGAATACTATAGCTACTCCTTCTTTTCCCTGATTGCTATTGCCTCAATATAACATTTTGTATTTATTGTCACCAGTTTTTGTCTGTTTTGTTTCAGTCACCTCTATTATATCAAACTGGTAATTATCTAATTCTTCTGCTAGTTCCATTAGCAGAAGAATTGGATAAGTACCAGTCTCATCATCTTGAACCATTCAGGATTCTTATGTTATAGTATTGACCTTGAACTCAGGTGATGTTTAGTTGGGATGTGTTTCAGGTTTTTTTCCAGTAGCTGACTTTTCACTGTATGTATGTATGCTTAGTTCCCAAACCGTGGAAATTCAATGACAAATCCAGAAGAAAACATTGACTGATTCAGCAGAGAGGCATGTAAAGTTACCTGTAAGGTTAGAAAAATCAGAACTCCATGGTAAACTCAGGAAATTAAACAGGCAGTGAAGGAAAAGAAGAAACAATATCAAAAGTTACTGGCAAGTAAGTCAGCCTGTGCACTTTGAGAATAGAGAGAAAAATGTAAGAAAGTGAAGAATTGTGTAAAACTAGGTGAACAAAAGTGCTGGGAAGACTATGGCAAGAACATAGAAAATAAATTCTGGAAACGTGAAAAATCTTAGAAATGGAGGAAAGAGTGCTATAAAAGGAATCAGAGATGATAAAGGTAACATGAAAACTGAAGATAAAGATATTCTTGATGTGTGGAGTAACTACTTTGAAAGACTGCTAAATGAAACAAGCAGTGTCAGCATGATGGTAGAAAATCCCCAACAGGAATACATATTCATACTTAAAGTAGAAAAAGTCATCAAAAACATGAAATGTAGAAAGGTAGCAGGAGTAGATGAAATTATTACTATTAAGGCCTCTATGGAGTCAAAAGACTCATCATGGGAGGTCCTTCAAACACAGTCTATCATACCACTTCTTGAACTCATTGACCATTCTTGCTCTCACCACTCTATTATTATTATTATTATTGTTCCGGGAAACTCCAAGGAGTCGACAGACTCATCGAGGGAGGCCCTAACATCATGTCAAGAACAACTATACAACATTCACACAGTATCTATCATACCTTGCCTTGAACTCATTCACGGTCGTAGCACCCACAACAGACTCTGGAAGCTTATTCCACTCATTTACCTCTCTCCAAGTAAAGAACCTAGCTCTAACACCCTTGTCAACTACGCTCTTGCCCAGCTTCCATGCATGGCCCCTAGTCCTCCCACCACCAGTCATATTTTCAAAAATATCTTCTGGATCAATCTTATAAAAACCCTTCAGTAATTTGAATGTCTCAATCATATCACCCCTCCTTCGCCTATCGTCCAATTTCTGCAACCCACAAAACTTCAACCTATTCTCATAAGGTTCATTCCACAGACCTGCTATCATCTTGGTCACTCGTCTCTGGACCCTCTCCACTTCCTCCCCATCACAAAGAAACCCTGGTGCCCATAACTGGGCACAGAAGTCCAGATGGGGTCTTATCAAGGCTCGATACAGAGGAACAACAACTTGTTCGTCTCTACATGTTAAAGTATTTTTCAGAAGCCAAGTGATTTGGTGAGCTGTTTTAGTTACTTTTGCAATGTGCCCCCTAAACTTCAACTCCCTATCCACCAACACTCCCAAATCCCTGGCCTCATCAATCTCCTGGAGTATGGTTCCACCAATGCGATATACTGCTGCTATTCTTTTCACCCCAAAGTGCATAACCTTACACTTTGCCACATTAAATTGACATCCATTTTTCCTAGCCCAGTCCTCCAAACTATCCAAATCATCCTGTAAAATTTTGACATCCTGTGCACTCACAATTGCTCTACCCAACTTTGCATCATCAGCAAACAAGTGAACACTTCCTCTCAGATCCTTTCCAATATCATTGATGAACAAATTGAAAAGCAGTGGTCCAAGAACAGAGCTCTGTGGCACTCCACTAGTCACAAGACGTCTTTTAGACTCCACTCCTGAATAAACCACTCTTTGATATCTCTCCTCCAACCACCCTCCTATCCATCTCACTAACCCTATATCTATATCCATCTGCTCCAGTTTACTGATTAGGGTACCATGTGGTATCCTATCAAAGGCCTTCGCAAGGTCCAGTAGTATCACTGTAAACCCATTACCCCTATCCAGTTCAGCCATCACTGTGTTATAAAACGTGAGCAAGTTACTGAGGCATGATCTACCCTTCACAAAACCATGTTGTCCCCCATACAATATCCCATTTTCATCTATCCAATCCTGTATTCTTTTCTTGACTAATTTCTCTAAGACCTTGACAATGATTCCTGATATGCTAATCGGTCGGTAATTTACAACAGCAGTCTTGGAACCACCTTTATGCAGTGGAACTATTTTTCCCTCTTTCCACCCGCTCGGGACTAACCCAGACCCGAGACTCAAATTAAACAAAATGGTCAAGGGTACTGACAATTCTTTAGCTGCTTCTCGTACAACACGAGCTTTGTATACCATCCAATCCCACAGATGTATTGACATTGAGGTTATGCAATAGACTACTCACCTCCACTTCATTAACCACAATTCCCGTATAATCTACTGGTTTATTCGTTACTGCAATGTCACCACCTGGATGATATACTCTTGCAAAGTGCTCACTCAGTAACTCAACTATCTCAACTGATTCAGTTACCTCCCTACCATCGGCATTCTTTAAAATCAATCTGCCATGTACATTTTTCCTTTAACTTGCTACATATCTAAAAAACTGTTTAGGATTCTCTTTAGCCTGCATGGCCAATGTTCTTTCGTAATCCTTTTTTGCTTTTCTTACCACACTCGTCACCCTTTTGGCCTGCGCTTTATACAGTTCATGTGCCTGCCGGTCACCCTTCTCCTTAAATTCCCTCCATAGTTGTTTCTTTTTTTGCAGCTCAAGCTTAATGGTGTTATTCATCCATTTAACCCCTACTTGATTTATTATTCGGACTCTAGGTATACAGTCAGCCATTGCTTCATGCAAGCACTTCTTAACTACCTCCCATGCACTATCAACTTCTAGTCCTTGCAGTTGTACATGCCATGGCACTGAACCAATCAAACTCCTAAGCTTGTCATACTTTCCAGCCCGATAATTCCACATGTACCCTGTCTTAATTGAAAATTCTACACCTTTAGCCACCTCCCAAGTTAAGACCCTATGATCACTCTCACCGATTGGTGGCAATGTGGTCATATTTGTTACAGCCAAATCCTCAGATGTAATTACTAGGTCAAGCACTCTCTGACCCCTAGTATTTTCCATTACATGCTGTCGCAGATAGTTATCCCTTAATAACCGCATAAAATCCAGTTCCTTCCTTCCGTGTGTCCTCTCCTCACTCCAATCAATGCGACCATAGTTGAAATCTCCCATAATAATCACCTTCCTTCCACCCATTTCTTCTATTTGCTTGTGCATACTGTCACCACCATCTTTTCCATCACCTGGTCTATAGCAGCACCCAATTGTATATTTAGTTCTGCTAGCCACAATCTCACACCAAATGGCCTCAAATGTGCTCTTTTCTCTATCCTGCAATTCAACTTCTATTCTCCTTGGCTGGAGCTCATCAGCTATCATCAACAATACTCCTCCCCCCATTTTATTCTCTCTGTCATTCCTGAACACACTATACCCATCACATTCAATCCCACTAGTTATATCATCTACAGTCAGCCATGTTTCACTAATACCTATAACCTGTGGTCTGGAAGTGCCAACCATGGCCAAAAACTCTTCCTTCTTGTTCCTAATACTCCTAGTATTAGTGTACATGAATTTAAGACCCCCCATTAGCCCCAACCCTACCTTGATGCCTTATATTAACTATCCCACTCAGATTTGTTGTCCTTATTTGCTCTGGCATATTATATTCATTCTTACATTCAACTGCCTCCATAAGGACTGTATATCTACCCCCCCCCCTTACCAAATCTAGTTTCCCTGAATTTGCACATCCACTACATTCAGCAACACTTTCTCAAGTCTTCTTACACCGTAACCATTCAAATGCAAGCCATCCATCTTATATAGATCCTTTCGCCCATCAAACTCACTCCACACATCCACAAATTCCACACCACTCGTCATACATAACCCACGCATAAAGTCATTCGCAATTATGGCCCTCCTTTTAAACATTTCACAGTCATACCGTGGCAAAAGACTAATCATTCTAACTCTCTCACTCTTTTCATTTGCTACCTCAAACAATTCATTCAGGTCTTCTATCATTTCCATTTTATCTCCTTTCAAATCATTCGTACCTGCCACAACAATAATTTCTTTCACCCTTTCCTTTTGCTCTCTAATTGACTCAGTTACGTCCTTTATGGTCGCACCAGGTTGGTACAATTTTGTCAAATCCTCTACTAACACACCTCGTACTAACGAGTCTCCATACAGCACTCTATCCTTCATTTTGTTCATGTTCACATTCATATGTCTATTTTTCCTGTCATACCTTTTATTACTGGTTGGTTCATTCAGTCTACTTTTGTTCATGCACTCTAGCTGCTGTTTTGCTCTTTCTATCGCACTATTCAACAACGCGATCTCACTCAATGCATCTATCTCATCTTTTTTATTCTCTGAGAAACCATTTATACTATCATTCACACTCTCACAATTTTCATGTACAACCTTGCCGTTTCTTGTCATATCCCTATTTCCTTCATTCTGAAGGTTGACAAAAATATCACACTCATGATCCGAAATACACTTCAATTCCTCATTCTCCCTACATTTTCTACACACATTCAATCCTTTATTATCATCTAACCACACTCCGACCGCACTCCGCAAAGCGTACATTTCATAGCTAGTACACTGACTCATTTCTTTTATAGTACCGTTCTTTGATAAGGATGGCGAACCTTCATTACTGGCCGCCATTTTCCTTCGCATAGGTGCCATACTTATTTGCAACGTGTTTTGTCAAATTATACGTTATAACACACCAAAAACAGACGCACTAAAATACGCAAGGCAAACAAAACAAAACTACACAATATTAAGTAATTTGTATCGATAACTGAAAATGATACTTATCTTATCTGGAGCTTGCACGAACACTACACATTACGAATTCATCTAGCGGCAACTTCTCGACATAGATTATGTTATAAAACACTTTAGTACACTAACCACGCTAATAAAGCTCCAATAATATACCAAAATTGCACACTTAAGTCCATTACATTGAATCCAAAACATCAATAAATCAACAAAAATCACAAATCTCTCAGGAGCTCTCCGATAGCACGTCCGTTCACCAGCTAGCCTGTGAACGGACGTGCATCAGGCTAGCTGGTGAACTATCAGGCAATGCATTCAACGGTTCAACCACCCCTCCATTCAAAGAAACAACTTCTCACCCTCTTGCTCGCAGTTTCCTATCATAACTTCCAGGGATGGCTCATTGTCATTGCTCCTTCCCACTGTTCCACCAAGCAAAAGAACTCCCCAGTGTCAACCCTGTAACTACCTCTTAATAGTTTAAAAGTCTCAATCATATCTTTGTTATCTGCCTCTGTACCCTTTCCACAGTTAATTTATCCCCTTCAAATCCTGGGGACCAAATTTGAGAACAATAGTCTAAGTGTGGTCTGATCAGGGTCATATACAATGGAATAATAACTCTTTTATCTCTGCAGGTCAGCATCCTTTTCAGTATTGCACCAATCCTCTGGGTTACCTTCTCCACCTTTGCAATATATTACCTGAATTTCAGTTTTCTATCAATCATCAACCCAAGATCTCACCTCCACTACAGCTCCTCCAATCGAATATGCAGCCTCCCATCGACATATCTCAAACTTCAAGACTTTACATTTTGTTGCATTAAACCAAAATCCCCATCTGTCTATTTTATTCAAAAAATCCTCTTGCAGGGCTGCCACATCTGCACTATTACTAATAACCCTTCCCAGCTTCACATCATCTGCAAACAACTGAATATTCCCCCTGCAATCCATTGACAATGTCAATGATATAAAGGTTAAACAATACAGGTCCCAGTACTGAGCCCTGTGGGACCCCACTTGTAATCTTCTCCCTCCTTGATATTGCCCCACCATACACAACTCTCTGATACCTATCAGACAGCCAATCCTGAATCCAGTTGACTAACCCAACATCTAAACCCATGTGCTGCAACTTAAATATCAGCTTATCATGTAGCACCCTGTCAAATGCCTTTGCAAAATCCAAAAAAATGGCAGTATATACCTTTCCCTCATCAACTGCTTTTGTCACTTTATTATAAAAGGCAATCATATTACTAAAGCAAGAGCACCCTTTATATCACCTTCCATCAACCACGTCTCAGAGATCCCAATAATCTTTGGCCAGGCTGATGCTATCAATGCCATCAATTCATCTCCTTTATTTCAGATACCCCTGGTATTAGTATAAAGCATAAAAATGTCACTGCTTCTATACCTATTATTATCTCCTCCAGACTCCACCTCCACTGGACTCAGTGTTACCCGATGTCATCACCCTTCCCCCAAGCACTCATTCCCACAAGAAGCCATCTCTGCTACCATCTGCCCTGGGAACTGTAGTTTCCATGCATTGACACACCGACTCATTCAGAAAAGAGCAATCTCTGCAGATGCCTAAGTCCTTCCTCATTCAAATGTAAGAGGTATCTCGCATACAGTTCCTTTCTGTCCTCCACGCATCCACATATTCCAATTCTCTCTTCTGACACATTCTGGCTATTATGCTATTCATCATTACTGTTCTTCTGCAGCTCGTCATTATCATACCTGAGTAACACACACACTATCTTTCCTCTCTGCGTTTTCTTTTGTACAACCTCAAGCATGAATCTCAGATCTCTCGCCACCTGATTTACACTGCCTCTCAAGTCATTCGTACCCACCATCACAGTGATCTCATCCACTCTTTCACCTCGCTTAGTTGCCCATAGCCACACTTTCTATTGTTCCTCCAGGCAAACACTCCTCTGGCATCCTATCTTGCACACTACGGATCATCAAGGCTCCATACATCACCTCTTATCACTCTGTTCTTTGATTGCTCACTTGCATCACCCTCTCCCCTCCAAACCCTTCTGTGTTCCCTTACTTACCTGCTGTCCTGGCATCACTCTATCCCTGGTTCCAGCACTCCCTCGCACTCTTCTCATTCCCTCTCTCTGACTGTTTTTTCCATTCTCTCCTCTATCATTGCCATAACTCTCACTCTCACTCCTACTGTGATTCACCTTGCATTCATCTCTTCCATTCGCCTAATCTCATCTTTCATACTTCTCATCTCATTCCTGAGACATTCCACATCCTCTTTCAGCTCATCTATCTCTCTCTCTGCTACTCTTGCTCACCATTCATCTTCCCAATCAAGACCATCTCCAAAAACTTCACAAGCATTCATGCCTTCCCCACTCTTATTTTTTCATTCATATTTCGCTCGTTATTCTCACCTCTATCATACTACTCATCTCTCTAGGTTGAGATTCTGCCACCCCTGATGCAACAAGGTTGGTTATTGTAATGTCTAACTCACTACATTCCTCCCATTGCCTACATTTTGTGCATATATGCACTCCTCCTTCTTTCACTTGCCACATATCCAACTGCCAGGACACATACACACATACATACCACAAGCACCGCATGCCACAAAATCCTGAAGTATGTTACGCAAAATATAGTCCTTAAATAAGGGAGGACTTGGTGACATGCCATTTGTAATTGGAGCTTCAGCTGCCATCATCATTTAAATAGTGCTGAGGAACTACTATAACTAAACGCTAAATACTATACTATGTTATACACTCTACTGTAAGCTAATTTACTTACGGATACTATAAGTATAAACTATATTTAACTATACTAAATAACGAAACTTATCTTCTTCTTCTCTTCCACCGGAGATGCATCCGGCACTGACCTCGCCTTCTCAGTAACCGAAAAATAACACCATATAAACAACAACTACACTAAAAATGCAGCACCACTAAAGAACACTTGTATTACTGAAAAAAAAAGTAGCACAATTCACAACAGAAGTCACACTCAACACCGTTTAAAAACACTTTTTTTTTTTTAGCACAACCCCAAATCTACCACCATGTTTTTCAGCGATTCTAGCGCCACAATAGTTGAGAAATCTTGGGAATATAACAGGGATCTGTATTTAAGATTTGTTGATATGGAAAAGGCATATGACAAGGTGTCTGCACGGTTAGCCTAGTGGCTTTGTGCTTCGCAACCATATGCCTGGGGAAGGAGTGTCCTAGGTTCGATTCCCATCACCGACGTGAGGAGCTTAAGGATCTTCCTCAGCCATAGCCAAATTAGCCGGTCTTGGGCGTGGACGGCAGGGTTTTTCCCGCCAGTTTATTTGGGGTTTTTCATTCCGCAAGGAGGCAAACTGGCCCCGTGAACACAGGGATACAGCCAAGAATACTTTGAGGTGTAGGAGTGCCCATTCTATCCTTGTATTTCGGTTACAAAATCCAAGCATGCTTGGAAGGTTGTGGGCCTTAAAGGCCTGTTAAAGCCATTGGGATAGATATGACAAGGTGCCAAAAGGAACACTCTTCAAAATGACACAGTTATAGGGTGTAAATTTGGCCAGAAATGTTCAATTATGGAGATATCAAAGTTTTACAGTGGCTGCATTGCATAATTCAGAAGGCCTGGTCAGAGGGTGAAATTCCAGATGATTGGAGCAGAACTCTCATAGTACCCATCTATAAAAAGAGAAATAAAACTGAATGTGAGAATCACAGAAGTAATTCTGTATTGAGTGTTCCTGGTAAGATTTATGCAAGTTTACTTGAGAAATGGCTAAGTAAAATTGTGGAAGGGAACTTGCTGAAGAACAAGCTGGATTCAGACCAAATAGAGGTTTTTGAGATCAGAATTTCACTTTAAGACAAACAGTTAAGAAATCTTCAGAATATAACAAGGATCTGTATTTAAAATTTGTTGATATATAAAAGGATATAACAAGGTGCCAAAAGGAATGCTCTTCAAAATGCTACAGTTATGGGGTGTAAATTGGACACATTTCAAGCACTACATAGTCTCTATTGAAACTGTAAGTCAGCAATTAAAACTGAAGGAGCTACAGGAAGATGGTTTGATGTTAGATCAGGTGTGTGACAAGGGTGCACATTATCTCCACTGTTATTCATTATCTATATGGATCACATTGTGAAGGATAGTGGTATTAAATATGATATTAAAATTGGCTATGTTAATCTTAGCTCTACTTTATGTAGTTGGTGTTATATTTCTGAATAAATTCAGTACAAGTCTGCAAGATTCCCTGACTAAATTGAATAACTGTTATAATAAATGTGGTATGAAATTAACAATAAAAAAACAAATATAATGAAAACAGGCAGAAACATCGAAAACATCAACTGCATCCTGAATGGTGAATCTATAGAAGTAAAAGATTTCAGATTTAGGCACAATTTTTAGTAAAGATGGAAAATCATATATGGAAATAGACAACAGAATTAGTAAAGTTGGTATGATAGGAAGTCAGCTGAATAAATTTATATGGAATAAGAAAGAAATTAGTCAAAACCCTAAATTAGCTGTATACAAGACAGTGCTCTTGTATATATACAGCTAATTAATTTATGGATCAGAGAGCTGGGTTAGAAATAAAACATTTGATCAAAGACTGAAGAGCGCAGATATGCAAGTTCTGAGAAAGATGAATGGAGTAAACTGATTGCATCACTAGCAGTATCACATTAAAAATTAGGATATTAGAAAATAACTTGCCATTGTTGGCATTCAGGAATGTGTTAATACAGCTAATCGCAGGTGGTGTGGTCATTTAAACAGAATGGGAAAGGAAAGATTTGCAAAAGAAGTGTTCTTTGTCAGGTTGGCAGGAAGACCAAGAGGAAGATAGATTGATACAGCAAAAAAGCACCTCAAAAGACAGAAATGTAAGAGCTGATAATATTGGAGTACTGACAGATAACAGATTAATTTGGAGGAAAATTGTTAATCATAAGTGTAATGGTGTAACATTTTCATGTAGTACTATCACAATTACCCCATCTGAGGGTGAATATCAGGAATTTAATGATGATGAGAGTTTTTTTTTTCTTAGTAGGTGATTTTATTTTAGTTATTCTAAGAAGAATTTTTGATTTTTTTTCACACTCTCTTAATCTAGCCAGATGTGCCACTGTCATGTCACTACAGGCTCATTATTATTATTATTATTATTCAGGCCTCCATGGAGTCGAAAGACTAATCATGGGAGGTCCTTTCTAAGAAACACAAGTCTATCAAGACTCATCGAGAGAGGTCCCTCCTAGGGAACATAAAGTCTATCATACCACTCCTTAAACGCATTGACCGTTCTCGCTCTCACCACTCTATCAGGCAATGCATTCCATGGTTCAACCACCTTCCATGCAAAGAAACTACTCCTCACCCTCTTTCTCACAGTTTCCTTTCGCAACTTCCAGGGATGGCTCCTTGTCATGACTCCTTCTCGTAGTTCAACCAAGTGAAAGAACTCCCCAGTGTTAACCCTGTAACCACCTCTCAACAGTTTAAAAGTATCAATCATATCACCTCTCCTTCTTCTATCCACCAAACTCTGCAGTACACACTTCCTCAGCCGATCCTAACAACTAACATTGTACAGGCTTGACACCATCTTTTTTATCTGCCTTTGTACCCTTTCCACAGTTAATTTATCCCCTTCAAATCCTGGGAACCAAATCTGAGAACGATAGTCCAAGTGTGGTCTGATCAGAGTCTTATACAACGGAATGATAACCATTTCATCTCTGCAGGTCAGTGTCATGACAGAAGACACATCGATGTGTCTTCTCATTATTGCAGCAATCCTCTGTGTTACCTTCACTACCTTTGCAATATGTCCCCTAAATTTCAGGTTTCTATCAATCATCAACCCCAGATCTCGTCTCCCCCTACTTCCTCCAGTTTAACTCCTCCCATAGAGTATGCAGCATCCCATCGATGTGTCCCAAATGCAGCACAGATCGAAATAATTTTTGAAGATAAGTATTTCATACTCCAAGACTATGTCTATATATTTGCATACTTTGAGTTGATGAATCACTAGGCAAAGAGTTTAGTTATTGTGGTCAGGCCAAATTTGACAGCATGTAGGTTAATGCACAGGTAACAAGTATGCTGAATGTTGAATATGTGATCAGAGAAAAGAATGAGGTCATCGATATACAGTATTGAGAATTACAACCATAATTTCGGAATCTGAATTATTGATCTTGATTTAACATGACATAGAAACTTGCCATCACAACAAGGATTCAAACACTGAAAATTTGAGTTAACCGTTTTACTAGTGTGAAATGTCATTAATGATGAGAATTGTTGTCGCAGTGAACAGTGATTTCCATATGTGCAGTCCAAATGCACCTTTGGCTTCTTGAGGCAAATGCAGAGACTTGCTTAATAGTATGTAGGTATGGGTCAAAGCATGAAATGATTTAGCAACTTCAAGAAAATACTGTGTAGTCATGTATACAGAGTGTTTTGTTGAACTGTTGACACAATCGACATTCAGGAAAGTGAATATGAAAGACAATACAGACATTGAGCAGCTATCTAAAGAGAGAGAGAACATATATCAATAACTGAGGATTGATACCCAATTAGACTGCTGGCCAAGTTCAAAAAAAAAAGAAAAAAAAGTCAAACGTGTCTCACTGGAAGATAGATGACAAACACAAATCTGGTTCAGTAACAGCATTAAATTTTCTTCATATTTGAACATGAGCTTTATGAATGAAAGATCAAATTGAAAACACTAGATCCTCTCAACCAACTTCACTTGATGAACAAGTGTGTACAGCTTACTGAGACCATGCAAAATAGATCTGCTGTCAATGGCAAGTAATTGCTAAACTGTAAAATCAAACTTATAAGCCTGGAAACTGCTGGAAATGTAAATAACTGTCATAAGCTGCACATACTGTCCTTCATAAAACAATTAGTTGAAGGCACGTGGTGTTTTCAATTAATCCTTCATTTATAAAGCTTATATTCAAATATAAAGAGATTTCATGCTTTTTACTTTCTTTACTCAGTCAGATTTGTAGAGATTGTCATCTGTCCTCCAATGAAACATTGGGTATCATTCCTCGATTATGCAGAGATATATTCTTTCTCTTTAGATAGCTGCAGGATGTCTGTAATGCTTTTTATATTCATTTTTTGAATGTCAAATATGTCGGTGGTTCAACAAACTCTCTCTCTGTGTGTGTGTGTGTGCTTCAAGAGGCAAAGGTGCATTTGGACTGCATATATTGAAGTCAGTGTTCACTGCTACAACTCTGATCATTAATGTTATTTCACACTAGCAAAATTGGAAAGTCAAATCTTCAGTGTTTTTCCTCCCTATTGTGATAACAAGTTATTACCTTCTTGCCAAATTGAGATCGGCCTGTAGTGACATGACAGTAGTACACTTGGCTAGAATGTCAAAGTATGAAAAAAATCAAAAATTTTAACAGGAACAAGTAGAAAAAATTATGCTACTAAAAAGAAAATTTAAAATCTTATGTTCTTCATCTATCCTCCAATGAGATATGTGTCACATTTTTTTTTTTAATTTTTAACTTCACCAGCAGTCTAATTGGGTATAATTCATCAGTTATGGTTGTTCTTTCTCTTTAGAAGCCTGCATATTATTATTGTATTGGACCCTCCATGGTGTCTGAAGACTCACTGCAGGAGACCCAATTTACCCGCACAATTACACTACTACCAATAATTGTCTGGACACTGCTGTTATTTGAAGTTATGGAACATTCCAGGTTTGTTAATAACATAAAAACCAGCATGCAGATAGTAGAAGCAGTATTTCATTGTAGCAGTTTAATACAGTTGGTATGGCAATATGACCTGAACTCAGTGACTTAGAGAGAAGTGTCATAATGGGCTGTCACATTGGTGGCATGTCCATACATGCCATTGCCATTCAACTGGAGCATCCAAACTCAATGGTTGGTGATGTGATCAACAAATGGAGACGTTCTGGCATCACTAGTGCAGGAAAACACTCAGGGAAGCTGTCAAAAATGAGTGACAGGGACAGGAGGATGTCAAAATCAGTGGTATGTAAAAACCGGCTACAATCGGCACAGACCATCGGTGATGAGTTCCAGAGTGCTAGTAACACCATACGAAAAGAACTCCATTTACTGGGTTTCAACAGAAACCCATTAAATGGAGTTTGCTTGTATGCCGCTGCTCTTCAACAGAAGAGCAGCGGCACACAATTGTGCATTACAACAAAGAACAAGGCCATCATCTGTCCTGGTGCAAAGAGTGTGGGAACTGGACAAGTGACCAGTGGAAAACAGTACTCTGGAGTGATGAATCAAGGTTTACCTGTTTCCAGTCTGATGGCAGGTATGGAGGCCACTGGTGAACACTTGTTACCATAGTGTGTTATACCCACAGTAAACTTTGGTGGTGGAGAAGTATCTGGGAGGGATATCTGGATAATCAGGTGCTGCCTACACTATGGAACAGATCCATGTTACTATCAAGATGACAAATGCCCCATGCCACAAAAGTGCAGCTGTTATGGAATGTATGAACAAATGGGTAGCAAAGGACAGCCCTGGCCTGTGCAAAGTCCTGACCTCAACCCCATCGAACACTTGTGGGACAAATTAGAGTGGCTATTGAAGTCCTGGGCAGCACGTCCAGGACTTCAGCATGTTGTGCTGCCCAGCAGTCCTGGGCAGCACGACATGTTGTTGAATTCAGTGCTGCTTTGATGGAGGAATGGAAACAAGTTCCACTTAATGTCTGCCGCACATTGGTGGAAAGCCTCCCACAAGGGATGCAGAAGTGATCAAAAGCCAAAGGTGCACATACCTGATATTAGGGTTCACCTGTTGGTATGAACTGTAAATTGCCAAAGTGTCTAGACAATTATTGGTAGATAGTGTATCATACCTCTCCTTGAACCCATTAACAGACAAAGCACTAACAAATGACTGGCAACCCACTCCATTCATTCACAACTGTCCAAATGAAAAATCTAGTATTCACACCCCCCACTAGTCAAACTTTTACTCAACTTCTAGGAATGACCTCTTGTTCTGCCCAGACCAGCTAAGTGCTAAATCATTTTCCTTACATCAATCCTATAAAACCCTTAAAATAAATTAAATGTGTGTATCATACCCGTCTTTTTCACCAATCAACCAACTTCTATAATCCACGCACTCTCAATCTATTATTATTATTATTATGTGACACCTCCAGGGAGTCCAAAGAGACATCGAGGGAGAGTGCCAATTCATTGCGTGAACTACTGATAACTGAAAAAATATTCCACAGACTTCTTACCATCTCGGTGACCCGTCTCTGAATCTTCCCCACTGTTTCCTCATCTCCAAGAAACCAGACATGAGCACAGTAATCCAGAAGTGGGTGTACAAAGGCATTATAAAGAGGAATAACAACTTCCTTATCTCTACTTGTTCATGCTCTTCAATAGCCAAGTAATTTTATGAGCTACCTTAGCAATATGAACTTCATATTGCTAAGGTAGCCTCTAAACTTCAACTTTCTGTCTGTTACCACCCTAAAATCCCTAGCTTCATCTATTTCCTGGAGTACAGTTCCATGAATGTGTTACACAGCTTGTAATCTATTTATCCCAAAATGCATAACTTTATACTTTTCCACAATAAATTGACATTCATTAAATCCTGTAGAATCATAGTGTAGCTATTTTCTTTATTCAACTCAGCTGTTATTCTATTATAAAAAGTTAGTAAATTACTAAGGTCTTCACAAAGCCATGTTGCCCCCCCCCTCACACAGTATCAAATTCCTATGCATCCAATTCCTGAATTCTCTCCAATTTTTTCAATACTTTTATCACCACTCCTGAAATACTGATTGGTCTATAATTTGCTACTGCAAGGAAATTATTTGGCCCTCTTTCCACTACCTTGAAACTCTACCAGAGCTGTTACTTAACTTAAAAAGCCTTGCCAGTTCTCTTGCACATTCCCTCAAAATGCGAGCTGATATCCTATCTAATCTATCAGTTGCATTCTAGTGAGATTCTATAATATCCCAAGAACCTCCAATTCAACCACCTCTGTTCACATGTAAGCAGTGGTGAGCTATAAGGGGCTCGCTCGAGCCTTTGTTAAATTTTTCTCAAATTTGCGAGTTCCTTGTTCTTCTTGTTTACTTTATTTTTTCAAAAAAAAAATTTTTTTTGAAACATGTTAAGTGATAAACTCATATATGGTAACCTAACAAAAATTAGTCTATTCGTCAGTGTATAGATTATTTGGAATTATTGTTTCAACTCCTCTATAACGAATGCACCCAAGTTTGAAAATAAAATAAGCGCATGCACTATCTTTACCCTTCTGGTAGCCAATCATATGGTAAAACCAATAGCCAATCAAATGTTTTATAAAAGATTTCATTCTCATTATATTTTGATAGTTAAAAAATGTTTTTCTTCAGCAAAAAATCAGAAAATATTTTTCTTATGTAAGATAAATTAACACAGTTGATTGTGTGCAAATATTTCATGTTTAGATCAAAATATTTGTTTAAAAATGATAGCCTTTAGAGGTTGATTGTCCCCTCATACTTTTTGATCGGCATTTGTACACAAGCAGTATTAATAAAAGTTTTTGTGTGAAATATGGCTTTGTTTTCCCTCGACAATGCGAGCCCTTTGTTAAAATTTCCATAGCTCACCACTGCATGTAAGTCTCTGTCATATCAATAACCTCATCTGTATGATATGCCCTCACAAAGGGGTCACTCAGTAACTCAACTATTTTATCTGCTTCTGTCAACCTCATAACCATCAGCACTGATTAGGGTTATTCTTCCAAAGTCATTTTTAATATTACTTGCCATGTAACAAAAGAACTCCTTGGGATTTCCTTTGGAAATCCCAAGGAGTTCTTTGGCTAGTATGAAAGTGATGCAAAATCAGATTATGAGAAGAAACTGCCAAATCTGATTTTGCATCACTTTCATACTAGCCACCCTTTATTATTATTAATATCTGATCTCCATGAAGTCAGAGACTCATCATTGGAGGTACACACTATTGCACACAATGCTCATCCAACCCTGCCTTAAAATGATCCAATGCGTCAACATTCACAACATACTCAGGCAATGCATTCCACTTGCCAACCACTCTCCATGGAAAAAACCTACTCTTCTGCTCACACCCTCTTTATACAGCTTCCAAAAATGGCCTCTTGTTCTGTCTCTCTCTCATTCTATGCAAAATTTCTTCCATGTCAACCTGATAACAATCTCTGAATAGCTTATATGTCTCAATCATATCCCTACCCCCCTCTTCCTCCTATACAGGTGATTTTGCAATTTACATTCTCTTAATCTGTCCTCATACTCCAAATTCCCAATTTCCCCACCAAGTGTATACTTTGCATCCCATTGTTGTTTACCAAATTTCAAAACTTTACACTTTGCAACATTGCATTGATAGTTCCACTTACCTGTCCATTCATGCAATCAATTGAAGTCCACTTGGCTCTGCATTGTTCTCAATTTTTAATCATATGCAAACAGCTGCATATCACTAGTTAAACCCATCTCAATATCATTACTATACAAATTGAACAATAATGGTCCCAAAACTGAGCGCTGTGGTATACCACTAGTGGCCTTCCTCTTACGGAATACTGCACACCCATATGCAACTTTTTGATAACTATCTGACAGTCAGTTCCTGATCCAATTCAGAAGTCTGTTATCCAATCCCATCCGTTTCAGTTTATTTATTAGTTTGTTGTGTGGGAGCACCTATCAAAAGCTTTTGCAAAATCCAAGTACACCACTGTATATGCATCTTCCTTGTCCAAGATATCTGTCACCTTCTTATAGTACATAAGTAAGTTAGTAAAACATGATCTCCACTTAACAAATTGATGATGATAACCACAAAGAATACTGCTGTTTTCAACCCAATTCTGTATCCTACTTCTCACAAATCTCTCTACTACTCTCACCACAATTCCAGATATACAGATTGGCCTATAATTTGAAGACACATCCTTATCACTATCTTTATGCAGTGGAACAATTTTACCTTCTTTCCACTCCCTTGAAACTTGTTGTAAGAATTATTGAACAAGCATGCCAATGCTACTGCCAATTCCCTTAAGATGCATGGTGATATGTCATCAACTCCAATTGTCTTATTTACATCAAGGTTATTTATTTCCTCAAATACCTCCTACTTACTCACAATTAAGCCATCCTCTCCTATGTCCTCTACACTTAAGTTCCTCATGATTCCACCCTGATCAGGATGAAACACCCTTATAAATTGATCACTGAATAATGTCTTCTGCAGCAGTTACCATTTTTATCCATTAACCTTTTCTTACCGTGTTCATTTTCCCTTCTACTTGCTACATATCTAAAAAAAAACTTTCTAGGATTTATCTTTGGCTGCTTTGTCAGTTTCTGCTCATACTGCACTTTTGTTTTTGTATCCTACTTCTCACAAATATCTCTACTACTCTCACCACAATTCCAGATATACAGATTGGCCTATAATTTGAAGACACATCCTTATCACTATCTTTATGCAGTGGAACAATTTTACCTTCTTTCCACTCCCTTGAAAGTTGTTGTAAGAATTATTGAACAAGCATGCCAATGCTACTGCCAATTCCCTTAAGATGCATGGTGATATGTCATCAACTCCAATTGTCTTATTTACATCAAGGTTATTTATTTCCTCAAATACCTCCTACTTACTCACAATTAAGCTATCCTCTCCTATGTCCTCTACACTTAAGTTCCTCATGATTCCACCCTGATCAGGATGAAACACCCTTATAAATTGATCACTGAATACCTCAACAATGTCTTCTGCAGCAGTTACCATTTTTATCCATTAACCTTTTCTTACCGTGTTCATTTTCCCTTCTACTTGCTACATATCTAAAAAAAAACTTTCTAGGATTTATCTTTGGCTGCTTTGTCAGTTTCTGCTCATACTGCACTTTTGTTTTTCTTACTAACTGAGTCACTCTCCTGGCTTGTTCTTTATACTCTTCATGTAACTGATTATTACCATTATTCATATTAAAGGGATAAAAATCCTATGTTGTTATATAGCCAGTAAGTGAAGCTCAAGATCGAGAACTACGATCTATGAGTTTCAATGCCGAAAAACTATCGGCGAAGGCAATTCGAAGCAAAGGTGGAGCAAGCTCCCTCACTATTCTTGATATTCTCTCATAATGTAAAACACAGCTCCTAGGAGATGTAATACTGTCATTACATTATGAGGAGAGGTCACTACCCAGAAAGTTTCAACCTTTTTTAAGGTCTCATCAGTGAGTAGGTAGACCTGGAAGATATCAAAGCTTAGTGAAAAGAACTTACATACCTTCACTATACGAATGCCATAAAGTATGTAAGTTCTTTTCACTAAGCTTTGATATCTTCCAGGTCTACCTACTCACTGATGAGACTTCAAAAAAGGTTGAAACCGGTCTGGGTAGTGACCTCTCCTCATAATGTAATGACAGTATTACATCTCCTAGGAGCTGTGTTTTACATTATGAGAGAATATCAAGAATAGTGAGGGATCTTGCTCCACCTTTGCTTCGAATTGCCTTCGCCGATAGTTTTTCGGCATTGAAACTCATAGATCGTAGCTCTCGATCTTGAGTTTCACTTACTGGCTATATAACAACATAGGATTTTTATCCCTTTAATATCTATTAAGTTGCCAGAAAACTAGCTGTTTGGCTTTTCATTTTAATTACAAAATATAAGCACACCTTTATGGCATTCGTATAGTGAAGGTATGTAAGTTCTTTTCACTAAGCTTTGATATCTTCCAGGTCTACCTACTCACTGATGAGACCTCAAAAAAGGTTGAAACTGGTCTGGGTAGCGACCTCTCCTCATAATGTAATGACAGTATTACATCTCCTAGGAGCTGTGTTTTACATTATGAGAGAATATCAAGAATAGTGAGGGATCTTGCTCCACCTTTGCTTCGAATTGCCTTCGCCGATAGTTTTTCGGCATTGAAACTCATAGATCGTAGTTCTCGATCTTGAGTTTCACTTACTGGCTATATAACAACATAGGATTTTTATCCCTTTAATATCTATTAAGTTGCCAGAAAACTAGCCATTTGGCTTTTCATTTTAATTACCATTATTCATCTTGGTAATAATCAGTTACATCAATCTGCCTCGAAAATACCTTCTTTTCATCTTTAAGCCGCTCATACATCCAATTTACACCTACCTTATTCAGCATTTTGGTCTTCGGAATACATTCGTACATTGTTGCTGTTATGTATTTCTTTGCCAGTTCCCATACAGCATTTATTTCCTTACTGCTCAACTCCTCATTCCATGCTAGAGCTCCAAGTTGTCTTCTAAGCTTGTCATAATCAACCAGCCTTATAATTCAATATATATCCTTTCCTTACAGAAGCATGCATATGGCTAGCCACAACCCAGATGATCACTTCATGATCACTCCACAAACTGGAGGAAAGTGTGAAACCCCACTCACAATTACATTCTCTGATGTAATTGTGAGTGGGGTTTCACAATTACATCAGAACAGTTTTAGATCTAAAACTCTCGATCCTCGAATGCCCTTCTTTACATGCTACCTGAGATAGTTATCTCTCAAGAAATTAATTTTCCTTATTCCCAAATGCTATTTCTTTATTATAATCTATATCACCATAATTAAAATCAGCCATAATAATTACCCTTCTTTTGTTCACTAATCTAAGTTGTTTGTCCATTTCTTCATCACCACCCTCCACATTCCCTGGCCTATAGTGACGTCCAACTAAATATGTCTTCCTGTTAACTTCCATGTCACACTGCACTGCCTCATACCTCATGCCACTATTACTCTCTTTCATGTCTACCTTATGTGGACTTAATTCCCCTGCTATCATTAGCAGCACTCTCCTCTCTTCTTGCCCTTTCTATCCTCACGAAAAATACTGTATCCCTCCATTTCTATTTCCGTTGCAATAACATCTTCATTCAACCATGTTTCACTTATTCCAATGATTTTGGGGCAAATAAACTCAATCACTGAAACCACTTCATCCCCCTTATTTCTCATGTACTGTTCATGATTTTGTTGTTCATCTTTCATCTTATATATCACCCACAGCATTTTCTTTTTCTGAAGCTTATGCTTAACGATATTACTCATCCATCTAAGGATGAGTAATATCGTTAAGCATAAGCTTAACGATATTAGTATACCTAAGGTAAGGAGGGTTAATCATACCTGATTAACCCTCCTTACCTTAGGTATATAATTTAATTTAGCTACCTCTAGATGTTCCTTAACTATCTTTCATGCACCAATTAGATCCTTTCCTTGCAGGGTATTTTGCCATGGCACAGTTTTGAGCTGTCTCCCAAGCTTGTCATAATCACCTGACTTGCAATTCCACATTAACCTCTTCTTGACAGAACATTCCTCATTTTTTTACAAGCTCCCAATTGGAGGAAATATGGATACCTTAGTTATGGATAGCTCTTCTGATCCTCTGACCAGGTCCAATAACCCACTTCCTTAGTTCCCTGCATTGCTTGCTGCCTCAAGTAATTTTCTCTCAGTGCATGTATAAGTTCCATTCCCTTCCTTCCAGTCTATATTTCCATAGTTGAAGTTCCCCCATAACAATCACTGAACCTGTACTCATCGTACTAATTTGCTGATGCCCATCTTTCAGATTCTCTGTGGAACCCCCTGGCTTACAGGAACAACCAACTGCATATTTGTCTTACTGGCCTTGATCTCATACCAGGCTATTTCAAATGAACAGCCACCCTCCTACTATCTCCTATTTTTTTGGCTGTGATTCATCTGCTATCATCAACAGTATCCCTCTCCCCAATCCTCTCTATTATCCCTGAAAATATTAATCCTTCACATTCTATCCCTGTAAGTATATCATTTGCTGTTGCCAAGTCTCACTAATGCCTATACCTTTTGGCAAGGTTGCACTAACCAATGTCAAAAACTCCTTTCTCTTCTTCCTGATACTTTTGACATTTGTATATAGAAACTTCAGCATTCCTTCAAGCCCCCATCCTCTTTTACTTTTTGAATTGACTATCCTATTCAATATTTTGGCTTGAGAGACTAGATTCTGCACTTCCATCATTCTTACACTCACTTATTTCATGGGCACCTTCACACATCTTCACCTGTATCTGCCCTAACAATGGCTTAAGTTTTTCTAAATTTGTACTTCAGCAGGCTAGTGAATAAAGCTCTTTCCCTAGACACCTAAAGACCAAAATCATTTAGATGCAGTCTGTCAGCTTTAAACAAATCCTTGTTTACATCAAACACTGTGTATTGATTCGTTTGCTATTAATACCCTCCTCTTCAATTTGCCTCTATCATAGCATGGCAGGAGACTTACAATATTTACCTCCTTGCTCTTCAGTTTTGCTTCATTCAAGATCTTCTTCAGATCCTCCTTCATAGAATACCTCTTACCTCTCAGATCATTAGTGTCAATCAAGGCAGTTAGTTCTTTCGGCTTACCTTTTTGCATTAGGATGGCATGACTAATATCATTAATTTTTGTGTCCAGAAAAGAAGATTTTGTTAAGTACTTCTCTGATCAATGAGTTCCCATACATAATTTTCTCCTTACCATGTTTTTCTCTTTTGTTGACCTGATCTCAACTTTTACCTCGGATCATCTGCTTCTTTCTCTTATCAGCCCTGTTAATCTCTTGTGGCTTCTTTTCACTTTCTTGAACCACTTTTCATTTTATTGAACCACTGACTTACTTGAATGTCAAGTAAGTTAGTGGTTCAATAAAATACTCTATACTGATACAAGTCAAAAAAATTGCACAATCAGGTTGCACATTTACAGGTCTTCTGAAATAATATGGAAATTGGCTTTTAGATTGGGTCCTTTTCAGTTACTCTTTATGATGTGAAGTTTACAGAATTTCAGAATATAAAGAGCCTGGCAAGAGAATATACTTTATGATTGCAGCAGAACGAATTCAAGTACACTAAACTATCAACAGAAATTTAGTATACCAAAAATCTGGCATACAAATACAGAATTTTTAGAATTAAGTGAAAAGAATTGGTCCTTGCATTATCTGTTTACTGATGCCTGTATTCACAAATTCGAAGCAAATGTACAATCTTCCTCTTTGTTCCATCACAAACAAAAATACACAATTTTGGCAATTCTTACAGACACAAGAAAGAAGATTTGTATTGGCAGCTAAAATTTTACCTTTAATTATAGAAAATCCTAGTCATGGGATTTTCTATACCTGAGAAAAATTTGAAGTGCAGTTTCCAAATGACAATGTTCAAGGTATCCTTGTTGGTCTGTTTATGAGAAAGGAGAATATTCTCTTTTTTTATTTAAATAGAAAGAGAAGATATTCTTGAAAATAAATGACATTTACTGCTGTATACTATCATTATGAAATGAAAAACTTGTAAAATTTCTTTCTTAATAAAAGAATGTTTATTACAAATTAAAAAAAAAAAAAAAAAAAAAAGAAGAAATTGTCTACCACTTTATCCCTAAAAGAAGCGGGCAAAGCCGTTTAGTCCTAACTTTTTTGAAGATTAATGGCGCAGCTGATCCCAATCAACCATCACTGAGAATTGACTCAAAGCTTATCAATAATTTCTTAGGCATCCAGGGAGGAGAGAGAGAGAGCAGTAGATAAACGTACTGTCTTGAGGTTCCTAACACCCTATATTATTGTCGAAAACAGTGTAAGTTCTACAGTTGATTTTCTTGATTTGTGAGGTTAAAATGGAATTTCCCTGATGTGAACCCTGCTTGCCTGTGCCAAAGATTGAAAAGCTGAAAAAACAGATCTAGAAAAAGTTCTTGTAGTCAGCAACTAAAATAAAATTTAGAATAGTTTTTCTTATGAAAGCAAATGTTATTTTCAAAGAGCCACACAGACACCGGAATTTTTATCAATTTATGATATAATTTATATATTTAAAAAGAGCAAACAACTAATTTTGATCTTACTATTTACTAATTTAGTTAGTAAGCTAGCTGGTTTATGAGGAACTTAATGGAAGTTATCCCCTGTGGAAAACTCACGTTTCATCTTGAAAAACAGCCAAAGATTGAACAGATGCAATTAACAGACATAATATACTGACCTTATAGCCTCCTCAATTTGTTTGCCATGATTCTTATTGCAGGTGTAGACTTCTGTGGCTAATTGGTTCAAAAGATATATTTCGGCGATTACACCACATTTTTTATTATTCAGTTATATAAAATACAGAAATAACAGTTCCCAACAAGTTTCGTAAATCGTAGGATTTACATCTTCAGGGAGTAAACAGTATAACTTAAAGTTTAACACGTTCGCCGCCAACTACGAGTATACTCGTAGTTGGTAAATCAGCTGCACAAGCCAGCTACGAGTATACTCGTATGACGCTTACCACCGTCAACGAGATTACTGTACTGACCTTGAAGAAGTTAAAATGCTTGGCTTGTGGAGCTAGCATCAAAACTGTGTATTCTCATAGACAGTATATGCTCTGCACAAGCCAACTATGAGTATACTCGTATGACGCTTACCGCCGGCAACGAGATTACCGTACTGACCTTGAAGAAGTGAAATTGCTTGGCGTACGGGAACAGACTATGCCGAAGTAGCGTGGCAGCGAACGTGTTAAACAAGAGAATTAATAAATACAAATCATAACTGTCTGGCTATTCATAAACTCAAATAACAGAATGCAGATATAAAACGTTATTGACGTTGAACAATACTGGACGATGTCACGTGTTCTTGTTCTCGTCTATACAGTCCGAGCTCAGATTGAGGTAGATTTTTTATTAGAACTGACCACACTTGATGGAGAATTAAACCTTGATTTTTATTGCATTGGGTTGGGTTTTTTAGCATATTAGCAGCTTCTTTAAATTTTCTTATATAACTGTTGTTTTTTATGTATGACATCGTTGTTTTTTGCCAGAGTACATCGTGTCCAGTGGAAGTGGTATGGAAAGCAAGACCCGTTTTTTGTTCTCTTTTGTATTGTACGTCTTTTTGGTGTTCAGCCATGTGTATTTCTCCAGCTCTTCCTGTCTGTCCTATGTAGCAAATCCCGCAAGAGCAATGGATTTTGTAGACTCCTGTTTTTTTAAGAGGATGATGTGGTGGTTTTGGTGGATGTAGGAATCTTGAGATTTTTTCCATAGGAAGGAAGGCTATTATTATGTTGTGTTTGTTCATTAATTTGGCTAGCTTATCTGTAACATTTTTGATATAAGGAAGCGAGATTGTGTTTTTGTAATCCTGTTTTATTGTGTTGTTAGTTAGAGGCATTTTAAGGATTCTCTTGATGGTTTTTGTTTCATATCCATTCTGTTGGATGATTGGTGTTAAGTATTTTAGTTGTTCATTACATCTTTCTTGTGTGCTGGAGATATTGTATGCTCTGTCTCGAAGAGTTTTAATTAAGTTTATTTTTTGTGAAGGGTGGTGGTGTGAGGTTGCATTTAGAAATCTTCCAGTGTTTTTCGGCTTCCTATATACTGAGAAGGAGAGTTTACTTTCTTCATTAACTTCTAATAGAATATCCAGAAAAGGAAGTTTTTTTTTTTCTTCTTGTTCTAAAGTGAATTTTATGGTGTTGTGGAAATTGTTGAGATAATCTTTGAAATTGATAAGTTCATCTGTTGTTCGATTGAATATGATGAATATATCGTCCACATAGCGTAACCATATTTTTGTTTTTTTATGGTAATTCTTGAGAGCATTGTTTTCAAATTTTTCCATAAATAGGTTTGCTAATATCAGTGATAATGATAAACCCATGACCAATCCTTATTTTTGTTCCCAGATTCTGTCTTGATAGGTGAAAAAAGTATTGTTTATACAATGTTTAAAAAGATTTAAGATGTACGGAGGGAAGAGGTCTTCTAGGAGATTCAAAATTTCTTGTCTTGGGATGTTTGTAAACAAGCTGATAATATCTAGACTTGCTAAGCTGTCTGTTGGACCAATATGTATATTTTTCACTTTTTCTATGAAATGTTTACTATTTTTTATGAGGGAAGATGTTTTTCCTATATGGTGTGAGATCATGTTGGTGAGGCATTTCGCCAAGATGGAAGTTGGTGAATCTCTTCCATCTACTATTAGTCTTAAAGGTATATCTGTCTTATGGATCTTTGGAACACCATATATTCTTGGTATCAAAGGATGTTTTGATTGTAAGTATTTTTTAAGTTCTTCCGTCTAGAGAGGCACTTTTTTTATTAGATAATTTGTTTTTTTTGTGGGTGTGTCATTACATCTTTCTTCCTTATATCAAAAATGTTACAGATAAGCTAGCCAAATTAATGAACAAACACAACATAAAAGTAGTCTTCCTTCCTATGGAAAAAATCTCAAGATTCCTACAATCACCAAAACCACCTCATCATCCTCTTAAAAAACAAGGAGTCTACAAAATCCATTGCTCTTGAGGGATTTGCTACGTAGGACAGACAGGAAGATCTGGAGAAATAAGCATGGCTGAACAACTAAAAGACGTACAATACAAAAGAGAACAAAAAACGAGTCTTGCTTTCCATACCACTTCCACTGGACACGATGTACTCTGGCAAAAAACGATGATGTCATACATAGAAAACAACAGTTATATAAGAAAATTTAAAGAAGCTGCTAATATGCTAAAAAACCCAACCCAATGCAATAAAAATCAAGGTTTAATTCTCCATCAAGTGTGGTCAGCTCTAATAAAATATCTACCTCAATCTGAGCTTGGACTGTATGAACGAGAACAAGAACACGTGACATCGTCCAGTATTGTTCAACGTCAATAACGTTTTATATTTGCATTCTGTTATTTGAGTTTGCGAATAGCCAGACGGTTATGATTTGTATTTATTAATTCTCTTGTTTAAACTTTAAGTTATACTATTTACCCCCTGAAGATGTAAATCCTACGATTTACGAAACTTGTTGGGAACTGTTATTTCTGTATTTTATATAACTGAATAATAAAAAATGTGGTGTAATCAACGAAATATATCTTATGATTCTTATTAATTATTCACTGCAATGTATAGGCCTGGTAAAATGAGTTTCAAGTTAATTTGAGAATGGTTGAATGGTAGATTCACTATACTTACATTCTCCTTTCTCTCTCCTGCTACACTGCACTCCTTCTCCTCAGCCCTTTCTTTTCCTGTTACCACTTTTCATTGCATAGTTCTTTATATAGTTTTATTTACTGCATAATAATAGTTTGCTTTTTTTTGAAAAAAAATGTGTGTTTTTTTTAACTACTACTACTACAAAACAGATGACATTCAAAGCCAGATTTCTTAAATATATTTAAATCTGTATGACAATTTAAATATGACCCATAATATAGACAGCGTGAATCTAAACAGAGAGTCAATAAAGATGAATAAATTAATTAAAAAGACTGGGCTAACCATTTAAAAAGTCTTATTGAAGAAATGACATCAGATTACCAGTGAAATAAAATGAAATACAGAAAAACCTTGCTTAACATGATTATTTAATCCATCAATTAATGCGTGCTAAGTGCAATCACATTAAGCGAAGGAATAATTATAATTCATCCATCAGTTAGTGTAAATTTGAAGAAAAAAAATAAGCTATCTTAGAGGATAAAATCATCAAAGTTAATAAAAATCAATTGCTTAAATTTTTATTTAATGTCTAAACATTTGATTCAGCTACTTTTTTACAAAAAAATTAAGATGTTTGAATCATGCTTGACTTTTTCATTTGTCATGCAATTTGTGATAGCTAGCAATCGCTTTATCAAGATTTCGGTGGACTTCGAAGCTTCATACCATATCAGGATCAGCATCAAATAAAATTTCCTTAGCATACTCAAACTGATTGAAAACTAGCTCAAGTTCTTTTCCAGTTAGCTTTTTAGTCATAACATTCGCTTCTCGTTCGCACTCCTTATCTTCTTCTTCTAGTTGAAGGAGATCATTCTTGCTTAACTGTTCTGAATGGGAATCGAGGAATTCAATAAACACTTTAAGTTACCTTACCTCAGTAGGGTAACTTAAAGTGTTTATTGAAAAAAAAGTCATATCTGCCTTCTTTGCATATATGTTTATGTGGCTATCTATCTCAGTATCTAGCTACTTTTAATGACACAATGTGTGTTATTTCACTTTTAAGTTCATTTAATTTCCTCATAAAACATTTAAATGATTAATTCAATTTTTCAATGTTTTAGGGTTTTTTTTTTGCCATAAATTTGTGATCTACCTATATGTTTTTTGTTATTTTTTATTTGCATTATTGATTTTAATATTCCTTCTGTTATGTTTATGTGGCTATCTATCTCAGTATCTAGCTACTTTTAATGACAAAATGTGTGTTTTATTTCACTTTTAAGTTCATTTAATTTCCTAATAAAACATTTAAATGATTATGAAAGTTTATTTTTCACTTGGTCAGACTATAATAAATTTAGTTTAATCCTTTATCCAAGTGTTTGCAAACAAAGTTTGCGCCTGAAAGTATCTTCAGGACTGAGGTATGGTGGTACATCACCGTGCGACTCCTTGCAAAGGTGGAGTAAGCTACCAACCCTCCTATCTCAGTATCTCCCATAATGCATAACACATCTCCTTGCAGATATGTATAATGTTATGCATTAAGGGAAGGGCCACTACCCAGACTAGTTTCGACCTTTGTTTGCACACACTTGGATAAAGGATTAAACTAAATTTATTATTTAAATGATTAATTCAATTTTTCAATGTTTTAGGTTTTTTTTTTGCCATAAATTTATGATCTACCTATATGTTTTTTGTTACTTTTTATTTGCATTATTGATTTTAATATTCTTCAAATTCTGACTTCTCATGCCATCCCTTTTTAAAGATAAATAGTAAATGATTATTATTCCTTCTGTTATGTTGTCATATCTTCTCTATATTTCATATCTCTTTAAGACCAAAACGATGTTTAAAAGTATATTATAAACTATAAAAATACTCTTTCTTACTTTTTAAGCATGTAATATTATTTTTGCCTTATTCAATTTATACTGATTATATTCCTTATATTTGGCTTTCCCTTGAAAGTGATCTGTGGATTTAAAAAATTGTGAGTATTTGATAATAAACATACATTAAGCAAAAGAAATTTACGCAGCATACTTCAAAATATACAACATGTGAATATCACATCATAAGGTTACACAAATATCAAGTATAGTCAGCATGTTCCCTTTTCATAAAATTAGAGCAGGTGTAAGGAAGAAACTTGAAAGGAGCACAGAAAAGCATAAAACTGTCTTTCAGATCTAGGACTGTACAATGGCTTCTGTACACTGTAAGGAATTTTTTTCTTTTTGATTATTATTTTCATATACATCAAGAATAAATTATTCACTTATTATCAATCAGTGTCTGAATCTGATGAACGAGATCCTGGGCTATTCTCAATACAGCTTTGGCATCATGGTGTTCTGCCATTTCTGAAACAAACATAATAAAAATATTCATTTTTAAATTATTCAAAAAAATCCATTGTTTCAAAGAAAATTTATAGCAAGCAATAAAGGAATGTTTACAAGTTAATTAAAATTCAGTTTGGATTCTACCAGAGTAATACATTAGTCATTACATTCCACTTATTGCACATTTTCATATGAATGAATATACCAATTATTGAACATTTTCATACAAATGAAGAAATAAAAGTAAGTGAGATTGTGGCAAAACAAAGTAAGAAACAGGAAACAAAAATGTGTGAGAGTGTGGAAGCAAAAGAAAGGAATGAGAGGGAGCAAGACTGTGAGAGCAATGGAGAGCGAGTTTACCAGGATGCATGATTTGAAGAACAAGTTATTCAGTATGAGAAATGAAATGAGGAATATATGCATTGATATTAGACACTTGGCAGCAAAAGAATGAATGAATGCAAAAGGAGAGAATGATGAAATGAAGAGAAAAATAAGTGATGAATGACTGAAGAATAGCAATGTATGGAGATTCCATTATTACAAGTATCATTAATGAACGAGTTCAATAGATTTGTTTCCAGAAGCAAAAATAATCAAGATAATTGCTGCTTTGGATATGAGAAGTAAATGAGTGAGAGCATTAGCGGTGGTTATGAGAATGAATGATTTTGTTGGACATGTGGAGAATGTAAGGATGGATATCAGGAGGTTATTGAAGAGGGTGACAGATAACAGTTGGGAGGAAAGGTTGTGAGTGCACTGCCAAGGTATGATAATGACAGGCTACTAAAGGGCTGTCGATGAACAATATAGCCTCTCGCAGATAAGTCACTTTTTCTGTGGTATAGCCTGTTTCCACAAATGGGGCGCTGGTGAACCTGGTGAGCACTGCCACTGCAAAAGTATAACTTCTCTAGTTGGAGAAAATGCCGACTAGACCTCTAGATAGTAGATGCTTTATCACCTGGTGAAATACCACCATCTTGCTTATCAGATCCTTATCAGTTATCAGAAAACTGATGACTGATAACTGATGCTTATCAGTTATCAGAAATGGCTGCAGCCATGTTTGATCACTACAGCAAGGGTTCTGGTTTCTGTTCCCCCCTCTCTTAACATGCAGTGAGAGTAATACCCTCAAATGACATACCAATCACACTGTAGAGGCCCAGACCCTCCCTCATTTGAGGGTACAGCAATAAAACAGTTCCACAGGCTGGCTACTGGTTAGTGCATGGGACTGAACTAGTTAGTAATGAATCAGGAGTCTTCCCAAGCGTCAAATCCTGCAGCCACGTATTTTGCTTGTTCATGACTGGAGGGCACTTACTTTACAACACTCCATCTCCACCAGTCAATCCACCAACTATAGCAAACTGCAACTACACCAACATCATCACCATCTACTGCCCACCACCACTAGTATTTTCACAGACAATCGCCAACATCCATGCACACAGCAGGATTCGAACCCACAGCCTTTTGGCCAGAGAGCAGATGCACTAACCACTCAGCCAACCAGGCTGACAGAAGTTTATTTTTAGTTTTCTATGAGCCTTGCGTTTATTTAGGTGGAAAACAGAAACTAGAAGTTTGTGGAATTAGGAGATAGCCCCAAGCATTCAAAGTAATTTTGTAGTGAGCTCAGATATTTGCTCAGTGTTTCCTCAAGGCCTTGGAAGATACTGTATGGTGATAGCTATGTCATCAGCATAGCTAAACTTTTGACTAGCTGTTGGAGGGATATTGCTTGTATACAGGTTGAATAAAGGTGGGGGAGATGGCAGATCCTTGTGGCAATCCATCCTGTTGGATAACAGTTCTACTTTTTTTGTGAATTCAAATGAACCATTATTTTCCTACTGGAGAGAATTTGTTCTAGTAATTTTAGTGTTTTTTGGCAATTGAATATTATACAGTAAACCTTTCTTCCATATGGTGTCATACGCTGATGTTAGGTCTATGAAGGCAGTACCTGTTTTTAAACCCTTTTAATATCGAACTTCTATACAGTTTGAGAGGCTGAGGTTGAGGTGGACAGCCACTGTCCACCTCAGTTGCCCAAACTACACATTATACAATTCTTTCTGCCACAAGAGAAGCACTTGTACAATGATTAGAACTGACATACCATGCTAGGGATTGCAAAACCTCGAATCTCCACTGTTTGATCTGTTTTGGCCCGAAATTTCCCTTCCCAATCTGTCTGCCATTTTCATATGCTCTCCAAACTACTCTGACCTCTTCAACTATCTCTCTCTAAAGCTCGACTTCCTACAGTCAAAATACCATAATAGTGAAGTCATCCTTCTTGGGGACTTCAATGTCCACAATTCATATTGTCTTCCCTTTTCCAGTTTCACCAATGAAGTGGACAGGGATGCCCACTTCATTGGTGAAATCGAAAGAGAACAACTTTCGATGCCCACATTGCTAATGACAGCGTTTGTCATTAGCAATGACCTATCACACATCATCAATGTCCCTACTAGAATACCTCACAACCCCCTACAATTTACCAACATACTTGACCTCTTCCTAAACAAGCACCTCTTCCAAGTATACTGTGAATGTCAGTTTCCCTCTCTTGGTAACTCAGAATCACAATCTCATACAAGTCTCTTTTGAAAGAGAACAACTTTCACCCACTAGTTCTTAGTTTTGTGTCCTTTGGCACTACAAGGGCATCAAATGGGACAACCTCCATGATTTCTATTCCTTCTTCCCATGATCCAACTAATGCTTCAGTTCTTTTGATCCAAACATCTGTTCAGACCCAATAACAGAAATCATCTTCACAGGAATGAAAGCTTTCATTCCTTATTCCACTCCAAATTCTCAGATGCCAACCAAGTCTTGGTTTGCAAAAAAGTGTGCCAATGCAGTAAAAGAAAAACCTTCACATACCACGACTGGCTCAAGACTAAAACTCCAGCTGCTCACTCTGCATATACTGCAACTCACAACAGCTGTAAAAGAATCATCATGAAATTCAAATCACACTTTATAAGGACCAAATGCTGCAAACTCACCTTCTTCCCAAATGGCAGTCATTCCTTCTGGTCACTTGCCAAAGCGAATGGGCCCAATTTTTGCTTAATCCAGGTTTCCACCACTCTCACATCCGGATTGTACTATAGTTACCTCACCTAAAGACAAGGCCTACTTACTGGCATCACTCTTCTTTTCCAATTCTTGCACTGATGACCTGTGAAGTTCCCTCCACTCCAACAAGAATGACACTCTCCATGTCATCCATAATCCTCCACCAGATAGAAATCCGACGAATCTTTAATAACCTGAACACAAACAAGGCATCTGGAGTGACAGTATCCCACCTACTGTGTAAAAATTTGTGCCCCAGAACTAACACCTATCCTGTATTGCTGCTTCAGTCTATCCTATTTAACTGGCAGCATCTACCCTACAGCATGGAACAGACCCACATCTAGCCCATCCCAAAGAAAGGTGATAAAAGTCAACCAGCAAACTACTGTCCAACTATTCTTACTAAAATTATGGAGAAAAACAACCAACTCTTGAACCATTTAGAGACCAACAAATTAATCAGTGACCAGCAGCATGGTTTACACCACTCAAGATCTACTGCTCATCTTGCTTTCACCATAAAAACAAGCCCACATCCAGCCCATCCCAAAGAAAGATGATAAAAGTCGACCAATGAACTGCCATCCAATTGCTATCACTTCTGTTCTCTCTAAAATTATGGAGAAGGTCATCAACAAACAACCCTTGAACTGCCTAGAGACCAACTAACTAATCAATGACCAGCAGTACCCACTCGAGATCTACAGCTGCTCTCGCTTTCACCACTCACCTCTGGATTTGGTAGAGTTCATCGCAAAGGCAATTAATCGAATGAACAATTCATCGAATGACAATTCATCAACGATGCAATTCATAGAAAAAACAATTCACTGAAAATTTAACTTTTCTTAAATATTATGACAAAAGTGATCCATTTAGAACAAATACTTAACCGTGCAGAGTGAGAAAGCAATGCTACTTTAATAGGGAATAATTATAGAACAGTATGCTTTCTTATCGTCTTTCTTGTTCGATAAATGTTTCATGTCTATTCATGGGACTGATTTGCCTGTTTCTGGGAGGAAAAGCCCAGCCTACAAGGATCCATTATTATTATTGTTACTAATAGTAATATGCAACTTCAATACAGCAATTATTATGGGATGAATTTTATTCATCCCATAACAATTCAAATAGAATTATTATGGGACGAATAAAAGTTTCAAATAGCAAATCTGATTCAGATTCACTATTTGAAACTTTTACAAGAAAATGTTGAACCGTTCTAGTTTTCAGTTCAGCTATATTTGGAGCAACAAAGAAATAACGTGTCCAAATAATGTATTATAATAACTCTCTGACTTAGTGGAATTAGTAGAAGTTGTCTGTACAAGAAGCTGTCTGCACGGTTCCGTTTTTGTTCTAAACGGATCACTTTTATCATAACATTTTGGGAAAAAAAGTTTCGAAATGATATTAGCAATTCCACTTTGGCTGGATCAGTTTAATGAAATTTTAGTTAAAATTTTCGATGAATTGTCGTTTGATGAATTGTTCATTCTATGAATTGTCTTTCGATTAACTGTTTTTGCGATGAATTTTCATCGAACCCTGGACTCAGTGGAAAAAACTCCCATGGTTGACCTTGACATTTCAAAGGCAGTTGATCGGCAGAGGGGCATACTTAAACTACCATCCTATGGCCTGCCTTCTACACTCTGCAACTGAAATGCCAGCTTTCTCACTGGCTGCTGACTAGATGTCATGGTAGATGGTATCCTCTCCTCAGATTTCTCTACCAATGCAGGAGTACCCCAGGGTTCTTTTCTTTCATCATGACCACTGGCCTGAACTCTGACCTCCTAGCTATATCCCAATAGGACAAGGACAGTCTTGTAGAGTTCAATGTCACCAAAACTCAGTTCTGTCTGATCTCTCACAAGAAAGAGCTCAGTTCCCTCCACTTATCTCCAGTAATACTGTGATATCCAAACACGATCAGATTTTTCTTCTTAGACTGACCCGCACCTCTGAATTTTCCTGGCACAACCACATTTCAGCTATAGCCTCTGCAGCTGCCAAAAAAAACTTGATATACTTTTTTGCACAAGACATTACTTCACAACTTCACAGCTGCTAACTCAAAACAAATCTCAAATGTGCTCTGCCATGAAATATTGCACCCATATTTGGGGTGGTGCACCAAAATCCTCTAAGACTGCTTGATTCTATCCAGAGGAGGGCAATTTGGCTATTTAATGATCCCTCTTTCACAGATGTTCAGTCTCTGTTGTGCCTCTTCTACAGATATTTTTCATGGACAGTGCTTTGCTGAAATGGCCACTGTTATCCCTTCACTTTCCTCCAAATCATTAGAATGAGACCCACTGCTAATGAACACCCTTTTATAGTCAATCTTGAGACTCACCATACCAACTTCACTGCTTCCTCTTTCATTTCATCTATGTCTGTTCTTTGGAACAGTCTTCCCCACTCTGCCTTCCAAAGGAATAAAACTTTCAGCTGTTCGAACAAAATGTGAACAGATTCCTACTTTCTTCTTTTCCTCTTATACACACACGGCACCGATATGCTACAGGTCTTGTGGCTTTTTGTGTGTGGATCATACATTAAAAAGATGGAGAGCAAGAATCAAGAATGGCATGTTGGCACAGCTGGGTGAAGAGAAGAGAGTGGTTTGTAAATGTGTGGTAAGCATTTGAGGGAGGAATGGATTTGCACAAAAGTGACAAGTTGAATTTGATGTGTTTGGTGTGAGTTAACTGGAAAGACTGTTGCTAGAAGGAAGAGATCGGAGGAAGTAATAGGGAAGCAAAGTGAAAGATCAGGAATATGGAATGGATTGTTATAATGACAACACTAGTAGTGTGAGATGATGATGATGATGATGAAAGAATGGGAATGTAAATGAGACAGGAAAATGGGAAAGTCAGAGTGGACAAGGAAGCATGGTATAAGGAGAGTGGATGATGGAAGTAGTAATGTGAGAGATGATGAGAGAACAAGAATGCAAGAGAGACAGGTAAACGGAAGGGGGGGGGGAAGTCGAAGTAGATAGGAATATCAGAATAGGAATGGAAATGGCCTAGGATGCGAGGGGGTAGTTGAGTCTGAGAAGATATATGGGTTAAGTGGTAATACAGGTGACTGGGCAGATGGAAATCACAACCAACAAGTGGCATGAGTAAGACTGATTATAGACCTAAAAAGTGAATTGCTCTGTAAATTTCTTTATTTACAAATGCCAGATGTATCAGAAATAAGTGAGATGCAATTGTTTCACTGAGTTTATTTGCCTAAGGTGGATATTTATTATTATACGGGCACCTCCATGGAGTCTGAAGACATTGCAAGAGCCAATCTTTTCACACAAGATATCATACCTCTCCTTGAATCCATTAACAGACAAAGCACTCACAACTGACTCTGGCAACCCATTCCACTCATTCACCACTCTCCAAGAAAAAATCTAGTCCTCACACCCCTACTGAACACACCTTTATTCAACTTCCAGGGATCACCCCTTGTTCTGGTCCCTCTAGCCAAGTGCTGAAACATTTCCCCTGCATCTATCCTATAAAATCCTTTGAACAACTTAAATGTTTCTATCATATCCCCTTTTTTTCTCCTATCAACCAACTTCTGCAATCCACACACCTTCAATCTATCGTGATAGGGAACATTCTTGTCAAGACAAACTCACTGTCTTGGTCACTCACCTCTGAATCCTCTCTACTGCTTCATCATCCCCAAGAAACCCAGGGGATCAGACTTGAGCAAAGTAATCCAGATGTAGGCATGTAATTCATCTTTATAAGGTTATCAACCTTATAAAGATGAATTACAACTTCCTTCTTTCTGCTTCTTAATGTGTTCTTCACTAGCCAAGTAATCTTATTGGCTAATTTAGCAATATGTCTTCTAAACTTAACTTATAAAGTTAACCTTTCACCCTGGAGTAGTATGATCATATCCTTGTCACTCCCCATTGACATATATTCTGTCTTTACCCGGTTAATTTTCATGCCTCTCTCTCCTCCAATACCTTTCTCCACTCTTCCAGGGTCTTTTCAAGCTTCTCTCAGGATGATTTGCAAAGAAAAATATCATCGGCAATGTTCCTCATGTTTTACAATCTCCTGGGTCAAGACTGCATGGTCACTTTCACGAAGTAATTATCCCTCAGCAGGTGTATAAATTCTGTTTCCTTCTTGCCATGTGATCTTTTTTCCTTCTAGCCAATATCACCATAGTTGAAGTCCTCCATAATAATCACTTGACCTGTACTCGATGTACTAATTTGGAATGTATGTCTTCCAGATTATCTGTGGAACTCCCTGGCCTATAGCAACAATGAACTGTATATTTTATCTTATTGGTCATAATCTCACACCAGATTGCTTCAAATGAACAGTCATCCTTCTGCCTGTCTCCTAATCTTTTTGGTTGCAGTTCATCTGCTAACATGCAGTACTCTTCCCCAAATCCTATCTTCTCTATCTCCCCTGAAAATAACAAACCCTTCACATTCAATCCCTGTAACTACATCATCTGCTCTAATGCCTATAACTTTTGGTGAGATTGCTAACCAATGCCAAAAAATTCCTTCCTCTTCTTCCTGATACTTCTGGCATTAGTATATAGAAATGGCAACATCCCTTTATTCTCCTACCTACCTTTACTTTTTGAATTGACTAACCTATTCAATATTTTTGCTTGAGAGACTAGATTCCTCACTTGGTCATTCTCACATTCACTCGCTTCATGAGTGCCTTCACACAAAATCACTTGATTCCACCCTAATTGCTTAAGTTTACCTGAATTTGCATGACAGCATGCCCGATGAACAAAGCTCTGTCCAGACACCTAACACCAAAACCATTCAGATGCAGTCTATCTACATTGTACAAATCCTTCTTTTCGTCAAACAGAGACCACAGATCCACAAATTCTACATAATTCCTTTTGCACAATCTATGTATACACTCACTGAATATCAATGCTATCCTCCTAGTTGGCCTCTATCATAGCGTGGTAGGAGACTTACAATTTCACCTTCTCGCTCTTCAGTTTTGCCTCTTCTAATAATTGATTTACATCCTCCTTCATAGAATACTTCTATGCAAGGGAAATAGTGGCAATGGTTTTAAGGCAGTATGGTGTCAAGTGGAGGTAGACAGGAAGAAATTTTATTATCATCCCAAGATCTTCATGGAGTCAAAGACTCATCATGGGAGGAACAATATATTTAGAGTGAAGAATTTATAGAGACAAAAATACACGTATTGGAATAATGACTTTACTTATAATTAAGAAAATAATATTTGACATTTCCAACTCAGTATTTATTGAGGTCATCATCAGGAAAACATACATATGTACAGGACACAAGCTACATAACACTACACAAAAAGTAAGATGAATCGAAGTGTCTTTCATTTACCCTAGCCTGATCTCTGGCAGAAAAAAAAGAAAAAACTTTAAATAAAAAAAATATTACTAAACAAAATATATACAAAATTAAAAGTTAATTCACAAAATAAAACAAACTTTTCTTACATATCAGTATAATAATATACAGATGATAAAAAAAATAAAAAAAAAATAACAGAACTACATTAAACAATTTCTAAAGTCATCTCATATTAAGATTTTATTCTGTTTGGGTTGTTCTATATTGGTTGAAAATGGGTCTTCCAGATTCTTGGAATTATTAATCCATCATTTTTGTTTAGATTTGGATAATGTTTCAGCATTTCACAGGCTTCTTTGAACTTCCTTTCAAACCAGATTTTAGTGCTGTGTAGGGACTTGGGTGCCTTTCCATTTAATTCTGTGACATGTTTGAAGTGCATGGTCTGACAGGCCTGTTTTTCCATAGTGGAGGAATTTAATGTGGCAGTTATGTTCATCTTTTCTTATTGGGATGGAGAGTCCTGTTTGCCCTATCTAAGGTTAGTTGCAGGTGCGATGAATTTTGTAAACCCCTGAGCAGGCAAGGTATGGAAGAGGATCTTTTGATGAGCTGAGTAAATTTCTTAATTTTGCAGGAGGTTTAAATGTTGTCTTAAAAATTATTTATGTAGTGTTCTATCTATTTTTTTATATGACCCTAGTGTAAATATGATTAGGGTCATATTTTTTATATGACCCTAATAGGGATGGCTATAGCATTCTTGTATTCTTTTTTCTTATTAATGGTGGAAGTTGGAAGTTTATATTCCACTTGGCTAGACTATAATACATTTAGTTTAATCCTTTATTCAAGTGTATGCAAACAAAGTTTGCACCTGAAGTATCTTCAGGACTGAGGCAACTAGTAGTAAAGGTGGACCAAGCTCTCATCACTCCTTGGGGACATGTATAATGCTATGCATTAAGGGAAGGGCCACTACCCAGACCGTTTTGACCTTTATTGAGGTCTCGTCAGTGGGAGCCAGACCCAGAAGTGGTGATACTAAGGCAGAAGCAATGGAGAGATAGTGAGACAAGGAGTGATGAGAGCTTGGTCCACCTTTACTACGAAGTTGCCTCAGTCCTGAAGATACTTCAGGTGCAAACTTTGTTTGCATACTCTTGGATAAAGGATTAAACTAAATTTATTATAGTCTAACCAAGTGGAAAATAAACTTCCAACATCTTTCTCTAAATCCAGAGTAATTTAATAATAAGGTGGTACACCTTTTGGCAACTCGTATACTTAAATATGACTTCTCCATTGCTTCTGCTTTAGTATCACCACTTCTGGGTCTGGCTCCTACTGACGAGACCTCAATAAAGGTCGAAACCGGTCTGGGTAGTGGCCCTTCCCTCAATGCATAGCATTATACATTTCTGCAAGGAGATATGCTTTGCATTATGGGAGATACTGAGACAAGGAGTGACGAGAGCATGGTCCACCTTTACTACAAGTTGCCTCAGTCCCGAAGATACTTCAGGCACAAACTTTGTTTGCATACACTTGGATAGAGGATTAAACAAAATTTATTATACTTATTAATGATATTTTTGTGGAAGATCTTTTGAACTGTTTTTTTGATTGTAGCCATTTTTAGTGGGGTTTTACACTTTCTCAAGTTGGTGAGAATGATCATGAAGTGATCACCTGGGTTGTGGCAAGCCATATGCAGACTTCTGTGAGGAAAGGATATATGTGGAATTACAAGGCTGGTGATTAAGACAAGCTTAGGAGACAGCTTGGAGCTATAGCATGGAATGAAGAGTTGAGAGGTAAGGAAATAAATGCTGATTGGGAACTGACAAAGAAATACAAAACAGCATCATGTGTGAATGAAGGGCTTAAGCATGAAATCTGGAGGAAGGTTCTTTGGAGGCAGTACAACACGGAACCCCCTTTCGAGTCTTCAAAATTCGAGTTATCAGAATTCAAGGAGAACCGGCCTACCAGTCCGGAACTCGGGGTGTTGCACGCCATAGGCACAAGCCCCCCCCATTTGAAGACGACACTCAGGGTAGCTCCTGAGTGTCGAGTCTTCAAAATTCAAGTCATCAGAATTGAAGGAGAACTGGCCTACCAGTCTGGAACATGGGGGGGGGGGGGCAGCGTAGGCACCAGGGAGGCATAGCCCCCTAGTGTACTATAAAAAGGCGACTACTAACCTGGACAGTGGAGATGCACGTACAGTGGTGTGCTTGGATTTTGCAAAGCTTTTGATATGCTCCGACATGACAAACTTTAAATATATTGAATCATATGGGACTTGAGAATATACATCTGAGTTGGATCAGTGACTGGCAATCAGATAGGTATCAGAAAGTTGTATATGGGATTTGCGGTAACCCAGAAGAGGAAGGTCTGTAGTTGAGTACTGCAGAGGTCAGTTTTTGGACCACTGTTGTTTAGTTTGTATATTAATGATACTGGGATGGGTTTAAATAGTGATATGCAGCTGTCTGCAGATGTGCAAAATTGCAGAGAGCAATGCAAAGTCAAGTAGATATTATGGCCTTGCAGGAGGACTTCAATAGATTGCATTAATCCCCCCAAATGGCCACGACGTCTATAGACATTCAGCTAAATCTGGATATGAAGCTCTAACACCCATTGAATAACATGGAGAAGTGCAATTTGGTGTCACTATTTCATCCACATCGGCCGGTAGGGAGGTTAATGGGAGGTATCAGTTCAATGTTGCAAAGTGTAAGGTTTTGAAATTTGGGATGCATTGTATACACTTGGTAGGGAAGCTTTAAAGGTAGTAGATGAAATGAGGGATCTGGAAGTGGTAGTGGACAAGGAATGGAAATTCCGGGGCCACATTACACAAGTTGTGAAGACATCACGTTGGATAATGGCAAAGATGCGGAGGACCCTAATATGCAGAAATAAAGAGGTTATGATGTCACTGGATAAGGCCTTGATCAGGCCTCATATGGATTATTGTGCATCAGATCTGGTTGCCAGGTTTTCATGGTGACGAGGATATGCTGTAAAGAGTCCAGAGAAGATTCACAAAGGTTGTCAGTGGTCTTTGGAGTACAAGGACCGATTAAGAGAATATAAATTGCAAAAACCTCGTGAATATGAGGAAGAGGTGATATGTCTGAGATGTACAAGCTAGTCAGAGGTTGTTATGAGGTTAACATGGAATAGGTTTTTCAGAGAATGAGAGAGACGGGTGGAACAAGAAGCCATCACTGAAAACTGTATAAAGATGGTGCGAGCAGAGGATTGAGGAGTAGGTTCTTTGCATGGAGAGTGGTTGGTGAGCAGAATGCATTGCCTGGGTGTGTTGTGAATGTTGACACATTGGATCATTTTTAGGCATGGTTGGATGAGAATTGTGTGTACCTCCCATGATGAGTCTTAGCCTCCATGGAGGTCAGATGCTAATAATCATAATAAAATATGGCTATTAATTTCATATTCTTTGTTCAGCATCTGCTCATTGAAGTAAGTTGTTAGTGCTTTGTGATAACCCCTAGTTTTTTTGTGTGTGTGCATGTGTGTAAGTAAGTTTGTGGTAGACAGTGAAGGAGAGGCAGCTTGAGAGAAAATGTGTGACAAGTGCCTCCAGAAAAGGAAGAGATTTATTGTTTACAATCTCAATGGTGAATTGGATATGTTTGTGTTGTTTGTTCACTTCACTTAGGAATGTATTTAATGATTTGCGGTCGTAGGGCCAAATGGCGAAAACATCATTAACATATCTGAGCCAGACTTTGGGCTTTAGGCTTGCTGAATCTAGAGCTCATTCCTTGAAGTCTTCCATGTAAAATTTGGCTACAGCGGATAAAGTGGTGGCCCATGGCTGTGCGTTCTTTTTGTAGGTAAAAATTATTTTACCTAAATACCCAGAGCAAGTGCATGGGAAAAGAGGGCCATGATATTGGGAGGAAATATATTTTGTATGAGAACAATAGTATCACTGATGATCTGGCCCCACAGCCGTGAAACATTAAATACATTCCTAAGCCACCTTGAACAAACAACACAAGCATATCAAATTCATCATTCTCTCTTCCTTTTCTAGATATATGTCTTCTCCTTCACGATCTACCATAAACCTATGCACACAGGCCAATCCATACATAAAAATTCATGCAACACAAAAAAAAATGGGATCATCAGCTCCCTCAAACATAGAGAACTAACAATTTGCTCCAATGAGCATGCACCGAACAAAGAATATGAAATTAATATGACTATTAAATTATTTCAGGAAATTACAACGTATACTAAATATTAATCAATATTTTCTATATTTCGGCAATTACACTGCCATCTTCATGGGAACATAAAATTATGATATGTGCAGGCAGGCACTAACAACGAGCAAATAAGGCTGAAGAGAGTAACTAACGTTGTTCCTGGAGTCCTAAAAGTGCCCCCTAGCAGGCGAAATTGGATTGTCTTCACTTTTGGGCTAATGTTCTCATGATGCAAGCTTCCCAAATTTGGGGCAGTCTCATGCACCCAAATTTGTTGAGGTTTGGGAAGTTTTTTTAGAGCTGAGGCTGATTCCATGAATAATATTTCATATTTATATTTGCTTCGGTGTAATAAAGTGGCTTTCTTCCATTGTATTCTGTGGCAGGTATCCAGAGCATGGTCTGCAAGTCCAGAATGGCTGTATTGGTGAAACCGGATGTAGTTTTTGTTTGGATATCCTGATATTAGCTGTCCTGCCTATTTGGCCACGGTAGTACCATTTATAGCTGCAAGGGACCTGGTATGCTCCAGGTAGAACTAGGCTGGTCTTTGGTGGAGCAGATAAGGGATGCCAATTTCTTATATGGTTTGTAACAGGTCATCTGGTCACATTTTTTTAGGATTTTGGTCAATTTTTCAGAGGTGCTCCGGATGTAAGGAATGGTGATAGATTTAGTTTAATCTTTGTTATGGGGGGAGGGGATTGTGGTTAACTGGTTTTAATATTTTCTGGATTTTTTTGGTGTGGTAGCCATTGGCTAACAATGTGGTTCAGTTCAGTGGTTAGGGCATTGTCATCTGAACAGATTAAATGTGCCCTGTTATATAGGGTTTTTATAACCCCATATTGTTGTGAGTGTGGGGGAGGGGGATTTTTGGTGAATGTATCTGCCTGTATGGGTTGGTTTTCTGTAAACAGAGAAAGCCAAGTATTCATCAGACTGGCATGTAATCAGAGTGTCTAGGAAAGGAGGACTGTTGTTTTTTTCCTTTTCCAAGGTGAACTGAATTCTGGTGGTATTGGTTGTTTAAGTGTGTTAAGAAGATATGGAGTGTATCTGAGCCATGTGGCCAAATAGCGAACACATCATCCACATAGCATAGTGTTACACCTGATATCTTAAGAATGTAGAATTCTCAGCTATCATGGCGTAACATGAAGAATAAATAAATTAAAAACCCTGCATAAAAGATAATAGATGAATTAATTAAAAGAAAAAGAAATATTCTTGCATCCAATAAAATATATAAAATATAAAGGTGTTTGTTGAACTAACTAACAAAAAGAAAGAATATATTAATGTTGTAATATGATATAAAAGAAAAAATTTAACTAAATAAGAGAGAAAAGGATTAGTCATAAGAGATGGTATGTGAGAGGCTAGAGATTAAAATATTAAGTAAATTCATAGAGAAATTTTGGAAAGGGGATTAAGTTAGAGGCTAGCAAAAGAAAAACAACAGACTATCGCTCAAGGCCGATTCCCGGATTGAGACATCGTTACGGGCTCGCCGGCCAAAGGACGTTTGGCAGAAAAACGCCACCCTAATTGGTCAGTGAAGAAAAATCAAGTAGGGGGCAGAGAAAAGAAGTTAAGGAAGGTGCCGTTAGGAGAGCAAGTATAAAAGGGTTGGAAACCCCCGCCCCCCACAGGGCTTTTTAGACAAGTAGGCTTTTAGAGGCTTTTGTTTTTTTGGTTCTGTTCCAGGAGAGTTCTTCATGAGCTCCTTCGTATGGGTTTCACGGTGTTTTCCTGAGTGGCGAGATTGGAGTTATATCTCCGTCGTCACAACACGGAAACAAAAGTGAGCGGAATTTTGGTTCCGTATTTCCTATGTAAGAAGCGAAGAATGCGATATAGCCGAGGAAAAGAAAGCATATTCTTTGTGTTTCAACTTCAGTGACAACCACGAAAAAGGGAAAGCTGTAAAGAAATCGATATCCACGTCGCGAGTTGCAGAGCCGTTATTTAGACGATTCAAAGTGTGTCCTGAATAACGAAAGGTAAAGACCGCGTAGGCATAGTTCAATTCAAAAGGGAACATAGGAGAAGCAGATTATCAGAGAGGTTATACCAGGATACTTCAATCAGAAAAAGATAGAGGCCCATATGGAAAACTCAGGAAAGAAAGGCACTGTAAATTATATCTCGTGTTAACTAAGATTCGTCTGTATTAGTTATCATTATTCTAATACTGAACTGTTGAAGTGACCAAGAAAACAATACTAGGACTTTAGTATCTGACAGAATATATTGAAAGTAAGCTGGCTAGTGTTAATGTTATATGAGTAATTAAGTGTCCTGAGAATTTTGCATGTCTATTATATTGTATAAGAAAGTTTAAATGTCATAGTTATGTGTTAGTGCAGTAAATGGTTTAGTTAAGCTACTTAAGTTTGGATAGTTAAATAGTGTGAATTAATCTTATATGTCCATGTCATATGAAGTTATGTGTTAAATGTGTATGGTGGCATGATCGTAATACCCATTATAGGATCATAGCTTAATTATTTATGATAAGCTAATGTCAGTTTGTAAATATTTAGTATAGCACTGAATTGAGTAATAACTAAAATTTGAACCATGTTAAGGAATTTAATAAACCTTTTGTCCAATGATAAAACAGTTGTCTGAAATTGCTGTCCAATGCACCACTTGAAAAATTACGAACCTAATCACGCGGGAAATTAATGTGTTAAGAAACGAGATAAAGTGTCACGACTGCAACATAGTTACACTTTCTGACATATTTTTGTTCTTTCTCCTTGTTTTTGCATATAATATCTTAAACTAAATGTCCCAAAAGGCGCAGCATAATACAAATATTAGGGATACTAAGGGGAGAAATAACTTAGATATTAATAAAACTTTTGGTGATATCTCGAGCATAGATAAGCGGAAATTATTAGATAGAATAAAAATCATAAAATGGGACACAACATAAATGGTGCAGTCGGCAGGATGTAGTTTAGCTAATTAAATCTTAATTACAAGCTATTCACAACAAGTTGGTTTTGGTAGCAGATCAGACAACTGAGAGGTAGAAGTTTAGTTAAGTTTTGTTGAGAAATTTGGTGAGTAAATTAGTGTAAATTGGATGCAAGTATGATTGAACCCTCCAGTAATTTAGGCATGGATAACAGCGAATTTTTTCGCTACATTAACCCACAGCAGGTGTTCCCACAATTTTCGGGCGAGGAGACTGATGACGTTCTAAATTTTTTTAGTTATATAGAAGAGCTTAGAAAAGTTGGAGGAAGGACTGATTTTCAGTTGCTAGTCTTGCTCCGAAGCAAACTGGTGGGAAAGGCCAAAGTGTTCATAGATCACTCTCCTTTGCTAAGGGAAGCCTTGGATTATCAACAATTCAAACACATATTGGTCTCAGAATTTGCTAAGAAAAAAGGGAGTTCCCAGGTATTGAAGGAGCTGTATAATTGCATACAAGAGGAGGGAGAGAGTGTGTGTAATTTTCGGAACAGAATTATGTCTATATCACAATCCATGAGGTTCTCGTTCCCAGAGGAAGAGGCCCACATGAAATGGTTAACCTTTCAACAGTTCAGAATTGGATTATGTGATCGATTAAGAGAAGTAATATTTAAGAAAGGAGCCCAGGACCTAGACTCGTGTTTTAGCCTGGCCAGAATAATTACAGTGTTGAGTGGTAGTTGAGGTTTGGAGATAGAGTTCTTTTTCAGATTTTCAAATTTTTTGATGTGCCGACATCGTATTTTTTAAAATTCTTTCTCTTCTGAAGTGCACAAGACATCGTAGAGAATTGCCCAAAGGTCATAGTTCAGTGCAGCGGCAAACACTTCCTCTAAAGCACATATAACCTTGTTGATGTCGGCCAAGAGAACACAGGGTAGCGGCAAAACCAACACATACAGGCAGATACATTCACCAACAATATGGGGTTATAAAAACCCTATATAACAGGGCAAAATTAATCTGTTCAGATGACAATGCCCTAACCACTGAACTGAACCACATCTTTAACATGTTCTTAGCCAACGGCTACAACCCCAAAAAATCTAGAAAATATTAAAGTGCCAGTTAACCACAACACCCATACTCCCCCTTTAATAACAAAGATTACACTAAATCTATCACCATTCCTTACATCCGGGATACCTCTGAAAAGTTAACTAAATCCTAAAAAAATACGACCTGTTATAAACCACATAAGAAACTGGCATCCCTTATCCACTCCACCAAAGACTAGCAACTTTCCCTAGTTCTATCTGGAGTATACCAGGTCCCTTGCAGCTGTAAATTGTCCTACTATGGCCAAACAGGCAGGACAGCTAATATCAGGTTTCAACAATACAGCCATTCTGGGGCTTGCAGACCATGCTCTGGATGCCTGCCACAGAATATGATGGAAGAAAGCCACTTTACTACACTGCAGCAAATATAAATACAAACGATTGTTCATGAAATCAGCCTCAGCTCTAACAAACATCCCAAACCTCAACAAATTTGGGTGCAGGAGACTGCCCCAAATTTGTTGAGGTTTGGGATGTTTGTTGGAGTGTTCCTAGTGTCCTAAAGGGGGCACCTTTAGGACACCAGGAACAATGTCAATAACTGCTGACTCACAACTCAAATAAAGACTAAATATTGCTTGATATAATGCCCCATTGACACCATTTGCTCGTTGTTAGTGCCTGCATGCATATATCATACTTTTATGTTCCCATGAAGATAGTGTAACATTGCCGAAATATAGGAAGTATTGATTCAAGTTTTCTTTAAATTAATATTTAGTATACGTTGTAATTTCCTGAAATAATTTAATAGTCATGAGTCACCAACGTATAAGCTTATCTACATCATCATCATCAAATTCCTGCCATGTACCCTCAATGGGTGTACAGGATATGATAGTACTATATGAAAAATTTACATCATTACTAACTTCCTATCTACAATTTACCTTCAGATCAGTCTGTTACTTGTCAAGAGTCCAACATTACCAGATCTTATATTTCTATCGTCTAAGGCACTTTGTACCGTATCAATCCACCTATATCTTGGTCTTCCTCTGGGTCGTTTTCCTGCCAACCTGGCAGAGAACACTTGTTTTGCTAATCTTTCCTCGCCCATTCTGTTTAAGTGACCATACCACCTGAGATTAGCTCAGCAAATGCATTCCTGGATACTGACATCAAGTTCTTTCCTAATATCCTCGTTTTTAATACGATATTGCCATTGATGTCATCTGTTTGTGCCCCTAATCTTTCTCAGGACTCATATCTGCGGTCTCTAGTCTTTGGTCAAGTGTTTTACTTCTGACCCAGCTCTCAGATCCATAAGTTAAAACTGGTATGAATACAGTCTTGTATACAGCTAATTTAGTGTTCCGACTAATTTCTCTCTTATTCCATATAAATTTATTCAATTGACCTCCTACCATGCCATGATTGATCCTGTTGTCTATTTCCATATATCTAATTTACCATCTCCACTAAAAATCATGCCTAAGTAGCTAAAATGTTTTACTTGTTCCACTGGTTCTCCATTCACAATGCAGTTGACATTTTCAATGATTCTGCCTATTTTCATTGTCTTTGTTTTGTTATTGTTGACCTTCATACCATATCTATTACAACAGCTATTCAATTTAGTCAGGGAATCTTCTAGCAGATTTATTTAGAAGTATAACATCGTCCACATAAAGCAAAGACCTGACATTAACATCTCCAATTTTGATATCAGGTTTAAGACCACTTTCCTTCATAAAGTAATCCATATAGATAATAAATAACAGAGGGGTAATGTACAATACATCCCTGCCTGACACCAGATTTAACATCAAACCACCTTCTTGTACTTCCTTCAATTCTAATTGCTAGCTCACAACTCAAATAAAGACTAAATAATGCTTGATAATGCCCCATTGACACCATATAATTGTAGTGTTTTGAATAGCTTCTCTCTTGGCACCTTATCATATGCCTTTTCCAAATCTACAAAACTTAAATACAGATCTTTGTTATATTCCCATGATTTATTAACTATTTGTCATAAAGTGAAGATCTGATCCTAACAGCCTCTAATTGCCCTGAATCCAGCTTGTTCTTCACTAAGCTTTTCTTCCACAATTCTTCTCAACCGTTTTTCAAGTTTACTTGCATAAATCTTACCAGGAACACTCAGTAGGGAAATATCTTCATAATTTTCACATTTAGTTTTATTTCCCTTTTTATATATGGGTACTATGAGAGCTCTACTCCAATCACCGGGAATTCGTCCTTCTGTCCAGGCTCTCTGAACTATGCTGTGCCACTGCAAAACTTTTATACCTCCATACTTGAGCATTTCTGGTCAAGTATCATCTATTCCTGCTGCCTTTCCACATTTCTAGCCTTTGATGGCTTTTTCCACTTCAAGTATGGATATGTATTCCTGACTGCATGCCTGGTCAGTGTGTTTTTATCACTGTGCTATCACTGCTTGTTTCATTTAGCAAATCAAAGTAATTACTCCACACTTCAAGGATATCTGTTTTTCACCAGTTTTTCATGTTACCTTTATGATCTTTAATTCCTTTTAAAACACTCGTTCCTCCATTTCTGAGCTTCTCCAACAACCTCCATAATATCTTGCCACCTTCTTGATATTTATTTTCTATGTTCTTACCAAAGTCTTCTCATGACTTTTGTTTAGCTAGTTTTACACAGAGTTTAGCCTTCTTACATTTGTCTCTGTATTCTCTAAGAGTACAAGCTGACTTATTTGCCAGGAACTTTTGATATGCTTTCTTCTTTTCCTTCACTGCCTCTTTAAATTCTTGTGTCCACCATAAAGTTCTGATTTTTCTATCCTTGCACACAACCTCACCACATGCCTCTCTGGCTGAATCAATCAGTGTTTTATGGAAATGACTTCTATTGGGATTTATTGATCAACTATTTTTTTAGAATAACTATGTTATACCAACTAGTTTCACCAACTAGATTCCAATTATATTTGACAAAACAGAATGCGTACAATACATGCATAGTGCATGTATGATTTCACTTGTTGTTATTTAGGAACATTCTATAATTGGCACTATAATTCAGTTCTTATATGTTTAGAGATCTAAATGAGGGTCTTCAAAATCTGGGGCAAGATTAATCGGGAGTGGAAATCCTCCTGTATGTAAGGAATGGTGCTTTTATCCCACTCTATGATATTTAGCTCCTCCCACCGCATTTCTCAGAAATTTAGCATTGTACACGTGTTAAAAAAGCGAGCTTTCCACTTTACAACAGATCAACAAGATCTCCAGGACGAATTATCTCTGATATCTAACAACCTCAACATGAATAGCTACCCTCGGAGACTCATCCATAAGATACTTTTCTCTGACCCCCCCCACAAAGACAACAGGATGACACACAGTATATTTCTACAATCGTCATTCCATACGTGGGGATAGTTTCTAATAAGGTTGCAAGACTCCTCAAACCCCAGATGGCCATCCTCTTTCTTCAAATATGCTGGAGTTTACAACATATCCTGCTTGTGCAGGATCAATGCATTATATCATTGACCACACTTCAAGAAGCCTTGAATTAGACAAGGGAGCACATTGGAGATGTTAATAACAATAGAGAAGAAAAATCGGGTTTATCCTTTCATTTTTCAAGAACTAACCACATCATAGAGTGGGATAAAAGCACCACTCCTTACATGGAGGAGGATTTCCGCTCCCGAACTATTAAAGAAGCTACAACAGTTGCCTGTTCGGTACAAAACCTTAACAGGAACCAAGGATTAATCTTGCCCGAGATCTGGAAGACCCTCTTAGATCTCTAAACATACAAGAACTGAATTATAGTGCAAATTATATAACGTTCCTAAATAACAACAAGTGAAATCATGCACGAACCATGCATATATTGTATGCGTTCTGTTTTGTCAAATATAATTGGAATTGTTTTAATTTATAGTCTGTAACAGTTTTAGCTTTAAGTGCCTTATATCAGTTATGTACCTTGAAGATGCCAACAGCCTCAGTTGGTGATACTAGTTGGTATAACACAGTTGTTCTAAAAAAATACTTGATCAATAAATCCCAATAGAAGTCATTTCCATAGTTTTTGTGGTCAAGGAAATAACTTTTTAACACAATCAGTGTTTTCTTCAGGGCTTGCCACTGAATTGCTCTCAAACTCTTTTATTTTTTCTTGAATAATATTTGTGTATTTTAGTCTACAGTTCACATCTGAGAGCTGCTCAACTTTTATTCTCTTTAAAACTTTCTTTTCAATAAGAAATTCAATTTTATCCTGCTCAAGACTAAATGGTGATCACTTCCAATTTCAAATCCTCTGTACACTCTGGTGTCCTGCGGCAGTGGGAAAACATCACTATCAACAATAACATAGTCAATGAGACTTTTCTTATTCCTTGCCTCTTCTCTCTATGTGAATTTGTGCACATTTTTATGTTGGAACATTGCGTTAGTAATAACCAGTCCATGTCCTGAGCAGAAATCCAACAGGTATTTGCAATTATTATTAACTTTGCTCTTTTCTCCAAATTTTCCCAAAATATTTTTGTATGTCTGACAATCATTTCCTATTCTGCTATTTAGATCCCCAACAAGGACCAACTTTTCCTTTTTCATTGTGTCAGCTGCTTTCTCTAAAGCCTGAAAAATTTATTCCACTTCTACCTTAGTAGAACCTTCTGTGGGACCATAGGCACAAATAAGCCTCATTGTCTAGTTCCCCATTCTCGTATTTGCCCACATCGATCTACTTGAGACTGACTGCCATTCAAGAAGTTAAGCCTCGTATTTAGTGTTGAATACTATGGCTACTCCTTCTTTCCCTTGATTGTCATTGCCTGAATATAGCATTTTGTATTTATTGCTCAGATAGATCTCACCAGTTTTTGTCTTTTTTGTTTCAGTCACCCCTATTATATCAATCTGGTACTTATCCAATTCCTCAGCTAGCTCCATTTCTTTGCCATTCAGGCTTCTTATGTTGATAGTACCGATCTTTAACTCTAGTGACGTTGAGTTGGGGTGTGTTTTCAGATTTGTTCCAGTAGCTGACTCTTCACTGTTTGCCCTAGTTCCCCTGGCGAAAACAATGGGGGGCCTTGTTTAACCGGGAAACGCCCCAGCCGGCATGAAATTCTGTCATGTTGTACCATCATTTTGTATTTTGGTTTAAGAATACAATTTTGTCGGCTAACTCCCAAATTGCCAGTCCATCCTTGTTAGTTCAGTACCCAGGTAGATACCTAACAGGGCGCACCACTAGAAGGTGAGAATTGGACATTAGGTCAGAAGCTCTGGTCAGTTCTCTGCATTCCTTTAAAGGCTATGTGGAGGTCTCCACATAGCCTTTACAGGGAATGTCAGTTATACAGCTATGGCCCTTAAGCATCCCCTTAAGCTTATCTACAAGAAATATGAAATTAATAGCCAAGCATTTGTAAAAAATGGCTACAATAAAAAAAAGTTCAAAAGATCCTCCACAAAAGATTGCAAGAATGTCATAGCCATACCATTCATTAGTGGCATATCAAAAAATATAGACAATATTAAAGCAACATTGAAACCTCCTGCAAAATTAAAAATTTACTCGGCTCATTCAAAGATCCCCTTCCATACCTTGCCCAATCAGGGGTTTAAAAATTCAGCATAGCTGCAATATTATCCAACCTTGGAAACAGGCCTGTCAGACCATGAAATTCAAGCATGTCACAGAATTAACTGGAAAGGTACCAAGTCCCTACATAGCACCAAAACCAGGTTTGAAAGAAAGTTCAAAGAAGCCTGTGAAATGCTGAAACATCATCCAATTCTAAACAAAAATGATGGATTAATAATTCCAAGAATCTGGAGGATCCATCTTCAATACATATAGAACAACCTCAAACATAAAAAAATCTTAATATGAGATGACTTTAAAATTTGTTTAATGTAGTTCTGATATAAAAATTCTGATAAAAAAAAAAGTAAAACTTTTTTTTTTTTTTATCATCGGTATATTATTATTGTCACACATCTTCCCTCTGGCTGCTTCTTCTTCACGATCTGCCATAAACCTATGCACACAGGCCAATACATACATAAAAATTCATACCACCATGCAACACAAAAGCTAAGATCATCAGCTCCCTCAAATTGATATGTATGAAAAGTTTATTTTATTTTGTAAAGTAAAATAAATTTTATTGAGGTCATCATCATCATCCTGATGATGACCTCAATACAGAGATGGAAATGTCAAATATTATTTTCTTAATTATAAGTAATCATTCCAATATGTGCATTTTTCTCTCCAATTAATCCTTCCTTATGAATGCTGACCACTGTTTAACCTTACAAGAAAGAACTGTCCAATAGATTTAGTTGGACGTTGCTATAGGCTAGAGAATGCAGAGTGGCGATGGTGAAATGTATAAGCAACTTGGATTAGCGAACAATGGGAGGGTGATCATTATGGGTGCATTTAATTATTGCATTATTGGAATGAAGCAACAGCATTTGGAAATAAGGAAAACGATTACTGAATTTTTTCTTTGAGTTCTTGAGAAACAATTATCTTAGGCAGTAGGTAAAGGAGGGCATGTGAGGTTCGGTTCAAGAGTTTTAGATCTGATCATTTCATCAGAGAAAGTGATTGTCAGAGGAGTATTGCATTTCTCTCCAGCTAGCAAGATTGATCACCGGATACATTTTTATGAACATCCACGCCCAAGGTGGAATTTACACTCATTTTAGGTTAGAGAGCAGGTATGCTATCCACTTGGCGAAGCCACATGAACACTTCAGTGAACAATGGACATATGCTGAGCTACGAGGCAGTGATTATGAAATACTTAGGAGATGGTTTGGATTTGGAGCTATAGCATGGAATGAGAAGTTAAGAGAGAAGAAATAAATGCTGTTTGGATACTGAAAAACAGATATTTAACAGTAAAAGTCAAAAGGACAAATAAAGTAGATGTCAAATGGATGAATAAAGGGATTAAGTGTGAAGTCTGGAAGAAGAAGGCACTCTGGAGGTGGTGGAAGATAAATAATAAAAATTAGTTACATGAAGAGTATAAAGACTAGGCCAGGAAGGTGACTTAGTTGGTAAGGGCAACAAAAGTGCAGTACGAGTAGAAATTAGCAAACTGAGTCAAGAAATATCCTAGAAAGTTTTTTTTTTTTTTTTTGGTATGTGGCAAGTAAAAAGAAGAATGATTGTGGCAAGATAATCTTAATGGATGAAAATGGTATATTGGTCAGGAAGTGTGATGTATGGAGACTCAATGATCCATGGTACAAGATAGAATGCTAGAGGAGTGTTTGCTGGAAGAACAATAGTGTGACTATGGCAGTTAAGTGAGATGAAAAGGTGGATGAGATGATTGTGATGATGGGCACGAATGACTTGAGAGGCAGTGTGAATTGAGTGGCAAGAGATCTGAGGTATATTATTATTATCACCCAAGACCCCATGGAGTCAAAGACTCTTCTAGGAGGTCTTATTATCATACACACAGCTCATCATATCAGGCTTTAAACCTGCTCAAATTCTCTGCAGACACCACACTCTTAAGCAAGGCATTCCAATCAATCACAACTCTGCATGCAAAAATCCTGCTTCTCACTCCACTGCTCATACTCTCCTTATACAGCTTCCAGGGATGACCTCTGGTTCTCCCCTGATCTCCCACTGTTTTCTGTAGAACCTCTCCAACATTGATCCTATAACAATCCCTTACTAACTTGTAGGTTTCTATCATATTTTCTCTCTTTCTTCTATCCACCAGACTCTGTAAATTGCATCTTCTCAATCTTTCCTCATATTCAACATTCCAGAGGTCAGAAACTACCTTAGTCAGTCACCTCTGGACCCTTTCCAACATTTCTTTGTCCTTCTAAAAAAGCAGGTGGCCAAATCTGAGCACAGTAGTCTATGTGTGGCCTAATCAAAGCCTTATACAATGGAACAAAAAAAAATCTCCCCTTCTATAAGTCAGTGTCCTCTGCATCATTCCCATAAGTCTTTGTGCCGTCTTCACAATTTTGGCAATGTGTCCCCTAAATTTCAGATCCTTATCAACTATTCACCCCAAGATCTCTTATTTCCTCCACTTCTGACAGTATAAATAATATCCCGTCGAATCTGATCCCCACTGAGCATAAATTCTGGATCTCATCTTTGTTTCCCAAATTTTAAAACGTTACATTTTGCAACATTGAACTCGCATCCCCATTCCTGTGCCAAATCACTCAATTTATTCAAGTCTTCTTGTAAGGCCACAACATCTCTACTCTTCATGGTTTGTCCCAACTTTGCATCATCATCTGGAAACAACTGAATATCTTCATCCAAATCTTTGCCAATATCATTAATATACAAGTTAAACAGTAATGGCCCTAAAACGGACCCTTGAGGCACACCACTAGTGACTTTCCTTTTCCTGGATATTGCTTCCTCATACACAACTTGCTGATACCTATCAGATAGCCAGTCTCCAGTCCAATGCACTAATCTAATATCCACCGCATCCACTCAGTTTGACTATCAACTTATTATGCGGTAATCTCAATCTTTCCTCATATTCAAAAGCTTTTGCAAAATCTAAGTATATTACTGTGTATCCCTCTCCTCTGTCCAAGGAAGCAGTCAACTTATTGTAATAAGTAAGTAGATTACTAAAACATAACCTCCATGTAGCAAATTGATGCTGTCCAAAGATAATACCATTGTTGTCAACCTAATTCTGGATCCTAGTTCTCACAAGCTTCTCCAACAACACCTGACACACAGATAGGCCTATAATTTGATGCTTGAGTTCTATCACCTCCCTTATGAAGTGCCACAATCTTGCCCTCTTTCCACTCCTTAGGAACTTGACCCAATGCAAGACTCATATTAAAAAATATGTCAAGGAGGTGTCAACTCATTGGCACATTCCTTCAGAATATGTGGTGACATATTATCAACTCCCATAGCCTTATTTTCATCTAGTTTTCTCAACTCCCCATAGACCTCTTGCTCACTTACAGTCAGTCACTCCTCCCCATCATCAACTGCTCTCAATCTCTCCTGAAGTCACATTCACAAGATGAAGTACACATTAAGTATCTCCACTACATCTTCTGCAACAGCTCTTTATACCATTTTCTCCTATCAATGTCGTCCTTCTGTAATCTTTTTTTTTTTTTTTGTAGGCAACATATCGAAAGAACTCCTTAGGATTCTTTTTAAGTGAGGTATGAACAGTAGTTATCCTTAGGATAACTACTGTTCATACCTCACTTTTGCTACCCTTACCAACCAAGTCACCCGCCTTGCCTGGTCTTTGTAATCCTCACGGAACTGGTTATCACCACTTCTCTTATGCTGCCTCCATAATGTCATTTTTCTCTGTATCGAATGCCTAATCTCTCTATTCATCCATTTCAGACGTACCTTATGTAACCTTCTGACCCTTGGAATACATTTAGACATTGCTTCTACTAGATAGTTCTTGAAAATCCCCAAACTGCACTGATCTGTTTCCAGCTAACTCCTCATTCCATGCTACACCCACAAGCTGTCTCCTGAGCTCTTCATAATTACTCCCCCCCTCTCCTTGTAGTTCCACATATACCCCTATCTCACAGAGGTCCTTGCACTGCTGGCAACCACCCAGGTAATCACCTCATGGTCACTCTCACCAATTGATGGGTGATTAGACACCTCATTTATAATTACATCCTCTGATGAGATGATCAAATCCAAGAACCTCGATCCTCGTGTGCCCTCTGTTAAATACTGTCTGAGGTATTGTCTCTCAAAAACTCAAGAAACTCATTTTCTTTACTTCCAGTTGCTATCTCATCCTTCCAGTCTATATTGCCATAATTAAAATCACCCATAATGATAACCCTATTCTTATTTGCTTGGCGAAATTGATTATACATTTCATAGTCATTACTATCCACATTACCAGGTCTATAACAACATCTGACTAAGTATTTCAATCAATTCACCTCTATCTATCACCATACTGTCTCTAAACCACTGTCACCATTTCCCTGCTTCTTTACCTTGTATGGAAATAACTCTTTTTATAAATAGCACTCCCTCCCTTTTTATCCTACCTTCCCAAAAAACATCATACCCTTCCATCTCTATTCCTGTCAGGATGTCATCTTCATCCAACCATGTCTTACTTATTCCACCAATTTTTGGGTGAACAGACTTAATCAATGCAACCATTTCATTTGCCTTGTTTCTGATACTTCTAGCATTTGTATACAAACATAACAGCTCATTCTTGGATATGCATCACGTTCCACTATTAGATGTGATGTCTGCATACTTAACTCATGCTATTTCTTCTCATGAGTTAACTCATGCTTCTCTACCTTCATATTCATCTTAGAACCTTCTTCAAATCCAACTGTTTTCCCTTGATCCCAGGTCATCACCTTTCCTTTTTGTCTGCACATGGATTCACATTCTCTTGGAACATCAACCTTTCTCATGCTGTGTTCCCTTATATGCCCTGACTCTCCCTGTTTCCCTTGCACACTAGTCTCTCATTCTCTACACTCCTACTACCCATTTCTTCATACATAAACAACACTTCAATCTCTCCTTCCATTTATTCTCTGCACTCATTTCTCTACCTTGCACAGCAGTCTTTCCAAATGACTCACACTCCATTCAAATCCAGTTCAATTCTACCTTCAAATTCATTCCACATATTAGCCAACTGTACCCCTTTTCTCCTCACACATTTCCACTAACATAGCATTTACAATCTTTACTCTCTGTCTCATATCACACTAATTACTTTTCCTCTCACACTATTATCTTTTATCCTTCTCAACAACCTCTTGATATCCAATCTTATGTTTTCCTTGTTCCCACACTCAAGTCATTTGTCCCTATTACCACTACCAACTCTTTTGCTCACTTATTCCGCATATCCAATGCCTCAATCACTATTCATTTAAATCTAGGAAAAAACAAATCTTGTGCATCTTCTCATTTACCACATCTCTAATAATCAAATCCCTATAAAATGTCACTCACGGGTCTTTTGTTACCTCTTTCATACCGACATCATTTGTTTTCGTCTTCTTCATGCTTCTACATATCTACAATTCTCTTCATTTCACTCTGCATCCGTTCATCTCTTGCTTCATATTAACTAACTCAGCTTTCAAATTTTGCATAATTTTTTTGCTCTCATTCAATCTCTCAATTTTATCACCAGTCATACACACTTCTTTGTCATCAAAGCCATTCGCCACCTTACCATTAATTGCCCTCTGTTTTTCAACTTCCACTACATTCGTATCACTTTCGTCTTTCATAATACCATCGATTGTTAGGTTCATCGGATTGCTTGTTTGCTTTATGAAAACCTTTTTGGCTGCTCTTTTGCACTGTCTCTCTTTGCTATCAGACAAGCCTCTCCTGGCATTCTTGCTACTAACACCTTCAGTTACTAATACATCACTGCTCATCAAGTCCTCGTTCATATTACCCTTTGCATACACCTTTCTTCAATCTACCTTAAATATCCACAATTTATCTGTATAACCAAACAAATTTCATGAAACGACTAAAATTAAAATTAAACTCTACTTCCAGCATCTATGCAGCTTCCACTACTTCCATGCTGAATGTAGTGGTGCATGTATGTATTTCCCAAAGAAATGGAATAGATTGGGATGTGAGTGGGGAAGTTGAGACTGTGCAGATATATGTGGTAAGCAGTGATAAAGGTGACTGGGAAAGGGCAGGTGTGGTGGGGAAATAACAACCAACTAGTGGCTTGAGTAGGACTCGTTATAGACCTAAAAGTGACCTGCTGTGTTTATTTACAAATGCCAAAAGTATCAGAAATAAGGGAGATGAAATTGTTTCACTGATTGAGTTTATTCATCCCAACCGAACTTTGTTGGAATAAGCATTGTATTCAACTATTATTCCAACAAAGTTGGAATAATAGTTGAATACAGGAATAGGAATGGAAGGGTACAGTGTTCTGACAGTGTACAAATAGACTTAGTAATATGAATAAGAATCTGGAATAGAAAGGTGTTAGCAGTGCAAGATACACGATCAACAGTGCTTGAAGTTGTATACCCAGAATCAAGAGAATAAATCAGGTATGAGTTTGATAGTTGAGTAGCAACATTAAACAGGAGGATGAAAAAAAAAAAAAAAAAAAAAGGAATTGTTGTGAAGGGTATATAAGGAGAAAAGTAATTATCAATAGTACAAAGCACATGCCAAATAAAAGGAAGAACAACTAGAGAAGGATGACTTTATTGAGAGCTGATGGTAGGGAGGTAACAAAAAATACGAAAGTCATGTTACTGAGTGTTTACTTTGCAAAGGTATACTATTCTAGTGAAGACATTGTAGTGCTAGATGCAACAAGTACTGATTCGAGAATAGAGGTAGATGAACTGGAGGTGCTCATGAAATTACAGAATCTTAATTTGAATACATCATCATCATGCGTATCAAGGATTTAGGCCTAGCATGGCCTGTTCCGGCCTTAGAAGTCATCGTTGAATCATTTAAGAGGACGTCCTGGTTTTTTTTTTCCTAATTTGAATACACCCAGAAGAAACAGCAGTTCTTCTGATAAACTATTTAATTTAAGTCTCAACTTTGGTAAGGTTCCAAGATGGTGGGAAGAGGGCAAAATAGTTCCCTTGCATAAAGAAGGCTCTAAGACAAAGGCTTCAAAAATTAAAAGACCAATGAATGTCTCAGGAGTGGTGGTTAATGTACTGGAAAAGTTGATTAAAGGTATAATTCATTCATTCATTCATTCCTGAATTAATGAGAATGTGATGCTTTATGTGGGAGCAACAAGTTTCTGAATAGGTCTTTTCTTAGTAATTTACTCACTTCTTATAATAAAGTCACAGTTGAATTGGATAAAGTAAATGCATATATGATGTTACTGCTGGATTTTGCAATCATTTAACATAATACGACATGGAACTTTGTTATATAAATTGGGCCAATATGCTATGGATACGAAGCTAGCAATATGGATAAGAAGGTAACTACTGGAAAATATCAAAGAAAAGCATATGGAGAAGTCTAATCCAGGAGAAGGTAAGCAACTAGGTGTAATACAGGCTTCTGCATTTGGGCCACTACTATTTAATGTGTGTATATTAGTGATACAGGGAAATATTTAAGGGGAAATATCCAGCTGTTTGCTGATGATGGAAATCTGAGTACAGCAATAGTTAATAAAGATGAGAGGGAGAGATCCAACAGGAATGGTTTGAAGTGAATGCATATGGGTGAGGAACAATACATGTCCGTTAAATGTGGCATAGTGACACAGTTTTATTTTCTCATAATGACAAATGCAGTTGAACTTACAGGAAATTCATAAGATTACAGATGATTATCGACAGGAAGTTGAAGTTGAGAGGGCATGTTGCAAAGGTGGCCAAAATAGCTTATCAGATTTCCTGATGTTGAAGAAAATAATGGCAGGCAGAAATGAAGAGGTTACTTATCTCTCTTTATAAGACTTTGATAAGGCATCTTCTGAACTATTGTACACAGATTTGGTTTCCTGGTTCTTGTAGATGGGAAAGTAGTGGAGAGAATCCAGAGATGATGACCAAGATTGTAATAGGTCTATGGAATATTCCCTATGAGGGCAGCTTGAAGGTCTTTCAGTTAAAAAGACTAGTTGATAGGCAAAAAAGAGGAGATATGATAGAAATATATAAGTTATTAAAGGGTGTTATAGGATTAACATGGAAAAAACTGTTTCAGTGCATGAAAGGAAGAGAGAACAAGGATTCACTCCTATATATTTGTGGTTAGCAAAAGCATGAGAACTGGATTTTTTACTATATGAGTGATGAATGGATGGAATAATATTGCTTCATATGATAGGAAGGAAAAACAGCATATAAATATTTATATAGAATTTTATATAAAAAACTTATATAAAGAATATAACCATTTGCTATATTACATTGACCTATATACACCCCCCCCCCATTGGGCACAGGTCTTCTTACATATTCTGTGCCCAAAGTGAAATCAGTAATATGTTATTAACTTACCATTAAAAAATTTAATGATATCCGTAAAATCCATATTGTTTTCTAGAATGATATCCCTGTAGTATTCTACCATAGCAAGGGCAATGAAGAGGACAAAATGACTAGATGCAACATGTTTTGCTGCCCAGATAGTTTCCCAAACACTGAAAACATCATCATATACCAATTCTGAAATAAAAAAAAAGAGAGAAACATTTCCTGAAATCCTTGATTTTATGCATATTCACTTGTAACACAATACTTTTTTTTCTGATCTTACACAACCACGTAATTTATGAATGAACAGTTTTTACCTGAACGCAAGAAAGCTAATATAAGTTACCAGAGAAACAATGTGTCTGTTTATCTCTTTGTTATACACATACCAGCCACTGAATTAGAAACCTTTCTGCAGGTGTATGAAAACATCACTTATGCAGTGTATATGCAAAATACTTGGTCACATGTTCTAGGCAACTGTTTAAGAATGCTGCTGGTCTGTAATCGTCAGTAGTGTTGATCACAATGGAAAAACTAAGATCCTTTTCACAAAGGATCTTTTGGAGTTCGATAAAGGGCTTGTTGTGGGTGCCCATCTGGCTCTAGCCAAGATTTTGAAAACAAAAGAGCTGACTGGTTTCTCAAAAGGTGAGATATCCTGGGTGTCCAATTAGTGGAAAAATAACCCACATTTCTTGTCTAAGAGATGCAACTGTGGTCCTAAGATAGTCTGTCAGAAATGAAATAACCAACATCTGAGAAGATTTGCACAGACAAACAGAACTTCTTTTGTGCAGCAATTGACTGAAGCATTTAATGAAGGCTATTCTTGACTGATATCTCACTGAACTATGCATAAGAAATCAAAAAGGATCAGTATTGGCAGTCATATGGCTATACATAAATAAAAGTTCCTAATTCCGGTATGTGTGCTATGTTAATAAAGTTTGAACCACATTGTTTGAATAACAGTTTTAATGATTATCTACACTTAAAGATTACTTACAACAAAGACGATGTCATTAAACATACATATTCATCATCAATATTGACAACATCACAGAAGTTTGCAACACAAAAAATAAATCATGTGGGCATTACAACTTAGATAAGTTACAAAAATAAAGTTTCCTGTTCACACAGAAGAAACTATGCCTATAGATGTATACCTCCTGTTTCCAATGTTGAGAAGGTTAAGTAATTCAATTTATTGTACTAATTTATAGAATATTAGAAGAAATATTACAAGAAAAATAAAATCTAGTTTCATTGATTTATCTACTGGTGTTAACACAGTAAATATAGGAATTATGTGCTTAATAACATCATATTGCAGGAGTAGGAATAAATAAATTTAGTGATTTTTTTTCATTATAGATATTAAGGAGACAACTTGGTGTAATAACATTACTTTAAAATAATCATTAAACATTTAGATCTTCATAGTAATGTCACTATTAGGAGTAAACACATACATATATGTTACTGTAAAAGCCCAAAAAGTGGTAAACCCTAGTATTTACCACAGGTAAAAGTCCAAAATATGCTTGTAAATACTTCAATTTCAGGCTTTTACCAAACCAATTGGTACAAGCCCATTTTGTTTACATTATAATAATTACCTTTGTCAATTTAAATTTCAAACATAATGTCAAGAATAACATTAAACATAACTGCTTTATTATTTTATTATTATTAATTAATGTATTATACGAAAATGTTCATGAAATAAACGTAACTTATTAATCACAATTTCCTTCAACATTATCAAATCATAATTAAACTTATTTGTTACAACAAGGTTGACTGCTATGACATTTGGAGTTACAAAGTAAATTGGCTGATTTGCACAAACACATTTTCGTGGTAGACTTCTTTGAACACTTGCATTTTTGGAATCCTTGTCCACCAACTAAAGAAAGCTTTATTGCCACTTCGCGTACACTTATTTCTTCCATTCCGACTTCTTCGATGCTTAAAAAATTTTCTTTGCACAAGGCAAATTGGTTAGGTTAGGAACCAAACCTAACCTTCAGATTCACTGTGCCTTCATTTTTATGAAGGAAATTAAAAAAAAAAACATAAATAAAAAAAAACGTAAAATATATTAGCACAATATCATTCATTTTTATGAAGGATATAAAAAAAAAAGTAAAATATATTAGCACAAAAACAAACTGATTCTAGGTTGCAGCCACTCACACAAGTTTATACTAGCACGATACTTGGGCTTTTACCAATTGGTGTTGGTAAATACTGGCATTTACCGAAATGGTTTGGTAAAAGTCCAAAATGGAAGCGTTTACAAGCATTTTTTGGACTTTTACCATCTCACTATGGTAAATGCTAGGATTTACCACTTTTCAGACTTTTACAGTAATATATATGCAAAAGATACTAGCTGCATTATGAGTATAGCATAGCATACTATTTACTATGTTGGTGCACCCACCAATGACCCTATCTAACCTCTGGTGTATACAAAATTAAAACATAATTAACTAAACATATTAAAATTAATAAAAAAAAATTGTATATAAGCAAAACTACCTACTCATTTGCTACTGGCTAGTGTTTTTTTTTTTCCCCCCCCTCTGGATTCCTGTTATTTTTGAGTTCTATAATCTTGCTTGAAGAAAAATGGTGATAGCTTATAGTCCTATAATTTATTAATAAACAAATGAATTTGGAATCCTTGTCCACAAACTAAAGAAAGCTTAAGTGAGAGGAGACTTCCACATAGCCTTCAAAGGAATGCGGAGAACCAACCAGGGCGCCTGACATAATGTCTAATCCTCACCTTCTTGTGGTGCACCCTGTTAGGTATCTAACTGCATACTGAACGAACGAGGATGGGCTGACAATTTGGGATTTAGCCGACAAAATTGTATTCTTATTGGCTTAAACCAAAATTTCAAATGATGGTACAACATGACAGAATTTCATGCCAACTGGGGAGTTGCCCGGTTAAACACAGACCCTGTTGTTTTCGCCAGGGCAAACAGTGAAAAGTCAGCTACTGGAACAAATCTGAAAACACACCCCAACTCAACTTCACCAGAGTTAAAGATCAGTACTATCAACATAAGAAGCCTGAATGGCAAAGAAATGGAGCTAGCTGAGGAATTGGATAAGTACCAGATCGACATAATAGGGGTGACTGAAACAAAAAAGACAAAAACTGGTGAGATCGTTCTGAGCAATAAATGCAAAATGCTATATTCAGGCAATGACAATCAAGGGAAAGAAGGAGTAGCCATAGTATTCAACACTAAATACGAGTTTAATCTTCTTGAATGGCAGGCAGTCTCAAGTAGAGTGATGTGGACAAATATGAGAATGGGGAACTGGACAATGAGACTTATTTGTGCCTATGGTCCCACAAAGGTTCTACTAAGGTAGAAGTGGAGGAATTTTTTGAGGCTTTGGAGAAAGCAACTGACACAATGAAAAAGGAAAAGTTGGTCCTTGTTGAGGATCTAAATTTTTTAGATCCTCAACAAGGAAAATTTTCTCCAAATTTTCCCAAAATATTTTTTGGGAAAATTTCGAGAAAAGAGCAAAGTTAATAATAATGGCAAATACCTGTTGGATTTCTGCTCAGGACATGGACTGGTTATTACTAACGCAATGTTCCAACGTAAAAATGTGCACAAATTCACATGGAGAGAAGAGGCAAGGAATAAGAAAAGTCTCATTGACTATGTTATTGTTGATAGTGATGTTTTCCCACTGGCACAGGACACCAGAGTGTACAGAGGATTTGAAATTGGAAGTGATCACCATTTAGTCTTGAGCAGGATAAAATTGAATTTAATAATATTATTATTATTAAATCACACCTCCAGGAGTCCAAGGACTCATCAAGCAATACGTAGTCTTTATTTGAGTTGTAAGTCAGCAGTTAGAATTGAAGGAAGATGGTTTAATGTTAAATCTGGTGTCAGACAAGGATGTAATGTACATTTCCCCTCTCTTATTCATTATCTATAGGAAAGTGGTATTAAACCTGATATCAAAATTGGAGGTGTTAATCTCAGCTCTTTGATTTATGCGGATGATGTTATACTTCTAAATATACAAGATTCCCTTACTAAATTGAATAACTGTTGTAATAGATATGGTATGAAGGTCAGCATTTAAAAGACAAAGACAATGAAAATTGGAAACATTGAAAATATCAACTGCATTGTGAATGGAGAACTTTTAGAACAAGTAAAATATTTCAGCTACTTAGGCACGATTTTTAGTGAAGATGGTAAGTTAAATATGGAAATAGACAACAGAATCAACAAAGCTGGTATGGTAGGAAGTCAACTGAATAAATTTATATGGAATAAGAGAGAAATTAGCCAGAACACTAAATTAGCTGTATACAAAACAGTGTTTAAACCAATTTTAACTTATGTATCTGAGAGCTGGGTTAGAAGTAAAACACTTGACCAAAGATTAGAGACCCAAAGATATGAGAGTCCTGAGAAAGATTAGGGGCATGAACAGATGGCATCAATGGCAATATCATATTAAAAACGAGGATATTAGGAAAGAATTTGATATTGTCAGCATCTAGGAATGCATTAGCAGAGCTAATCTCAGGTGGTATGGTCACTTAAGCAGAATGGGAGAAGAAAGATTAGCAAAACAAGTGTTCTTTGTCAGGTTGACAGGAAAAAGACCCAGAGGAAGACCAAGATATAGGTGGATTGATACAGTAAAAAGTGCCTTAGAAGACAGAAATATAAGAGCTGGTAATATTGGAGTCTTGACATTTAAGAGACTGATTTGGAGGAAAATTGTAGATAGGAAGTTATCAATGATGCAAATTTTTCATGTAGTACTATCATATCCTACACCCCTTGAGTATATATCAGGAATTTGATGATGAGGATGACAAATGAATAAATAATACAAATTACATATAAGTGAAAGTACATTTATTTTTATTTATTTTTATTTTTATGTCACATATGAGAGGTCATAAGACCTGTAACACAACAGTGCCATGCATGAGTATGTGGCTAAGGGGAGAGAAAGTTTCTTGAAAAGCTGGAAGCAATATCGCAGGTAGGTTACCTCCAGATATTGTCTTGCTCTTCTAAAATGCTTGACAGAATAGTCATTGATGTCATTGTCCTCAACTGTGCGATAGTATCTCATCAAGTCAAGATGTTAGCCCTCATTCTGCTCTTAAAATTTGCCACCTGTAACCTACCTCCTGATAATGCAGTCAGGTTTAGCATGGATAACATCCTTACATGGACTTTCCACCTAATAAAATCTCTCTAGTAGCTAATAATTAATCTCTCTAGAAGCTGTATTAATAATAATTAATACAGCTGGTAAGGGTAATGTACTGTGGTCCTGAATATTAGTGAATACAATTGTAAAATGAATATGTTGTTCAAAAACCTTTAGATTATGACCTTAATAATTCTAAGAAGTAAACATTGAAAAGACTTCTTAAAATCATAACTTCACTTCTGCTCTCCCTGAATTAACTAAAAATTCAAATCTTCTAGTGCTCTCCCTTCCATTGTGGATGCTGATGCCTCCCCATACCCCCCACCTTAAAACAAGCAAAAGAATTGACTAATTAATTCCTTTTATCCCCAACAATTATTGACAATACTTCATATCTTAAATCCAGAATTAGTTTTAAGCAGCACTGATATCATAGTTAATTTTGACATCATTTTATTCAATGTTCCCTTTTCTGACATTATAACTAAAATTTTTTTTCACCTTACATATCAATAACCTCTTCAACTTTTGCTATCAATGTTAACTGATAGAGGTACAGCAATGGGCTCTGGCTCTGCCTCCCCCCCTCTCTCATTCCCTAGACAATTTTTCAATAAAACATTTTAAAAAACATGTTCATCATACTGCAATTTTCAAACCTTCTGGTTATGACACACTGACAATTCGTTCTTATTTGACCACACTGCTCTGACGCAAACTCATTGTAAATTCTTCCTCCCTATTCTTTATGTCTAAGGCATCTCAGAAAAAAATAGCTAGAGCTTTAAGCTCTGCATTACTTTCACACCCTATTTAAAGATAGTTGCCCTTATCTGCTCTCCCAAAGATAAACTTCCTCCTCTCTCTGTTCCAGTTGTGTAGAAGGTTCATTGTTCTTGAAGCCTGTCATATTATAGTCAAACTGGAAGATCTGCCAACAACAGTCTTCAAGGATACAAGAAATATATCCATTGCTATAATTATGGTTAGTCCATTCTAGTTGATCATACTTTGAACACCTTGCATATAATCAACCAGAAAAGACCACTATGCTTCATCTAAACAAATACAAATATGACAAACAGATCTCAAAAACAAACTAAATATTAATAAATTAACAACCAACTAAATCTTATGAAACTTCATAAGATTTTGGAAAGAATAATAAGACTTCAGGCTTAGAATCTAATATCTTCAACTTATTTATGTTGTTTGGTTGGATCTTACAGTTTTCATATTTATAGATGTCTCTGTGACTAAGACAAAATATTGGAACCATTAAGCCTGAGTTAATCTCACTGTGTCACTAACATGAATTTGGGTGGGTGGAGAGGTAGACACAGTATAAGGAGAGTGGATGTTGGAAGTAGAAGTGAATGTGTATAGGGATGGGATGGTCAGTATGGGAATGGGATGTACTTGAGTCTGAAGAGATAGATAGGTTATAAAGATAATTAATTGGGAATGGTTAGGTGTGCAGAAATCACAACCTACAAGTGGTATCGGCAGGACTGTTTATAGACCTAAAAGTGAATTGCTGCATTTATTTACAAGTGCCAGGAGAATCAGAAATAAAGGAGATGAAATAGTTTCATTGATAGAGATTACTTGCCCCAAAATTGTTGGAATAAGTGAAACATGGTTGGATAAGGATGATATCTTGATGGGAATAGAAATGGAAGGATAAGAAGGGAGGGGGTGTTGTTGACAATGGCAGGTGAATTTGGTCCACACAAAACAGAGATGTAAAATGTAAATAGTGGCAATGGTTTTGAGTTAGTATGGTGTGAGGTGGAGGTTGACAGGAAGAGATATTTAGTTGGATGCTATAGGCCAGGGAATGTGGAGGGAGGTGACAGAGAAATGTGTAAGCAACTTGGATCAGTGAACAAGGGATGAGTGATTATTATGGATAATTTTAATTATGGCAGTATAGACTGAAATGAAGAGATCATCAGGGAATAAGGAAAATAAATTTCTTGAGTTCTTGAGAGACAACTATCTCGGGCAGTATTCAAAGGAGAGCACACTAGGATCGAGAGTTTTCGATCTGATCATTTTATCAGAGGATGTGATTATGAGTGGAGTTTCGCACTTCTCTTCAGTTGGTGAGAGTGATCATGAAGTGATCACCTGGGTTGTGGCTAGTCATATGAAGACTTCTGTGAGGAAAAGATATATGTGGAATTACAAGGCTGGTGATTATAAAAAACTTAGGAGGGAGAGAGAGAGAGAGAGAGTGCACTTATATCATGGAATGTGCAGTTAAGTGGGAGGGAGATAAATGGTGAGTGGAAACTGATCAAAAGATATTTAGCATCAATGTGTGATTATATTCTTAAGGTCAAAAGACTGAATAAAGTAGCTGTCAAATGGATGAATGAATGAATGAAAGGGATTAAGCATGAAATCTGGAAGGAGAGAATACTATGGAGGGAGCACAAGATGAATAATGGTAGCAATCAATTGCATAAGGAGTATAAAGAGCAGAGGCTCCAGTTCAGGAAGGTGACTTCGATGGTAAGAACAGCAAAACCACAGTATGAACAGAATTTGCAAATCGGGCCAAGAAAAACTTTACAGTTTTTTTTTTTCAGATGTGTGTAGCAAGTAGAAAGGAAGAGCGATTATGATAAGATGATGTTAATGGATGAATATGGTAGAATGGTAACAACTTTTGAAGAAGACATCGCTAAGGTATTCAGCAAACAATTTATAAGGGTATGTCACCTTCATCAGAGTCAAATTATGAAAAACTCTACAAAAACTCTAAGTGTAGAGGATATAGTAGAGAATGGCTTAATTGTGAATGAGCAGGAGATATATGACGAAATAAATAAACTTGATGTCAATAAGGCAATAAGATTTGATAACATATGACCACATCTTAAGGGAATGTTCCAGGGAATTCGCAATAGCATGGCATGCCTGTTTAATAAGTCTTACAATAGGTCTAAGGTTACAAGAGAGTGGAAGAAGGTAATGTTCCATTGCATACAGGTGGTGATAAAGTTGTGGCTCTAAATTATAGGACAATCTGTATATTGTGGTTAAGGTACTGGAGAGATTGGTGAGAACTAGGATACAGAAATGGGTTGATAACAGCAGCATTCTCTGTGATTGTTAGCACGGGTTTGTTAAAGGGAAATCATGTTTTTAACTTACTTATGTATTATAACATGGTGACAAATTTCTTGGACAAGGGAAATGCATATATAGTGGTATATTTAGATTTTGCAAAAGCTTTTGATAGACTGTTACACGACAAACTGTTAAATAAACTGAAACAGATGGGATTAGATAATGGACTAGTGAGTTGGATCAGGGACTCTCTGTCTGATAGACAGTCCAGTCAAGATAAGTATCAACAAGTTGTATATGGGGGTTCAGTATCCCAAAAGAGGAAGGTTACTAGTGGTGTTTCACATGGATGTGTACCTCAATAATATTGGGATGGGTTTAACAAGTGATATGCAGCTATTTGCAGATTAAACATCAAGTTATTATTATATGGGCACCTCCATGGAGTCCGAAGACTCATTGGGAGAGACCCAATCTATCATACCTCTACTTGAACCAGACAAAGCACTCACAACTGACTCTGACAACCTATTCCACTAATTCACAACTCTTCAAGCAAAAAATTTAGTCCTAACACCCTTACTAACCATGCCTTTATTCAACTTCCAGGGATAATCCTGGAAGTTGAATAAAGGAAAGTCGGGAAATAAGAGAAATCAGGTAAGTGACATTGTTAGTAAAAAGAAAGAAGTTATTTGGTAAGGTGACTCTATAATAAAACATGCTATAGATGAGCGAGTTATAACATCGAGTTTTCCTGGAGCGAAAATTAAGAATATAAACGAAGCAATTCAAAAACAGAAAAGAAAAGTAAACGAAATCATAGTATTTTACCTCGCTATGATAAAAATGACTTAAGAAGAAGGGCTATCTATAGTGGCAAATGATTTGATGCATAGGCTATGTAGAAGGAATGGATGTGAGTTTTTGGATGTGTGGAGTGAGTTTAGGGAAGACCGGATTTGTATAAGAGAGATGGCACCTGAATGCGTTTGTTATCAGGAGTCTAGAAAAACTAATAACTGGTATGAGACCTAACACAGGGAGTCAGGGACACTAAATTATAAAGGGAGGAATAGTGTGAATGTGAGTGTAAGAGTGACAATGTTATAAAACTGTGTTAATGACGGAATGGGCTTTGTCATGGAAATGTTGACGAGGAGAGAACGATTTCGGGTATGTGTTCGTCCGGTTCGGAACCATCATATGTGTGCAAAGATGTCTACATGTGTAAGGTATTAGAGAATAATAGAGATCTGCAAGTTGTCCAACTGTGTCAGGCAGACTGCAGACAAGACAATACAAGAGAACAAACGGGTAGATTATTATGTCTGTACACGAATGCTAGAAGTATCAGAAACAAAGGGATAGAGTTTGTTGCCTTAGTCAATATGTTGAAACCTCAGATTGTAGGTATTAGTGAGACCTGGCTATCAGAATCAGACCTGCTAACTAGTATCGAGTGTCAAGGGTACAGTATTTTTAGGAAGGATAGAGAGGATAGGAGAGAGGGGGCGTGCTGTTAATGATATCGGATGACTTGAATCCAGTTAGAGTTGAGACCTATGATTGTAGTAATACTACTATCAATATTTCATGTAGCAGTGAGCTTGAAGCCATCTGGTGTGAAGTGGAACCTAACAAGACTAATTACATAGTGGGGTGTGGTTATAGACCTGGTGGATCGGTTACTAGTGATGAAGAAATGCATCACCAAATAGAAAAGATGAGTGTGAAAAGAGTAATCATAATGGGAGACTTTAATTATCCAAATATTGATTGGGTAGCAGTAGAATCTCATGAGAAGAATGAAAATGCATTTACTGAACTGTTGTGGGACAACTTCCTCAAGCAGCATGTGACAGAAGGAACTCGAGGGCAAAGAGCGTTACATTTGATTATAGTGTCAGAGGGAGTTCAGTTAAAGACGTAACTATTCTGCCTCTGGTCGGTGACAGTGATCATGTGGTACTCACTTTGGAAGTGACTAAATTTATAACTGTTCCATTCAGAAAAGGTTACATGCTGAACTACAAAGCAGGAAATTATGATCAACTGAGGAGAATACTGAGTTCAGTGAAATGGGATCGGTTGCTGGATGGAAAGAATATCGAGAGTGAATGGGAAGCATTTAAACAACACTTGAATGATGCAATATCAGAATGTGTCCCGAGAATTCGAAGAATAACTAGAGTAGGAGTCAATCTTACTAAGCAAGAGATTCGTAAGAAAAGGACGATGTGGAAGGAATACTGTGTGCATAAGGATGACATCCATTATGAACATTATAATCAGCAGACTAGAATAGTCATGACTGTCGTACAGGAAGCAAAGTCTTGAGTATGAAAAGAAGCTGGCTCTGCATGCTAAAGACAACCCACAAGAATTCTATAGATATGCTGCAAGTAAAAGAAAGAATAACTCTTCTAAATCCTGATGGCATGAGAGTTACAGATGCAGAAGAGGTTGTTCAGTTAATGAGTACCCATTTTGTTAAAAGCTATCAACGTGGTGTTACAGATGCAGAAGAGGTTGTTCAGTTAATGAGTACCCATTTTGTTAAAAGCTATCAACGTGGTGTATGCAACATTGAGCTCACTGTTACCTCTTCACTAGATGAAGAAACGCAGGTGTATGAGGACGAGGTATTAGAGCTGTTGCACAAATTGAATAAGAATTCAGCAATAGGGACTGATGGAATATCAGCACATATGCTAAAAGAGTGTTCAGCTGAAATGGTCATTCCTTTGACCAGGCTGTTTAACATGAGTCTCAGAACAGGGAAGATACAGCAGGAATGGAAGGAATGTATGGTAATTCCATTACACAAGGGTGGTGCAAAGACTAATGTATCCAACTATTGACCAATTAGTATCTCAGGAATGGGGTGAAGATTTTGGAAAAACTGGTTAGGGCTCGCATTCAGAAATGGGTTGACAGTGAAACTCTACTTTGCAATGAACAACATAGGTTTACTAAGGGGAGGAGGTCATGTTTTAGCAACTTGCTCACATTCTATAACAATGTTACCATTGAACTAGACAAGGGGAATGGATACACCATGATACTTTTGGATTTTGCTAAGACTTTTGACAGAATACAGCATGGCAGTCTGTCATGCTGTATTCTGAATTCTCTCCATAAATTGGAGAAAATGGGTCTAGGTTATAGAATATTAGCATGGATAAGAGAATCGCTTACCAACAGATATCAAAAAGTGGTATAGAGGGGGATGCGAGTCTGCAAGATTTAAGGTTACTAGTGGTGTACCACAAGAATCAGTGTTCAGTATATCACAAGAATCAAGCACTGTTATTCAATCTGTACAATAATGACATTAGGAAGGATTTGATAAGCGACATACAGCAATTTACTGATGATATGCAATACTTGCAGAATGAATTTCCCATGCCCACAATTCCAGCCTTTGAATAGACTGGAATTGTGGGCATGGGAAAATGGGTGTCAGTTCAATGTAAGTAAATGTAAAGTTATTCACTTCGGCATGAATAGATATCCAATGTCGTATTATACTGGTGGGATTAGGCTAGAAGAAACTTATGAGGCTAGGGATCTTGGGGTGTTAATAGATAGAAAGTTGAAGGGGGGGAGGTCATGTGGCAAAGATTGCAAATACAACTCAAAATACAATTGCAATGCTGAAACAAACATTCACATGTAAAGATAACAATGTCATTTTGCCTCTCTACAAGGCCTTGATAAGACCACACTTGGACTATTGTGTGCGGATCTTGTCTCCTGGTTTCCGTTGTGATTCTGATATATTGGAAAGAGAGAGAGTACAAAGGAGAGTGTTAAAAATTATATCAGGATTGTGGAATACTGAGTAGACACTGAGTAGACTGCAGACAGGAGAAAGAGGGGAAAATATGATTGAGACTTACAAACTTCTGAAAGGATCATACAGGATTTCAACTGATGAAAATTTTCAATTTATGAAGGGTAAGAAAAGGACAAGAGGGCATCCTTGGAAGCTGAGAATGAAGGCTGCTAAGAAGAGGATGAGGGGTAGATTTTTCTCTCATAAGGTGGTGCATGATTGGAATGGATTGCCATTGGATATTGTGAGTGCAAGCAGTGTGAATGAATTCAAGAATAAGTATGATAGCTGGTGTGTGTAGTATGTGGCCTCCCTCGATGAGTCTCTGACTCCCTGGAGGTTTCTCTTAATAATATTAATAATGATAATAATCCCTTGTTTCGGTACCTCTAGTCAAGTGCTGACACATTTCTCCTGCATCTATCCTATAAAACCCTTTAAGCAACTTAAATGTTTCTATCATATCCCTTCGTTTTCTCCTAACAACCAACTTCTGAAATCCACACACCTTTAACCTATCCTTATAGAGAACATTCCACACGGCACTCACCATCTTTTTCACTTGCCTCTGAATTTTCTCCACAAATAAAGCTAGTGCCTATAACCATTGCCTTAGACTGTTCGGCCACACTACCACTAAATGCTAAATCTGCTGAACAAAAAGTATTGTCACTTACTAAGTGCTTCAACAGTCAATTTAGTCGGCATTAGTAAATATTCTAATTGTGAAGAAAACTGAATGTTGAGGTGTTTTATTAAATTTGCAATATCAATACCTTAAAGCTGTTGAAACCATATTAAGCAGAAAATTCGAATGATTTTTAACATTCATAGCTAATTCTACCTTGTCACAATTCATTTCTTATTTTAAAATAAAAAATACTTTCACTTCTGAAAATACTTAATTGCACTGTGACACTGAATATTTTCATTTTAATCATGAAATTTTGTTAATTCAAATTTGTGAACTTTGAATTATTCTTCCTTATCACTGTCTGAGAAATCATCTTCTAAATCACCAAAGGTATTTTAATATTAATATATTGTATGAATAAGGCATAAATGATATAAAACAGGTTATTCGTGGCCATTGACCAAAATGCCAGCAACGTCACCAGCTAATCCAACAATATGCTGCTCAAAAACTGACACTGAGAGTGGTTAAATCATTTCTGAGAACTTTTACTTTGAGATACTGAACACAAATTACAAATTTGAACCAAATCAAGACTGTAAATTACACTATCATTTCTATGCAGACTGACATTAAACTAATGTTTCAATCTTTGTATTAGTTCATTTATCAAGGGTAAATCTAAATATCTGACCATCCTGCAATTTTGTTTGGAACAATATCATCATCTGTTTCTTACTTCTCAGATAACCTGTGAATCAAATTCATTACATCTTTCAGCCTTAGGAAGCTAATAACCTAACTTTATTATGCCTTCTTGAATAAAACTTGATTTTGTGATTGCTCTTATTGATATATTTACCAACAGTGGCCAGCTTAGAAATAGTATGCTCTGAAGTTTTTTTTTTTCCCCTTCATGAAATATTTGTTTATGAAAAGTTGTCACTGTTTTAAATTTTTTAGAAGTATTGCCTTCTTGTGTTTCATCATCATTTTGCAAAATAATGGCATGTTTAGCAGTTAATTATTTTATCATCACTGAGCTTCAGAGTTTGATACTGCCTTGAAAATTTCCCAAATTTTTTGATGACTTTGGAATATTTATTTAATTTTTTAATTTAATTTTAATTTAATTACTGTCACACACATAAACATATATATAAAAGCTGAATTTTCTCAACTTTGATTTAAAATCAAATATAGCGCTTCATAGTGTAAATGATACTGTTAGTTTATACCATAAAGCACAATTAGAATAATTAATGATACTTAAGCCTTTCCACATGTATTGCTAATAATTATTAGTGGTATTTTGCTTACTCTATAACTATAACTGTGTGACTGAATGTGTTTCTTTGAGAATTTTATGTGACAATAATGTTTAAAAAGTCTTTTTTATATGGCACCAGTGTGTATGAGAAAAGGGGCAGCAAAGGCATCCTTAGGTGCCATTTAATATGAAGGATTTTTGTATTGTTGTAGAGCATTTAGTAAAAATGGGTTAGTGACAGAAGACAAAATATGAAGGAAAGTATGAAAGAAGTGGTTGAAAGTAATATGGATGAATTTGTGGCAGTGAGGAGAGAAACAGCATGCTTATGTGGAGACTTTTGCAGGACAAAATGTGAGCATGAGTATCTTCAGAAATATTTGGCATGTGGCACAGCAGGAGGGAGAATAAAAGAAAAAGTGAATGGGAAAAAGTATGAAAGAGCAAGAAATTGGAGGTAAGAAGAGGGCATTATAAGATGATTCTATGATAAGAAGTGTACTTAATAAGAATGTGATGAAAGTACATTCCTCAGATGCAAACACCAAGGATGTTAGTGAAGATATCAATTTGTAGAGAAGAGAAGTGAAAGAGTTTCTGGCAGACATGAACAATTTTCAACGTAAGAAATGCAAGAGAAGATATGAAAGATCTCAAATCATTCACATGCAGGATTAATGGTCTACATTAGCCCTGCATGTGAATGTTTTTTGCAGTTTCGATGTTTGGAGAAAATCTATTCAGTGAAAGGCTGGAAATGCAAAAATCAGAGAAACTAGAGATGTTTGGGGGAAGGAGGAGGAGAATAGAGTCAAGTGTGGGTCCCTCTGGGACAAATGAGTGCGAGTATAGAAATGATCATGCAGTGTCGAATGCAGTTTCACAGGTTTCAAATCTGAGTGAGTTGGTAATTACATCACAAGACTATGTTTGATATGGTTTGATAATTATGGGTTCAAAAGGATGTTAAAATGCATGCCAAAATGCCAGAAATATCAGAAATGAATGGAAATTCATGATATTGGTCAGCTTGACATTGCCAAAAATTACTGGCATTAGCAAGACCTGGTTGACAGAAGATGATATAGTTATGAGGTTAGAATGCAACTGTGGGAGCATCACAACAGATTATAGCAATGATGAGATCTTTCATTGTGCATATATATAACCTTCACATGCTAGTGTTCACAAAAACCTATAATGCAAGAGTGCCATGTGTGGGAAAATAGTTAAAGAGAAAGACAGAATCTATTACAAGTTTCTTGAAATACTTGGGGTGGTATTCATTAGGAAAAACAGTTGAAGGAAAAGCTTTTAAAGAATAGGTATAGACTAGATGAAGGAAGAAAAAGAGAAGATAGTTTGATAAGTTTACAGTTGAAACAGTGTATACGGATGTGTTGAACATTGGCTGCTCATGTTCTTACATAATTAGAGGAAAACAAAGGAATGGTAGTAGCCAGTCTGGGTGAGATATCATGAAATTATCTATAATAAAGGCATAATGAAGCAAAAGAGCACTTATGAGAAAATGACTGGAGGGAATCTGCATAAGAGAGGGTCACCTATTATGAAGATTGCTTTCTTTTGAATACAATCAAGAATTCTTAGGGAGGTTTTGGATGCATCACCACCAAATGTGAGACAATATTCTAAGGTTGGTTGGATTTAGAATTTATAAAGTATTAGGGGGTTGAGCATGATAGGAGTGTTTTAAGTAATGACAGGAATAATTGAAGCAGAGCTTTCTTCCATGTAATAAAGCTGTGTTCTGATAGCAATGAAACTCATTAGATTATCTTCACCCCATTTAGGAATGGTGAAGAGTGTACTTACAAGCCTGTTCCCAGGAACAATTACCATCTATAGCAAGTACTAATCCCATATATTCTGCGCGGTTAGCCTAGTGGCTTTGTGCTTCGCAACCATATGCCTGGGGAAGGAGTGTCCTAGGTTAGATTCCTGTCAACGACGTGAGGAGCTCAAGGATCTTCCTCAGCCATATACAAGTTAGCCGGTCTTGGGTGTGGACAGCAGGGATTTTCCGCCAGTTTATTTGGTGTTTTTCATCCTGCAAGCAGGCAAACCGGTCCGAGGACACACATGGACTACTACAGTCAGGAGTACTGACCCAGCCATAGGCCTGATTCGTCAGCCTATGCCGATTCTGGATAAAATTTGGGGGAACTAGATGGTACAGTGAACTCCCGTATAAAGGGGGAACGCTGTATCATCACACGGAATTTATTTATTTATCCCATACATTACAAAAATCTCTGAATCAGTTTCAAAGATTTAAAAGATAATTTATTTTCCACATTTTTTTCCCTATTAATAAACTCTCTTCCTGGTTATCCTCCTCCAAGGATAAACAGGGACCCCCTCCCTTTCTGATGTTTAGTAGGTTTAGTGTGGTGTGATTGTCTTCTCTCTTTCTATGCAAACATCATCAAAAAAAAAAAAAGAAAATAAAGTGAAACAAATAGTCTAGGAGTGAACTGTGAATACTGTATGCACTGTAACGTGAATGTTGTTTTAAGTTTCAGCAACTGTTTGAAGAGAGTGCTATTACATTGCCCAAACTTCAACTGAAATGACTCTTTTTCTTTCCTTAGCCAAAATTTGGAAGAGTCTTATCCTGATTTAATAGCAAGTAGTAATATTTTTAAAATTATTTATATATCATTACTTTACAATCTATCACACCTCACTATCACATGGTGTTGCCTAGAATGGCTATCTGTTGAAAAGAAAAAAAAAATCCACTGTTGTTGCTCTACCTTTTGAATTGCTTGCTCACTGATGATCTGTTAGTCTCAGATCAAAATCTTTGCATCAATAAAGTACTGTTAAATTTCTTGCATCTACATGTTTTCAGCAATCTTTCTACTATGCCACAAGTGCCATTAAGAACTCAAACATATGGAGAACTACAAAGCAAGTGATTATGGAATTATGAGGGTCCATGGAGCAACAAGCACTGGATGAGGAATTTGGTAAAAAAGGAGATCAGTGGTACTTAGGAACTGGTCAAGAAATAATTAACAGCAACAGTGTGTGTGAGTATAGTTCGCCCACCGATTAGAGATCCCTCGACACTTCTGCGCCTGTCGGAAAAAGGAGAATTCATTCCGATAATAGGGTAATCAATCTGTCTTCTGGGATGAGTTTATTATTACAGGTCGGAATATTTAGCTTTTTTTTTACGAACATTGTAGTTTTTAAAGTGTAACTATTTTGTTTGTATAGCAGTTGGAAAAATGTACGTAGAGTATTAACAAAATTAAAAAAGGTATAGCATAAAACAAAAATGTAACTAAGTTTATTTTTAAGAAAGTTTTCTATAAAATAAAAATAATTATACAGAAAAACAGAAATTTTTTCAAATGAACTTAGATATTCTAAACTTACAGTTGAGAGAACTGAGACACTTTAATGTCCTAAACTGATTAATTATTTATGACTTGTTGTGACTCTTTTAACAAACCCATGCAAAAAAAATGTTGAAAAAAAAAATACCATTATCAAATCCTTTCACTCTTCAGAGTCATCTGAATCGGTGTCCGAATCGCCATCACTTTCACTTAAACTGATCACCGAAGGTTCACATAATTCTTCGATAATTCTGTCTCTGTCCCAATACATATTTTCCAATCAGGTGACATGAGAGCAATATTTTCCCCAGTTTTGAACTGTAATACTTTCAATCGCCTGTTCTGAAAGCTTAAAAAGTTTCGACATGTCAATATCCCCAGTTACGTTGCGATGGCGAATGAATCTTTTCGCTTCTGCCCATACATACTCAATAGCATTAATATCGTAATGATATGGTGGTAGCCTCAAAGCTAAAAATCCATGCTCTTTGAGCATCGTGTCGAATTTAAATAGTTTAGTTGTGGGCGAGTTTCTTTTGACCAAATTAAGCAATTCAATTTTTCGCATGTGGGGAATGAGAAATGTTATTTGCAGAGAGCCAATCCATAAGAACTTGCTTCTTATTAGACCAATTTGGAACTTTGTTTAATCGAATAGAGTGATATGAAGCATTATCAATTATAACAACAGCATTTTTAGGAAGGTTTGAAATCAGTTTTTCTTCTGCCCACTTTTCAAAGATCACAGAATTCATTTGCCCATGGTAATCTCCAGTAGTTGAATTGGCTTTGAATAGTAAGTTTGAATTCGGTAAAAAAAAACCATTTCTCCACCCGCACACAAAATTATTATGCGCTGAGAGGCATTTCCGGTTTGTAGCACTCCACATTCTTCTTTAGACTGCCAACATTTTCCATACGTTAAATTACTATCAATCCAAGTTTCATCTAGATACACAATTGGTCGTTTCTCCTCCCTGAAACATCTTATTGCCTTCAAGTACTGCATTCTAGATAAAACAATGTCACTTCGCTCCATGATAAGTTTCCTTTTATTCTGGGACTTTTTAAAACAAAATCCGATTTCATGAAGTATTTTCCTTAAAGTTTCTTTTTTCCAAGGAAAATTAATTTTTTCTTTAAGCACAGGAATCAATTTCGGAACAGTTGGCACTCTTTTCTCGACCACGTAAAATTAGTGAATAGTTCTTCTTATAATGTCTACATCAAAATCATTCAAAGATATGGTTTGGATGATTTTCTTTCTCTGGTGCTTTTTTTTTTAGGAGATTTAAATTTTGGCTTACCTTCACCTTTTGATTCCCTACGAATTCTTTTAACAGTCGACCCCGATACGCCCACAATTGCACTTGCACATTTTATGACTTGAGAAAGGGGAACAAGGAGACGGCCTTCTGACGATTCTTTTTCGCAGAATTTCAGAACATTATTCAATATTCTTTTGCAAGAGCTACTGAAACGTTTAACAACAGAACTTGTTGACTATGCTGGATCCATCATACAAATTAATAATAAAAAAATAATGCAAAAAAGCAACAACAAAAATCAAGCTAGTACTAGTACAGCGACAGACAAGAAAGCACGTGATTTCACATGTTGGCAACCAATTCGTACATCCTTCATTTCTTTCTCCCCTTCAGCATGAATTGACTATTCTTGGCAAAATGCCAAGGAGAGACCTACAAATGGTGGGCGAACTATATGACAATGGTGACAAGGTTAACTAAGGCAGATGCAAAAGGGATTAATGATGAGATTAAGTAGCTATTCTAGAGGCAGTAAAAAAAGTGAAGAGAACAATCAGTTTTATAAGGAGGATAAAGAGCAGAACAGAAAATAGATATGGTTGCAAAAGCAGATATGAAAGCAAAAGTACAGAAGAATAGGTGCTTAGCCAATGAAGTAAAGAAAAATCCAAGGGATTTCATTTGGTATGTGGCCAATAGAAGAAAGAAAGAATAATTATGTGAAGATATTAGTTGACACAAAGGGTCATATTGCTTAACTTGTATGAAAACAATACTGGGAGAGATTTAAATGAGAAAATACAATTCTTTGCAGAAGACACCAAGTCGGAGAGAGCTACGAGGATTGAAACACATGTTGTGAATCTCCAGGAGGATTTGAATAGATTGTCTGGGTTGGCAGGTGAGGGGGCTTCCAATTCAGTGTTGCATAGCATACGATGATGAAATTTGGAATGCAACAATGAGATGCTATTTATTGAACTGGTAGGAATATACTGAAAGAGGCAGATGAATTGAGGGATTGAGAAGTGATGGTGGATGAACAAGTACTTGAAATTTAAGGGATACATTCCAAGAGTTGAGGATAATAAATGGATTATGGCAAAGGAGGACAATGTTCTATAGAAATAAGGAGGATATTATTCACAACTTTCCCAAGGCTTTCATCAGCTACATTTGGATCAGTATGCACAGATATGACTACCTGGTTTTTTAACACTATTCATAACAAACTTACTCACTCTAACAAAATGCTGAGAGGTCCTGAACACAAAAAATAGTATTTGAGTGAACAGTGGTGCTCCAGTGAATAGTTGGCCAGGACCTCTCAGCATTTTGTTACAGTGAGTAAGTTTGTTATTAATGGTGTTTGTTATATGAAAATGCAACTTTCTGTTCTAATTCAAACAGCCCATTAAGAACAGTTGTAAACTATGCAGCAATGAAAGCTAAAGTTAAAAGATGGATTAGTCATTTCAAAACGTTTGAGAGACTATATGTAAAATAGATATGTAAAAACAGTGTTTTTATGGTCAGGATACAATTTTTCCAGCTATTCCACCTTCCAAACTTGCAGATCCTAGGCACTTCCTTAGTGGGTTATCATGACTCTGTTATCTGCATGATATCTCTGATGTGCACTGTTTCTCTAGAATAGGCAGCCAATTCTATGAGTTACTTCTATAATTCAAGAAATGTTACCAATTTCAGAATGAAATAATCCTCCTGAAATATGTGCTTATTTAATTAGCAATAAATTAACATTCATGTTTTCTATGAATTATAACATGATTATGAAGATTACCCATTTGTATTCATTCTATTAAAGCATATCGTATAATTGCTATATTTTAGTTCATTTATTTTTTTCAAACTTTCTAGGAAGAAAGTAGTGACAGACTCAAAGAAAACAATCTGTAGCTGAAATGCAGGAAACTTACTTCTAGTGAACCAATAAATATTTATATAAGCCTGTCTTTAAAAACAAAAAGTCTAATAGAAAGAGAGAGAGAGTGTTCACAAGCAACAATTCAAAAATAATACTTATAGGTTTTTAATGGTACTTATGACATAATGAAGTTAATTAGACACACAAAAAGTATTCACAAGAAAAATAATTTTTATTATTAAACATATTTTGACCAGAAACTAACTGGTCATCATTAGTGCATCAGCATAATCACAGGGTGTGAAGCTAGGACAAAGAATGTCAATCCTACTTACTGAGCTGAGCCATGTGCCAGAATGCCACCTTGCTGGTGGTTACAAAATAAAATAAGATTACAACTCAAGCCAAATTTAAAATTAAGTAACTGAATTAAGCAGGATTAATTGAATTAAGTAAATAAAAATTAAATTTAGATATTGTAGTGAATGACATAGCATATCTATTATATTAACAATTAAAAAAAAAAAGAAAAGAAAAGAAAAGAAAAGAAAAGGAAGCCGGACTGCACTATTTCTTGCCATTCAGAAAGGGTGAGCTTCTCCCAAATCTTGGCAATAAAGAGGAACTCATTCTGATTTAAATTTGGGTGACATAGAAGTGTTTTAGTACTCTTTAAATAACTGCTCAATTCTAAAGCTGTGCTAATTGGTGTTCTTGTAGTCATTTTTCAACAGAATGTCCTATTTGTCCAAAGTATGAGCAGAGGCACTCATACTAAAACTGATAAACAGGAAGGAATGGCTTAGATTCCATGTCGCAAACATCTGAGACGATTGCTAAGATCCTGAAAAGATACAATTTAGTTCCTATATTTTTCCCTGTCTATCAAATCTCCTCTTGGTTATCATCACTAAAAATAAACAGCCCCCTTCTCTCTCCTCCCAGGTGTTTACCAGGTTCAGTGCAAGAGCCTCCACTCGTACTTTGGACAAACAGGATGTTCTATTGAAAAACGACTACAACAACACAATCTTATATCAACCACAATAAACCTGAAAAATCTGACCTTACTCAGCATGAAGTAGACACTGACCACAATACCATCTGGTCCAATACTCACCTTTTACATCAGTGCAAGTTTAAGTTTGATGGGAGTATTTAAAGAGAGTGCTGAAGCACTTCTACACCACCCAAATTTAAATCAGAACGACTGCCTGTCTATTGCCAAGATTTGGGAGGGCTCATCCCCATAAATGGCAAGCTACAGTATGTTTCCCCCTTTTCCTTTTTTTTTTTTTTTAAAGCTGGTATAATGCTATGTGATACAATTCATTATCTAAATTTAATTTTTAATTTCAGCTTGAATTATAATATTGTTTTATTCTGAAACCACGTGCAGGACAGAATTCTGCTGTCACATGGCTCAGCTCTGTAAATAGATTAACATTTTTTTAAAATTTTTTTATCATCACTTTGGGATTATGCTGATGCACTGATGATGACCATTTAGTTTCTGGTCGAAATATTTGCAATAATCAAAATTAACATATAGGTATTTTTTCTGGGAAAACTCCCATGTTACTCCTCTTAAAACCTATTATTTTTATGGCTATTTCGCCTGCTTCTGTTTAGGAGTGCCCTATTTTTAATGTCATTGAATTTTTACTCAAGAATTCTTAGGACATTGCAGATGTATTTTTAGAGACAAATATATGTAGCACAATAGAAGAAAATTCGCACATACCTTTTCTGGGATGTTGTTGCCTGTCTTCTTTCTGCGGTGTGCATATTTCTACTGTTATGGTGTCGAAAGGTGAGTGGGGAGGTTGGCAATGTGGAAGAATTAATTTGAAAAAACCCGTTTTTTTTTATATATACTACCTTTAAATATAATACATATATTATATTTAAAGGTGGGCAGAGTGCTTTTTTTGTAGGATGGGAAAGATGAAAATGCAGGCTGAAATTAGAAACTGTTTTTTTAGAGGAAGGGGAAGGGTTAAATGGGAAAAGAGGGCCGGGGATAGGGTTGATGGGGTGAGAGCTGTTTCGACAGTGTGGGTCATTGTCTGAACTCATGGAGGAAGTGGATGCTATGTCATGTCGGCTTGGTGTTTCTGCCTTTGAAGTGCTCATGTTATCGCCTGTTGGTCGGAGTTGCGACCTAATTTTTATGTTGTGGAGCTTCCAACACTCAGAGATTATGTAGGGTCGGTGAATGTTGATTAAGTTATCATCACATTTTATGGCTATCGTTTCCGATATTCTAAGCATTGTTTCATTGTCTTGCCTCTATTATGATGGCCTTGTTGATTTGCGGGGTGTGTTTCTGTTCAAGGGTGTGAACTGCTATTTCTGTTTTCCCTGTACTTTGTATTCTATTTTTCTTTTTGATGTTGCATTTTTTATTGTTTAAATGTTCTGGAATAGGGATGTTACAGTTGCAGAAGTGTTCTTGTAGTCTTGCCCATAAAGACCTGATGGTAGAACCTGTGTAGGTGATATCACAGTCTTTTTGGCAGGGAAATTTGTAGACTACATTGTGGTGTTCTAATATTTCTTTGTGCGTGTGAGATTTAGTGGGTTTTAGAAGGTTAGCCAATTTTTGGTTTGTGGTGAATACTAGTTTGTAGCATGTATGTTTGAAAATGTATTTGTAGGCTTTATGGCAGTTTGATAACTTTTTGTGTTGGGAAGTTTGTTTTGGTTGTTGGGTTGTTTTGACGGGTTTTTGCTGTCCTGTTTGCATAATTTATTAGTTGTGTGGGATAGTTGCGATTTTTAAAAATCTGTGTTAGTTTTTTTTTATTTCTGCATTGAGATAATTATGGTTATTTTGACTGTTAATATTTTGTCCTTTTATACTAAATATGAAACATTTTCTTTGAATTTTATTGGACCATGATTCTTTATAAATATAGGTATATAATCGTCTACCAGTTTTGCCAGCTTGAGTCTGTCTGGCTTCTTCAGAAAAAGATCTGCTTGATGAGCTCTCACTGATATTCAAAACTCTATCCAAAAATAGTTACCCACAAAATATCATTCAAAAGATTATCTACAGAAACAGCCTACAGCAACAACCTCAAGTGATGCAGTATACATCGTCCATCGTCATACCTTATGCCAGCTTAGTCTCAATGAAAATAGCAAAAATCATGAAGTTTTTCAACATGAAGGTTGCCTTCAAACCTATTTTAACTACGCGGCACATGTTAAGATCTCCTAAGGACTGCATCGCCTTCTACAAGTACAAGTACCTTCTACAAGTACCAGTACATAACATCCCATGTTCCTATGGACTGAACTATATAGGCCAAACATCACGAAGCCTAGAAATCCGAAAAAAATAACATATAGGAGATGTCAACAACAACAACAGAACAGACACCTCAGGATTAACCCACCATTTCTCGATTTTGAACCATTCCATCGATTGGGACAACAGTCCTATGTTGTACATCGAAGATGATTTCAGATGTAGAAACTTTAAAGAAGCTGCAGTGGTACTTCGGACAGGAGACAACCTCAATAGAAATTAAGGCATGATATTAAAAGACATTTGTAAAAGTTTTATAAATTCACTATGTTTAGCAGAACTTAATTTTGCAAAAAACTATAAAACGAGATCTACTAACAACGACTAAGTCTCCACGCTCTATACTCTTAATATCATGCATCTTTTCAATTTTTTATTTGATTTTAATGTCGTTATTACATTCTTCTGTTTGAGTATTTAATGTTAGTGTAACTATTCTCGTCCTGAAGAAGCCAGACAGCAGACTCAAGCTGGCAAAACTCATAGATGATTATATACATATATTTATAAAGAATCATGGTCCAATAAAATGTAAAGAAAATGTCTAATATAATTATGGTTAGTTGAAAACTTGTAAGCATTTATGAATTGTGATAGGATGACCGATTTTTTAACCGAATATGGATGGTACGAGTAGAAATGGAGATAGTTTCCGATATGCATGGGTTTGTGGTATATTTTTTGTGGCTATTTTGTTGTTATTTGTGATTAATGTCAAGTTTAAGATATTGATGGATTTGTTCTGTTCGGTTTCTATGGTGAATTTTAGCTGTAACTGTTAAGGAACGCTTGTAGGGTGGTGATGTGTGTGTTGGTTCTCCAATGCATAGAATATCGTCCACGTATCTGCCATAAAAGGTTACGCTGGGGGGGGGGAGTAGGAGTGATTCCATGTGTGCTAGGAATAATTACGCTAGTTGTCCGCTGATGTTTTGGCTCATGGGAAGTCCGAAAATTTGAATATACATGTTGTTGAACTTGAAGAAGCTTGCCGAGATTATTAGCTTGATTAAGTTTATAATATTATTAGGTGTTAATTTTGTTCGAGAGCGTAGGGTGTGGTCTTCTGTGAGTAGCATATGTATGATGTCTAATATTCTGGGAACGTCCACGTTAGTGTATAATGTAGCAGCATCCAACGAAGTGAGGATGTCTTCATGTGATAGGGTTATGCTATTTATTTTTTGAAAAAGGTTGTTCATATTTTTTATCATAGAGTTCGACATTGTAATTAATGGTTTTAGTAGTTTTGATAAGGGTGCTGTGGTGGTGTTTTTGTAGGAGACTATTGGACGTATTGGGTAGCTCTCTTTGTGGGTTTTGATTTCTCCGAACATACAACGGGTATGTGTGTGGTGCGGGGTGTTGTGTTTTTCATTGTGGTTTTGTCTATCTTGTTTTGATTTTTTAGGGTTGTAGGGTGTTGTTGATTTGTTTTATGAGGTTGGAGTGGGGTGAGTTTGGATTTTTTTGGTAGGTGTGTTGGTCATTTAAGATAGCTGTTATTTTGTCGTGGTAATCGGTTTTGTTTGTGATGACTACTATATCCCCTTTGTCTGCTTTTGTGATCATTATGTTCGCGTTCATTTTTAATGATAATAGGGCTTTTTGTAAGTTGGGAATAAGGTTGAGTTTCATTATTATTTTACTATTTATGATGTTGTTTATTTTGTGGAATATTGTTTCTTTGTTACGGTCATTCTCGAGTTTTGCTTAGATTTCGATTATGATGTCTTTGTTTTGTATGTTTTTTGGGGATACAGCGAAGTTTAATCCTTTGTTCAGGATAGTGATTTCGTCGGGTGTAAGATTGTGATGTGATAGATTGATGATGGATTTGTTTTGTGTGGGTTGCAAGGCGGTAATATTCGAGGGGTTGGAAGCTGTGTGTTTGTTGTATTGGGTGTCAGTTAGTGCACACCATTTTTTTTTTTTTTTAGTGTTGAGCTTCTATTAATTGCATGCAGTCGTTGATGTATGATTGGGTACTTTTTTGAAAAAAACTGCCCATTCATTTGTGGTCAGTAAAGATTTCAATCTGTTTTTTGTTTTGTGAACGCATGAATATGCTTGATGCTTTTTTTTGAATCTGTCATTTATAGCCTGTTCTATGAGTGCTCGGGAAGACTGGTAGCAAATTTTTTTGTTTCCGGAAATTATGATGTTGCCACGTACCACTGCGAATTTTGGTGTGATGTTGTGATTAAGGCTTTTTTTTTTTTTTAAGGAATGTTATGTGTATTTTTTGCACGATGTATCTTTTGTAAAGTTTATGCACTCGTTCAGTGTGTGTGTGTGTCGTGAGCTCATGACATAGGCTTTATGAGTAGAGAGTCAATGGTTGAGGGGTTGTATGGCTACAAGACACAAGAAAATATAGGTATTTTTTCTGGGGAAAACTCCTTTGTTACCCCTCTTTTTCACATACCTTTTCTGGGATGTCATTGCCTGTCTTTTTTCTGCAGTGTGCATACTTCTGCTGTTATGGTGTTGAAATGGGAGTGTGTGTGTGTGTGGGGGGGGGGTGGCCTTTTACATCTTTCCCACCCTACAAAAAAAAAAAAACGCTCCGCCAACCCTTAAATATATTACCTTTTATATGTAATATATGTATATATTACATATAAAAAAAAACAGGTTTTTTCAAATTAATTCTCCCACATTGTCAACCCCCCCCTCCCCCTTTTCGCGGAGGTACGCGGCAACATCACAATTCCCGGAAATAAAAAAATTTTCTACCGGGATTCCCGAGCAAGCTATAAATGACAGATTTAAAAAGAAGCATCAAGCATATTCATACGTTCACAAAACAAAAAACAGATTGAAATCTTTACTGACACCAAACGAATGGGCAGTTTTTTCAGAGAGTACTCAATTGCACATCAACGACTACATGCAATTAATAGAAGCTCGACACTAAAAAAAAAAAAAAAAAATGGTATGCACTAACTGACACCCAATACAACAAACACACAGCTTCCAACCCTTCGGATATTACCACCTTGCAACCCACATAAAACAAATCCATCATAAATCTATCACATCACAACCTTACACCCGACGAAATCACTATCCTGAACAAAGGATTAAACTTTGCTGTATCCCCAAAACAAAGACATCATCATCGAAATCCAAGCAAAACTCGATAATGATCCTAACGAAGAAAAAATATTCCACAAAATAAACATCATCATAAATAGTAAAATAATAATAAAACCCAACATTACTTCCAACTTACAAAAAGCCCTATTATCATTAAAAATGAACCCGAACATAATGATCACAAAAGCAGACAAAGGGGATACAGTAGTCATCACAAACAAAACCGATTACCACGACAAAATAACAGCTATCTTAAATGACCAACAAACCTACCAAAAAATCCAAACCGACCCCACCCCAACCTCATAAAACAAATCAACAACACAACATCTTACATGCCCTAAAAAATCAAAACAAGATAGACAAAAGCACAATGATGCTGTGGTGGTAATTTTATAGGAGACTATTGGATATATTGGGTAGCCATCATTGTGGGTTTTGATTTGTCTGAACATACAAGGGGTACGTGTGGTGTAGGGTGTTGAGACAAATCAAAACCCACAATGATGGCTACCCAATATGTCCAATAGTCTCCTATAAAATCACTACCACAGCATCCTTATTGAAATTCGTAGCCAAACTACTAAAATCATTAATTACAACGTCAAACTCTATGATAACCCTATCCCATGAAGACAACCTCACTTCGTTGGATGCTGCTTCATTATACACTAACGTGGATGTTCCCAGAACAGTAGACATCGTACATACGCTACTCACAGAAGACCACACACCCTACACTCTTGAACAAAATTAACACCTAATGATATTATAAACTTAATCAAGCTAACAATCTCAGCAAACTTCTTTAAGTTCAACAACAACATGTATATTCAAATTTTTGGACTCCCCATGGGCCAAAACATCAGCGGACAGCTAGCGGAATTATTCCTAGCACACATACAATCAACCCCGCCCCAGCATAACCTTTTATGGCAGATACGTGGACGATATTCTATGCATTGGAGAACCAACACACATCACCACCCTACAAGTGTCCCTTAACAGTTACAGCAACAGACTAAAATCAACCATAGAAACCGAACAGAACAAATCCATCAATTTCTTGACATTAATCAGAAAAAACAACAAAATAGCCACGAAAATATACCACAAACCCACATATATCGGAAACTATCTCCATTTCTACTCATACCATCCATATTCAGTTAAAAAATTGGTCATCCTATCACAATTCATAAATGCTTACAAGTTTTCAACTAACCATAATAATCTCAACACAGAAATAAAAAAACTAACAGATTTTTAAAAATCGCAACTATCCCACACAACTAATAAATTATGCAAACAGGACAACAAAACCCCTCAAAACAACCCAACAACCAAAACAAACTTCCCAACACAAAAAGTTATCAAACTGCCATACATACAGAACAAATACATTCAAACATACAGACTACAAACCGGTATTCACCACAAACCAAAAATTGGCTAACCTTCTAAAACCCACTAAATCTCACACGCACAAAGAAATATTAGAACACTACAACGTAGTCTACAAATTTCCCTGCCAGAAAGACTGTGATATCACCTACACAGGTTCTACCATCAGGTCTTTATGGGCAAGACTACAAGAACACTTCCATGACTGTAACATCCCTATTCCAGTACATTTAAACACTAAAAAATGCAACATCAAAAAGAAAAATAGAATACAAAGTACAGGGAAAAGAAAAAGCAGTTCATGCCCTTGAGCAGAAACACACCACGCAAATCGACAATGCCATCATAATAGACAAGCAAGACAACGAAACAATGCTTAGAATATCAGAAACGATAGCCATAAAATGTGACGAGAACTCAAACAACGTCCACTGACCCTACATAATCTCTGAGTGTTGGAAGCTCCAGAACATAATAATTAAGTCACAACTCTAACCAATAGGCGATAACAAGAACACTTCAAAGGCAGAAACACCAAGCCAAGACATGACATAGCATCCACTTCTTCCATGAGTTCAGACGACGACCCGGCTCGCACCTTGTCAACCCTATCCCCAGTCCGCTTTTTCATCTTTCCCACCCTACAAAAAAGTGCTCCGCCCACCCTTAAATATAATATATGTATATATTATATATAAAAAAACCCAGAATTTTCAAATTAAATTCTCCCACATTGCCAAACCCCCCCACTCCCCTTTTCAACACCATAAAAGCAAAAGTATGCACACCGCAGAGAGAGAAGACAGGCAACAACATCCCAGAAAAGGTATGCACGAATTTTCTTCTATTATGCTACATATATTTGTCTCTAAAAAATACATCTGCAATGCCCTAAGAATTCTTGAGTAAAAAGCCAATGACATTAAAAAAGGGGCACTCCTAAGCAGAAGCAGGCAAAATAGCCATAAAAATAAAAAAAATTAACACTTATAGGTGTTTTTCTTTGTCTAATCTCTAGGTCATGCATGGCACTAATGGTTACAAAACTTGTGGAGAATGATATTAAAAAAAAAAAAAAATTTGGACTAAAGCTATATTAAAAACAAAAGATAAAGAAATCTATATTTACCTCTTTTAAAATCCAATAAAAACCAGCGGTAACAAAAATAAAAGTGGGTATAGTCTCCATTTTGATGCATCAGCTCAAACATTTCTGCATCTAAGATCTACCAAAAGAAACTCAGATGAAATAACACAATACAATGTTTGGAACACACGCACATACACTGACAGGTACAATTGAGCACAAATGATTCAGAAATTGTTCAATTTATATTTAAATCAATGAAACACTAAATAAAATTTAGATTTCACACACAAAGCAGTAGTGATGTAAAAATTACCTTTTTTATATATATTATTCCTGTTGTTAAAATTAAGTTGTTAACATAACTCAAACAAGGAAATGATCACTGACAAAAACAGAAATGTCATTTTGAAGATTTGTAAATAAAAAAAATTACAGTTAACAGGTGGCTTGGGTAGGACTAGTTATGGACTTAAAAGTGAACTGCTGTATTTATTTACACATGCCAGGAGCATCAGAAATAAGGGAGATGAAATGAACTCACTGAGTTTATTTGCTCCAAAATTGTTAGAATAAATGAAACATGGTTAAATGAGGATGATATCCTGATGGGATTAGAAATGGAGGGTATATTGTTTTTGTATAAGCAACGTGGGTTAGTGAACAAGGGAAGAGTGATAATTATGGGTGATCTTTATTATGCAATTATAACAATTTATAACAATATAGACGGGAATGAAGAGATAGCATTTGAAAATAAGAAAAACGAATTTCTTCAGTTATTAAGAGACAACTATCTTAGGCGATCTGAAAAGAAGAGTATGTCAGGATCGAGAATTTGTCTCATCACTTCATCAGTGAAATATTGCATTTCATCGGGTTAGTTAGAGTAATTAATCATGAAGTGATTATCTTTCTAGTAGCAAGGCTTATACGTTGGTTAGACATAACTGGTAATTAGTTTACGGAATTAACAACGCAAATGAAGTATATTAATTAAAGGTAACTTTAATGAATCACTTCTATATTTCGGCAACGTCACATTGCCATCTTCAGGAACATAAAGATATGGTATGTGCACTCAGGAACTAACACAAAGCAAATGAGGAAGAAAGCAAGAAACTAATATTGTTCCTAAAGTCCTAATGGTGCCCTCTTGCGGGCTAATTTGGTAGTCTTGGCAGTTGGGCTGAAGTTCTCATAATGAAAGTCTCCCAAATTTGGGGCAGTTTCATGCACCCAAATTTGTTGAGGTTAGGAACGTTTTTTAGAGCTGCTGAAGATTCTTTGAATAATCTTTCATATTTAAACTTGCTGCGATGAATTATTTTTGTTTTCTTCCAACGAATTTTATGGTGGGTATCTAAGGCATGGTCTGCCAGCCCAGAGCGGCTGTACTGGTGAAACCGGATGTAGTCTTGGTGTTCTGAAATCCTGATATTTGTTGTTCTGCCTGTTTGGCCAAAGTAGGACAATTTGCAGCTGCAAGGGACCTGGTATACACCAGGTAGGTCTAGGGGAAGTGGTTGGTCTTTGGTAGAGCGGATAAGGGATGCCAACTTTTTATATGGTCTGTAACAGGAAGTAAGGTCATATTTTTTGAGGATATTGGTTATTTTCTCAGAGGTGCCCTGGATGTAGGGGATGGTGATAGACTTGGTGTAATCTTAATTGTGGAGGAGGGGGAGGGGGTTGTGGTTTGCAGGTTTTAGTATTTTTTGGATTTTTTTGGGGTTATAGCCATTGGCTAAGAAAGTGTTGAGGATGTGGTTTAGTTCAATAGTCAGGGCCTTGTCATCTGAGCAGATTAATTTTGCCCTGTTATATAGTGTTTTTATCACCCCATATTGTTGTGAGGGGGGGGGATTGTTGGTGAATGTATCGGCCAGTATGGGTGGGTTTTCTGTAAACAGAGAAAACCAAAGATCCATTAAGCTGGCGGGTGATTAAAGTGTCTAGGAAGGGGAGGGTGTTGTTTTCCTCTTTTTCTAAGGTGAACTGGACTCTGGGGTGTTGGTTGTTTAAGTGTGTTAGGAAGGAGTGGAGTGTGTCTGAGCCATGTGGCCAAATAGCAAACACATCATCCACATAACGAAGCCAAATAGTGGGTTTTTGTGGGACGGAGTTTAAGGCTTTCTCTTCAAACGTCTCCATAAGGAATCTTTATGTTCCTGAAGATGGCAATGTGACGTTGCCGAAATATAGAAGTGATTCATTAAAGTTACCTTTAATTAATATACTTCATTTGCGTTGTTAATTCCGTAAACTAATTACCAGAAGTGATTATCTGAATGGTAGCCATATGAAAACTTCTCTGAGGAAAGGATATATGTGTAATTACAAGGCTGGTGATTATGGGAAGTTCGAAAAGACAGCACATAACTATATGTTGCTTAGGAACTCAACTACAAGATACTTAACAGCATCAATATGTGGGTGTATTATTCCACAGGTCAAAAGGTGAATAAGGTAGGAGTCAAATGGATAAATCATGGGATTAAGCATGAAATATGGAAAAAGGCACGTTGAGGCAGCACAAGATGAATAATGGTAATAATCAGATGCACAGAGTATAAAGAGCAAGCCAAGAAGATGTTTCAGATGGTAAGTACAGTAAATGTGCAGTATGAGAAAGAAATTAGCAAATCAGTCCAAGAAAACTCTGTTTTACATATCAAAAAAACCCTAGGGAGTTTTTTTTTTTGTTTTTTGATATGTAGAACATAGAATGAAGAATGATTATGGCAAGATGATGTTAACAGATAAAAGTGGCATATTGGTAACTGCTGCACAGCAATTCAAGATCAGTGTAAAATTCGAAGATGCTCATGTGAAGAGCATAAAATGAAAGAAGACTTACTGGTAAGCAAACAACAAGTATATGAGGAGTTAAGTAAGCTAGTCAATAAGGCAATAGGACTTCATGACATAGCAGTAAGGGAATGTTAAAGGGAGTTACAATCAGCCTTGACCTACTTTAACAAATCTTGCAACAACACAAGTCCCAAAGGAGTGAAAGGAAGGCAAAACTGTTCGAGGTGGTGATGATAAGGCTAGGTACAAATTATAGGGGGCGATCTATATATCTGGAGTTGTATTTGAAATGTCAAATAGAGAGGTCAGTGAGAGTTAGGATACAGAAGTGGGTTGATAAGAAGAGTATTTTCTATGTTTGTCAGCATGGATTTGCTAAATGGAGTTCATGTTTTTACAACTTACTTATGTACTTTAACAAGATGTTGAATATATCAAACAAGAGAGAGAGAGAGAGAGAGAGAGAGAGATGCATATATAATGGTATACTTAGAATTTGCAAAGGCTTTTGATAGATTGCCATTTCACGAGTTGGTAACTTAATTGGAGCAGATAGGTGAGATTTATGAATTGGATAGACTATAAGATAGGTATTAGCAAGTTGTGTATGAGGGTGTGGCATCCTGGAAGAAGAAAGTCACGAATGGTATGCTGCTGGGGTCTGTTTTGAGGCCATTGTTACTTGACTTGTATATTAACTGTATTTTAACTGGAGATAACTGGAGTTGGGATGGGTTTAACTGTTTGCAGATGATGGAAAACTGGGAAGAGTGACGAGGAATGGAGCAAATGTTGTGACCTTACAAGCTTATGGAATGTCTTTTTGGCTTTGTGTATAACAGTGTGTACTTCCCACAACGAGTATTTTGACTCCATGGAGTTCTTGCATTAATAATAATAGCAATAATACTGCAGCTGATTCTGTTATCATAATTTCGATTTTAGTTTTGTGACTATAATAAAGCCAAAATAGTTACAAGGAAATATCAAAAAATATCAAAATATCAAAATATCAAAAACCGATTTAAAAAAAAAAAAAGGCCAAGTAGGAAGCCTGCATCATGACAAGATAGTCATGCTTCTAGTACATTTCTAGAGTTACTAGTCAAAACTTTTGTTCACTGCTGCTTCCAAATCATTAAGCTCAGAATGGTTCTACTGCATCATTACCAACAGAAAAAACTAACATGTTTGCTTGTTACTCTTCTTTCAGTTCTTGCACTGATGAGTGCATTATATGTTCCTACAACATGATTGATCTCAGGCAAGGAGGCGTGAGTTAAACATCAGTTGTTGTGGGATGCAGCAAAGATAAGCAAATTTTATATTTAAATATGTGCTGATATTGTCTAAATTGTAGATTACTTATTACTGTGAGATATTGGAGTGTGGAATGTGGTGTGTGAATAAATTTCTTAGGCGATATTATCATAAATTCATCGTCTTTGTTAGCACACTGATACAACAATTGTGGCTGCACAAAAGACAAAGTGAACGGTGTGGATTTCTCAAAAATGCTACAGTTCTGTGAATGTAATATGTATGCATGGGAAGATGTCGCAGATATTTATGTAGAGAAGCTGAATAAGAGAAAAGAACAAGTGTGGGTATGAAGGAAATGTGATATTCTGATGGACCACGAGGTTTGCTTAAATAAGAGTTCAAACAGTTTAAATATGAGTAGGGAAAATGTTGTTGTAACAAACATGAAAAAATGGAAAGCAGGATTGTGGGCAAACAAGTGTGTGTATGACTGGAGATAAAATAGCAACAGTGAATGACAGTGAAAAAAAGGACACAACATTTGAAAGCTGAGGCAGATGTGGAGTGAAATGAAAAGAGTTGTAGATATGGATGGAAGAATATGAAAAGTTAACAAAAGATCTGCAAGTGGTGTTGAATGGTGATTAGATTATTTGAGGTGTTGTAAACAAGAGGATATGCAAGGTTAGTTTTCCAGCAGGTAAAAATGAAGCATTGGATATGAGGACTAAGCGAGCAAAGGAGTTGGTAGTGACATAGGGACAAATGACTTAAGGAACAAGGAGAATGTAAGAGTGGATATCAGGAGGTTGTTGAGAAGGATAAAAGATAAGTGTGATAGGAAAGGTAGTCAGTATGTTACCCTAGTAATACACCTCCAAATCAAAAAATTAGAATAATCAAAGAAAATGTGTTCAATGCATTTTTGAAAATTATCGAGACAACTACTGTGTTTGAATAAAAACTTTAGTTTAATATAACTAAAATCTACATTCGACGTTTCGATCTTTATGTCAAGGTCATCTTCTGAGCATACAACTATACACAGAAAACAAGCTACAATCAAACTGGTTTGTTAAAGACACTGACCAACCGCAACAACAATTGTTGGCCTAACCTCTGGTGAAAAAAAAAAAAAAAAAAAAAAATATATATATATATATATACACACACACATATACACACCAACGCTAGAGTCCTATTATTAGTGTTATCTGTTGGTTGTAGAAATACATTGGGTACATTCAGGCCAGTTGGTATGGAATGGTTTCTAATACTAGCTGAAGATTGGCTAGCGTCCTGACTTATGCTGGATCTTATATATTATATGCATGCCATCCAGATCCTTGGAATTTTCATGCCATCTTTGTTGTTGATATTTGAGTGTTTTATCAGGATTTTGCAGGCTTCCTTAAATTTCCTTTCGTACCAGGTTTTTGTGCAGTGTAAAGAGCAGGTGCTTTTCGTTGATTTGGTGTAAGGTGTTGAGTGCGTGGTCTGAGAGGCCTGCTTAACCATAATGGTTATATATAATGTGTTCTTTCTTGCGTATAGGGATTGTCTGTCCTGTTTCACCAATCTACGGTAAGTTACAGGTGCAGTGGATGCAACAGACTCCAGGATGTGCTAATGGGAGGAGAGGATCCTTAGAGGAGTTGAAAATGGTTTTAAGTTTAGTGAGTGGTTTAAAGGTGGCATTGAGGTTATAATGCTGTAGGATTCTGTTGATTTTTTCCAATAACCTTTTAATGTATAGGATGGCTATGGTTTTACTGTAATCTAGATTCGTTTTTGTTGTTGTTTTATGGAGTATTTTATTAATAGTATTTTTGTTATAGCCATTATTTATGAATGTGTCGCTGATGATTTTTAGTTCTTGTTTCAGGGCATGCTGGTTAGAGCAAATTGTTGTAGCTCTGTTCTTAAGAGTGTTAATGACTCCATATTTTTGTGATGGGTAATGGTATGAATTAGCATGTATGTATTGGCCAGTGTGTGTTGGTTTTCGGTAGACCGTGAAGGATAGACTGCCTGAAGGAAGACGTGCGACTAGTGTGTCTAGGAACAGGAGCAAATTTTGGTTTTCGATTTCGATGGTAAATTGTATGCATTCGTGTTGTTTGTTCAGGTGGCTAAGGAATGTATTTAGCTTTTGTCGTCTGTGCGGCCAGATCGCAAACAAGTCATCAACGTATCTAAGCCAGACTGTCGGTCTTAGTGTGACGGAATCAAAAGCCCTTTGCTCAAAAGTTTCCATGTAGAAGTTAGCAATTGGGAGGGATAGTAGTGAGCCCATGGCTGTACCTTCTTTTTGTAGGTAAAATTTGTTTTGCCACACGAAGTAAACGGACTGTAGTATGTGGGCAAAGAGGGCCGTAATGTCGGGCGGAAATTTGTTCTGTAGTAGATGAATTGTGTCATTGATGGGGACATTAGTGAAAAGGGCAGAAACGTCGAAATTGACTAATAAGTCGTCTTTGTCGAGTGTTATGTTTTTAATTTGGTTTATAAAGTGTTGCGTGTTTTTTATGTAGGAGGGGGGGAATAACCTACCAACTCCTTGAGTGTTGCCGCTAATTTCTTGGCTAAGTGGTAATTGGGGCTATCTATTCCTTCGACGATTGGTCAAGGGGGCACATTTTGTTTGTATATTTTCGGGACCCCATATATTCTGGGGGAGGGGGACGAAGTGGGGTTTGAGTTTTTTAACCGTGTCAGGTGGCCAAGAGGTGACGAACTTGAGTAGTTTCTCTGTTTTATCCTTTATCCTTTTTGTTGGGTTATAATTTATCATTTTATATGTGTCATTATCGGCTACTAGTTGATTCATTTGAAGTACGTATGTTGACCTGTCAAGGACAACAGCAGCATTGCCTTTATCCGCTTTCGTTATTATTATGTTTTGTTTGGCTTTTAATGACTTAATTGCTGAAATTAGTAATGTCCTGAACACTAAGAAAACCATACAGAACAATCTCACAAAAACAGAATTAGCAGCAATCAAGTCATTAAAAGCCACACAAAACATAATAATAATGAAAGCGGATAAAGGCAATGCCACTGTTGTCCTTGACAGGTCAACATACATACTTCAAATGAATCAACTAGTAGCCAATAACAACACATATAAAATGGTAAATTATAACCCAACAAAAAAGGATAAAGGATAAAACAGAGAAACTACTCAAGTTAGTCACCTCTTGGCCACCTGACACGGTTAAAAAACTCAAACCCCACTTCGTCCCCCCTCCTCCAGAATATACGGGGTTCCGAAAATACACAAACAAAATGTGCCCCTTCGACCAATCGTGGAAGGAATAGACAGTCCCAATTACCACTTAGCCAAGAAATTAGCGGCAACACTCAAGGAGTTGGTAGGTCATTCCCCTCCTACATAAAAAACACACAACACTATATAAACCAAATTAAAAACATAACACTCAACAAAGACGACTTATTAGTCAGTTTCGACATTTCTGCCCTTTTCACTGATGTCCCCATCAATGACACAATTCTCCTACTAAAGAACAAATTTCTGCCCGACATTACGGCCCTCTTTGCCCACGTATACTACAGTCCGGTTACTTCGTGTGGCAAAACAAATTTTACCTATAAAAAGAAGGTACAGCCATGGGCTCACCACTATCCCTCCCAATCGGTAACTTCTACATGGAAACCTTTGAGCAAAGGGCTTTTGATTCTGTCACACTAAGACCGACAGTCTGGCTTAGATACGTTGACGACGTATTTGTGATCTGGCCGCACGGACGACAAACGCTAAACACATTCTTTAGCCACCTGAACAAACAACACAAACGCACACAATTTACCATCGAAATCGAAAACCAAAATTCGCTCCTGTTCCTAGACACACTAGTCATACGTCTTCCTTCAGGCAGTCTATCCTTCACGGTCTATCGAAAACCGACACACACTGGCCAATACATACATGCTAATTCATACCACCACCCATCACAAAAATATGGAGTCATTAATACCTTTAAAAACAAAGCTACAACAATTTGCTCTAACTAGCAAGCCCTGAAACAAGAACTAAAAATCATCAGCGACACATTCATAAATAATGGCTATAACAAAAATACTATTAATAAAATACTCCATAAAACAACTACAAAAATGAATCTAGATTACAGTAAAACCATAGCCATCCCATACATTAAAGGGTTATCGGAAAAAAATCAACAGAATCCTACAACATTATAACCTTAATGCCACCTTTAAACCACCCGCTAAACTTAAAACCATATTCAACTCCTCTAAGGATCCTCTCCTCCCATTAGCACATTCTGGAGTCTATTGCATCCGCTGCACCTGTAACTTACCGTACATTGGTGAAACAGGACGGACAATCCCTATACTCAAGAAAGAACACATTAGACACATTAAATATAACCATTATGGTGAAGCAGGCCTCTCAGACCACGGACTCAACACCTTACACCAAATCAACTGGAAAAGCACCCACTCTTTCCACAAAATCCTGATAAACCACCCAAATATCAACAACAAAGATGGCATGAAAATTCCAAGGATCTGGATGGCATACATTCAGCCTACCTAATATATAAGATCTAGCATAAGTCAGGACTCTAGCCAATCTTCAGCTAGTATTAGAAACCATTCCATACCAACTGGCTGGAATGTACATGGTGTTAATATATGTATATAGATACTTGTTGTTGTGCCCAATGTATTTCTACAACCAACAGATAAAACTAATAATAGGACTCTAGCGTTGATGTATATATATATATATATATATTTTTTTTTTTTTTTTTTTTTTTCATTAGAGGTCAGACCAACAATTGTTGTAGTGGTTGGTCAATGTCTTTAACAAACCAGTTTGATTGTAGCTTGTTTTCTGTGTATAGTTGTATGCTCCAGAAGATGACCTTGACATAAAGGTCGAAATGTCGATGTAGATTTTAGTTATATTAAACTAAAGTTTTTGTTCAAACACAGTAGTTGTCTCCATAATTTTCAAAAATGCATTCGGATCACCACGTAAGCTTAAAAGAAAAAATGTGTTGAATGATTTGCAATTATAATTTATTGCATAGAAAATAATTATTACCTAATATGTATTAGCATAATCAAAATCTATGTACATTGTAATTTACATAACTATGTAAACACATAAAAATATAATATAAATTATAAGAAAACTGTTATTTGAAAACATTCACAAAATTAGAATAATTTTTAACATGGTTCCAAATATTAGAATAATGCAAAAATAAATGCACAAAAATTAGTCAAAGGGAAACATCATGATAATTAGTACTTTGTTAAATCTTCCCGTAGCTTTTATGACCATTTGTAAATGGTTGGGCATATTATTTACTAGAAGTTCACAGTATTTTTTTTTTTTTTTTTTTAATCAAAACATGCTCATAGGGTCTGCAGACTAGAAACAAGTTCATTTTCATCTCATAAGACAACTTCTTGAAGACGTTCCTTCATAATTCCCCACAAATTCTCAATAGGGTTTAAATCTGCTGAGTTTTCCAGCCAAGGAATTTCATTGATTTGCCTTTCTTTGAGCCATCTAGTAGTGGTCTTGGAAGTGTAACAAGAAGCTGAATCTTCCTGAAAAATGAAATCACCATCACATAAATCTTCCAATGATAGTAACATAAAGGGCTCAAGAATTTCTTGGTACACTTTGGAAATGATTTTTGTACACAATACAAAGCCCATACTATGATAGAGTTTGCAAATTTCACAGAACGGTTCATGCATTCTTTATCATATACTTTTTGCTTAAGATGCCAAACATGTATCCTTGATGATGCGACACACAAAACATACTGTCATTCCTAAAAAGTACCTTTCTCCAGTCTTCTTGACCCCACAACAGCCTTTGCTTACACCATCACACTCTAGCTGCCTTTTGCTTCGAAGTCATAAGCAGCTTCTTCTTAGGCACACATAATTTAAACCCGATTTGTGAAAGTCATCTCAACATCATAGATTTAGGCATATTCACACCTAGTTCTATCTATCTCCTGTGAAAAAAGTTTATACTTTGGAAGCAGTTTTTCTTCACGATATTATTCAATCTCCTCTCTCATCTCTTGATGTAGTTATTACTTCTCAACTGCTATTGCAGCGACTATTTTGAAAACTTGAGTTATTACAATACGGTTTCAATAATCTACTCATGCTTAATTGAGAACATTTCAATTCCTTAGCTATAAACAGTTGAGTGTGGCTTTCTCTGTGTAAAGATACCATAAGAAACTTCATAGATTCTGATATGTCACTCGTCTGACCCATGTTTAGCAAATGATTAACTGAAATCCACAAGCAAATAATTCCTCACACGAGTCAGTCCCACAGCTACTGAAATATATGCTATTTTTATGCTCTCCTCAAAACCAATCAGAAAAATTTGGAATATTCTAATATTGTGAATATTTTCAAGTAACAGTCTTCTTATAATTTATATTACATTTTTTGTGTTTACATGGTGATATAATCTACAACGTGTGTAGATTTAGATTATGCTAATTTATATTTCGTAGTAATTATTTTCTATGCAGTAAATTAGAATTGCAAATCATTCAGCACATTTTCTTTGATTATTCAAAATTTTTTTGATTGGAGATGTACAGTGATGAGATGAGGTGGGGAGAAGGAATTATGAATGTTAGGAGAAATGTGTGAGGAGACAGGAGTGCAGTTTGTTAATATGCAGAATGCGTTTGAAGGAAGAAATGAAATGTATAAGAATGATGGACTGCATTTAAATGGTTTTGGTGTGAAACATTTGGAGAGACTACTACTGGAAGGGAGAGTAATGAGTGCAGAGAATAAATCTGAGCAAGAAAGAAGCAATGTGAAAGAGAGGGAGAGTAAGGAAGGATAGATTAAAGTGGTGCTTATGAATGAAGAAGTGGGTAGCATGAGTGTAGAGAATAAGAAAACAAGTGTGTAAGGCAAACAGGGAAATGGGGAGACTCAGGATGGACAGGGGAACACAGTGTGAGAAAGTTTGATACTACAAGAGGATGTGAATGAGTGTGTTGCCAAAAAGGAAATGGGATGACCTGGGATACTGGGAAAACAGTTGGATTTGAAGAAGGCTCTTCAAACATAAAAAGGAGAAAAAGAAATGGCTTGAGGAAAGTACAGAGAAGTCACATGTAATAATAGGTATTAGTGAAACTTGTTATAGATCCAGGAACGAACTGTTATATTGTATACAAATGCTAGAAGTATCAGAAACAAAGGAAATGAAAGGTTGCATTGATTGAAACGTTCACCCAAAAATTGTTGGAATAAGTGAGACATGGCTGAATGAGGATGACATCCTGGCAGGAGTAGAGAAGAAAGGGGATGATGTATTTAGTGAAGGGTAAAAAGAGATGTGGAGTGCTATTGCTGATAGAAAAAGAGTTATGCCAATACAAGGTAGAGATGGGAAACCATGAAGTGGAAATAATTTTGAGGTAGTATGGTGTGAAATAGAGGTTAATAAAATGAAATGCTTTGGATGTTCCTATAGACCTGGTAATGTGAAAGGTAGTGACCAGGAAATGTATAAGCAAATTAGCCAAGTAAATTAGTAAAATGTGATCATTATGGATTATTTTAATTGTGGTAATATAGATTGGAATGAAGAGATAGCGGCAGGAAGCAAAGAAAATGAGTTATTTGAGGGATAACTACCTCAGACAGCATGTAACAAAGGGCACTTGAGAATTGAGGTTCTTGGATTTGACCATCTCATCAGAGGATGTTATTATAAATGAGGTGTCAAATTTCCCTCCAGTTGGTGAGAGTGACAATGAAGTTATAACTTGGATTATAACCATGTGAGGACTTGTGTAAAGAAAGGATACATATATGAAAAACTGCAAGGCTGGTGATTATGAGGAGCTCAGGAGACAGCTTGCAGCTGTAACATGCAATGAGGAGTTGGGTGGAAAGGAGATCAACGCTGCTTGGGTGATACTGAAGAACTATCTAGTAGAAGCAATGTCTAAATATACTCCAAAGGTCAGAAGGTTAAATAACATAGGCATGAAATGGATGAATGAAGGGATAAACATGCAATACAGAGAAATATGGCATTATGGAGACAACATAAGAGGAATGATAATATTCAATTACACGAGGAATACAAAGAACATGCAACGAGGGTGACTCAGTTGGTAAGGGTAGCAAAAGTAAAGTATGAGCAGCAGTTAGCTAATGAAGTCAAAAAATTAAAAATTCCATGGAGTTCTTTTGATATGTATCTAGCAAAAATAAGAACAAACATGGAAGTCAGATGTTAATAACAATAATATCACCCTTATACAAGTCAATTCTTCCATCAAATGCATTCCAAACATTAACAAATTGTACGCCTTTCTTCTCACACATTTCCGCTAACATATCATTCACAATTTTTGCTCTGTGCCTCAATTCATTGCTGTCATAATTGAGCAACACACTGACTACCTTTCCTATCACACTGTTATCTTTTATCCTTCTTAACAACTCCCTGATATCCAATTTTACATATTCCTTGTTTCCAGTCAAGTTATTTGTCCCTATTACCACTACCAACTCTTCTGCTTGTTTACTCTACATATCCAATGCCTCAATCACTCTATTCATTTTACCTCCAGGAAAACAAGTTTGTGCATCTTCTCTTTTGCAACACCTCTAATAATCAAATCTCCGCTTAACACCACTCGTAAGTCTTTCGTTACCTCTTTCATACTGACATCATTCGTTTTCATCTTCTTCACTCTTCTATACATATCTCGAATTCTCTTCATTTCACTCCACATTCATTTCATCTCTTGCCTCATCTTAACCAATTCAGCTTTCAAATCATGCATAATTTGTTTGCTCTCATTAACTATCTCAATTTTATCGCCAGCCATATAGCTGTCAACAATGCTCGCTGCCTTACCATTAATTGCACTATTATTCAACTTCTGCTACATCTGTATCACTTTCATCATTTCTACCATCGATTGTTAAGTTCATTAGATTGTGTTTAATTTTTCAAGCTTTCTTACCAATTTTTCACTACTCTTTTTGTATTCATCCTTCTTGTGCCAGTCTCGCTACTAACACTTTCAGCTACCAATACATTACTGCCTCAGTAAGTCCTCATTCATATCACACTTCGTGCACACACCCTCCTTCTATCCACCTTAAATATACATAATTTATCTACATAAATGAATGAATACATATAACATACCTCGCATTTCACGAAATGACTAAAATCAAAATTAAACTCCTGCAAAGACAAAGCTGCCTGTATCTATCCTTTCAGGTTACTATACTTCACTCTATGTTTAATGATTTCGTAATCAAACTTTAACAAGCCCACATACAAGAAACATCGAATAGCACAACTTTTACTGCAACTCATACTCATAAAAACACACTTATTTACAATTAATTATTCAAAAAAACTTCTGCAAGGATAGAAAAACCAGAACTCCATGGTGGACACAGGAAGTTAAAGAGGCAGTGAAGAAAAAGAAGAAAGCATATCGAAAATTCCTGGCTAATAAGTCAGCTTGTGCTCTTACAGAATACAGAGACAAATGTAAGAAAGCTAAACTCTGTGTAAAACTAGCTAAACAAAAGTCATGGGAAGACTTTAGTAAGGACATAGAAAATAAATATCAAGAAGGTGGCAAGATATTCTGGAGGTTGTTGAAAAAGCTCAGAAATGGATGAAAGAATGCTATAAAAGGAATTAGAGATGATATGAAAACTAGAGAAAAAGATATCCTTGAAGTATGAAGTAATTACTTCGAAAAATTGCTAAATGAAACAAGCAGTGAGGACTGCACAGTGGTAAAAAAAACACTCAACAGACATGCAATCAGGAATACATAACCATACTTGAAGCAGAAAAAGCCATCAAAAGCCTGAAATGTGGAAAGGCAGCAGGAGTAGCTCATATTTGACCAAAAATGCTCAAATATGACGGTATAAAAGTCTTATAGTGGCTGCATTGCATAGTTCAGAAGGTCTGGACAGAGGGACGAATTCCAGATGATTGGAGTAGAGCTCTCATAGTACCCATATACAAAAAGGGAAATAAAACTGAATGTGACAGTTACAGATGTATTTCTCCACTGAGTGTTTTTTGTAAGAATATGCAAGCAAACTTGAGAAAGATTGTGGAAAGGAAGGTTGGTGAAGAACAAGCTGGATTCAGGCCAAATAGAGGCTGTCAGGATCAGATTTACACATTACGAAAAATAGTTGAGAAATCATGGGAATATAACAAAGATCTGTATTTAAGTTTTGTAAATCTGGAAAAGGCATATGACTGGCGACAAGAGAAAACCCATTCAAAACACTACAGTTGTATGGTGTCAATTGTGCATTATATCAAGGAATACTTAGTCTTTATTTGAGTTGTGAGTCAGCAGTTAGAACTGAAGGAAGTACAGGAAGATGGTTTGATGTTAAATCTGGCAACAAACAAGGATGTACATTATCATCTCTGTTATTCATTATCTATATGGATCACATTATGAAGGAAAGCGGCATTAAACATGATATCAAAATTAGAGATGTTAATCTCAGCTGTTTACTTTATGCAGATGATGTTATACTTTTAAATAAATCCAGTACAAGTCCATTAAATTCCCTGACTAAATTGAATAACTGTTGTAATAAATTTGGTACAAAAATCAGCAATAACAAGACAAAGACAATGAAAATAGGCAGAAACAGTGAAAATATCAACTGCATCTTGAATGGAGAACCTGTAGAACTATTTCAGCTACATTGGCAAATTTATAGTGAAGATAGTAAATTAATGGAAATAGACAACAGAATGAACAAAGCTGGAATGGCAGGAAGTCAACTGAATAAATTTATATGGAATAAGAGAGAAATTAGTCAAAACACTAAATTAGCTGTATTTTAACTTATGGATCTGAGAGCTGGGTTCGAAATAAAACTGATGACCAAAGAATAGCGACCACTTATAGGAGTCCTGAGAAAGATTAGGGGGTGTGAACAGATAGCATCAATGGCAATATCATATTAAAAAGGAGGATATTAGGAAAGAACTTGATATTATTAGATTACAGGAATATGTTAACAGAACTTATCTCAGGTGGTATGGTTACTTAAACAGAATGGGAGAAGAAAGATTAGCAAAACAAGTGTTCTCTGCCAAGTTGGCAGGAAAAAGACTCAGAGGAAGACTAAGATATATAGGAGGATTGATACAGTAAAAAGTGCTTTAGAAGACAGAAATATAAGATCTGATAATGTTGGAGTCTTGCCAGGAAACAGATTGATTTGGAGGAAAATTGTAGATAGGAATTTAGTGGTGATATAAGATTTTCATGTAGTACTATCATATTCTGTAGACTCCTTGAGGTTACATGTCAGGAATTTGATGATGATGATGAAAAATGTATATTAATTAAAGGAATTTTATATTATTTTAAACATATAAAAAATAATCGAATTATAATACTTTCATTAAAACTAAGAAAACTTCATGGCTTATTTTTAACAGTATTAAGAACACTAAAAACAATTTTTATCAAAATATGTTTTATTAACTACTTATACACCCTCTGTCCAAAAAGAAACTGAACTTTTGATAGAAAATAAAACATAGACCAATTATAATTATTCAAATGATTTATTTCAATCAGTATACTCTCCCTCAGCTTCGATACAGGATTTGGCATGGTCAATTAATTCGTTAAATGAGTTTTTCACATCGTTTTTGGGATACTTTAGGTTATGGTTAAAACCGCTTGAACATTTTCAATGGTGTTGTATTGCTTTCCTTTCATCAGCAAATGAAGTTGAGGGAAGAGAAAGAAGTCCAAGTGATAAATCAGGTGAATACAGCGAGTGATCCAACACGCAAACTTGGTTTTTGCTCAAAAACTGTCTCACAATGTTCAAACGATGAGATGGTGCATTATCGTGCAAAATTGACCAGCCGCCTGCATCACAATATTCATGCCATACGCGATGAATTCTCGCTATCAATTGCTTCAAAACTTCGAGACAAAACTCACCATTGACCGTTTGACCAGGCAGAACGAATTCTTTGTGGATAATGCCCTTGGAATCGTAGAAACAAATCAGCATTGTCTTTACTTTTGACTTTTCCAAGCGACTTTTTTTTTCAGATGCCCCTCTTCTGGTGGTGTTCACTCAGCACTCTGTTTCGGGCTCATACTCAAAACACCATGTTTCATCACCAGTAACAATCGTTTCAAGGAAGTTTGAGACCTTATGAGCAATTTTAATGTGGTCCATGCAGTGCCCAATTCGATACATTTTTTGGTCATCAGTCAACTTGTGGGGAACAAATCGTGAATTCAATTTATGAAGGCCCAAACTCTTGGTCAAAATGTTGAGAACAGTTGCTCAAAAACTGTCTGCATCAATCAATCTCACAGACGATATTGAGTTTTCTTTGATGAAATCATGCACTTTTTGGAGGTTAACTTCGCTCAGTCCAGTTTTTGGACGGCCCGGCTTTTCGTCGTCCTCAAGAGAATATCACGACCACTTTGAAATCGCCACTCATAAACTTGAGTATGGGATATGCATTCATCACTGTATGCTTTTTAAAGCATTTGATGTTTCGGTAAAACTTTTACCAAGTTTAACACAAAAGTCAATCGCGGCTCTCTGTTTGAAACTCATTTTCTGACTGTTCGTCAAAGCACACTGTCACTCTTGGCATATCTCTATAACTCGGCTTCAAATGTAATAAATGTCATAAGGAGTTGACACAACACTAATGAAGGTTGCCACTTTTGACAACAAAAAGACACAACAGGTGGCACCAATAGTTTCTTCTATTTTTGAAAAGTTCGGTTTCTTTTTTGGACAGAGGGTGTATTTCACTGAATTTCAAATCAGCATCATTAGAGCACTACACAGCTCGTATATGTGACAGGGAGTAAGTGAAAAGTGAAACAATACAATTGTAATAGACAAAATATCTAAAGTCCTATTTTGACATCTAATGTTGTAAAAAAAAAAAAAAAATGTGGGTGTTGCTCTTAAGAACTAATGTCTAAACTAAAGAACTAAGTAAAACAACAAAATTGCAGTGTACAAAAGAATATCAAAAATCCTATTCATGGTGGCCCTCTAATGTTGTAAAAAAAAAATCATTACAGCTATGTGGGAGTTGCTCTTAGGATGACAGTCTCCCAAATTTTTGGCAAATTAATGCAACCATATTTGTTCAGATTGGGAGAATTCTTCAAAGCTATGGCTGACTCAAAAAATAATCTTTTAGATCTGTAACAACTTCTAAATAGCACATTCGTTTTCTTCTATCTAATCCTGTGTGAAAGGGAGTCCAAAGCTATGCCAGTCCTGACTTATGTTCTTCCAGGCAGATGTTAACCGATCTTCCTGTTTACCCATAGTAGGCTAAGTCGCAGTCACATAGAACTTCATACATTCCAGGGTGTGCTAGAGGGCAAAGTTTATCCTTAGGCGAGCAGATAAGAGTTGCTAGTTTAATATGAGGTTTCAATGTGGTGCAAAGGCCATGTTTCATCAGTACTTTGGCTATCTTTTCTGATGTACCTCTGACATAGGGAATAGAAATGGTAATTTGTGTTCCTGTGTATTAGAGGAGGGAGGAGTAATGGTGCTATGTAATATTTTATCTATTTTGTAGGAATTGTAGCTGTTGGCCAAGAACGTATGCCGCAGATATTTGAGTTCTGTGGACAGAGCTGTAAGTTAGAACAAATGGCTTTGGCTCTATGCATAAGTGTTTTTAAAATGCCATATTGTTGGACTGGATGATGATGTAATTGTTTATGTAGGTATCTTCCTGTGTGTGTTGGCTTTCTGCAAATGGAAAAAGATAGTGATCCATCTGAAAAAGAGGTGACCAATGTGTCAAGAAATTGTAAACAGTTATTAGATTCTTTTTCTACCGTGAAGTGGATTTTGGGGTGTTGACTGTTTAGCTAGGTGACAAATGCATCCAAAGTGTCTTATCCATGGGGCCAAATGGCAAACACATCATCTACATAGCATAATCAAACTAGTGGCTTGTGGTAAGTACTTTGTTTTCAAAGTGTTCCATGTAAAAGTTTGCTAAAGGGGGGGAGGGGAGGAACCCATAGTCGTACCATTGATCTGTTTGTAGATTTTTCCTCCCCATGTAAAGTAACATGCATACATAGTAAATTTGAATAATTCAAATATATCAGGGGGAAATTTAGACTTCATAAAATCAAGAGTGTCTATAAGTGGTACATTGGTATATAAAGAGGTGACATCAAACGTAATCATTATGTCTGAATTTTTTAGGATATGATTTTTAACTAGTGTTTTGAAATGGACTGAATTTTTTAAAAGTAGAGGAGTTGCCAGTAAGAGGGGCAAGTGACTTGGCTAACTGTTGGACCAGTTATACATGGGCCTATCTATGCTATCGACTATGGGTACTGGATGGTTTAACATGAATTGGTTTTATTTTTTGATGATTTCTTTTGGCCAGGAAGTCACTTCACTTTTTTCAGTAATTTTTGGACTTTTTCCTTTGAGAGATAGTGTGGTCTTGATCTGTAATTTACTACGTGGAACCGTCACATAGGAGATCTTGCATTTTACTGTTATAATCTTCTTGATTCATGATAACTGTTGCATTTCCCTTATTGGTTTTTGTAATAATAACATTTTTATTCTTATACAACTTTTTTAAGGCAGTTATTTCATTATGTGGTATATTGCTTTTTGGTAGTTTAGCCTTGTTTAGGATGCGTGCTATATCTAAATGCACATTATTGGCCAGTGCTGGTGGAAGGTTGTAGATGCCCCATTCTGCCTTCATCATGATTTCTAATTTTGGCATTTGTTTAGATGTGATGGCAAAGTTATGCCCCAGACTGAGAGCATTCTTGGCTTCTTTAGTGAGTATTTCAGATAATAAATTTATGAACATGCGGTCTCGTCGAAGTTACAGTCAGAACGTAGTATGTTGGCCCTATTGTAGGATTTCATATTTCTTCAGATGTCTGCTTTTAACTTTTGTTAATTATCTTTTTGCTGCAACTATGGAGATATGATGTAGGAGTCCACATTTCAGGATTCAACATGTTGATTAGTTCTCCTTGTAGAGTGGTGATAGAGCTGTTTAACTTACTAAGCTCTTGCAAACAGAGATGATTTGTTCTCGGAGAAGCTTCTCCGAGAACAAATCGCCACACTCGTGATTACCATTTCTCGACACATTAGTAATTCGCCTTTCAGATGGATCACTATCATTTTCCATTTATAGAAAGCCAACACACACAGGAAGATACCTACATGAACAATCACATCATTATCCAGTCCAACAGTATGGCATTTTAAAAACACTTACACACAGAGTCAGAGCCATTTGTTCTAACGATACAGCTCTGTCCAAAGAACTCAAATATCTGTAGCATACGTTCTTGGCCAATGGCTACAATTCCTACAAAATAGATAAAATACTACACAACCCAATTACCCCAATATGCAGGAACACAACGTTATCATTTCTATTCCCTATGTCAGAGGTACATCAGAAAAGATAGCCAAAGTACTAATGAAACATGGCCTTTGCACCACATTCAATCCTCGTGTTAAACTAGCAACTCTGATCTGCTCACCTAAGGATAAACTTTACCATCTAGCACACCCTGGAGTGTATGAAGTTTCATGTGACTGTGACAAGGCCTACTATGGGCAAACAGGAAGATCAGTTAACATCTGCCTGGAAGAACATAAAAAATACATTTGCTCCTATTACTATGGCAAGTCAGGATTGGCAGACCATGCTCTGGACATCCCCTTCACACAGGATTAGATGAAAGAAAACGAATGTGCTATTTAGAAGTACAGATCTAAAAGATTATTGAGTCAGTATAACAAATTTAGTTTAATCCCTTATCCATGTGTGAGCAAACAAGGTTTGTACCTGAAAATATCTTCAGGACTGTAGCAAGGTGGTGCAACTGTTGGCAACTCAGAGCAAAGGTGGACCAAGCTCTCATCACACCTTGTCTCAGTATATCTCCTACCATGTAAAGCACATGTTCTTGTGGACATGTATAATGCTATGCATTGAGGAAAGGGCCGCTACCCAGACCGGTTTCGACCTTTATTGAGGTCTCGTCAGTGGGAGGTAGACCCAGAGGTGGTGACACTAAGGCAGAAGCAATAGAGAGGTCATATTTACCTATATGAGTTGCCAACCGGTGTACCACCTTATTATTAAATTACTCTGGATTTAGAGAAAGATGCTGGAAGTTTGCACTTGGTTTATTTTGCACTTGGTCAGACTATAATAAATTTAATTTAATCCTTTATCCAAGTGTGAGCAAACAAAGTTTGCACCTGAAAATATCTTCAGTACTGTAGCAAGGTGGCACAACTGTTGGCAACTCAGAGCAAAGGTGGACCAAGCTCTCATCAAGTTGCCAACAGTTGCACCACCTTGCTACAGTCCTGAAGATATTTTCAGGTGCAAACTTTGTTTGCTCACACTTGGATAAAGGATTAAACTAAATTTATTATAGTCTGACCAAGTGCAAAATAAACTTCCAGCATTATTGAGTCAGTCATGGCTTTGAAGAATTCTCCCAACCTGAACAAATATGGTTGCATTAATCTGGGGGACTACTATCCTAAGAGCAACTCTCACATAGCTGTAATGTTGTTGTTGTTTTTTTTACAACATTAGAGGGCGCCAAAATAGGACTTTAGTTCTTCTGTCACTATCACGTAAACAAGCTGTTGTTTAATTTATAGTATAGCACTTGGTTATACTATAAATTAAAGATACCAAGAAATTATATACTTGGTTTAATCCTTTATCCAAGTGTAAGCAAACAAAATTTGCACTTGAAGTATTTTCAGGAATAGGGCAACTCGTGGTAAAAGTGGTATGACTTCACATCACTTGCCTCAGTACTCCATAATGCAAAGCACATCTCCTTATGGACATGTATAATGCTATGCATTAAGGGAAGGGTCACTACCCAGACTGGTTTCGACCTTTATTAAGGTCTCATCAGTGGGAGCCAGACCCAGGTTGAAGTAATTCAGAAATCATATTTTCCTATACAAGTTGCCAAAAGTTGTCACATTCTATTATTATAATACTCTGGATTAGAGATAGATAATTGCCGAAAGTTTTCCCACTTGGTTATACTATAAATTAAAGATTCCAAAAAATTACATACTTGGTTTAATCCTTTATCCAAGTGTAAGCAAACAAAGTTTGCGCCTGAAGCGTTTTCAGGACAGGCAACTCATAGTAAAGGTGGTATGACTTCACATCAGTTGACTTAGTATCCCATAATGCAAGGCACCTATCCTTATGGACATGTATAATGTTATGTATTAAGCGAAGGGTCACTACCCAGACCAATTTCGACCTTTATTGAGGTCTCATACCACCTTTACCATGAGTTGCCCTAGTCCTGAAAATACTTCAGGTGCTTTGTTTGCTGACACTTGGATAAAGGATTAAACCAAGTATATAATTTCTTGGTATCTTTAATTTATGTAAACAAGCTGTGTTGTGCTCTGATGATGCTGATTTGAAATTCAGTGAAACATAAGCAGTTAATAAAACAGCTTTTGATAAAAATTTTTTAGTGTTGTTAATATCATCAAAAATAAGTCATGATAACCGTTAACACTTAAGCTTATCTGTTAGATTAAGAAAACTTGTAAAAACAGTACCAGCTTGGAAAAAAATAAATAAATAAAAGGAAGGTGGAATGAAACAAAAATGCCAGGTTAAGCATATGTGCTGTTCAAAATTTCTAAAAACTGCCTTCCTGTTTTGAGTGAAGCCTAGTATACTCTACCAAAAGATGACATATGGTGAGTGTTAGATTGTTCACTCATGTGTGGGTCATCTGCTTGCAGTGGATAAGAATGTGCAAGGTGACTATGACTTATGTGGAACCTAGCAGGAATGACATGCTTTCATCTCTTCCTATGTAAACTGTATGGAAATGCTTATTTTTATTATTATTATTGTATGTGGGAACCTCCATGGTGTCTGAAACCCATTAAAAGACAAAGCACTCACAATTGACTCTGGCAAACCATTCTACTCATTCACAACCCTATCCAAGCAAAAAATATAGTCCTCACACTCCTATTAACCACACCTTTATTCAACTTCCAGGGAGGACCTCTCGTCCTGGCCCCCTCTAGCCAAGTTTTTCCCTTGCATTAATCCTATAAAATTCTTTGAGCAACTTAAATGTTTTCATCATATCCCATCTTTTCCTCCTATTAACCAACTTCTACCTTTCACACACTCTCAATCTCTTCTCATTGGGAAAACATTCCACAGAACACTCACCATCTTGGTTGCATGCCTCTGAATTTTCTCCACCACTTTGGTGGAGAAAATTCAGGTCTTATAAAACCCAAGGACTTATAAAGAGGAATAAAAACCTCCTTATTTCTACTCTTTTAGTGTGTTCTTCAATAGCAAAGTAATCTTTTGCGCTACCTTAGCAAAATGTCCTCTAAATTTCCTCTCTGTTGACCACCACTACCACAAAATCTCTGGCTTGATCTACTTCCTGGAGTATAGTTCCATCAATGTGGTACACAGTTTGTAATGTTTATTCCAAAATGCACAACTTTACACTTTTCCACATTAAATTGATACCCATTATCTTTTGCCCATACTCACAGATTATTTAAATCATCCTGCAAGCTCTCGAAATCGTCTGAATTCACTATTACTCTAGCTAATTTTGCGTCATCAGCAAACAACTGAATTTCAGATTATTTCCTATATCATTTATGTACAAATTAAAGAGTAGTGATCCTAGTACTGCTTGCAGCACACCATTAGTCACCAGGATTCTGCTCCTCCATATACTATTTTTTGATATCTGTCCAGCAGTCACCATCTTATACACATCAATCAATGATATCTTTCCCTTTTAGTTCTAATTTGTGTAATAAATTTCTCTGTCTTATGCTTTTGCATAATCCAGCAGAATCATTGTGTAGCCATTCCTTTTCCTACCCAGCTGTCATGCTATTGTAAAAAGTTAGTAAATTACTAAGGCATACCCAAACCATCACAGAGCCATGTTGCACCCCTCATATGGTATCATAATCTCATCCAACCATTCTTAAATTCTCTTTTATGCGCAATTTTTCCAATACTTTTACCACCACCATGCCTCAGATACTGATTAGTGTATAATTTGCTACTGCAGCTTTAAAAATCTCCTTTATGCAAGGGAATTATTTTGTCCTCTTTCCAATCTCTTGGAACTCTACCAGAATTGAGACTTGAAGAATTGAGACAGCTGTAACTCAACTATTTTACTGCTTCTGTCACCTCATGGCCATCGGCACTGATAAAGGTTATTCTTCGTCTTACTTTGTCATGTAACAAAAGAACTCTTTGGGATTTCCTTTGGCCTGCTCGGCTAGATTCTACTCATAATCTGATTTTGTCTTCCTTATCATGCTGATCACCTTTCTTTCCTGAGTCTTGTACTGTTCATGAATTGTTTGCTTAGTCACCTTTCAACTTATATACCCTCTACAGTATTTTCTTCTTTTGCAGCTCATGCTTAATGATATTACTCAGCCATCTAACTCAGACCTGATTAGTCCTCCTTACTTTAGATATATAATTTCACATTTTTACCCCCCCACCTCTAGATGCCCCTTAACTATCTTCCATGCACTAGTAACATCCTTCCCTTGCAGTGTTTTAAGCTATGGTACAGATTTAATCTTCCTCCTAAGTTTGTCAAAATCACCTGCCTTGTACTTCCACATATACCCCTTCTTGATAGAAACCTCATGTTTCACAATCTGCCAAGTCAAGACCACATGATCGCTTTCACCAATTGGAGGCAATGTTCTCACCTTGGTTATGGATAGCTCTTCTGATCCTATGACCAGGTCCAATACTCTTATACTCCTAGTCCCCTCCATCATAATTGCGAGATAATTACTTGCTGCCTCAAGTAATTATCTCACAGTTTTCTTCTTCTTCTCTTCTGTCTAAGACGGGTTGAGTTCTCTTGAGCAGGATCCTCCGGTCTTCTCTATTCCTCGCTATTCGAAAAAGTTCCTTATATGTTTTGCATCCTGAGATGTTCTTTATTAATTTCAGCCAGGTAATTCTTGGTCTTCCGGGCTTCTTTTTCAGTTGGAAAAGTACTGATTAGCATGTTAGTAAGTCTGTCTGCGTCCATGCGTACAGTATGGCCAAACCATCTCAGTTGTTGTTTTCAAATTTTTTCTATTATTGTTTTTTTATAGAATAATTCTTGTCTGACTGTGATGTTTGTTTTCTTTTCTATCCAACTTGTTCTATTTATTTCTCTTAAGCATTTCATTACAAATGCCAGCAGTTTTTTCTCCTCTCTTTTCTTAACTGTTCATGCTTCTGCTCCATAGATGACTGTTGGTATAATTATTGCTTCATATAATTTGATTTTGGCTTGCTTAGATATCTTGTTGGTTTTCCAGATTTTCTGTAATTTTCTAATTTTCCCATGGTGGTCCATCCTATCGCTGTTCTGTGTTTGATTATTTTGAGTTCATCTATTGTTTCTGTTAGTTTTGATCCAAGTTATATGAAGTTGTCTACTTGTTCTCCGTTTAGGGTGGCTAAGATGGTAGTTCCGTTCCTCCCTATTTTCATCACTTTTGTCTTTTGTATAGTTATTGTCATGTCATATGTTTTACAGTTTTCGTTTAGCTTGTTTATCAACTTTTGTAGTTCATTTGGGTTCCTGCAATAAGGACGAGATCATCTGCATATCTGATATTATTTATGTTTAAACCACTGACATGGATTCCAGGCTCATTGTCTATTGCCTTCTTTACAACTTCTTCTAGATATATGTTGAATAGGCATGGGGATAATGGGCATCCTTGCATTACTCCTTTTTGGATCTCTATGGATTCTGTGGTGAGTGTGTCCTTTTTAATTAATGCATTTGTCTTAGAGTAATATTTTATCAGAAACTGTATTATATATTTGTGTATTGCTTTTTCTAGTAGAATTTTAAGAAGGATTTCTCTGTTGATGCTATCAAAAGTTTGTTTAAAGTCCACAAAACAACAATATAGTTCTTTATGGTCTTCCCAGCTGAACTCTGCTAGTTGGTGCAATGTGAAAATTTGGTCTATTGGTCTAGTTTCCTTGGAAACCAGCTTGTTCTATGCCTATCCTTTCTTCATAGGTGTTTTTTAATCTATTTTGTATAATTCTTACGAATATTTTATAGGTGTGGGAGAGTAAATTGATTGGGCTGTAATTTCTGCAGTCTCTTTTGTCTCCTTTCTTGTATATTGGGATGATCATTCCAGTTCTCCAGTCATCTGGGATCTCTCCTGTTTGTAGTATTTTATTGAATACGGTTGTTAAATATTCTATTGATATGCTGCCTCCATATGACCACAGTTCAGTACGGATAGTATCAATGCCTGGTGCTTTATTGTTTTTCATCTGTTTTATTGCATATCTAACTTCTTCTTGTAAAATTTTTTGGGTGGTCATTATTTTCTTCTATTGTTGGCATTGTAGTTTTGTTTCCTTGGTGGAAGATAGTCTTAAAATGGTTTGACCAGATTTTTCTTATATCTTCAATATTCCCGGTTTCAGTCATCTTGTTGTTTATCATTGTTACTACTTTTGCTGAGAATTCCTTTGTGATTTCTCTTACAGTATCATGGAAGACTTTTAGGTTGTTTTGTTGGTATGCTTCTTGACATTTCTTAGCTTTTTCTTCTAACCATTTTTTTTGACTTTTTTGCATAGGTTATGAACTTTATTTTTCTCTATTCTCTTCATTGTTTTGTTGGTTTACAAGTATCTCGGCCTCTCTTTTCTCTTCTATTGTAGCTACGATTTCTTGGGTTATCCACTGTTTGTTTATTTTGGGTTTGGTACCTAGAGTGTCTTTTGCAATTGATAACAGTTTCTTTTCCTTCTTCCCGGTATTTTCAGCAGTTCTGGAAGATGGAGGGTTTTAATTTCAAGCACATCTGTTCTAAAAATCGACTTCTGCTTGAGCTATCTTTTAGTTTTGATAGAATGATGTTTTCTTCTTTTCTGATATTGTTTTTCCTGTTGAATTTTATCTTCACTTTGGCAAATAATATTTCGTGGTCAGTGTCGAAATCAAAACTTCTTAATGTTCGTACATTATTTACTGATCTTTTCCACTGTTTGTTTATGATGATATAGTCTATACAGTTCTTTATATTACCATCTAGGGATATCCATGTATATTTATTATTAGGGTGTTGATAGAACAATGTGTTTGTAATCATTAGATCGTTTGCTTTACAGAAGTGGAGTAATTGTTCTCCTCTGTTGTTGTTCAGCTCTCCGTATCCAAATTTCCCCATCACATCTTTTTTGTGTCTGCTGTGAACTGTCCTATTTTAGCATTAAAATCTCCCATCACTATCATGAGTTCTCTGTTTTTGGGATTATCTATTTCCTGTTGTAGTTCTTCATAGAAAATAAATTCCATTTCCTTTCTGTCAAGTGATTTTTCTTCCTTACAGTCTATATCTCCATAGTTGAAGACCCCCATAATAATCACTCAACCTGTACTCATTGTACTAATTTGCTGATGCATGTCTTCCACATCATCCATGGAACCTCCTGGCCTATAGCAACAACCAACTGTATATTTTGTCTTACTGACCTTGATCTCATACAGACTACTTCAAATGAACAGGCACCCTCCCAGCTATCTGCTATTCTTTTTGACTGCAATTCATCCACTATCATTAGCAGTATCCCCCCTCTTATCTTCTATATCTTCCCTGAAAATGCTAAACCCTTCACATTCTATCCGTGTAACTCCATCATCTGCTGTTAGCAAAGTCTCACTAATGCCTTTAACTTCTGATGAGGTTTCACTGACCACTGCCAAAAACATCTCCTGATACTTCTGGCATTAGTATATAGAAATGGAAGCATCCCCTTAACCACCCCCAATCATCCATATTTCCTGAATTGACTACCCTGTTCCATATTTTTTCTTGAGAGACTACATTCTGCACTTGGTCACTCTCACATATCTCTGGGTGTCTTCACACAAACTCACCTGTTTCCACCCTAATTGGTTAAGTTTCCTGAATTTGTTCTTCAGCATGCTCTGTGAACAAAGCTCTCTCTCTAGACACCTAACACCAAAGCCAATTAACAGTCCATCAGCATTATACAAATCCTTCTTTCCATTAAACATAGACCACAAATACTACATCATTCCTTCTGCGTAACCTACATATTGATTCATTTGCTACCAATGCCCTCCTCCTCCTCAGTTTGCCTCAATCACAGAATGGCAGGATATTTACAATCTTCATCTTCTTGCTCTTCAGTTTTGCTTCTTCTAACAACTCCTTTATATCCTCTCTCACAAATACTTCTTACCTCTCAGATCATTTGTGTTAAAAAAGAAAATTAGTTCTTTTGCCTTATATTTCTGCATCTGGATGGTATGACTAATATTGTGAATTTTTTTTGCCCGGGAAACACGATTTTGTTACACTTTCATTAAGTACTAACCTTATCACGGAATCTCTGTACATAATTTTCTCAACTTGTTTTTCTTGTTTCTTTGTTCAGTCTTTATTATTACTTTGGACCACCAGCTTCTCAGTCCTGCTAATCTGTTGCTGCTTCTGCAACTTTTCCATTTTGTGCTATGGACATAGCACAATGCACAATGTTCAAGTGCACTACATTTTTGCATCTGGATGGCATGACTAATATTATAAATTTTTGCACCTGGGAAACACAATTTTGTCACAATTTCATTAAGTACTCCCCTGATCACTGAATCTCTTTACATAATTTTCTCAACTTGTTTTTCTGGTTTGTTTGTTCAGTCTTTATTATTACTTTGGACCACCTGCTTCTATTTCTTCTCAGCCCTACTAATCTGTTGCCACTTATACAATATTTAAATTTTGTGCTATGTCCTGCAAAGGTTAACACTGAAGTGTGCTATTTTTTTTATTTATGTCCATTTTATTCTCCTGTATTTCCACCACCACATGTTCAACATTAATTCTGACATTTTCCACCTCCTGTCAATACTGTCTACTCTACTAACATTTGCTCCATTCTTGTCTAAATGGGCTTAATCTTATGCAATTTATTTAGAACCACTTCCTGCCAGGAACTACTGTTAATTAGTTAAATTCGCTTTTATTAAATGTCTGTGGTCTATATAAACTGACAAACAGATGAAGAAAGTAGAAGCTAACCTAGCAGATACATCCTTGTTTCCATTCATAAAATCTATGTCATTCAAAAAATCATTTAACTTCATAAAAGGATGTTAAATGTTTCTATCATACTCCTCTCTTCCATCTATTGCTCAAATTGTGATTGGAAATCAGCACAAGGGAATAGCAGTTCTTTCCTTCAGAGTTACAATGATTCATTATGAATCACTGTAACATCAGCACTTATTATGAATAATTATGGAGACCCAAAACTGTATTAGAGAACTTCTGTTAATTAGATTAAAATAAAATTTGATGCTTTGATCTTTATATCAGGGTCATCTTCAGAATGTGCATATATATATATATATATATATATATATATATATATATGCTGCATCACAAGACACATCAATACATATTATAATAGCTATAACTGCTTTTGTCCACAACTGGCCTTAGCTTGACTTCTGAAAGAAGAAGAAGAAAAAAAAAAGAAATGAAAATAAAAAGAAAGAAAGAAATACATTGGTAAACCCATGTCAGTGGTATAATATACCACAATATAATAGCTTCCTACAGTCCTATTAAAGTTTTGTTCGTTGTCTTGGAGCCAGTACCAAATTAAATTCTTATTCTTCCTGAAATCCAATATGTAAGTTATTCCTACTTGAAAAAATTGTTTGGAGTTCTTTTTATGGATTCTATGTGGGTTGTAGATAAGTCATCCAATTCCTGGAGACTTTTAAGCCATCATTTTTGTTGAGATTTGGTTAATGGATAATCATTTCACAGGCTTCCCTGAATTAACATTCAACTTGATTATCCATCAACCCAATCTCAACAAAAAATGATAGCTTTAATGTCCTTAGGATTTGGGTGGTTTATCTACAACCCACAAAGCATGTAGAAAGAGAACTCCAACAATTTTTTGAAGCAGGAATAGTCCACATATTGGATACCAAGGAGACTACCAAATAATGACAACATCTTCAACATGTCTCCACTAAACTGCTGGTTTGAAACAGTTTGAGCTAGAAAACCTTTTTCAAAATTTTCCGCAAAGAGATCATCAATGTAAGAGATACTTAGGTGAATGATATTTCATTATCCTTCACCTCCTAAACACTTTTGAATAAAGAAAAGTGACATTTTCCCTCTTGGCTGATTCCCTATCACATGGATGAGGAAAAATGATACACCTCTATGTGTGAGCCAGATGTTTTCTGTTTCTTATTTCTTATCAGGTGATGCATCTACGGTATCAGCTGGGAGGGGCCTGAAAAATTTGAGGATGAAGAATTCATCAAAAGGATTTCTGGTTTGTCAGCAGAGATCCCCACCACCATGGAATCATACATGGATATCCACCACATGGCAAGCAATAAATGTTCTCAGAAGTGGTACATTAGAATTATCTCAGGTTCCATACCAACAGCACTATAGAAAACCTTTAGTCCTGTCTCTGGAAAATGGGACTTACTAGGATATACACAACCACCCATTTTGATGAAGTAATGGTCAAAATAGTGCAGGACTACCAGGATCTGGATATTCATCAGTTGCACCACACAGTTGTAGTATATTAGATCCTGGTGATGAAAATCTGAAGAATAGGAAAACAAAGAAGAATCAAGGGAAGGGGAAGTGAAAAATATGGCCAGCTTGATCACCAGGAGGTCCTCTCCTACACTAATGGGTGTGAATGCCCCACATGGAGGGAGGGGAAGAGAGAGAGAGAGAGGAAGGAAGATGGTAAAAAGACCAGGGCAAGTATGAGCAATAAGGGCAGGGCTAGTATTCATTATGATGGGGACTTCAATCACAGGGTAATAGATTGGAAGAAGGAAAGGTTTTGCACAGTGAAGGAAATGTAATTTATACAGTTGTTTAAACAAAATTCTCTGAAACTGCATGTAACGGAGGAGGCTCAGGGTTTCAGAATGCGAATTTGGTGACAGTATCAGAAGGTTTGTTTATAACCACCATTGCAACACTGTTCGTGATTGGGGAGAGTGAGCATGCAGTCTGACCTAAGAAGATGCCAAACATGTAGAATTTTCAGTTAAGGAGCATAATGTGGAATTACAAAGTGAGTGATCTGACAAACGTAGGAGGCAGCAGCTTGAAGCATTGTCATGGCATAAGAATGTGCAAAGGGAGGATGTTAGCAATGCATGGGAAATAGTAAAGGAGGGTTTGAAGGAAGCTATACCATCCTGGGCATATAGTCCGACACTGCTTCTGTCAAACACCCCTTTACCATTGTACATTCTTATGCCATAAAAATGCTTCAAGCTGTTGTCTTGTAAGTTTTCCAGATCTTGCTTGGTAATTTTGCATTACACTCCTTAACTGAAAATTTTATATGTTAAGCATATTCTGAGGTCAATAATGCATGATCATTCTCCTCATTCGTTAACAATGTTGGTATGTTGGTTATGGACAAATCTTCCAGTGCTGTCACCAATAAATCTGATAGGATTTATTAGTAATAGTGTTCATGGCATGGCATGGTCTGCTAAACCTAACTGTGGTAATGGTTGTCTTTCTTATGTTCTTCGATAGACAATAGTAGATTTTTCTATACAAGGAACTTTATATACTTCTAGACCAGAGAAAGGGCAGAATTGGTGTTTTAAGAAGCCGATAAGAGCAGCCAGCTTGATTTGTGATTTGAAAGCAGTATAAAATTATTATTACGAACACACTTCCAAGGAGTACAAGGGCTCAGTATCAGTGTGTAAAATGGGTCCTCCCTCAATGAGTCAGGATCCATTTAGGCAAGGAGATTTATGCTAACATATCTATCATAAATCTCCTTGAATACATTTACCAAAGATGCAGTCAAAACATCTAATGGTAGCCCATTCCATACACTCATCACGAGAAGAACTTGGACCATATATGCTTCCTAACAACACCTCTGGAACCTGGATAAGGGTATTAATTACGAGTTCAAATTCCACCATCCATAAGCTCATTTATCTATACTGTAAAATCCATTTATGAAGTTAAATGTTTCTATCATACTCTTCCTCTCTTCCATCTATTGCTCAGATTATGATTATGATGAGGACAGACTGAGATTTTGAAGTCCACATTTACATTTCAATCTTATTGAAGGCTGAAACTGGTTTGGGTAGTGGCTCTTTCCATAGCAATATAATTTCTTGGCATCTTTAATTTATAGTATAACCAAGGATACCACTGATTTTCCACAAAGTGAAAAAACTTTCAGCATGTCATTCTCCATTGAGTCCAAAAACTCATTTGGAAAATTGCACTAAACTGCTATTCACACAGTACTTATGTTAAACTTTTCTTAAAATCATACGCTGATGGAGAACTCATAACTGCCTCTGGCAACAGTCTATTACACTAAAGAAAATAAATTATAAATTATATTCTTGTTTAATCCTTTATCCAAGTGTAAGCAAACAAAGTTTGTGTGTGAAGTATCTTCACAATTGTGACACATAATTTGCCTCACTGTCCAAAAGGAAGTGTGGTTTGTAATATGAGATAGTGAGGCAAATGATGTGAGGTCAACAGTTGTGAAGATACTTCACACAAACTTTGTTTGCTTACACTTGGATAAAGGATTAAACAAGAATATAATTTATAATTTATTTTCTTTAGTGTAATAGACTGTTGCCAGAGGCAGTTATGAGTTCTCCATCAGCGTATGATTTTAAGAAAAGTTTAACATAAGTGTGGTTTGTAATATGAGATAGTGAGGCAAATGATGTGAGGTCAACAGTTGTGAAGATACTTCACACAAACTTTGTTTGCTTACACTTGGGTAAAGGATTAAAAAAGAATATAATTCCCTGGAAAGTATAATTTATTTTCTTTAGTGGAATAGGCTGTTGCCAGAGGCAGTCATGAGTTCTCTGTCAGCGTATTATTTTAAGGAGAGTTACCATAAATAGTGTGTGAATAACAGTTTGTAATTTTCCAAATGAGTTTTTGGACTCAATGAAGAATGACATGCTGAAAGTTTCGTCATTTGGTTATACTATAAATTAAAGATGCCAAGAAATTATATTCTTGTTTTCATCCTTTATGCAAGTATAAGCAAAAAAAGTTTGCATGTGAAGTAATTTCACGACTTGGTTACTTGTACATAGAGGCTAATTACTTCACATAAATTGCCTTAGTATCCCATAATGCAATGCACATATCCTTACAGGCATAATGCTATACATTTATGGGAAGGGCCACTACCCAGACCAATTTCGACCTTTGTTGGGGGTCTCATCAGTGGGATAAGTCTCTATATGCATGTAGCCCGGTCATGAAATTACTTTATATGTAAACTTTGTTTGCTTACACTTGGATAAAGGATGAAACCAGGAATAAAATCTTGGCATCTTTAATTTATAATATAATCAAGTGAAAAAAGCTTTCAACATCTATCTCTAATCCAGAGTATTGTAGTGATAAGATGAGACACCTTTAGACTACTTATATATGGAAATATGATTTCTGCATTACTTCAACCTTGGTATCATTCTGGGTCTGGCTCCCACTGATGAGAATTCAATAAAGGTTGAAACTGGTCTGGGTAGTGGCCCTTCCTATGATGGATAGCATTATACACGTCCGTAAGGATTATGTTTTTTGCATTATGGGATACTAAGGCAATTGATGTGAAGTCGTTAGCCACTATGTACAAGTAGTCCAGTCGTGAAATTATTTCACATGCAAATTTTGTTTGCTTACACTTGGATAAAGGATGAAACGAAGAATATAATTTCTTGGCATCTTTAATTTATTGGAGAATGACATCCAAGAATAATACTGACAGATGCACAATATGAATCTAATAGGTACTTATGAATTTTGTGAAATGCAACCTAAAAAGGCTAAGCTAAAAGCCTATGGCAAGCATGTGGGGTTCTTGCTAAAGAAGAAGTAAGTGTTTACAGTCTTGCTATAAATACTGTTACAACTTCCACACAACCTGGCCTGGCCCACAGCACTGCACGAGCCTGGTTCCATTCGTAGTGCTGTGCACAGCCAATATTTGCATGTTTATCAGTAGAATAATGTTTCTTTATCATACTCCTCTCTAGTCTACAGTTCTAATCTGAAAGTTGCTTAAACATTGATTCATTTCAAAACACACATCTTTTTCAATGTGAAATTTAATTTTATCCTACTCAAAATTAAATGGTGATCATTTCCAATCTCAAATCCTCTGTATACTCTTATGTCCTGAATAACAGGAAAATATCACTATCAATAATAACATAATGAATGAGGCTTGTCTAATTTCTTGCCATGTCAATTTGTGCACATTTTTATGTTGGAACGTGGTGTTAGTAATAACTAGTCTATGTCCTGAACAGAAACACAGCAGGTATTTATCATTATCATTAGTTTGGCTCTTTTCTCCAAATTTTCCCAAAACATTTTTATATATTTGGTATTCATTTCTACTCTGCTGCTCAGATCTCCAACAAGGATCAACTTTTTTTTTTTTTGGTTGTGTAGGCTGCTTTCTTTGATGCCTCGAAAAATTCCTCCACTTCTTCCTTAGTAGAACCTTCTGTGGTACCATAGACAGAAATATGTCTCCTTGTCCTGTTTCCCATTCTGATATTTGTCCACTACACTGTACTTGATATTGCCTATTATTCAGGATTATCCTTGCATTTGGTGTTGAATACTATAGCTACTCCTTTTTCCCGATTGTTATTGCCTGAATATAACATTTTGTATTTGTTGCTTAGAAAGATCTCACCTGTTTTCGTGTTCTTTGTTTCAGCATACCTATTATGTTGATCTGGTACTTATTTAATTCTGCTAGTTCAATTTCTTTTCCATTGATGTTTTAATGAATCATAATAGGTTATCAAACCTAAATTAGATACTAAATATAAAAATGGCAAAAAAAAAAAAAAAAAAAAAAAAAAAAAAATTAAAATATCCCCAAAGAAATTTCTTTTTGCAATTTATTCCTCATATATATGCACGATATATACACGATTCTCGTCGTGACGAGGGGAATCTTTATATGGACTTTTTCAATTGAAGGTGAGTTAGCTGATCTCATATGATGGTAACAGGGTTTTTTCTACCGGAAACTCGAGTTTTTCATCCTGCATACAGAAAAATCGGCCTTCAGAACACATAATTTGCGGACAAAAAATACTGTTGTCAGTGAGGATGAGTGATATATGGTGGTGTCATAGTTGGAGAATTAAGTAGTAGTGGAGAGGATGAGATGTATTTAGCGAAGTAGAGTAGTGTGCCCTCCCATGATGAGTCACTGGACTCCCTTGAGGTGTCATGTAATAATAATATGAGGGCAGTGATGCTGAATGACAGAAAACTTTTCATTTCACAAACATGAAGTGGCTTATGTTATTCTAAATGATAAAAAAACTCACAGAAATTATTACCTGTATCAGAGATCTCATATTGGCAAAATGGGCATCCATGGCTCCTCCATGTGGAAAATTAGCTGCCATTCTTTTCATCAGCTCACAAAAGCAGCTATAAGTTAGAACTTCTATGGAAAAGAAATTTCTATAAAAGTTTTCTATAAGTTTGAACAGGTATGTATTATGCATTTTTAAGTAGTTTAAATGAAAACACTGATTATCGGAAAATGAAATTTAACACATCTGGGATAAACTTTATAATATAAATACTTCCAACATAGTACCCACTGTTCTGCTTATAATGAAATTATAAGCAGAACAGTGGGTACTATCTGAAGATTTCAAAATCTGATTTCCAATTGATCAAATTTCATGTTAATTGAAGTATTCCATTTTCTCTCTCTCTCTTTGGCACAAGAGTTCTAAGATCACAGTGGTTTCCCATGAAATCATAATCATTAGCCAATGAAACTGCTAGATTGACTGGCTGGGTGTTTATACATGCTCTCTCTAACCAAGAGGATGCAGGTTGAATCCAGTCATGGGCATGGATATTTGTGATTGTCTTTATGTGGGATATGAATTTTATTATCTGGTGTGAGACAATGCATATGAGAAGCTTTTAAAAGTTCTATGTTTAGTCTCTAGAGCATGGTTTCTAAATTATGTAAGAAACAGATAAAAAAATACCAAAAAAAAAAAAAATAATAATGATCATATGGTACTCATGTACTATATATGTAGGTTTACAACCTTTTGTTGGTGGGAGATACAAAAAATGTCCTTCAGAAATTAAAAATAAACATTTAATCTTCATACTCAACAGACAAAGTAATGCAAGAAATATAAGAGGATATCTTATTCTCAGGATAGGGAATTAGTGAATTTAATTTTTTATTTATTTTTTCATGAAAAGAGCAAAGTTAAGAATAATGGTTAGCATCTGCTATATTCCTGTTCAGGACATGGACCAGTCATTACTAACACCATGTTTCAATATAAAAATGTGTGAAAATTCACATGGGGGGGGGGGGGGGGGGGGCTGAAAGAAATAAGAAAAGTGTCATAGACTAAGTTATTTTAATTAGTGATATCTTCACGCTGGTTCAGGTTAAAATCCTACGTATAAAAGTATACAGAGGTCTCTATTTAGTTTTGAGCAGGATGAAATTCGGTAGTTGGGGGGGGGGGGTTAAAGGGATGCTTCCATTTCTATATACTAATGCCAGAAGTATCAAAAGAAGTTTTTGGCAGTGGTAAGTGAAACCTCATCAAAAGTTAAAGGCATTAGCGAGACTTTGCTAACAGCAGATGATGTAGTTACACGGATAGAATGCGAAGCATTTAGTATTTTCAGGGAAGATATAGAAGATAGGAAGGGGGGAGAAGGGATACTGCTAATGATAGCAGATGAATTGTAGTCAAAAAGAATAGGAGATAGCTGGGAGGGTGCTTGTTCATTTGAAATAGTCTGTATGAGATCAAGGCCAGTAAGACAAAATATACAGTTCAAATTAGTACAATGAGTACAGGTTGAGTGATTATTATGGGGGATTTCAACTATGGAGATATAGACTGTAAGGAAGAAAAATCACATGACAGAAAGGAAATGGAATTTATATACCTACTGAGAGATAATTACTTGAGGCAGCATGTAATGGAGGGGACTAGGGATGTGATAATATTGGACTTGATCATAGGATCAGAAGAGCTATCCATAACCAAGGTGAGAACATAGCCTCCAATTGGTGAAAGTGACCATGTGGTCTTGACTTGGCAGATTGTAAAACATGACGATTTTATCAAGGGGTATTTTGTGGAACTACAGGGCAGGTGATTATGACAAGCTTAGGATGAAGCTTAAATCTGTGCCATGGCATATAACACTGAAGGGTAAGGATGTTAGTAGTGCATGGGATATGATTGTGGGTCATCTAGAGGAAGCAGTATTAAATTGTACACCTAGGGTAAGGAGGGTTAAACAGGTAGGAGTTAGATGGTGAGTAATATCATTAAGCACTAGTTGAAGAATAAGAATATACCATGGAGGGTATATAAGTTGAAAGGTGACTAAGCAAACAACTCATGAACAGTACAAGGCAAGAAGGGTGGCTAGTATGGTAAGGGAGGAAAAATCAGATTATGAGAAGAAATTTAAAACAGGCCAAAGGACATCCCAAAGAGTTCTTTAGTTATGTGCAAGTAAGAGGAAGAATGAATATGGAAGAATAACCTAACCAGTGCCAATGGTCGTGAAGTGACAGAAGCAGATAAAATAGTTGAGTTACTGAGTGACCACTTTGCAAGGGCATATCATACAGATGAGGTTAATGCTGTGATATATGTGACAGAGACTTAGGTGAGAACAGAGGTGTATGAATTGGAGGTTCTTGGGATAATGCCAAATATCAAAATAGATACAGTTGTGGTATTAGATGGGATATCAGTGCGGGTTTTGCATGAATGTGCAAGGGAACTAGCAATGCCTCTGAGTGGGCTTAAAAAGCCTACTCAGAGGCAATAACTTTTTATACTACAGTAACAGCTGAGTTGGATAAAAGAAATAGCTACATGATGATTCTGCTGGATTTTGCAAAGGCATTTGACAGAATACCACATACAACTCTATTGCGCAAATTAGAAAAAATAGAGATGGATATAACATTGGTTATGTGAAGCAGAATCCAGGTGAAAGCTTGTGACTAATTGTGTGCAGCAAGCAGTACTAGGACCATTACTTTTTAATTTGTACATAAATGATATAAGAAATAATCTGAAAAGAAATATTCAGTTCTTTGCTGATGATGCAAAATTAGGTAGAGTAATAATGAATCAAGATGCTGTGGAGAGCTTGCAGTATGATTTAAATAATCTGTGAGTATGGGCAAAAGATAATGGGTATCAGTTTAATGTGGAAAAGTGTAAAGTTATGCATTTTGGGATAAACAGATTACAAGCTGTGTACCACATTGATGGAACTGTATTCCAGGAAGTAGATCAAGTCAGAGATTTCGTGGTGGTGGTAGACGGAGAGTGGAAGTTTAGAGAACATTTTGCTAAGGCAGCTCATAAAATTACTTTGCTAATGAAGAACATGCTAAGTAGAGATAAGAAAGTTGTTATTCCTCTTTGTGAGGAATAACTTCCTTATCTCAATAACAATAACCCAGGAGATCAGACCTAAGTTTCTTGGCAATGAGGAAGTGGTGGAGAGGATTCAGAGACAAGCAACCAAATTGGTAACTGGTCTGTGGAACTTTCCCTCTGAGGATAGATTGAGGATGCGAGAGCTGCAGAGGTTGGTTGATAAGAAAGAAGAGGGGGGGGGGAGTAACTTAAACCCTTTAAGTTACTTAGAGTTTTATAGGATTGATGCAGTGGAAATGTTTCAGCACTCGGCAAGAACAGGAGGCCATCCTTGGAAGTTGAGTGGTTAGTTGGGCATGAGGACTAGATTATTTGCTTGAAAAGATGTGAATGAATGGTATGGGTTGCCAGAGTCAGATGTTAGCACTCTGTATGTTAATGGTTCAAGGAGAGGTATGACAGATTGTGTCATACCTTTCCTTGAATAGTCTGACAAGTCTTCAGACTCCATGGCCCATACAATAATAATATCTTTGTTCTTCATGGCAGCTCATCATTGTCATACCTGGACAACACACAAACTACCATTCCTACCACCACACTGTTGTCTTTCATTTTCCTCAATAATCTCCTGATATCCAATCTCACTATCTCCCTATGCCCAAACAAATGATTTGTTCAAGCCACAACCATTAACATCCTCACATGCTTAATTCCCATACCAAGCACCTCAAATCAATCTATTCATGCTCCCTCCTGGAAAACAGACCTTGTGCATCCTCTTCGTCTCCCACAAGTTTTATCATAGAATCTTCAGATATCATAATCATCTATCTAATTTCATTCTGTACATGGCTCATCTCATTCATCATTTTAATCATTTCATTCTTCAATTCTTGTATTTCAGCAACTAGTCCCATTATTGCTTCATCATTCAGACTTTCTTCCCATATCACAGTCATGCCAGCTCTTGCCTCATCAGTCAAGCCCATTCCGCTTCTGTAATTATGCCTAGATTTCCTTTTCAACATATCTGTATTCACAATCACATTCTCCACACTCATATCTTCAAGCTCACTCTTCTGGCTATAATTTTTAGTCTTACATCCATCACTGCCTTTCACCTGGTATTCTTCACTTCCGGTTCCTGACTTTCATTTAAACCACTACAATCCATTAACAAAGTACACTTTCTACTTTGTTAATGTAGAAATCCACACCACTTAACACACTAGATTATCTTGTACTGCATATGGTTGACCTAATGCTTACCACCATTTATGACCAACTTTTGTTGTACTCTTCCTTGAAGTCTTTAAAAAAGGTGCTTCAAACTGAATAACTTCCAAACACAAACACAGCACATTCAGTCACAACCAAACCAGGCTAAAAATATGCTAAGGTTATAATGTATCAATAGCAATTAATATCTAAACTTATATTTTTTTCTCAGATGGTATGTTGCAGGAGACTGAACTGTCTCCTGCAACATACCATCTGAGAATATTATAATTAATTCACCAGTAGGTTATATATGCATATAACCTACTGGTGAATTAATTATAATATAATGTAATTATATTATAATTACATTTCCAGCTTTAGCTAATATATGAGAGATAAAGTTATAAAAACAGTGCCAGCTTTAGCTAATATATGAGAGATTTGCAGGGGGGAAAAAGAGAAGGAATGCTCAATGGAAGTAACCTAAGCAACCTGAGTTGTGATTTGCATCTTGCAAATCACAACTCAGGTAATAACAAAAACTGATTTTAAACCTTCCTTGAAGGAAATGAGAACTATAACAATCAGAAATACATCAAATTTGGTATATATGCATATAACCTAACCTGATTTACAGAGAAGAACGTGGATGCACTATTAATATCAGAATGGATGAATTCAGAAAAAAAAAATTAGTTGCAGGAACTAGTAATAAAATTTTAACTGTGTTGGGCTATTCAGGTATTCTACACACTGACTGAGAGCTATAACAGGAAATGATGAATGTACTGAACATAAATCACACATTCAGTTGACCAATGCAATAACCTATCCATTCATATGATAGGACTGATTAGAAAGCACCTGATTACTACAACACATAAGGCCACGGAATGAAAGAATTTTTATTTTCTAATTTTTTACAAAAAAGAATATGCCAATACTTCATGCCAGACATTGATATCCCTTCTCCAGCTACATCTTATGGCAATGTAATCATCCTCATAACTGTGACATCACAAGATGCTTGAGCAGAGAAAGCATGGTGGAATGATGAGTTAGCAGGAAGCATATGAGGAATTAAATAAACATCATGTTAATAAGGCAGTACAACCCAATGACATATCACATGATCAAGTCTTAAGGGAATGTTCCAGTAAGTTAATGGCAACTATGATATACCTATTTAAAAAGAGTTTTGCAACAAGGCAAGTCCCAAAAGAATGGAAAGAGGATAAATTTGTTTCACTCCACAAAGGATGGAGGGAGGAGTTACAAGACTGAAGCTTTGAATTATAGCTGGGTAGCAGCAGCATTCATTCTCAGTGATGATCAGCTTGGGTTTGTTAAAAGGACATTATGTTTTAGCAATCTATTATATAATACAATAAGATGATAAATGCATTGTACAGATGCAGATACAAATGTATGTACAGTTGTATATTTACATTTTGCACATGACCAGTTGGTAAATAAACTAGAATGGGTGAGGTTAGATAACAGATTAATGATTCAAACAGATAATTAGCAATGAGACCAGTATCAGGAAGTTGTGTATGACAAAGTAGTATCCAGAAAGAGGAGAGTCACTTGGTGTGCTTCTAGCACAATGGTGTGCTAGAAGGATCTGTTTCAGAAACATTATTGTTTAATTTGTACATTAATGATGTTAAACCAGGCTTAACTAGAAATATCAACTATTCACAGATAATACAAAGATAGAAAGAACTAAGGACTAAGAGGAGTAGAGTAGAGTAGATGTTCTGGCATTACAGGAATATCTGAACAGACTATGTGAGTTGGAGCTACCAGTTCAATGTTGCACCACATAATGTTTGAAATTTGGTAGGCAAGAAAGGATGCAGAGTACAATTACTCTGCATTCTTCTTGAATGTAGAAATATTGAAGGAGGTGGAAAAAGATATGGGAGTGGTGGTGGTGGATAGGGGCCTGAAGTCTAGCAGTCACACTGCTAAAATTGTGAAGACATCACAAAAGAATTATGGATGAAGGATGGCTGATATTTACTAAAAATTAAGATTGCGCAATCCTTACTTGGATTTTGGCACATAAGTGACAGGATAATTGCATTAAAAATTGCAGCTCAACCTTTTAATATTTTTATTGTCCAAATATATGCACACCTACTTCTGATTACCATGAAGAGTAGAATGTTTCTATGAAAGCATTCAAAATGCACTTAACGCTAAATCAGATGACATAATTATCGTTATGGGAGATCTAAATGCTAAAGTAGGCTCAGAAAAGATCTCTTCCTGCACGGGAAACCAGGGCCTGGGACATAGAAATCCAAGAGGAGAAAGATTAATACAGTTCTATGAAAAAAACAATCTGGTAATAGCAAATACTTTATTTAGACACCCTCCTAGAAGACTATACTCATGGAAAAGTCCCAGAGACAGCTGTGGGAACCAGATTGACTATATAATGATTAAAAAAAGTTTCCAGAATAACATCTTACAAGCCAAAACATACACAGGGGCTGATATTGGATCAGACCACAACCCAGTGGTCATTAAAGCAGCAATAAAATTAAAGAAAACAATGAAACCTCTAAGCATAGAAAAATATGATCTTGGCTCCCTTAAAAATCAAGAAATACAAGATAAATTTTTAAAGGAACTGGCACAATCCACTGCTGTTAATGTTCCTGATTCCACCAAGTATCCTTACCCTAATGATGAGATTGAGGATAGATGGCAGAAATTTAAAGAGGACATAAAAAAGGCAGTAAAACAAACAATTCCCAAATTTGAGAAGAAGATGAGTAAACCCTGGATGAATGACAAGATGATGGAGGAAAAGAAAGAAACATAAAAATCGTCCTGAATACAAGAACTTAAACAAGGAGATCAGGAAGGAATGTAGGATTGAAAAAGAACTATGGTTCAACAACAAATGCAAGGAAATTGAACTTCTGGATAAAAAACACAAAACAACAGAACTACATGAAAAAGTTAGGGAGCTAACTAGCAAATCTTGCAAAAGGGTAGGCTCTCATTGCATTGAAGATACCAGGGGAAACATCCTAATGGAGAAAGACAAAATAAGGGATAGATGGGTAGAGTATTCAAAGGAACTCTACAATCCTGATAGAATAGATAAGTCAATGCAAGAAGATTTGGAGAGGCAACAAATGCCATTAGGAAACTGAAACCAGGAAAAGCTCCAGGAATGGATGGAATTATGGCAGAATATCTCAAGGCTTTAGATGACAAGGCTATAAGATCACTGACTGACATATGTAACAAAATATACAAAACTGGACACCTGCCAAAAGATTTTAACACTCAACGTTCCTACCAATACCTAAAAAATCGAAGACAATCACATGTGAAGAGTACAGAACAATCAGTTTGATCAGTCAGATAGCAAAAGTTATGTTATACATCATCCTAGAAAGAAATAAACATAAAATCAAAATGGAAATTAATGAAACACAATCTGGTTTTCAAGAAAATAAAGGAACTAGAGAAGGACTCTTCAACATTAGAACTATTATAGAAAGATATCTGGGGAAGCAGAAAGAAGTCTACTTATGTTTTATTGATTATACAAAGGCCTTTGACAATATACAACATGAACAACTAATCAAATGCATCAGAAATTTAGGAGCAGATGGTAAAGATACCAGATTACTGATAAACCTATATTGGGAGCAAACTGCCTCGATAAAAATATCAGGAGAAATCTCAGAGGAATTCCCAGTAAAGAAGGGTGTCAGACAAGGCTGTGTTCTTTCCCCTATATTGTTTAACCTCTATACTGAAAATATCTTCCAGCAATTAGAAGAATTTAAAGGAGTCAGCAGAGGAGGCAGGAATATAAACAACTTAAGATATGCATATGATACAGTACTGCTAGCTGAAAATAAAAAAGATCTTCAAAACCTACTAGAAGAGATGCTGAAGCTAAGTGAAAAATATGGACTTAATTTCAACTTCAAAAAAACCAAAACCATGCTAGTAACAAGAGAAAAGGGGAAAATACCCAATATAAATATTGATATCAGAGGAAATACTTTAGATCAAGTAGAGAGTTATATATATTTGGGTCAACTAACTATAGAGAATGGAAAGTGTGATAAGGAAATATTAAGAATAGAAATTCCTAGATCAACCTTCATTAGCATGAAAAACATTCTGACCTGAAGGGAAATTCACACAAAAACAAGAATTAAGCTGTCCAAATGCTACGTATGGTCAACACTGCTATATGGAGCAGAAACCTGAACAATATCAAAATATTGTGAAAATAAACTAAAAGCCTTTGAGATGTGGATCCTCAGAAGAATTCTTAGAGTCTCATGGACTGCCAAAAAAACTAATTTAGAAATATTAGAGATGATTGGAGAAGAAAGGAATCTGTTGAAAACCATTAAGAAAAGGAAAACCCCCTACTTTGGTCACATACTAAGGCATGAATCCCTACAAAAAACACTTCTAGAAGGAATGATACAAGGAAAGAGAGGAAGAGGAAGACAAAGAACATATTGGATGGGAAATATTAAGGACTGGACCTTTTTGTTCTATGAAGAATGAAAAAGAGAAGCACAAAACCGTACATGGTAGAAGCTCATGGTAGTCAACCTTCATGGAAGGAGATGACATCTGACAAGATATTTACTACTGTGCATACTGGTTTTCAAAGGGATGCAGATATCTTAGGATCCTGAGAATGATAGAAGTGATATCAGTGACATAATATAAGAATTTGCTATATCGTATTGATATTGAGTGATATCATGTCTCGGGAATGTGGGATATGAAGACAATTCAAGGAATATTAAGTGTAAAGCACTGTGAACAGGAGCAGAAGGAAAGATATAACTGAGGTGAGAAATTCATAGAATGGAGAGAGAGAGGCAGAAGTAGAAAGAAAGGCCATTCCTGAAAGCTGCATAAAGAGGGTGCATGTGAGCAGAGGAGTGCATTTGCCTGAGGGTTTGGTGAGTTTGTAAACGGTAAATGAGTTTAAGGTATACTCTGATTATCTTTTTGTCTGTGACACTGAGAACTTCCTATGTTACGTCTTTTGATCTTTATGACAGCCCAATGTTAATGGTAATAATACAATATAATGTATATTATTATCATTTATATAAATGCATACATATATGAGGTGTAACAATTAAATTCCTGGAATGCACATGTAAAAACTATATTTGCTTACCTATAGACTAGTGGCTACTATAACCTCTTTAGTAATCCCCTTGTGTAGCAGTGCACTTTCTTAGATGCTGCTACAATTGTTTAAAATGTATTGAAACATGTCTTCTGGAATGAGTTTTATTACTATCATCATATGAAACTGAATGTCAAAATGACAGAAAATCTGCATTATTTCAAGGCATTTTTCAGTTTTGGGAAAGCCCAAAAGCTGCAAGAGGCTAATTTTGGTAAATACTAAAGATAATCCAATTTTGTGGGTGATTTTTTTATCCAGAAACTCACAGGCACCTACTGCATTACATACAGAGTTATTGTTGTGATGGATGATCCAACTGAACAAAGTTCAGTTCTCTTCTTACAAAAAGCTTCACATAACGTTTGCATTTCTAAATAGCAATGTTGGCTCACCGTTTGACCTTATTTAATGAATTCAAAGTCATCTCCAGCATTAAGATGGAAAACAAACAAGCATTGTCTTAATCTGTGATCATAACATTTGTACATCTTTTTGGTCTTGGTGAAGGTAATGTATGTATTAGCATTTTATTAGCATAAAATGCTAATGCATAAGCAGCCAACTGTGAAGAAAGACTAAACAAACATTAAGCCACCACTGCTTTTGATCTTCAATCACAATTCAAAGATCCTTCTTTGAAGTAATTTTCTCATTCACAAATTGTTCATCAATATTTTCCTCACTGCTTCTCTATCTAAATTTAATTCTTTTGCCATTAACTATAAATTTAACTGTCAAATTGAATTAACTGCCACACTCTTTCAACATTTTAAATTGTTTAACGAGTTTGATCAAGCAGTCTTTCAAGCAATTGTGGTCAAGCAGTTCTTTTGTTAAATTAAAGATGCCAAGAAATTATATTCTTGGTTTCATCCTTTACCCAAGTGTAAGCAAACAGAATTTGAATGTAAAGTATCTTCATGCCTGGGCTAGTGACTTCACATCAATTGCCTTAGTATCACATAATGTAAACACATATCCTTATGGACATGTATAATGCTATGGACCACTACCCAGATCAGTTCCGACCTTTATTGAGGTCTCATCAGTGGGAGCCAGACCCAGAAGAGCGAGACAAAGGTTGAAGTAATGCAGAAATTGTATATTTTGCATATACAAGTAGTGAAAAGGGTGTATCACCTTATTATTAAAACACTCTGGATCAGTGAAAGATGTTGCAAGATTTTTCACTTGATCAAACTATAAATTAAAGATGGCAAGAAATTACTTCAATCTTGTCTTGGCATCTCTTCTGGGTCTAGCTCCCACTAATGAGACCACAATAAAGGTTGAAACCAGTCTAGGTAGTGACTTTTCCACAATGCATAGCATTATACATATCCACAAGAGGGTATGCTTTACGTTATGGGATACTAAGGCAACATTTTTAGATGCATATACGAAACAATTGCCGCATCTTATCCACTGCAAAAAATAAGTCTAGGGGAAAACTTGATCTGCAAGTTGAGACCTCTCACACTGCTGGTGTATGCTTCTTTGATGCCACTGCCACCATTTTTGTAATGCTAATGAGCACTTCCAAGTTAATCAAGATGAAAATTGAAGTGAACACTTTTAGAACCACAATACCACAGTGCAATGATTATATCTAGTCGAGCTATCACATAAAAGCACTATTATACAAATCTACACAATATAATTTAGGGAAAAAAAACACTTTTCTTAACACCGTTCAAATACACTATTACTTTTCGTCGTGACACTAGTGACAGTTTTTTATGGGAATTTTTTATATGGGAACATTATACTTCGAGATTCCAGTTTACATCCTAGGCCACCAACAGATGGCTCACCTAGTTAAGACTCTAGCCTTTGATCCATGTGTTTCACTTAGTTTTGTGTTGCCTTTGTGTTTCTAGTCTCAGATTGTACTCCCCGATGATGTCTCAGTGATTGATTGAGACAAAATATTGGAAGAACTAATATTATTTTCATCCTTTCTCAGACTGTTTCACTCCATTAAGCCTCTAACATGAGCATAATGGATGCTAATTCTGCTAAACAGTGACCATGGAAATATCTGCAGAAGAGAAACAATGTAGAAGCTGGCCATCTGCGAGAAAGTTTCTGAAGAGAGTCAATCAAATGAACCACTATCTTTAGGACTGAATCAAGAGTATTTAGAGTTTAAACTGCACCACTCTAAATGAGTGATCTGAGAGTTGTATAGAGTAAGCATCCAGACAGGAGAGAAGTAACTCATGTCTTGAACAAAAAAAGTATGCCAAGTTTTCTGGAAGCTGAAGATATTATAAAAGTGATCAGATCATAATAGGAAAGATTAGGAGCAAGATTCAGTCCAAGAAGAAATAACTGGTCTTGACGTTAAGGTGATCATTCTCAAAAGTGGAACAGTGAGTTCTTTTTTGCAAGAAAACAGGCAGAACTGTGTTTTAGAAGCATTGCAGGCAACTAGGTTGTTGTTGCCCCATTGTAGGACTGTGTGAAGATCACTGTCTAGGATATTTAGGTACTTATTGTACATGATCTTGAACTTTGAGAAGTTTGAGTACTGTAAGGTTTATTGTATGAGTAGGATGAGTGGTAAGTAATGTCATCAGCAAAACTGTGAACAGGGTTTGAATTCAATGAGAGCAGATCATTTTCATCACGAGAGAAATAATTTTTATATACATATAAAAGGAGTTGGTGAAATAACCAAGTCCTGAAGAACAGGAAAATCTGAGAACACCTTCCACCATTATACATAGTGAACAACCTGAGAGAAAACAGGCAATCTAATTACAAAGAGAGGAAGGCAATTTACTGAGATGGTAATTTGCCGAGAAGTCCTAGACCTTATCAAATAGATCGATAGTTGTAAATTTCAACCACAACAGCATAATTTTCTTCAAACTTTTTTCATGGAACATGTCTAGAGATGAGTGATGTAAGCAAGAAGATCTGCTGTGTAGCGTAATTGGGCAACATTTGGAGAACAGTTGACAGTTCTCCAAATGTTGAAGAACTGACTGCCGATGACCTTCTGTTGATGACTTAGGATAGCACCAAGGTTAGAGAATTAGGTTGATTGTTGGATGGTAGACACTTGTGGCCTTTTTTTTTTGGCTGTATTATGGTCTTGCTTCCATGTTGTAGAGTGGATTCCAACTGATTAATACAGTGTATAGATGATAAAGAACAGGTGTTAGTTCAGGAGCACATCTCCTCAGAGGAACTGATGGGATTCATAAGAACCAGAAGCCTTTTTAGGATCCAGGTTGTTCAAGATTCTTCTGATGACTTTCTGGTGAAAGGCTACAAAAGGCATGAGATGCACTGTTCCAGGTTCAAATCAAAGTTAGACAACTTTATTTAATGATGGCTGTAAGTACTGCAGGTTTCAGTGTAGACTGTGAATGAAGCTGGGGTTTTTGTTTCAAGCCATTCCCAATAAGCTGTTTGCTTTTCTTGGACTGCTCTGGCACACTTTTGTTTTGAAAAATCATGGCTTGGATATAGGGTTGAAATTTTAAAAACAGAGTGAGGAATGAAAACCTTCATTCCAACATGGATAATTTCTGTAATAAAATCACAAGTATCTGGATCTGATAATCGAAAATAGTAGTCTGACCATGGAAAGAGGAGTAAATGTCAGAGATTTTCCAACTTGCTGTTGTTGTAATGCCACACTACACAAGGCTGTGAATGACTGAGAGAAGGAGGGCATTCCACAAGAGATAAAGCTTGGATGAGATTGTGATCTGAATTACCAAGAGAGGTCAGTCACCTCAACAGAGTACCTGGAAGGAGAACTAGTTAAGAAAATATCCAGAGTCTTGGGTGAATGGAGAGGATTTGTTGGGAACCCCAGTTGAGAGATGAATGATTTGTTTTAGACTGTTACTTACAGGAAATATTTCTGCTTCTCTTCTAGTTTGGTCAGTGAAATTTGAAAAAGGGTGCCAGCTAAAAATCTGGACATTTAAGTCACCCAGGAAGATAACTTCACTGTTAGGGAATTTGGATTGTATGAAATCAAGCTTCATGGATAAGAAGTTAAAGAGGATAGAATGTTTCCAGAACTGGGGAACAATAGAGACAGCAAATGAATGAGACATAATGAGGCAGGGCTTAAACCACAGAAGGTGGAAAAAAAAAGGGTAAAAAAAAAAAAAATTCAAGATTAGGCAACCTCTGGTAAGGAATGTCGAACTGCACAAAAACATTGGTACTACCCTTGTGGTGGAAGAAATCATATAAGGTGTAGTTTGGACAGATAAGATTGGCTCAAGTTGTTGTGCAAGAGATTTGGGATCCAGTCAAAAATAAAGTCTGGATATCTGCAGGTGGTAATGTATACCATTTAGGATGGTGTTTATACTATGCAGTTAATGATAATGGCAAAGTTAATGTGGAAGAAAAAAGTTTTCTTTATAAGATTTTTTAAATTTTTTCAGGGAGGGTTTTTGTTTAATATAATCATAATAATACTACATTTATTTAGGTTTACTTTATGCTAGTATGGCAAAGGTGAAGAGAAAAAGAGCAAGGAAACATACAGTGAGAGAAGACAAGATTCAAGAGAGAAGCAGTGAAAGATGAGCAGAATGATGAGGTGGTAATGAGAGAAATAGTGCAATTTCAGGAGCCTTTCAGAGGACAAATCATAAGATTGAAAAAGAATGACTGGTATAGCACAGAAGAAAAAGAAATAGCGTGAGGAAAGACAATTAGGATATGAAAGAGTGAACAGGGAGAGAGTAAAGAGGGAGTCTTGTATGTTGGTTCTGTGAAAAGTGGAGCACTTGATGACAGTATTATGAAACTGTGTTTCCCAAGTATAAAGCTAGAGGATGTTAGCAAGATTATTAGGTTATGACAGGGAAAGTGAAAGAGCTGAATGTCTGAGCAGGTATGAATGATCTGGAAGGTAAATGATGTGGTATGCAAGAAGCCATGAAAGAGTTGTGGAAACAAGTAAGAGAGAGAGAGTGTGTAAAGACTGGGGGAGTCTGTTGCCAGAGTGTGATAGAAGCATGTTGAGAAAGGGAGACAATATCAAAATGAGTGAATGCATAGTTTGAGCATGAGGAATTACATTGAATTTGTGGATGTGTAAAGTGAAAATGGCAGAAGGACTTATGTATGAGCGATGGATTTCAATGTTTTTAATTTTAAATTAAGATGAAATATTGCCAGGAAAAATAGGAAAAAAAAAAAAGAACAGAACTTCAGCAAATACTATATAAAGATGATAATAATAATAATAAAAACAGGAAACCAACTTGGCATTCATTTCAGTAAAATTATGGAGATTACAACCATGTTAAGAATAATTACTTTAATTTCCTGATGTTCATATAGATAGTTTTAATACAGCAAAGGTGGTGGCCTAATCCATAATTTAACATGAGTTGTTATATTACAGTTAAGATCCTAGATTACTTACAGTCCTAATTGTAATTAACTCTAAGACCAAAAGGTTATGTAAGCAGAATATGTGCCATCCATATTCTTGAGATTTTTAGACCACCATTAGGGTGGTTGATAAGAATTTCACAGGCCTCCTTAAATTTACGCTCATAGCACATTTTGGTATGATGTAAACAACAGATGCCTTTCCAACGAATTCTATAGAATTGACATAATATATGTCCAGTCAATGCTATGATTGATGTAATATAGAATTACATAGAGTTGACTGGAAGTGAGAGTGAGAATGTGAAAATAGTTACTATATTATTACTATATTACTGAGATATGACAGCACAGAATTAGAAGAAGAAGAATAAGGGATATTATGGCAAATGATCTGATGGGTAGGCTGTGTAGAAAGAACAGTTGTGAGTATGATGGAAGAAGGGATTTATATAAGAGGGGCCATCTGAACTTGAATGCATTGGCATCAAGAATCTGTAGAAATTATTTATTGGTATGAAACTAAACATGGAGAGCCAGAGAAACTAGAGTATGATGGAGGAATGGTGAGAATCTATGTGTAAGAGTGATTAGCTTACTCAACTATATTAATGATATATTTATCTGCTTAATAATGGAGGTGATTATGATGTAAACATATCTGTGTGCTCATCTGGTTCAAACTTATTAAGTATACACAAGGATGTATGTTTAAGTGGAGCATTACACACAAACAGGAATCTAAAAGTTGTCCAACTATGTCTTGCAGAATGCAGAGAGGAGTATACAAAAAAGAATGTAGGTAACTTACTATGTCTGTACACAAATGCCACAAGTATTAGGAACAAAATGGGTTGAGTTTGTTGCCTTAATGAATACATTGTGGCCTCATATTATTGGCATTAGTGAAACCTGGCACTCAGAATTAGGTGCATGATTGAGTGTAGAGTATACAATATTTTTAGGAAGGATAGACAAGATAGGAGAGGTGCAGTGTGACTAGCAATATCAGATGATATGAGTCCAATTACTACAGAAAGCTATGACTGCAATATTAGTAATAGTTTTCCAAGTAGCAGTGAGTTTGAAGTTACATAGTCTGAAGTGTAGTCTAACAGGATCAGCTGCTAGTGATGAAGAAATGCATCAACAAAACATAATGGGTACTAAAGGATTAATCATCATCATCATATATAACTAATTATCTGAACATTGACTTGATAGCAGAAAAATCTCATGAAAAGAATGAAGCCAAAACTGAGCTGTTGTGAAAAAACTTCCTGAAGTATGACAGAAGCAATGCAAGGTCAAAGAGCATTGGACCTGATTACAATGTCAGAGGGACTTCAGTGATCATGCTATACTGAAGTGGAAATGGCTATGTATATGGGTGTCCCCTTCAGAAATGGTTACATGCTGAACTACAAAGCAGGAAATTATGACCAACTGAGCAGAATACTACATTTGATCCCGTGGTATCGGTTGCTAGATGGGAAAGATATAGGCATTACTTTGGAGTGTTGCTGGAAGTATAGTGTGTGGAAGTACAGTGTGCAAGGCGTGCCAGAGAAGATAAAGATGAAGGGAAAAATCAGGAGAGTCGTATTGAAGAGAAAGTTGGAAGTGGATACAGTAGTAATGTGAGAGAGGAAGAGAGAACGGAAATACAAGAGGAACAGGGAAAGCTCGGTTGTAGCCAGCCACGATCAATTTCTGTGAGGAAAGGATATATGTTGAAGTACAAGGCTGGTGATTATGACAAGCATAGGAGACAGCTTGGAGATATAGCATGGAATGATGAGTTGAGAGGTAAGGAAATAAGTGCTGCTTGAGAACTGACAAAGAAATACATAATAGCATCAATGTGTGAATGTATTCCAATAGTCAAAAGGCTGAAATAAGGTAGTTGTGAAATGGATGAATGAGGGGCTTAAGCATGAAATCTGGAAGATGAAGGTACTTTTGAGACAGTACAAGATGAATAATGGTAAGAATCAGTCTCATGAAGAGTATAAAGAACAAGTCAGGAGAGTGACTATGTCAGTAAGCAAAAGTGCAGTATGAGCAGAAACTACCAAGTCAGGCGAAGAAAAACCCCAGACAGTTTTCAGATATGTGCAAGTAGAAGGAAGAATGATTATGGTAAGATAATGTTAATGGATGAAAAGGGTAGATTGTTAACTGCTTCAGAAGATAGTGTTGAGGTATTCATTTTATCAATTTATAAGAGTGTTTCATCCTCATCAGGGTAGAGTCGTGAAGAACTTAAGTGTAGAGAACAGTTTAATTCTGAGTGAGTAGGAGGTATTTGAGAAAATAAATAACCTGATGCAATAAGGCAATAGGATTTGATGACATATTGCCACATATCTTAAGGAAATGTTTCGGGGAATTGGCAGCGGCTGTTTATTAAGAGTCTTACAATAACACAGGTTTCAAGGGAGTGAAAAGAACATAAAATTCTTCCACAGAATAAAGGTGGTTACAAATTATAGGCCAATCTGTATATCTGGAGTTGTAGTGAAAGTACTAGAAGTTAATGAGAGCTAGGATCCAGAAATTGGTTGATAATAGCATTCTCTGGAGCTGTCAGCATGGGTTTTTTAAAGGGAGATCATGTTTTACTAACTTACTTATGTACTATAACAAGGTAACAAATATCTTGGACAGGGAGATGAATATAACGTGATGTACTTAAATTTTGCAAAAGCTTTTGATGGACTGCCACACAACAAGCTGCTGAATAAATTAAAACAGATGGGACTTGAAAACATACTTCTGAGTTGAATTGGTGACTGACTATCAAATAGGTATCAGAAAGTTGTATATGGGAGTGCAGAATCCCAAAAGAGGAAGGTCACTACTAGTGGTGTGCCAGAGTGGTCAGTTTTGGGACCATTCTTGTGTAATGTATATGAACAATATTGGAATGAGTTTAACTATGCAAAAGATGATGCAAAACCTACAAGGAGGATTTGAACAGATTGCATGAATGGGTAGGTAAGTGAAGCCATCAGTTCAATGTTGCAAAGAGTAAGGTTTTGAAATTTGGTAAGCAACGATGGGATGCAAAGCATAAACTTGGTGGGGAAACTTTAAATAAGGTAGATGAGATGAGAGATTTCGGATTAGCAGTGGACAAGGACCTGAAATTCAAGGGCCGCAGTGCACAATTTGTGACGAAGTCACATTAGATAATGGCAATGATGCAATGATATGGAGGAACCTGAAATGCAGAAATAAAGAGATTGTGATGCCATTGTGTAAGGTGTTGATCAGTCCTCACATGGATTATTGTGCACAGATTTGGTCACCAGGTTTTTATGGTGATGAGGATATGTTAGAAAGGGTCCAGAGAAGATTCACAAAGGTGGTCAGTGGTCTTTGGAATGCGGAGTATGCTGACAGATTGAGAGAATGTAAGTTGCAAAGCCTTGTGAATAGGAGGAGGAGGGTGGGCCATGATTGAGACATATAAGATAGTCAGAGGTTGTTATTAGGTTGACATGGAAGAGATTTTTCACAGAGTGGTAGAAGGAGGGGGAGGTAGAACAAAAGGCCATCACAGGAAACTATAAGGAGGGTGAAAGCAGAAAAGTGAGGAGTAGGTTCTTTGTCTAGAGGGTGTTTGGTAAGAGGAATGCATTGCCTGAGTGTGTTGTGAACGTGCACACATTGAATCAGTTTAAGACACAGTTCAATGAGCATTGTGTGCAATAGTGTGTACCTCCCACAATGTCTTTGACACCACAGAGTTCAGATGTTAATAAATATAATAATAATAATTTTGGTATCAAGTTAAATACCACTTCCTTCATAATGTGATCCCTACAGATGATGAATATCAGTGGAAATAATTCACACCCATATTATTATCATTATGATTATTTTCCTGATTCCCGTGGAATCACAAGACTCATCATGGGAGGTCAAAACTAGTGAATACAAAGTCTACAGACTGCAAGTTTACCACCCTCTCAGGCAATGCATTCCCTGCTCCAACAACTCTCTATGAAAAAAAATCTACTGTTAATCCTTTTACTCACCACCTCCTTTTGCAACTTCCAGGGATGGCTCCTTGTTCCTTTCCCTTGTTCTACTATATGAAAAATCTCCTGAGTGTTAATATGATAATAACTCTTCAACAACTTAAATGTCTAGATCATATCCCCATTCTGCCTTCTATCAATAAATTTTGGAGTCAGCATGCCCTCAGTCTATCCTCATGATCAACGTTGTACAGTCCTGACATAATTTTTATTATCTGTCTTTGCATTCTCTCTAATGTTACTTCATCCCCCTTCAAATCCCAGTAACCAGATCTGATCAAAATTTTATACAATGGGACAGCACACTTTTATCTCTCGTGGTGAATGTTCTCCTCAACATTGCCAAATTCTCTGAGATGTCTTCATAACAGTTGCAATATGTCCCTGGAACTTTAAATCTCTATTCACAAATGCTCCAATATCCCTTGCTTCTTCCAATATAGCTCCATCAACTGAGTATAAAGCATCCCTTCTGTGGATCCCAAAGTTTTAAACCTTACATTTAGTTGCATTGATCTGACATCCCCATGCCTTTCCAGCTTATTCAATCCTCTTGAAGAGCCAAAACATTATCACTATTACTAATAACCCTCCCAAGCTTCACATCATCTGCACACAACTGAACATCTCCCTGTAGTCCTGTCATAATATCACTGACATAAAGATTGTACAGCAATGATCCCAGGTCTGAATGCTGTGGAACTCTACTTGTAACCTTCCTATTCCCTGATACTTCTGCCCCATATACAACTCTAGTATATATCAGAGAGCCAATCACCAATTCAATCCACTAACCTGATGTCCAAACTCATATGATGCAACTTAGAAATGAATTTGCATTTGGTGCCCTGTCAAATGTCTTGGAAAAATCAAAAAAAATACAGTGTATGCCATACCTTCATCCACTGCTCTTGCTACTTTATTGTAAAAGATAACCAGATTACTAAAACAAGAGCACCCTTTAACAAATCCATGGTTGCCTGCATAAATCATAAAGCCCTCATCTGCATATGAGTTCTTATCAATTTCTCCAAAATCTTAACTACAGAAGAAATACAAAAAGGCCTATAGTTTGATATGTCCATTTTACCAAAACCCTTATTCAATGGTACTATCTAACTCTCTTTCCACTCTCCAGAAAAACCCGTCCCATTGCAAAACTTTCATTATACATCCAAGTTAACAGCACCATTAGTTCTGCAGAAGATTCCCAAAAGGTGAAATTAAATCTAGTTCCTGTAACTCTATTGTCATTCAGCATATTCAGTATTCAGAATACATTCTCTTCATTCACTTTTAACATAACCACTCATTATCCTTCTAGGAATAAAGCCTGTATTACCAGAATGGAATACTCTAATAAATGGATAATCAAATAGCTCAACTATGTCATAAGCATTGGAAACCTGATTTCCATCTCCACCCAGCAAGATAATCCTTCAACTATCATTTTTCCTTCTCCTTGCCATATAGCAAACAATCCTTGGAATTCTCCTTTTACTGTAGTGTCAGTGTCCTCTCATATTCTAATTTTTTTTAACCTTAAAATACTAGTCACTTTCCCAACCTAAGTCTTATATTCCTCATGCACCTGTACTCCACCTCTCATTTTATATGCCTTCCATAATCTGTTTTCCTTCTGCAATTCCCCCCTTTTATTTCTTTTGTTATCCATTTGACTCCAAACTGTTTTATTTTCTTCTGCAATTCCCCGTTTATTCCTTTTTTTTATTATTATTATTATTATTATTTGACACCTTTTGTTATCCATATGATTTCAAACTGCTTTATCTTCTTCTTCACTTGACGTATACAATCTGTCATTGCTGTCAACAATTTTTTTCTTAAGTATCTCTTAAGGTTCTTAAGAAAGTTGTGTATTGGGGGAGCAATATCCCAGAAAAGGAAAGTCACTAGTAGTGTGCCTCAGGGGTCCGTTTTAGGGTCATTGCTGTTTAACCTGTATGTTAATGGTATTGGCAAAGATTTGGATGAGAATATTCAGTTGTTTGCAGATGATGCAAAATTAGGAACAAAAAATGAAGAGTAGAGAAGATGTGGCTTTACAAGAAGACTTGAATAGATTGAGTGAATGGGCATGGGAATGCCAGCTTAATGTTGCAAAATGTAAGGTTTTAAAATTTGGGAAACAAAGATGGGATGTAGACTTTATGCTTGGTGAAGATATTTTGTTGGATGGAGGCAGAGGAAATAAGAGACCTTGAGGTGAGTGGATAAGGATTTAAAATTTAGAGGAAACTGTCAAAATTATGAGAACAACACAATGAATTCTGGGAATGATGCAAAGGACACTGATTTGTAAAAGTAAGGAGATACTTGTTCCATTGTATAAGGCTCTGATTAGACCACACATGGAGTACTGTGAACAGATTTAATCACCTGGTTTTCAAAAGGACAAAGAGATGTTGGAAAGGCTCCAGAGCAACTGATTAAGGTAGTTTCTGACCTCTGGAATAGTTGAGAATATGAAATTTACAGAGTCCAGTGGATAGGAGGAAGAATGATGATATGATAGACCTATAAGTTAGTAAGGGGTTGTTATAGGATCAATATTGAAGAGGTTTGATAGAAAATTCAAACAAGCCTGATAGTCCATCAGCATACTACACTTCCTGCATACCCACACTTTCTCTTTTCTCTTAACCAAACTCTCCACATAAACATCTGAAAAATCTTTTCACACACACATATTACATTCATGGCATGGTACCAATCTGATTTGTCTTTCACACTGACCAACGCAATGATCTCCCTTTCACTGGAATTTTGTTACAGATCACTAAGAAGAAACAAAGAACTTAAAATAATACTGCCTAAAAAATTAAATCAAACACCGTGTTTGAAACATAAATATCACACAGCAGTACTCGATTTTAAAAAAAAAATACATAATATCATCACACAATAAATATAAAATGCACACTGAAAATTTTCCTAAAATTCAAAATGCTCCTAAAATTGTTTAAAGTTGAATAAAATAGCTAAGCTATTTTGGCATTGGAGCAGTTTCTTTTATACTAGGATAAAAACGATAAAATGAAATGTGGTTTTAATTAATGGATATTAATTTGACATACCTATGAGAAAATTTTGAAGGTAAGGATGGTAATAACTTAGTACAAGACTTCATCAGAGCTGAGATGGTATATAATTAAAGGTAGTGAGCATAAATTGAGTATAGAAATACATTCAGATAGTAAAAAAAAACAAAAACAAAAAAAAAACATGAATAAAACTAATAATGAAAAATAAATACCAAAAAGATGAATTATGCAAACTATGAACATAAAAGAACTGAAAATAAAGGAAAAAAAAGGAATAAAAAAAATCTATTACATACACAGTAAGCCAGCAACATATGTGATGGATGCTGGCCATTTTGTTAAAACATCATCAGATGCAGAGAGTAGCACACTAAATGTGAGCTAGCCATGTGGTTTTATTAAACATGTTAGGAAGAGCTTGGTTGGTCTGAGAGCAAAGGGGAGTTGTTTATTTTGTTTAACTGCTATGAGGGAGACAGTTAAAATTAACTTTAACTTACATAAAACTAACTTATCTTGCTACATTCCATCCAGTTACTGATGTTGTATACAAGTTCTTTTATTTAAGAACCAAGACACAAATTTGATACTAACCATAGCATAAGTTACTTTAACTTAAGAGGCTTAAATAAAATAAAGGTAGAGCCTCAGAGGGCGAAGTATTGAAGAACAAATAAGTACAAGTATAAATATTTTTCACATATATATGAACAGTATAAAAAGTAAACAAATAATGTAGTAACTAATTACTTTCATAGCAGATAATCTATAAATAGATAGATAACAGAGGGTGAGAAATCATGAAGGTTGAATTGCATAGATATATAATCAGCTAATATTTTCCAAATTTAAAGAACAGCAATTGTGTAGTCTAGTCTCTCAGGCAACAATGTCAAATGGAGTAGATAATTTTCAGGATGTAAAAGTGGTTGGGACCTGAGTGGATGCTACAGTTTCTGTATGCTAATGCTAGAGGTATCATGAATAAGAGGTAGGTGTTTTTGGCACTGGTATCACAGCCTCACCAAAACCGCGCGGTTTAGCCTAGTGGCTTTGCGCTTCGCAACCATATGCCTGGGGAAGGATTGTCCCAGGTTCGATTCCCGTTCTAGACGTGAGGAATTTGAGGATCTTCCTCAGGCATAGCCAAGTTAGCCGGTCTTGGGCGCGGTCAGTAGAGTTTTTTCCGCCAGTTTATCTGGCGTTTTTCATCCCGCAAGCAGGCAAACCGGCCCCGTGAACATACGCCTCTACAGTCAAAAATATATCCCCCCAGCGGCAGACGGGTCGTTGGGAGTAGTACTAACAAGAAGTCGCATCTAAATAACACACGGACCCTGCACAGGAAGCGGGAATAACGCGTAGAAGAAGAAGAAGATCACAGCCTCACCAAAAGTTATAGGCATTAATGAAACTGTAAGTATGTTAAATGCTAAGAGCAGATAACATAGCTACAGAGATAGATGGAAATGGGTTTAGGATATTCAGGGAAGATAGACAGAGGATGTTGGGGGTACTACTGATGATAACAGATGAATTGTAGCCAACAAGAATAGGAGTCAGTCAGCCAGATGGCAGTTCTTTTGAGACAATCTGGTGTGAGAATGAGGTCAATAGGTCAAAATAATAAAATTGGTTACTGCTATAGGTTATGGGACACCAATGATGATGCGGAAGATAAGCATCAGCAGATTAGTATAATGAGTTTAGGTTGAGTAATTATTATGGAGGAACTTCAACTTTGGAGGCATAGACTGTAAGGAGGAAAGATCACATGGAAGGAAATGCAATTTATACTTATTGAGAGATAACTACTCGAAGAAGTATGTAATGGACTTGAGGTACAAGAGTGTTGGATCTGGTTATAGGATCAGAAGACCTGGCCATAACTAATGGGAACTTGTAAATGGGTTCAGATTTTCACAGCAGAAGACAGTTTGTTTGCACTTTTGCTGCAGAAGAATATGGAAAATCAGATTATAAAAAAAGATTAGCTGAGTAGACCAAAGGAAATCTTAAAGAGTAATATCTCTCAAAAAGATATTACTGTGGCAGAGGTAACAGGTACTGATGTGACAGCAGAATCTCAATGCAAATAGCAGCTCTAGAATTAGATGGAATATCACCTCCCATTTTATGAACTTGTGCAATGGAAGTGGTGATGCCTTTGACTAGGCTGTTTTATTTCTCAGCTCTGGCAAAGTCCCAAAACAGTAGAAGGAGGGCAAAATAATTCCTTTGCATAAAGGAGGATCTAAGTCTACATTAGATATTAGGAATGATTTAAGTTATCTTAGGAATGGTAGAAGAAGTACTGGAAGAGTTGGTCAAAAAGAGAAAATTGAGGAATGTAATACTCTATTTGGGGCAGAATGGTTTTATGAAAAGGGGGGTCAGTCATGCCTTAGCAATTTACTAACTTTTTATAATAGAGTGACAGCCGAGCTGGATAAAGGGAATGGCTACACAATGATATTGCTGGAGTTTGCAAAGGCATTTGAGAGGATACCACATGGAACTCTATTATGCAAACTGCAACACATGGGGATGGAAATTTGTGATATGGATGAAAGGGTAGCTGATGGACAGATACCAAAACGTAGTATATGGGGGAGGAGAATCCAGGAGAAGGCATGTGATACAGGAAATAATTTGAAGGGAGATCAGTTGTTTGCTAATGATGCTGAGTTAGGTAAGGTAATAGTTGAATTCAAGGTGATGTAGAGAGCTTGCAGGATGATTTAAATAGGCAGGCGGTATGGGCAAAACATAATGAATGTCATTTTAATGTGGAAAAGTGTAAAGTTCTGCATTTTGGGATACAAAGATTACAACTGCGTAGCATATTGAGGAAGCCATGGATATGGGATTAGTAGAGAGGATTGAAGGTGTATTGCTAAAATAGCCAGGGTAGCTCACAGGATTACTTGGTTATTGAAAAACGCAATAACAAGCAGAGATAAGGGAGTTATCATTCCTATCTATAAAGCCTTGTATGACTATATCTGCATTATTACTGTGCTCAGCTCTGGGCACCGGGATTTCTTGGGGAGGAGGAAGTAGTGGAGATGATCCAGAGTCATGTGACCAAATTGGTGGGTGGTCTGTGGAATGATTTGTATGAGGATAGAATAAAGGTTTGTGGATTGCAAATGTTGATTGATAGGGGAAAAAGGGGAGATAGGATAGAAACATTTAAGTTACTTACAGGATTTTATAGGAATGATGCATGGTTAATGTTTCAGTGTGCCTAGAGAGAGAGCAGAACAAGAGGTCATCCCAAAGCTGGGTAAGAGCATGGTTAGCAAGGGCATCAGGACTAGATTTTTCAGTTGAAGAGTGGAGAATGAATGGAATGGAATGCCAGAGCCACTTGTGAGTGCTTTGTCTGTTAATGGATTCAAGGAGGGTACAATGGATATTGTGTGGATAGTTTGGGTCTCCCACAATGAGTCGGTGTTTTCTATAGAAGTGCCTGTGCAATAATAATAATAACAATAATACAGTGCTGGCTCTAGGGGTCCTGGTGCCGCATTGCAATTTTAAGTTGAGCGCCCCTTACATTTTTTTGAATGTACTTAAAATTTAAAGGTTAAAAAATCAAAACACATATTTTTATGTAAAATTGTGTATTTTGAAAAGATATATAATATGAAAAATACACACATAAACCTCCCAAATGGCCAGGACGTCTATTTATACACGTCCAGCAAAATCTGGATAGAGCCTCCAGAGCTGTAAGTATAGACAAAGCCCTTTGGTCGGAAAGACCTGAGTTTAATTCCCGTCAGTGATGTGAGGAACCTTTATCTGGTCTCTTTCGACGAAAGGTGAGTTAGCAGGTCTCATACGGAGGTAGGAATTTTTTTCACATGGATTACAGTCATGAATACGTCCCAGCCATATGCTGGTTCCGAGCCTGGATAAAAAAATTGGGGGGTTAGGGAAAACAATGGTGAACTACCCTGTAAAAATCTCACCAGGAATACTTTGTGGGCCAGCCAACAAAGTCACCTAGGGTCGGAAACGAATGAAATGGAAAATCAGAGAAAATCTGGATATGATGCATGCTATCTGTTGAAAGTACATCGTTAAGAAGTGCGATTTGGCCGTGATGTCCATTAGAAGGTGCGATAATCCTTCACACTGAAGAGAACACTTAACCAGATCATCTCATGATCATAGCTGTGTCTCAGTTGCCTACAACAAGAAACGCAGTTTCTTGATTATGCTGGGTAACAGGACACTTAGTTATATTGGATAGACTAAAAAATAGAAGTAATTTTAATTTTTGTTTTCTCCTTTTATTGTGCAATTTTTAATGCCAGGACAAAATAAGAGATCCTTGCATTCTTTCTTCACTTAATTATTGCATTTCTTGGGAGAACCAATGTTTTTTTTTTTTTGTGTGTTAATTTTGTCTAATTGATTAGTTGACAGTATATTTTATTTGTTCTTGAAGAACTTAATTGAAGATAATTATTTGCAATATTTGGAGAAAAAAAAAAAAAACAGGCTGTCGATGTTACAGATTACGTTATTTTTATTTTGTTCAAAATCAAATTTCATAGAATACTCCACAGATTGCCTGAAGGACGGTCTTTGACGACTTTGCTTTATAGGTAATAATATGAAAATCTTTAATCATATCAAATTGTGTACATACTGTGAAAGTATAAAATACGAAATTAGAAGGAAGTAGATATAATTCAGTTACTATGAGCGATCATGGCAGCAGAGGGGGGGGGGGGTAAAACAGAGTGTAAACGGCACTTCTACTGAGCCACACAGGCTCCATACGATCGCTCGTGCACACACGTATGTGTATCTGTACCATTAGATGAGTGGCTATGCACCTCGCAACCACATGCCTGGGAAAGGAGTGTCCTGGGTTCGATTCTCATCACTATGTGAGGAGCTTAGGATCTTTCTCAGACATAGCCAAGTTAGCTAGTCATGGGCGTGGACTGCAGAATTTTTCTCCCCAGTTTATCTCAGGTTTTTCATCCAGCAAGCAGGCAAACCAGCCTTGAGAACTCAACGCTACTACAGACACAGGATACACCAGGAGGCATAGGGCTAACCACGTTATTCTTGAGTACGGTTGCAGTTAAATGAATAGAAAAACCCTCAACACTGCAAGGTGAAAGAGGGAAAATATATACGTGTATATATCTTGAAAACAACAAATGATGACCTGGAATTTCCTAATTTAGAAAACTCCAGATAACACAAGTTCACTTTTCTAAGTCAAAAGATCATAAACATTAGAAATCCACTACTGTTAGCCATTATCATTATTTCCAATGTTCAGTTGACAAAAATACCAAGAAAATAATCATGTGCAATTTCTTTTCAAAAAACACACAAAGAAAGTACATTATAAATCACACTTCATTCTGAAATCTCCACCCAATGAAAAAGAAAATACTACATATTTTCTTCTTATTATTATTCTTATTATCATCATTATCTCGCATTTTCTTTGTACAAAGCAGAAATCACTGCATAGTTGGAAAAGATATTTATTGCTAGTTTAGATAGGTGGCATTTTTGAAGCAGCTATACTTTTATTACTTTTTACACAAAATGTATCCCAAATGATTTAGATTTGTAACAATTGTCTTGTGAATGGTTTTGAAAATAAATTATTTCAAACATCAGCAGGATGAATAGGTGGGTCCTCTTTCCCTCCCACAAAAAAAATAAAAAGCTGAACGCTTATGCAACACATATGCACCTATTCTTTTTAATTCAAATATTTCTTTCTTTCTTAAATAACTGCATCAAATAATTTATAAGTTTTCGATAATAATTTATAAATTATAAGTAGTAAAAGTGAAATTGTGATTATTATAAATTAAGAAATTATTTTTACATAAATATTGTATCAGACTGCAAAATAAATATCGGTATTTCTATTTAGAATATTTCTATTTAAAATTCAAAACAAAACATTGCTGATGTGTTATGCACTACTGCTTGAGGTTCTTTAGTGTGACTTCTGAAGAAGTGGACTTTCTTTCTCAGTAGCATTGAGTGTAATCTAAGCTTTCAGCTACAGCTGAAAAGATTATTGTCTAGCATTTCTAAGACATACACTCTTTCCTGAGAATATTATTATTATACAAACACCTCCTGGAGTCAAGTCTCATCGAGGGAAACAATAGTAAGATGTATTCTAACAGAGATAATGCTTATCATGCCTCATCTTAAACTGGTTCAAGGTTTGTGCACTAAGTATCTCATTTGGCAATAAATTCCACTCCCCACCCACTCTCCATGCAAAGAAGTCATGTCGCACTCTCTTACACACCACACCTTTATACAACTTCCAAGAATGACCTCTTACCTCATCCCTCCTTCAATTCTCTGAAAAATATCCTTGGCGTCTTAGCAATTGTCTAGTATTTCTGAGACAAGTTATTTCCAGCAGTAAGTAGTAAGAGTAGTCATAGTTGGAATTTTTTAAGGAAAAAACCTAACACTACTGAACTTTCTTTTTTTTTTGTTGCATACATATAAACGGTTTTTATATGGTGAAAATATAGAATAGAATTTCTAAAACTTAGAACAATGTCAACAGACAGATGAACAAATGATTGTAGATTGCAAAGAAATAGTCCGGAATTAGAAGCATCTGCTTCTGCAGACACAACAATATTATTGCCTTACTTCTTTTATCAAACAGTAGAATGAAGTAATAGATATTGAACACTGTCTGTGAAAACTTTAAACCAGTAGAAAATTAGATAGAGTAGTAACTTATATTTAGTTACAGGGGTTCCATTTTGAATTTAAAAAAAAAAAAAAAAAATGCATTAAACAAAAAATTTGGTAAGACATAAAAAGTAAATGTAAATAAAAAATAAATACTTAAAGAAATGCATAAATTTTTCTTTTATTTGTAATGCCTTAGGTTAAATTTTGAATCTACTTACCTCAGTGTGAATTAACTACACATTCACTGTGTGTTTTGCAATCAACAATTCGATTATTTACAAACAATGCCCAAATGTCATTTGTAATAGAGTTTAAGTTGGTATATGTGCATGCCTCAAGTCCTAACTGGTGAATGTATGCTGCATTAAAAAAAAAAAAAGAAAAAAAGTCAGGTGTGTAAGTGGACCCCCCCATAACACAACGCCTGGGGCGTTGTGTTATGGGGGGGTCCACTTACACACTGACTGGTGTGTAAGTGGACCCCCTAGACAAGCCAGGCTGGTGGAAACGCCTGGCTTGTCTAGCGTTTCCACCAGCTCTATACTACACATCACATAGCGAAAAACAACTTGCAGGTTTTGCTAAATGTTATTAACAGTCACAGTATATATTATTATTATTACATGACACCTCCAGGGAGTCCAAAGACTCATCCAGGGAGGATATCTCTACAGCTCTCCGTCTCAACCGCTCACTTCACCAACTACAATGAACTGCAACTACCATCATCATCTACTGCCCACCATCACCACTAGTATTTTTACAGACAATCACAAACATCCATGCCCACTATGGGATTCGAACACGCAGCATTTTGGCTGGAGAGTGGATAAGGTAACCACTCGGCCAACCAGGCCTGCAATATTATATTACAATATTAATCATTAAGGAATTAAAATGTGGAAAGGCAGAGGGAATAGATGAAATACCTGAAACAACTTCAGAAGAAAGGAACTGAAGAAATAACCAAAATAATAAATTTAATTTATAACAAAGGAGAACTACCAAAAGATTTTATGACCTTAATATTTATACCTATACCAAAGAAAAGTAATGCAGTGAACTGCAAGGATTTTAGAACAATAAGCCTCATTTCCCATACATCAAAAATACTTATGAGAATCTTAACACGAAGAATTACATCTAAAGTGGAAGAATTTCTTGGAGAAGATCAGTTTGGTTTCAGGAAGGGTAACAAGAAGGGGAACAAGAGATGCAATTGGACTGTTAAGAATAGTAAGTGAAAGAAGTCTAGAAGTGAATAAAGAAGTTAACATCTGTTATATAATTTTGAGAAATTGATTTTGAGAAAGCTTTTGACTATGTAAAATGGGATAAGATGGTGGAAGTAATGGAAAAGATAAAGGTATATATTGGAAAGACAGAAGGCTAATTATCTCACTATATATGGGACAAACTGCCATGGTGAGAGACATATATGGTACAACAGAGAACCAGGTATCATTGGATGAGGAGTAAGACAAGGCTGTTTTCTCTGTCACCAATTTTGTTCAACATGTATTCTGAAGCAATGTTAAAAGAAGCATTGGAGAATTCGGAAGAAGGAATAAAGATTGGAGGTAGACAGATATTTGCAATATGACAAGGCATTACTATCAAACACTGAAACAGGACTACAACATCTGTTGAACAGATTACTGGAATCCTGTATCAATTATGGAATGAAAATTAACATCAGAAAAACAAAGGTGATGAAAATAGCAAGGAAAGAGGCAAATATGGATATCAGAATAAATGGGGAAAAATTGAATCAAGTAAAGACATTTAAATACCTAGGAAGCGTGATTAGCAGTGATGGAAGATGTAAAAATGACATAAAAGCAAGAATAGCGCTGGGGAGAGATGCCTTTAATAGAAAATGGAATTTATTCAGAAGTAAAATGGATAGAAACCTAAAGAAAAGACTAATAAAATGTTATGTGTGGAGTGTTGCCCTCTATGCATCTGAAACTTGGACATTGAAGAAAGAAGAAATTAAGATTTTGGAAAGTCTTGAGATGTGGATTTGGAGAAGGATGGAAAAAATCAAATGGACAGATAAAATAACTAATGAAGAGGTCTTAAAAAGAATAGAAGAAGAAAGAAGTCTGTTAAGGAGTATAAAAAGAAGCAAGGGAAACTGGATCAGACATATTCTGAGAGGGAATGGAATCATCAGAGATGCCATCGAAGGAAAAATAGACAGAAAAAGACCCAGAGGAAGAGTAAGGAAAACAATGCTAGTTGACATGCTCAATGGAGACAGGTACACAACCTTGAAAGAGAAGGCTCAGAACAGAAGAGAGTGGAAGGAAAGTTTCTGCTACTAAAAGAAGAACTTGCTCAATTGCAGAATACTAAAGAAGAATATCAAAATGTGTTTTTATTTTTTCCGCTCACTTCAGTGTCGTTTGAAGAAGGCGCCCCGATGCAGCGCATCGCCTGCTTACCCTGTTAAGCTGGCCCTGTAATAATAAGTTACTATGACCAGGTTTAACAGGAAATTCACATCTTGAAGGCTTGGTCAATTTTGTTATTTTTCTCACTATTGTTTAATAGTTAATTGGCCTATAGAGTAATTAAGCAGAGACATGATGGAGAATGGTGAAATGATGAGACATACATCTGTTAATAAGATGCAATCAAAGGTAGACAATTAGTAGATATATTTGCAAAGAAATTTAAGCAGGTAAAAATGTAAATGATTCAAATATACTGAAATGACTAATCCTTTTTAATTTTTAATGATGGATAAAGGAATAATTGATATATATATATATAAAAAAAAAAGATTTTGTTGGGTATTCAGAGCAAGTAGGGGACTGGAAGAAAGAAACTGTCCATAATCCAACTAGGAAAGGAAAAGCAGAAATCAGAGATATACCCTCTTAATATCCCAGGAAGAGGAAGGCAACATGGTGCCACTGCATAAGGGAGAATTCAAATTAAAGGTGGCAAACGATGAGTCAGTTTGTATAAGTGTATGTGGCAGTGAAGATATTAAAGAGGCTAGCTGAACCTTGGATTAATGGGAATAAGAATCTTTTCAGAGACTATAATGAGTTTGTTAAGGAACTGTCTTACTTCAGTAATCTAGCTACATTTTATAATAAAGTGACAGAAGTACTGAACAAGAAGAGGTTATACAAGTATACAATGAATTTGCGAGATTTTACCAAGTGTCAGAATAATACATGACCAACTACTGTTGATATTAAGGAGGATGATGAATTCAGTTATAAAGACGACCGGCCAGAGTAATGGATGCGATGGCTCAAAAAAAAAAGAAAGCCGATAACAAATTGGGTATCACATTCTTTTTATGCTCATCATCATTTAATTTATATATATATATATATATATATTTATTTACAGAGTAATTGACTCGGTTAAATGACATGTTTATAATTATTAACTGACTTAAACACATAAGAAAAAATACAAGAGATTTAATAAGGTTTTCTCCTTATTAAATCTATGTTCCAACTCAGGAAGTCCTTAGTCATTAAAAAACAAGTTATCTAAAAAGATTTTCGCCTTACTTGTGCATTGTGTGGATTCAGGCTACTTCTTATTTGAAGACAAGATCTACAAACAGAACAGCGGTTTGGCAATGGGTAGCCCGATTTCTCCGGTGCTAGCCAACTTTTTTCTTAAAAATTTTGAGGAAAAGGCCATTTCTTCAGTGACCCAAAATCTGGCTACATTAGATGGACGACATTTTCCTAATTTGAGAGCACGGTCCAGAAAACTTACAAACCTTTCTGGATCATTTAAACAATTCTCATCAAAATATAAACTTCACATCCGAACCAGAAGTTAATGGTGTTTTAGCTTTTCTAGATATAAAACTTACTAGAACAACAGATGGTCTGAAGATTTCTATCTTTAGAAAGCCAACACACACCGATAGATACCTACATGCTTCGTCTCACCACTACCACCCCTCAGAAATTAGGAATTATTTCCACACTAGCTCATCAAGCGAGATCCTTGTTGTCAGAAGAAGAGGAACTTCAACAAGAACTTAGTTACCTCAAAAGGACTTTCTTAAATAACAGTTACTTTCCTAAAAACATCTATAATCGTCTTAGTTGTACGTAATCAACATAGTAATGAAGATAACTCAAACTCAACAGCCTACATCTCCTTATCGTATATAAGTTCTCTTTCTCCTAAACTAGTGAAAATCCTGAAGAAATTTAATGTTAAAACATATTTCTCCACATTTCCAAAACTCCGATCTTACCTCAGTCAACCTAAAGTAAAACACAAGCTTCTTCACTTCCAGGAGTATACAAAATCATTTGCAGTTGCGGCAAACCATATTATGGCCAGACAGAAAAGTCCATCTCTCTCCACCTAGAAGAACACCAACGTGACATTTCTTATAACAGAATCCGTGCTAGTGCCCTATCTAGCCACGTTTTATTCTTGGCCAATACCAATGTTGAAGGACGACAACATCAAATAGACTGGAACTCAACTTCAAACATCCATAAATTCTCCAATGAATTAGAAAGACATATCTTGGAATCCAAAGAAATAGCTCTCAGCCCTGCCCATGTAAACAGCAATCTCAATTGCAGCCTGCTCAATTCACATAGCACTGTAATCCAGTTTTGGCACACTCATGATATCATTCCCACACACACAGTGCTTCATGCCAGAACTAATGCTTGCACTCAATTTCAAACACAACTACTACTTGTTCTAAACTCTGTTTGTCTAAAGTACAATATATTTTTAAGATGTTGTTTTCTCCACAGTACTGTATTCACCTGATGAAGTCGGCACTTCCGATGAAACTAGTATTGAAACTTTATTAAATCTCTTGTAGTTTTTCTCGGTGTTTAAGTCAGTTAATAATTATAAACAATATATATATATATATATATATATATATATATATATATATATATATATATATATATATATATATATATATTGATGATATAATTCAAGGTGTGAGAGGATATGTTCAATTTTTTGATAAATTAAGGTGGGTAATATTAGACAGTCCTAGTGTGATAGTGTCACAAGAACGTTTGAAAAGGTTGGTGCTCTGAGCAGATGCAGTGATGCCACTTCAGTGTATCCATTCTTAAATTCTGAAAAGTAGGTTAAGCAGTTTGTTAATAGGAGAGACCATGAGGAGTAATGAATTTATGGAATTTCATTTGGAGATGAAGAAGGTGAGAAGTTCTGGTGGATAGGGAGCCAAAGTTCAGTGGGCACAATGCGAATGCTATAAAGGGTACTCAGAAATCTGCAGTCATAATGAAAACGACACTGCCAAGTAGGATAAGGAGGTGATATGCCACATAAAGGATCCAACCATCACACATCTGGATTTCTGTGTACAGAACTGGATATCTGGATATATCCAGATTATAAGATCTTGAGCACAAGGATAGTTTGCTCTGCAGAACATAGTAGAAGAGATATATAGGTTGTTGAGAGGAGTCTATTAGATAAATATAGGAGAAATAATGCATAGGGTTACAGGCAATGGGAGAATGAGTTCTTCCCTGGAAACTGTATAACAGTCATAACAAAAAAGGAAGAAAAAAAAAAAAGATCATTTACATGGAGAGTGGTGAATGATGATGAATTATTAATAGATGGTTAATTCTCAAATGCTGAATGTGTTCAAAAGAAAGTACGATATGTGTTATGGTATGCAGAGAATTTAGCCTTCCAATGATGACTATGATTCTGTGAGACCTGGAAATAATATTAATATCCAATACACTTAAGAAGAAATAATAACATTATATCAAATATGAATTTTCAGTTTTAGCAACCAATATGTTGGCCAGCATGGCTGAGTGCAAAGCATCTCTACTTTCCAATTAAGTGCAGTGGGTTCAAATCTCACTGAGACATGGGCATTTGAATCTTTAGATGGGAGATGATTTTTCTCATCTTACTGTGAGACTCTATCCCACTTACTACATGAAATGGCTAGAAAATTATTGTGTTCAGTCATCTACAGAGCAAAATTACTGGATCATCTAACTTTTAGTTTACATGTGGCACTAAAATGTAGAACTAGTTCACAACCTTTCATGGATGACATTCAAACAAACAACAAAAAAAATCTTTCTGTTATCTACACTTTTAATATATATTTAAATTTAGCTTACCATCATCAAAGATAACTAACAGGGGTGCTACTAAGTCACACATTCCTTGGACATAACCAATATCTAGGTGCTCCCACACATACCTAAATAAAATGTATTTTTTAGAAACTTGATTAATAATATACAATGGCAGAATGCAATGAATAATAAAAGAAATTTTTCTTCCCTAAGAGTACTGATATCTTGGATTAGACTTTTAAAACTGATGCAAAATCAAATCTAAAACACCTTGTCACTTATTCAAAGTGCCAAAACTCTTTATCTAAAATAGTTCATAATTTTAGTATAGCAACTAAACTGCTATTAGTATAAAACATATACAGATGAACCTCATTTAATTCAGTTTTAACAAATCTGCAATTTTTATTCAGAGAGCAAACAAGCACAAATTCATGAAACCTAAAAAACACACTCAGAATGTGGTCAAAATACTTGCAGAGGAAGAGGAATCTGTCATCAGCAATTGCAATACTTATCCAAATGTGTGCCTTAAACTTCTTTATTTCCATTTACTAACACACACACACACAAAAATACATTCACCTCAACCATCTCTGCCTTACTCACATCTTTCTTATACAAGGTAGCCCATGGAACATGCTATAGAAAGGGCTCCATCTCTGCGCAGCAACTGGATAAGTTTTTTTAAACATCACCAGATTTTTTTTATTAATTATGAAAAGCCACATCATGTAAATGCCTTACATTTTTAGCTTCACAAAGATAGGCTCTTTCAATGAAATGTTCCATGACTTATGGGCAATCCTATATAACCTACAGGGATGGGTTTGTTTTGCATATTTCACTTGAATTCATGAAATATAATTCCTTATTAATGTGGTGCAAATTCTCTCACCAAAATGATATGTGAATATGAAAAGCTTTCCTCCTCCTACCCACTAGATTTTACAGATAGTATTCTCTCAATCTGCCCTGATACCAACATTCTGGAGATCTGACACTAATTAAGTCCCTCTTCTTTATATCCTTTCCAAAATCTTTTCATCTTGAACATTCTTGAACATGTCTACATCACTCCTGAGGCTCTTCTCTCTTCCACCTCCAATACACAGCACCTCATTGTTGACTTTTAAGACCTTGCAATGAATTGCTAACCATCCCTATCTATTTTCATGGATAATCTATTCAAATCTTCCTAGAGAACCATCACTTTGCATTACCTGCAAACAGTTGATAATCCCCTTTATATAAGTTCAACAATAACGGCTCGCGTGGTTAGCCTAGTGGCTATGCACTCCATAACCATATGCCTGGGAAAGGAGTGCCCTGGGTTCGATTCCCGTTGCCGATGTGAGAAGCTTAAGGATCTTTCTCAGACCTAGCCAAGTTAGCTGGTCTTGGGCGTGGACAGCAGGGTTTTTCTCCCCAGTTGATCTGGAGTTTTTCTCCCACAAGCAAGCAAATTGGCCCCATGAACACACACACAGCTACAGCCATAGAATATACCAGGAAGCATAGGGCTAATAACCTTATCCTCAGGATGGGTACGACTTAAAAGGGCTTAAGATAGCTCTGTAACAGACCAGTAGGCCTAATACGTAGAAGGGAGAAGAAGAATAATGGCCCTGCAACTTCAAAGATGCTGTTCCACTATACAAGACTTGTTATACTCAAACAGCCAATCTCCTATCCAACTGCATCAGTGCATTTTGGCTATTTATCTTTAAAGGCCTTGACGAAAATCTAGATAGCAGCAATAATTATATTAATTATGTACAGGTCCAGTGACATTTCATGTGTGGGGTCATCATTAAAAAAAAAAAAAAGAAGAAAGAAAAAATTAAAGGAATCCTCCTTGTCTTTGTAGTAACAGAAAAAGAACATTCATTTTCTTCTATCCTTTGACATCCTTTTCATTTGGGCTCAGCTGTAGCATTCTGATTTACTAATCACTTGTTCAGAAATTTCAATTTATTTTCAATTTCAATTAATTTCAAGAAATTGTTTTACCTCAAGATATGTTCTATCCATTTTCCACTTCTGTTTGTTATTGCTCTAATGATATTTTTATCCTCACTAATTTGTAAGAATACTTCCTCATCAGCCACTTTTTTCTGTCAATTTAATTTTCAGTACTCCACCAATCTGCATAAATCAAATGTATGCATTCTTAAATGTCATGTTTTTCATTTGTTTCACTTTTCCACTTTCACTTATACAAAAAGCAATACTCCAAACGTACACTTGCTTTTATGAACTTCATGTCTGAGAAAATAAGTCTTACTACTGCTAAAACTTCCTTTGCTACTGATTCTACATTCTACCACACTCCATTATTACATTCCTTAGATATTTCAAACTTCAAATTTAATGTACTTTTCACTATTGAGTGAAAACTTAGCAGTGAGTATTTTATTGGTATTTACAGCCATACTATATCATTTAAATATTCTCTCCGTAACTTCCAAAACATTTACCAGGTCTCTTTCCAAATAAGCAATTACTACAATGTTTCATTTATAGCTTCTCCAATGTCAAAAAGATGTGACCTTACTGTCTCATATACTGTCATATATAATCTTACTCTCTCTCTCCAGTTAATTTTAGTTGTTTTTTTTTTATACTTTTAAAGAGTTTTTCAAATTTACTCAGCCAAATGTATTGATTTTATGGATATGGAGAAGACATGTGTCCTTCACTTCCTCATCCTTTTTTCCTGTTATTTGCCTTAGGCAAAGATTATTTCCCTTGTTCCAATTTTTTTTGAATCCAAATTGGTCATCAGTTAAATTTCTTTTAAACTGTAAAAAGAGTACAAGGCAAGAGGGGAAGAACCAGATGCCATCACTGGAAGTTATGTAAGAGTGTGGTGAAGAGGGTTCTGAAAAGTAGGTTTTTATTATTATTATTATCCCAGGACTCCAAGGAGTCACAGATTCGTCTAGGACAGTGGTTGATATCAACCCCCAGGGATCGATAAAATGTTGTTAGGGGTCGATAGAAAAATATAAGACATCATTGTACGGGTAATATTTAATTCGGTTAACTTGGATTACCTCCATCCTGAATGAGAACGCAATTAAGAGTGAATTGTAGGAACAGTGACATGAAATAGACCTGTAAGATGGAGCAAGGTCATGAAAATAGTTACGGAGGTCAATCAAGTAGGCCAAAATGACGTATTTACCAATAAACGAATGTGGTGGTTCCCAGCCGGCCAGCGCGGCAGGAGCAAGATTGCAACACGTGCATGGTTGCTTATTTATTTATACTTACACGTATTCGATCCCAGTCTCATTTTTGCCATCGACATACAAGTGAGAGTTAATGTTCTAAAATTCATCAACATACATATTATAATTCAATCGTTATTCATTCACGAACTAAACTTCTCTATGTTGAAGAATTGAGAAGGGCTGGTAGTAATACCAGTAGTTTATTAACAACCAGTATATTAATATCACTAGTAATACCAGTGATACTATATAATACATACAAGAAACACTGTAACTATAAAATAAACAATTTAAAAACTCACATAAGCATCTTTTTCGCTTATCCTATTATAATTACGTAATAGTAAAATAGAGGGGGGGGTCGATAAAACATCAAGAAACTCCCGAAGGGGTCGATGGTCAAAGAAGTTTGGCGACCCCTGGTCTAGGAGGTTCCTTTTATCATACACACACACACACACACACACTTGTGTCATACACACCCACACACCCACATCATCATACCATTTTTAAAATATTCAAATTCTCTGCAGACACTATGCTCCCAGGCAATGCATTCCAATCATTCACAACTCTCCATGCAAAAAAACCTTCTTCTCACTCCCCTGCTCACACCTTCTTATAAAGCTTTTATTATTATTATTATTAATTTGCCAGCCTGGTTGACTGAGTGGTTAGGATATCTGCTCTCCAGCCAAAAGGCTGCGGGTTCGAATCCCGCCATAGGCATGGATGTTTGTGATAAATGTGAAAATGCTATTGGTGGACAGTAAATGGCGTTGGTGTAAATGATGCGGATGATGGATGATGGGTGGATGAGGTTGAATGGTTTGCACAGTATCTATCATACTTTGCTTTGAACTCATTCACAGTCATAGCACCCACAACATACTCTGGCAACCTATTCCACTCATTCACTACTTTCCAAGCAAAAAACGAGAGACAGAGGGCTCTCACTAGCCCCTTATAGCTCACTACTGGCCACAACCCATGTAATCACTTCATGATCACTCTCACCAACTGGAGGAAAGTGTGAAATCCCACTCACAAGTACATCCTCTGATGATATGATCAGATCTAAAACTCTCGATTGTCGTGTGCCCTCCTTTACATGTTACCTTTTCTACCACTACCTACCATTTCTCAAGAACTCGAGAAATTCATTTTCCTTATTCCTGAATATTATCTCTTCATTCCACTCTATATCACCATAATTACAATGACTCATAATAATTATCCTTCTTTTGTTCACTAATCCAAGCTGTTTATACATTTCTTCATTACCACCCTTCACATTCCCTGACCTATAACAACATCGAACTAAATATGTCTTCCACTCATTTTGCATGTTACACCACACTGCATCATAACCAATGCTACTATTTTCCTCTTTCATATCTACCTTATGTGACATAATTCCCCTGCTATCATCAGCAGCACTCCCCTCACTTCTTGCCCCTTCTATCCTCGCAAAAAATACTGTATCCTTCTATTTCTATTCCCATTACAATATCATCTTCATTGAACCATGTTTCACTTATTCCAATGATTTATGATTATTATTATTACGTGACCCCTCACTGAGTCTATGAACTTCCTGGAGTTTATAGACTCATTGAAGGGTCACGTATTAATAATATTATATAATAATAAGACCCAATGCCATCTACCGACCAACCACCACCACTACTAGTATTTTCACAGACAATCACAAATATCCATGCCCACGGCGAGATTCGAACCTGCAGCCTTTTGGCTGGGGAGGATACACTCTCAGCCAACAAGGCTGGCTTATTTCGGATACTTCTGGCATTTTTATACAAACACAGTACTTCGTTTTTAGGTCTATAACCAGTAGTATCCAAGGCACTTGTTGGTTGTGATTTCTCCACCACATCTGCCCTTGACCAGTCACCTTCATCACCACTTACCACATATATCCGCTCAGTGGACTTCCCCACCCACATCACAATATATTCTATCTCCATACATGCATTCACTGCTACTCTCAACATCCACTCTCCCTACATCATGTGTCCCTGTCCACCCAAGCTCCCACTGTTTCCCTGTTCCTCATGTGTTCCCATTCTCTCTTCTTCTTCTCTCACACTACCATTGTTTTTGCTGCTAAGCACTTCTGTCTCTTCATCTCTTGTATGCAGCACACACTATAACACCATACACACTGTATATGATTTTAAAACCTTATATTTATTAAGCACACCCGATATATTTTTCAGATGTGTTTTGAATATATGTTTAGTGTATAGTAACAGTCTTGCTGTGGTCTTCTGTACTGAGGAAGCAAGGACTGATTGGTATTTTACATTTTATCCAGTATTTTGGAATTTCATAGCTATTAACTAGTAAACCTGAAATGAAGGTAGGCAAATTCAGTAGTAAGAGCATTATCACTGGAACAGAGTGCTAGATCTGTGTGTGTGTGTCAGTGTTTTTAAAACAGAGCTATCTGAGCCATACTGTTTGATTCGATGATGATGCAAATGGCTGTGTAAATAACTTCCAGTGTGTATTGGCTATGTATAAATAGAAAAATATAAAGAACCTTTTTGAAAGGCATGTGATTAGTATGCAGTTAACTGATTTGTTTTCAGTTATGAAGTGAATTTTTGCATGTTGGCTATTTAAATGTAATAAAAATCTAACTACCATGTTTGAACCATATATTCAAATGACAAACACATCATTTCACATAGTGCAGCAAAGCAGTAGTTTGAGGATGGCTGTGTTGAGTACTTGTTCTGTCTAAATGTTCTATGTAGAAATTGGCTAAAGGAAGGGAAGGGGAAGATCAATTGCTGCTCCATCCAACTGATTGTTTATCGTTCCTTTCCAATATCAAGCATGCAGAAATTTTAAAAATTTGAATATATCTGGGAAGGAAATGATACTTAATCAAATGTCTGTCTTCTGGATATGGTTTTTTTAATAGTTTTAAAGTGAACAAAATATTTTGCAAAATGGAGGAAAAGTTACCTCTGTGTGTGCAGGGAGGAGGGAAGACAAGTGATTTTGTCAGCTGTTTAGCAAGATTGTATGGCAAACTGTTCTGTAATATTAATAACTGGGTGTGTGGGGGAGCAAACTGTTCAGTAATATTAATAACTGGGTGTGTATGTGGGGGGGGGGGCGTTATGAGGTTTGTGAATTTTTGGTGCTCCCTGTATTCTGGGTAGGTTTTAGATGAAATGGCTTGAGCTTGTTAATAGTTACAGTTTCTTTAGGGAAAGATATGAGTTTCTTCAGTAATTTCAGAACTTTATTCTTTTAAATTTAATTAATTTCAGAAATCAAAAATAAATATAATTATGAATGTCTTACACCACAAACTGAGAAATTTGAAATCATAAGCTGTGCATAATCCTTCTCAACATCTGTGAAGATGCAGCAGATAAAGAATTCATAAAAGTTAAAAGCTGGTACCAGAAGAGATTTGAAATCTCCAACACTGAACTACAAGTCGACAGCAACTATATCAGATTACAGTGTTGTGAACTTATCATTGGTAACCTTAATGGAAGAAGCTATCAATGCATTAAGTTGAAGTCACAGCCTCACCATTACACCAAGGCAAGTACCAAAATTGAAATGACGATAACTGTTGAATTTGAGATATATAGCTTATTTTCTGTAACAGCAAATGACATTCATTTGGATTTAGCAAAACATCCTGACTAAATGCAAACCTCCCAAAAGGCAATATTTCACATAAAGAAAATATAATTTTTAGAAAAGCAATACAGTAGCAATCCTTTCCTTTAGTGTTAAATGATCAGCATTCATTTCAGACAAATTATGGAGACTACAACCATGTTAGAATTAATTAGCGCACCACGTAATTAAGTGGCCTGCTAATTTAACAGATCTTGGATTACCTAGATAATACTTGGATAATCCAGGATCTTAACTCTAATATAACAACACTCACATTGAATTAGGACACCACTTTTACTGTAATACAACAATCTATATGAATTTGTTCTCTGATGATGTTATAAATAGAATATAGCTTTGATGTAGTTTTTTTTGCCACTAGAGATCAGGCCAGTAGAATAATGGTTGATCAAATCATTGTCTCTTTGGCATACTGTTTGAAAAGTAATACAGCTTGTCTCTGTGTGTATATATATGTGTGTGTGTGTATATTCCAGATGATGACCTTAATATGAAGGTCGAAATGTCGGGAAATTAAAGTAATTAATTCTAATATGGTTGTAGTCTCCACAATTTGTCAGAAATGAAAAAAAAAATACAGTAACAAGAGCATTGCTATAACCAAAGCAAATAATGCTAAAGCAACTCTTATAATGAAATGAACAGAATATGATAAAATGCATAATGTTCTATATAATTATTCTACATACGTTCTGTTAATAAGCTCGAGCCATTTCATGTAAAACCACCCAGAATATAGGTAGCACCAAAAATTCACAAACTTGATATGCTTAACTTTCCCACTCACCAACAGTTATTGATTTATAGAACAGTTTGACATAGAAGCACAAACTTGCTGAACAGTTGGCAAAATCCCCCCACCCCACAACAGACACAGGTAATTCTTCTTCCATTTTGTAAAATATTCTGTTTGCTTTAAAACTATATTAAAAAATGTATACATTCTTGTTATTATTATTATTACATGACACCTCCAGGGAGTCCAGAGACTCATTGAGGGAAGGTAACTACTCTACAACTCTCTGTTTATACCAACGCCATCTACCGCCACTAGTATTTTCACAGACAATCACAAACATCCCCGGTGGGATTTCAACTCGCAGTCTTTTGGCAGAAGAGGGGATACACTAACCACTTGGCCAACACCATTTGTTATGTTAAATGGAAAGAAAAATTAAAACAAACAATTCGATGGGACAGTAAATGACCTCCATTTCCTACCCTTTAGCCAATTTTTACACAGAATACTTAGAGAGAACCAAACACTCGACACAGTCACTGTCAAACCACTGGTTTGGCTGCAATGATGTGTTTGCAATTTGGCTGCATGGTTCAGCACATAGTTTGTTTTCTGGTTTAATGGCACAAGGATACCCATGGTCATGCTGCGTCAGAACATATGTAATAAATAAGTGTCAGAACATATGTAATAAATAAGTGTCATACATAGGTCTAAAATCTAATAAATGAAATATTTCTTAGAAGAAAGATAATAAATCAGTAATTCTATTTCCTAATACTAATATATTAGGAAATAGAAATCTGAACAAACAGTTGAAAGTAAGAATCTTCAAGACAATGATCTGGAGCATGGGGACATATGGATGTGAGTCCTGGACGATCAATAAGAAGATGAGTGGAGGACTGAATGCATTTGAAATGTGGTGCTTGAGAAAAATGGATCATATCAGCTGGACTGAAAGAGTGAGCAATGAAGAAGTTCTTAAAAGATTCAAAATTAAAAGAGACTATATACATAAACATAAAAATGAGTGTAAAAAAAAAACAGGTATAAAACAGATGTAAAAAGAACTATAAAGAAAATATTAAAATTCATAAAGCATCATTCATAAAAAATATGTTTTTAAAAGCATATATTTTAAAAGCATAGCTTGATTAGCCACGTTGCAAAAGTCCTAATCAACATAATATATAGAACAATGGAACAGATGATAGAGAGAGAATTAAATGAAACAAAATTTGGTTTCAGGAGAAACAGGGAAGTTATCACAACACTACGGATATTGGGGAAAAGAATGATCGAGTGCAATAAATATTTATATCTATGCTTTGTGGACTATGAAAAAGCTTTCGATAATGTTAATCACTCTGTTTTATTTGATAATTTGCATAAAATAGGAATAGATAAAAATATTATGAGAATTTTGTTCAGAATATACACACCCAAGAAGCCAGGGTCAGATTTGAAGGAGAGGATACTGAATGGATCCCCCATAAAAAAGGGTGTGAGGCAAGGATGTCCCCGCTTCTTTTTAATGTCTATAGTGAATGGATGATGAGGGAGGCCTTGGTAGATCTAAAGGATGGAATAAAGATAAATGGACATCTGATAAATAATATAAGACATGCAGATGACATTGTACTTATGAGCGAAACAGAGGAAGGCTTGCAAAGAATTTTAAACAGACTGAACAGGGTCGGAAATGAGAGATATAAAATGAAAATAAACATTCAGAAGACAAAAGTGATGAAGATTTCAAGGAAAGGAAATGATGAGATGGAAATCATTTTGAACGCACAAAGAATAAAAAATGTAAAAAGTTTTGAATACCTTGGGAGTTGGATAACAGAAGACAATATTAGATATATGAAGAGCCAAAGGCTTCAATTCGGCGACATATGACTTGTTTAAGTTAAGGGATATTACATCCCATATCGTACCTTAGCCGAATAAGAAACTCAAAGAGTTTCATGCCGAATATAGTAGAAACTATATAAAGTTTGGCGATTCCAAGCATAAGCAAATACCTGGATACTGCAGCAACTGACCCTAAAGGTAGTGCAAGCTGAGGCAACTCATGTCTAAGGTGGAGCAAGCTCCGATCATATGTCGCCGAATTGAAGCCTTTGGCTCTTCATATATCTAATAATTTATTAGGACACCTCTCGGCAATACTCATAGAAGGGTTGTAAGTTCTGTTCGCTACAAACTTGATATTAACTAGGTCTACCTACTCACTGATGAGACCTCAATAAAGGGTGAAACCGGTCTGGGTAGTGACCTTCTCTCATAATGTTGAACAGAAATATAGCTCCTAGGAGCTATGTTCACATTATGGGTAAATATCAAGAATAGTGATCGGAGCTTGCTCCACCTTAGACATGAGTTGCCTCAGCTTGCATTACCTTTAGGGTCAGTTGCTGCAGCATCCAGGTATTTGCTTACGCTTGGAATCGCCGAACTTTATATAGTTTCTACTACACTCGGCATGAAACTCCTTGAGTTTCTTATTCGGCTAAGATACGATATGGGATGTAATATCCCTTAACTTAAAGAAGACAATATATCCAATTATGAAATTAAGAACAGAATTAAAAAAGAAAAAGAAGCATTTTTCCAAATATACCACATATTAGGAAATAGGAATCTGAGCAAAACAGTTGAAAGTAAGAATCCTCAAGACAATGATCTGGGGCATGGGGACATAAGGATGTGAGTCCTGGATGATCAATAAGAAGACAAGTGACCAACTGAATGCATTTGAAATGTGGTGCTTGAGAAAAATGGATCGTATCAGCTGGACTGAAAGAGTGAGCAATGAAGAGGTTCTTAAAAGATGCAAAATGAAAAGAGACTACATGGCTAGTATCCAAAGAAGAAAAATAGCGTTTGCAGGACATTTGATGAGGGGTTCTTCTGGAGAGCTTCCCAGAATAGTATTGTAGGGGATGGTGGAGGGAAGGAGAGGAAGACCCCAACTGCAATGAAAAGACAACATCATAGATTGGACGGGCTAGAGCCAGCAAAGATTGGTCGATTGGTAGAGCCTCTGCTACTAATGGCTCAGCAAAAAGTTTAGCAAGTTATAGTGCAGTTAGTAGTTGGAAGGGAATCAATTGTTTGATGCTGTTGGCACACTCGCCCTCCATGAGTCTTTGAACTCCCTGGAGGTGTCACATAATAACAATGATAATAATAAGAGTCTTACAGAAGCAAGAGATAGAGAGGCATGGAAGCAGACTGTTCATCAGCTGCAACCCTCTTAAGGCGAGGCCACAGGATTATATTAGATTAGATATGCAATAAATTAAACGAATAAAAACTAATAGGTATATAATTTATGTGAAATGGTTAACACTAATTCTTGTAGAAAGGCTTATACATTGGTTAAACATGCATATTAAATAACTTAAGGAATTCACAACATATATACTAGAATATAAATTAAATTAAACTTTAATATATATTTCCAATATTTCATGGGAACTTAAGATAAAGACACATGCACGCAGGCACTACACACAGCAAATGAGGATGAAGCAAGGAAGCTACCGTTTTTCCTCAAGTCCTGATGGTGCCCACTAGCGGACTATATTAGGTATTCTTGGCCTTTGGGCTGATGTTCTCCTGATGTATGTTTCCCAAATTTGGGGCAATCTAATGCATCCAAATTTGTTAAGGTTTGGCATGTTCCAAAGGGCCGAGGCTGATTCCATGAATAGTCTTTCAAATTTGAACTTGCTGTGGTGTATTACTGTGGCTTTCTTCCACCTTATTCTGTGGCATGTATCCAGAGAATGGTCTGCAAGCCCAGAGTAGCTGCACTGGTGAAACCGGATGTAGTCCTTGTGTTCTGATATTCACTGTCCTGCCTGTTTGGCTAAAGTAGGACAGTTTACAGCCGCAAGGGACCTGGTATACATCAGGTAGGTCAAGGGGAAGTGGTTGGTCTTTTGCAGAGCAGATAAAGGATGCCAATTTTTATATGGTCTGTAATAAGAGGTCAAGACATGTTTTTTTAAGATTTTGGTAATTTTTTCCGAGGTGCCCCGGATGTAGGGAATGGTGATGGATTTAGAGTAATCTCTATTGTGAAGGGGGTTGTGGATTACTGGTTTTAGTATTTTTTTGATTTTTTTTTTTTGGGGGGGGGGGGGAGAGGTAGCCATTAGCTCAGAAAGTGTTAAAGATGTGATTTAGTTCAGTGGTTAGGGCTTTGTCATTTGAACAGATTAATTTAGCTCTGTTGAATAGTGTCTTAATAACTCCATATTGTTGTGAGAGGTGGTGGGATTGTTGGTGAATGTATCTGCCTGTATGGATGGGTTTTCTATAAACTGAGAAAACCAAGGTTCCATCAGGTTGGCAGGTGACTAGTGTGTCTAGGAAAGGGATGCTATTGTTTTCCTCTTTTTCCAGGGTGAACTTGATTCTGGGGTGTTGGTTGTTTAAGTGTGTTAAGAAGGAGAGGAGTGTATCCGAGCCATATGACCAACTAGTGAACACATCATCAATGTAGCGAAGCCATATGGTAGGTTTTTGTGGGGCAGATTTAAGGTTTCTCTTCCAAAGTCTCCATAAAGAAGTTGGCTAAGGATGGGGAAAGTGGTGAACCCATGGCTGTCCCCTCTATCTGTTTGTAGAATTTTTCCTGCCAAACGAAATAGCCTGAGTTCATTGTGAACTGAAATAGGGCTGAGATATCGGGAGGAAATTTTGCTTGGATTAGCTCTAAGGTTTCCATGAGTGGGACATTTGTGAATAAGGAGGAAATGTCAAAACTGACCATTATGTCAGTATGTTGGAGGGTAAGGTTTTCTACACTGGCTTTGAAGTGGGCTGAGTTTTTTTATGTGTGATAGTGTGTTGCCAGTATAGCGTGTGAGAGCTTGGGCTAAATGTTTAGCTAATTTGTACGTGGGGGAATCAATGCCATCCACTATGGGACGTAATGGCACATTTTGTTTATGTATTTTTGGGAGCCCATATATATGGGGGGGGGGGAGGTCTAGAGTTAAACGGTTTTAGTTTGTTAGTAACTTCTGCAGGCCAAGAAGTGACCTTCTTAAGGAGCCTATGGAGTTTTCTAATTTGTGAGTTGGTGGGATTGTATTCAACAGGGAGGTAAGTAGCCGGATCTAATAGTAAAGCATTAAGCTTACCTGCGTAGTCAGTATGGTTGAGTACCACGGTGGTGTTCCCCTTATCTGCTTTAATTTGTTCAAATGATAAAGCCCTAACCACTGAACTAAATCACATCCTTAACACTTTCTCAGCCAATGGCTACCCCCCCCCCCCCAAAAAAATCCCCAAAATACTAAAACCAGTAATTCACTCCCCCCCCCCTCCCAACAAAGATTACTTTAAATCCATCACCATTCCCTACATCCGGGGCACCTCGGAAAAAACTACCACAATCCTAAAAAAACATGACGACCTATTGTTGCAGACCATATAGAAAATTGGCATCCCTTATCAATTCCACAAAAGACCAACCACTTCCCCTAGACCTACCTGGTGTATACCAGGTCCTTTGCAGCTGTAAACTGTCCTACTTTGGCAGGACAGTGAATATCAGAACACAAGGACTACATCCGGTTTCACCAGTAATGCTACTCTGGGCTTGCAGACCATGCTCTGGATACACGCCACAGAATAAGGTGGAAGAAAGCCACAGTAATACACCACAGCAAGTTCAAATTTGAAAGACTATTCATGGAATCAGCCTCGGCCCTTTGGAACATGCCAAACCTTAACAAATTTGGATGCATTAGACTGCCCCAAATTTGGGAAACATACATCAGGAGAACATCAGCCCAAAGGCCAAGAATACCTAATATAGCCTGCTAGGGGGCATCATCAGGACTTTAGGAAAAAAACGGTAGCTTCCTTGCTTCATCCTTATTTGCTGTGTGTAGTGCCTGCGTGCACGTGTCTTTATCTTAAGTTCCCATGAAATATTGGAAATATATATTGAAGTTTAATTTAATTTATATTCTAGTATACACATTGTGAATTCCTTAAGTTATTTAATAATCATGGTTAACATTAATGCTTTGTAAAAATTTAAAAACCAGGTTGACACTTGATGAATCCAATCAAATCAGCCTTGGTGTACAGCATCTCAGGCAGGTAATGAAAGTGGCTCAAATAATAACTGTGTTCATTGGCAAAAAAAAAAGGGGCACTTGATTAAAATATGAATGATGGACAGTCCAGTATCACAAACCCCACACATAGGCATGTCATCACCTCTCAATAGGAAAGAGCATGTAAGATGACTATGCAGAGCCAAGTAAGAAGAATTTTCTCTTTAACTGCTTCAATAGAGGTACATAAGCTAACATATTGTATGCGCACAGATGCGAGACCCTTCGACACTTCTGCGCATGTCAGAAGAAGGAGAATCCAGTCTGATGTTAGGGCAATCAATGCGTTTCATGGGATGACTGTTTATTATTATACATCGGAAAATTAGCTTTTCTTTTATGAAAATTCTAGTTCTTAAAGTGGTAGCTATTTTGCTTTGTACAACAGTTGGAAAATTTACGTATAAAGCACGTGATTTAGCATGTTGGTGACCAATTCGTATATCCTTTATTTCTTTCTTCAGCATGAATCGACTATTCTTGGCACATTGCCAGGCTCGGTTCTATGAAGTTTGGGCATACAATACTTTGAAAAATTAAAGACAAAAACTTCATGTTTATTTCATATAAGTTTAAGTCTATATCTTTAATTTTTCAAAAAACTTCCTCTTTACAGTCCCTTTATAGACTGCCACAATTTAACTTTAGGCTTGATTTGATACAGCTTATTATTGCTCTCTCTCTCTCTGTCCATAATGACTGCCACTGGGATAAAAGTTTGTGATGACCTGCCTGGTGGAAACTTGCCTCATTTCTCTTAATCCCAATGTGGCTTGGTATCCAACAGAATTGTACATCCAAGTGTAGCTTCCATAAGTGAGAAAGGACATTGGATTCAAGAGAGCACACTGGATGGTTCTATAGCTCTGTGAACTTGTATTATGCACCTTTCATAGCAATGCAATCTTACATATTTTAAAGTAAAATCTGTAGTATGCAGCTAATCTGGAAAATTGTTATGTGAATGCAGATATAATACTGTCATGAAAGACTGTAGAAGATCCCACTAGGTCTTTTGAATTTGAGCTGTCTGTGTACACAGGCACAATGGGATAGGTGGAATATAATGGTTGCTTACAGAAAGAAATGCTACATGGTGGTACATGTGAATACCACAGTGTTTAGTGGTGTTTGGCCTATGTTGTCTACCCCAGTATCCAGAGCTTGAAAGAGAGCTTTTATTTGCAAACCAAAGGATTGTATGGCAGTCTGATCAGTGTTGTACAGATTCCCCCACCGTAAATAAAAAGGTCTTATAATACATGATACAGAGAGAGCAAAAAAACATCTGTCAGCACACCAAGTGGCAGAAGATAAGGTGCCAAGGATGTTCGCTGGTTTGCGGAACTTGTCTCATAACTGATGTATCTGAGGGAGGAAACTGACTTTGCGGTCAAATATGAGTTCCAAGAACTTGGCTTCTGGTGCAACCGGGATTAATGTTTGTCCTAGTCAGAGTTCTGGGCAAGGATGAAGATCACACCTGTGGCAAGAGTACAAACAAAGTGTCTTCTGCTGTGTAAATCTGAACCCATTTGCAAATGCCCATTTTGAGAGATGGTGAATAGCATGATACAGCGGTCTTTCTATCACCTGACAGAAGATGGTGAAGTCATCCACACAGAGGGTACTACGTACTGTTGGAGGAAGTTGTTCTGTTATCGAATTGACCCCGATTTCAAAAAATGTGATACTTAAACTGAACCATGTGGGACTCCCTCATCTTCGGTATACAGTTGAGAGAGAACAGTTCAGACTCGGATGTGGAAGATTCAAATAGACAAGAAGCTGATGACCAAAACTGTGCAGGTCTTTCAGTATGCCAGATCTCCAGGCAGTGCTGTATGTATCTTTTTTTTTTTTTTTTTCATAATGAAAAAAAAAACCAAAACTAGATTTAATATTTATATTTAATATTTCAGCATATTAAATAATATTTATTTAATATGCTCACATTTCAGAAAGACTTCTTTAATGAATACCTCCAGCTGGGCTAAATGATCAGTAATAGAATGTAGAAAGTTTTAAAATGTCTTATATTTGTAAAAAGTTTAATTTACTATTTATTTATTAAATCCTGTCTACTGCATCCATCGTAAAAATAGTTTGTGAGTGGTATCAGATTTCTATATTGAAATTTAAGCACACAAGTATGATTCCAGATATATGTAATTTTGCTATGATAATTCTCTATTATTCTCAAAATTCAATCTTAACATGCAATAATAATTAAGTACGTCTCTGTAGCGCAATTGGAAGAACGATAGTATGGTGTGTCCTTTGACTGGAAAAAGCCTAAGTTCAATTCTCACCGTGACAAGAAGAATCTTTATATGTATGTTTTTTTTTTCTTTCTTTTTTTTTTTTTTAAATTGAAGGTGAGTTAGCTGATCTCATAATGTGATCAGATGTAGAAGAGTTTTTATTTCCTTCCAGAAACTTGGGTTTTTCATCCAGCATAGACAAATCAGCCTTGAGAACACATGTAATTTACAGACAAAAATATTAATAGTGGTGGCGGGCATTAGATTGCACTGGTGTAGGAAATGATGGTAGTTTGCTGTAGTTGGTGGATTAAGTGGAGGAGACGGAGAGTTGTAGAGTAGGTACCCTCCTTCGATGAGTCTTTGGACTCTTTGGAGGTGTCACATAATAATTATAATTATTATTATTATAATTTGTAAACAGAGAAAGCCAATCAGTTGGCATGTACTCAAGGTATCTAAGGAAAGTAGGACGGTTGTTTTCTTTTTCTAAGGTGAACTGGATCCTGGGATGTTGATTGTTTACATGCTAAAAAGGAATTAAGAACATCCAAACTGTGAGGCCAAATTGAGAACACATCATCTATATACCACAGCTAAACAGTAGATCTGTGTTGAATAGAGTTTATGGCTTGCTTTTCTCCAGGAAGTAGTTAGCTGGCAAGGGGAGGGGGGAGCACAGAGATCATGACCGTGCCCTATTTGTTTATGGAATTTTCCTTCGCAAACAAAATAGCCTGAGTTTTTGATGAATTGAAACATGGGTTAAATATCAGGAAGAAATTCAGCTTGAATAGTATCTAAGATGTCTTTAAATGGAATACTAGTGAATAGAATGATGTCAAGCTGACTATTATGTCAATGTGTTGGAGGGTGATGTTTTCTATACTGGACTAACACTGGGCAGAGTTTTTTTTTTTTTTAATGTGTGAGTAGGTGTTTGCCAATATACAGGAAGAGCACTCTGGCTAAGGATTTGGATAATAATTATAATAATAATTATTATTATTACTACATGACACCTCCAAGGAGTCCAAAGACTCATCGAGGGAGTGCACCTACTCTACAACTCTCCGCCTCCACCACTCAATCCACCAACTACAACGAACCGCAGCTACCATCATCATCTACACCAATGCCATCTACCACCTACCACCACCACTAGTATTTTCACAGACACTCATAAACATCCATGCCCACAATGGGATTCGAACCAGCAGCCTTTTGGCTGGAGAGCAGATATGCTAACCACTTGGCCAAATAATAATACTAAAATATATTAAAAGAAATTTACAATATTCTGAACTTTAATCACAAATTAAAATCTAAAAAGATAATTTACTAAATCACATTTTATCAGGTGGGGGGGGGGGCAAAAATATACGAGCTAAAAAGAACAAGTCTCTTAATTGCATCTGGATCTCTCTTGAAAGAAATGGATTCTTTATTCCTTCGGCATAAACAATTCTTCTTTTGAAAACCACTTTATCTTGGAAATAACCATAGATTTCCTATTCTTAAAGATATGAAAAGTTCAGACCTGACAATAAAATCTTCAAATTTGAACACTGTTTAGCATTCCTCCTTTAATGGCTTCTAAAAATCACACGATTTCAATTGATGAAAAATTTCAATTTATGGCAGGTGGGGAAAGGACGAAAAAGCATCTTTGGAAGCTGAGAATGAAGGCTGTCAAGAAGGGTGTGAGAGCTAAATTTTTCTCTCAGAGGGTGTGCATGATTGGAATGGATTGCCTTTGGATGCTGTGAGTGCAAGCAGTATGAATGAATTCAAGAATAAGTATGATAGCTGGTGTGTGTATTATCCGGCCTAACAGTCCGGAACTCGGGGGGGGGCAGAACCCTCCTTTCAAGTCTTCAAAATTCGTCATCAGAATACAAGGAGAACCGATCTACCAGTCCGGAACTCTGGGGGGTTGGGCACCAGGGGAGGGGGAGGAGAGAACTCCCCTTTTGACTCTTCAAAATTCGAGTCATCAGAATTCAAGGAGAACCGGCCTACCAGTCCGGAACTCGGGGGGTTGGGTGCCATAGGGGAAGAACCCCCCTTTCGAGTCTTCAAAATTCGAGTCATCAGAATTCAAGGAGAACCGGCCTACCAGTCTGGAACTCAGGGGGTTTGGGCGCCGTAGGTACGGAAGCCCCTTTCGAGTCATCAGAATTGAAGGAGAACTGGCCTACCAGTCCGGAACTCAGGGGGAGTTGAGCACTGTAGGCACAAGGGGGTGTAGCCTCCCTAGTAAGTCTATAATTTGGGGGAGAGATTTTTGCTAGTTTTTTTATATGTGCACTAGAAATAATGGATGGTGACAGATCTAGCGTAGCCTATATCATGGAGTAAAAGGGGCTGTGGTTATGGGTTGTGATTTTTTTTTTTTGGGATTTGGTGAGGATGTAGTCATTGGCCAAGAAGGTGGTGTGAAAGTGGTTGAAAAATTGATTTTGTCCTGTTGAATCAAGTTTTTATAATCTCATTTTTGGGAGTGTGTGTGACTGCTGGTGAATGTATCCACCTATGTGTGTGTGTGTGTGTGTGTGTGTGTGTGTGTGATCTTTTGTAAACAGAGAAAGCCAATCAGTTGGCATGTACTCAAGGTATCTAAGGAAAGTAGGATGGTTGGTTTCTTTTTCTAAGGTGAACTGGATCCTGGGATGTTGATTGTTTACATGCTAAAAAGGAATTAAGAACATCCAAACTGTGAGGCCAAACTGAGAACACATCATCTATATACCACAGCTAAACAGTAGATCTGTGTTGAATAGAGTTTATGGCTTGCTTTTCTCCAGGAAGTAGTTAGCTGGCAAGTGGGGGGGGAGCACAGAGATCATGACCGTGCCCTATTTGTTTATGGAATTTTCCTTCGCAAACAAAATAGCCTGAGTTTTTGATGAATTGAAACATGGGTTAAATATCAGGAAGAAATTCAGCTTGAATAGTATCTAAGATGTCTTTAAATGGAATACTAGTGAATAGAATGATGTCAAGCTGACTATTATGTCAATGTGTTGGAGGGTGATGTTTTCTATACTGGACTAACACTGGGCAGAGTTGTTTTTTTTTTTTTTTAATGTGTGAGGAGGTGTTTGCCAATATACAGGAAGAGCACTCTGGCTAAGGATTTGGATAATTCGAAAGTGGACAAATCAATGTCACCATAATTGGACATACTGGCATATTCTGTTTGTGGATTTCTGGTAGCCACATACAGAATATGTTGGTAGGGATCTGAAATTGGATGGTTTTAGTTTATTTGTAGTTTCCATAGGTCTAGAGGTGGCCTTTTTTTTTTATGGATCTTGTGAAGGGTTTTGATTTATGTGTTAGTAGGGTCCAAAGGGTGGTATGTGGAACAATCCTTAAATAGAGAGAACAGTTCATGTATAACCATGGTGGCTCAGGACAACAGAGGCATTTCCTTTTCTGCTTTCTATTTTTTGTTGCTCTTCATTTCTAGTAAATGCTTAAAAATTCCTTGAGAGAGAGAGATTTTTGTTTTTTTTGCAGGGGGGGGGTTGCTCATGTTAGGACACCGGCTGTATTCAGTCTGATACTGCTAACAATATGGAAAGGAAGGCTGAGAATCCCTTGTTAATCTGAATCATAATTTCTTCTGTCAGTATTGTTCTAGGTGCGAGCACATAGTTATGGAAACAAGTGAGTGCACTAATGGCTTCTGTCTTAGGGGTGAAACAGGTTTACTATGGTCTTTTCTTGTGGTTGGTCACTGAGGCATGGAAGTTGAGTTTCTCAAAAGATTCTCAAATTTACTGATGTGTCAACTCTTTATTTTTTGAATTTTTTTTAGCTGATGAAGCACTGGAGATGTCTTAGAGGAACATCCAGAGGTCAGCATTTAGTGTTGCAATGAGCTTCTCTTCTAGCACACAAATATTGTTATTGGTTTCGACTGAGTGACACAATTTGTTCCATAAGAGGACCACGCTAGTGTGCCTATATCTAAAGATTCTTTAGTAAATCAAAGTGGAGTTTTAGTTTAACACAGTTAGAAATAATGTTATAATACCAGCAGTGTTTTAGAAAGGCTAACGTGCACTGTCCAGAAAGATTTGTGGAAATAACCAATAAACAAAATCCAAACAATTTCAGACCCACCCAGACATATGGGCTACCAAAAATCTACAAACAAACTGTAACAGTATGCCAATTTGTGGATGTCACTGATTCACCCACACACAAATTAGCTGAACACTTAGTCAAAATGCTCTCCAAGTATACTGGCAACACGTCTTTATGCACAAACAAACTCTTCCCACTTTAAGTCCAGTACAGAAAACTTCAGCCTCCAAACATACTAACACAGTGGTCAATTCTGATGTGCCCTCTTTATTTACCAATGTTCCATCTTAAAAACACCTTAGACCTTATCCAAGCTGAATTTCTTCAAGATATCCCAGCCTTGTTTCAGTTCACCATGAATTCAAGCTATTTCATTTGGCAAGGAAAAACTTTCTATAAACAGAACTGCCATGCACTCTCTGCTTTCTCTTTCCCACCTCCTTCTGGCTAACTACTTCATGAAGATCTTTAAAAAGAAAGCTCTAAACTCTACTCCGCAGAGACCTACCATTTGACTATTTAGACAAGTGTTAAACTCATTCTAAGCTTTAATGGGATCAATACATTGCACATATAAATAATTAAACATAAGTTTAATCAATCTCATATTTTGACTGTAGGCACCTCTCATAAGACTTTGGGCTTTCAATCTAATTTTTCCACTTATTGTTTTGTGCATTTTAGTGTGTGTTTTTGCAATTTTAATATTTTCCTCTGATGATAGTGACAGACAAAATATAGGATTGATTGAACTTGTGTTTAATTATTTATATGTGCTATATTCATACCATTTGACCACACATCTTAGACATTCTTAATTCCTTTCAAAGACATCTAAAAAATTAACATTCTGGGATGCAATTCACCATTGAAAAAGAACGACAACAGTTTTCCCTTCCTGGATATCTTGATTACAAGCCAACCTGATGGATTTTTGGAATTCTCAGTCTACAGAAAATTCACACACACACACACACACACACACACACACACACACACACACACACACACACACACACACACACACACACACACACACACACACGTGTATAAATTTACCAATAGTCCCCCCACACACACACACAGGTGTATAAATTTACCAATAGTCCCCCCCCCCCCCACACACACTCCAAACAGTATAGAATTATGCAAGCCTTGTACAATAGAGCAAAATTTTCTGGTAAGAATATCCTCACCACTGAACTTGACTGCATTCACAGCACCTTCTTAACCAATGGCTATAACTCCTACTAAATCAAAAATATATTACACTCTATAACCTGTCCCCCCCCCCCCACCACCATCACAAAACAAACAAACAAACAACAGACTACAGCTAGTTTGTTTTGGATGGTGAATTTATCATCATCAAAAATAGCAAAAACCTTTAAAAAATACATTGTAACCATTTACTGACTATATAAAAAAATTGCATCCCTTATGTGCTCCCTGAAAAAGACAGTAAAATTAAGGACTGTGGAGGGCCAGCCACAGTCCTTTATTTTACTGTCTTTTATGGTACCTTGCAGTTTTAACGTGATGCTGATGCTCTGCCGAACAGGCTTGACAGCCAACATTTGAATTGCAGAGCATAACTATATCCAGAATTCCAGTTCCACCACCATGTCCACTCAGTAATCATGTGTGGACAACCACCACAGGATAAACTGGAAAAAGGCCACTTTATTTCACCATAGCAAATATGAGAGACTATTTCTGGAATCTGCCTCAACTTTAAGAAACTATCCAAACCTCAACAAATTTGGTTGTATGAATCTAACAGATATACCACGTAATGAAATAACTGCCTTAAAAAACTCTAATATATTTATATAAGAATAAAAATATTATCATTACAAAAGCCGATAAAGAAAATACTACAGTTATCATGGGTCAAGAAGATTATAACAAAAAAATGCAAGATATCCTATGTGACGGTTCCACGTATCAAATTATAGATTCGAGACCCCACTATGTCTCAAAGGAAAAACGTCCAAAAATTACTAAAAAAAAAGTGACTTCCTGCCCCAAAGAAATCATCAAAAAAATAAAACCAATTCAGTTAAACCACCTCCGTATTTATGGATTACCAAAAAGCCACAAACCTAATAACCCCCTATGCCCCATAGTCAATAGCATAGATAGTCCCACATATAAACTGGCCCAACAGTTAGTCAAGTTGCTTGCTCCTCTTACTGGCAGCTCTTCTACTTTTGTAAAAAATTCAGTCCATTTCAAAACACTAGTTAAAAATTGTATCCTAAAAACTTCAGACATAATGGTTAGTTTTGATGTCATCTCTTTATTTATCAATGTATCACTTATGGACACTCTGGATTTGATCAAGTCTAAATTTCCCCCTGATATTTTTGAATTATTCAAATTTACTATGTATGCAAGTTACTTTACATGGGGGAGGAAAAATCTACAAACAGATTAATGGTACTGCTATGGGTTCCCCCTTCTCCCCCCCAGCAAACTTTTACATGGAGCACTTTGAAAACAAAATACTTACCACAGCTACATACAAGCCACTTGTTTGGTTACGCTATGTAGATGATGTGTTTGCCATTTGGCATCATGGATACGTTGGTCACCTACCTAAACAGTCAACACCCCAAAAATCCACTTCACAGTAGAAAAAGAATCTAATAACTGTTTACCATTTCTTGACACATTAGTCACCTGCCTTTCAGATGGATCACTATCTTTTTCCATTTACAGAAAGCCAACACACACACACACACACACACACACACACACACACACACACACACACACACACACACACACACACACACACACACACACACACAGGAAGACAGCTACATAAACAATCACATCATCATCATCATCCAGTCCAACAGTACGGCATTTTAAAAACACTCACACACAGAGTCAGAGCCATTTGTTCTAACGATATAGCTCTGACCACAGAGCTCATTTATCTGCACCATACATTCTTAGCCAACGGTAACAATCCCTACAAAATAGATAAAATACTACACAGCCCATTACCCCCCCCCCCCCAATACACAGGAACACAACATGACCATCTCTATTCCGCTATGTCAGAGGTACATCAGAAAAGATAGCCAAAGCACTGATGAAACATGGCCTTCGCACCACTTTCAAACTGCATTTAAAACTAGCAACTCTGATCCACTCGCCTAAGGATAAACTTCGCCCTTTAGCACACCCAGGAGTGTATGAAGTTCCCTGTGACTGTGACTACTATGGACAAACAGGAAGATCAGTTAACATCCACCTGGAAGAACATAAAAAATACATTCGCTACTATTACTATGGCAAGTGAGGACTGTCAGACCATGCTTTGGAAACTCCGTCACATAGGATTAAATGGAAGATAACAAATGTGCTATTTAGGAGTTGTTGCAGATCTTAAAGATTATTTTTTGAGTCGGCAATGGCTTTGAAGAATTCTCCTAACCTGAACAAGTATGGTTAGGAGAATTCCTAATCTAACCAGTTCAACATGAATAGGACTTTAGATATTCTTTTGTACACTGCAATTTTGTTGTTTTACTTAGTTCTTTAGTTTAGACATTAGTTCTTTTTTATTATGCCCATTACAATTTTAAATTGTTCCCATTGATAACCGATTGCTGGCATTTGTGTATCAAGACAAACTGTTTGTGCTTAGAAGATGGTGAAGATGGATCCAGCAAAATGTTAACAAAAATTTATAAATAAATATCAGTTTTATTCATTTGGTTTTGTGAATTACTCTGCAAAACCTCACATGAATCAATGAACTACAGTTTGCCCGATATGTTATTTTTCTAATATACTGCATTTACTAGAAGGCTTTTACAGAATTTGCGCATTAGTCGAAAATACTCCATTGCATCCTATATCAAGCTTGATATTTTATGGAGTACTCCTGAGTCCTTTTGACCACTAGGAAATACAACATGATTAAGGCATAGGATGCAATGGAGTATTTTCAACTAATGTAGAACAATTGGTATATTTGAGGATAGCAGAAGAAAGGGCCTAACTTCACAACTTTTAGGTATGATGAATGGCCCTAGTTTCCTCTGTTTAGAGTGGATTGTAGGCATAGTCATATACTTAGAAAAATTTTGTCCACAGGGAATTTTAAACCATTTTTTACTCACTGGTGAGCATTTCATGATTTTTTTTTTTTTCCATCATCGGTATTGGTTTTCTGTATTTGTTTTTCTGGTACTTTATGCTGTTTATTTACTTTTCGATCATTGTTATTGCTGAATTCTGATAGATTAGGAAATTAAGATTTCCTATCTTATCACAGTTCGACATGGGTTTCCCAATAAATAAGAAAGTAAGCACATAGGTTTGCCTCTGGGTAATATAGGAATGCAGTATGTATATATATATATATATATATATATATGTAATCAATTTTTTACTTTGCGCTCTGTTTGTTTGCCTCTGGGTAATATAGGAATGCAGTATATATATATATATATATATATATGTAATCAATTTTTTACTTTGGGGATATTGTATATTAGGATAACCAAGTTATTTTATAAACTTGGTTATTTTAACTCCTATTCCCAAGTATGCAAACAATTAAGTTTGTGCCTGATACAAAGTTCAAGTCTAAAGATGTTACAACACCAGGGCAACTCATTGTAAAGGTGGCTAAAGCTCTGATCACTATTCTTAGTATTTTCCTATAATGTAAAGCACATCTCACTAGAAGATGTATACTGCAATGCATTATGGGTGGGGTCACTACCCAGACCGGTTTCAACCTTTTCTGAGGTCTCCTCAGTGAGTAGCTAGACCCTAAATACCAAGGTTATAGTAATAAGGAGCCTTATCAACTTTACCTATAGGAGTTGCAACAAGGTGTTTTTATTTTTAATAAAAATCTCTGGAGGAGATATAGATGTAATCAAAATTAAAATAACCAAGTTTATAAAATAACTTGGTTATCCTAATATACAATATCCCCAAGGTAAAAAATTCATTACATCTATATCTCCTCCAGAGATTTTTATTAAAAATAAAAAACACCTTGTTGCAACTCCTATAGGTAAAGTTGATAAGGCTCTGTATTACTATAACCTTGGTATTTAGGGTCTAGCTACTCACTGAGGAGACCTCAAAAAAAGGTTGAAACCGGTCTGGGTAGTGACCCCACCCATAATGCATTGCAGTACACATCTTCTAGTGAGATGTGCTTTACATTATGGGAAAATACTAAGAATAGTGATCAGAGCTTTAGCCACCTTTACAATGAGTTGCCCTGGTGTTGTAACATCTTTAGACTTGAACTTTGTTTCAGGTGCAAACTTAATTGTTTGCTTGGGATTAGGAGTTAAAATAACCAAGTTTATAAAATAACTTGGTTATCCTAATATATATATGAAAGCAAGTTGAGTGTAAGCTAAAGTCCAAGGGTCACACTTTAACCGTCCAGTACAACATATGGCCTGAGGGAAGGAGAATTTATAAGGAAAGCGAAGCTAGAAAGCATTCCCGGAAGAACGCCACGCGCAAGGGAATGAGTACCGTGCGGTAATCAACGTAATTAAGCGCGAGAATCTCCGAGAAAGAGAGGGAAAATATAAGGGTTAAGCTCCCCCCCACACGAGGCTTTTTTGGTTCCTGCGCTCTTGGATGTTGGCTCTCCATCTCCATCAATGGAAGTGTTTGAAATTAATGGAGCCCATCAGGCTAACAAAAAAGGGAAAAAATTTTGAATGGGGAAGGGAGCAACAGCAAGCGCATAGCCTTTTAAATCTTGCTTTAATGCAGTCTCCGGTGCTGACCTATCCTAAACTGGGGCAAACGTTCTATCTAATGGCACATGCCTCCTTTGATACGATAGCCTCTGTAGTTGAACAAGATGAAGGAGAGGGATTCAAGCCCATTGCCTTCATCGGCAGAAAGCTCTCCCTTTCTGAATTAAACTACTCGGTGATAGAGAAGGAGGCGCTAGCCATCATTTACACTCTACAAAAGTTCAAGTACATGCTCCTAGGCCAACAATGTGTCCTGCGCTCCAACAACAAACCTCTGTCGTTCATTTCTTCAATGAAAGACAAGAACCAGAGGATCATATGGTGGGCACTGGAGATGCAGGAATTCAACTTAAGAGTGGAGTATATTCCTGGATCAACAAACATGGTTGCGGATCATCTGTCTAGATCATTCGGCTCTAAGCTTGAAGATGATGATGGTTCAGGGAATAATCCCTCTTGATGCTCGAGTAAGAGAGCAAAGGAGAGATCCGATATGGGGAAAGGTATATGAGAGTTCTGAAGGGAGAGAGAGAGGTCCCTTGATACCGAATCCTTTGATCACACCCCTACCACTGATCGGGAATGGTCTTCTACTGTCCAAACATAATGTCTCGGGAAAATGGAGGGATAAAATCATAGTTCCAGCAATCATGATCCCCTGGGTGCTCCATACCTTTCATGATGCCGACGTGGCAGGTCATCAGGGAGTGCTAAGAATGTGGAACAAGGTACGAGACAAATATCTTTGGAGAGGAATGAGAAGGGATGTTGAGACATATGTGGCCTCTTGTCACTTGTGCCAGAAAAAATCCAGTGTTTTGGGCAAGGGCCCTCCCCGCAGTCGATCCCTATTCCTAGGTACCCATTTCAAGCCATAGCCATGGATATCGTGGGTCCTCTTCTTGTCACCAGAAAAGGGAACAAGTATATACTCGTGATCATAGAAATGTTCTCACGATATCCAGAGGCTGTATTATTATTATATTATTATTTCGGGCGACTCCAGGAGTCCTTAGACTCATCGAGGGAGGCCCTAAACATCATGTCCACACAACTATGCGATTACATTCTCACAGTATCTATCATACCTTGTCTTGAACTCGTTCACCGTCATAGCACCCACAACAGACTCTGGCAGCTTATTCAACTCATTTACCACTCTAAAAGTAAAGAACCTAGCTCTAACACCCCTGCTAACCACACTCTTGCCCAGCTTCCATAGGTGTCCCCTAGTTCTCCCACCACCAGTTCTGATCTCAAAAATATCCTCTGAATTAATCCTATAGAATCCCTTTAGCAATTTGAATGTCTCAATCATATCTCCCCTTTTCCGCCTATCAACCAGTTTCTGCAACCCACAAATCTTCAACCTGTTCTCATATGGTTCATTCCATAGACCTGTTATCATCTTAGTCACTCGCCTCTGGATCCTCTCCACCTCCTCCCCATCAAGAAGGAACCGAGGTGACCAAATCTGGGCACAGTAGTCGAGATGAGGTCTTATCAAGGCTCGGTACAGAGGTACAATAACTTGCTTGTCTCTGCTCGTCAAGGTATTTTTCAACAACCAAGTGAGTTGATGAGCTGATTTAGCTACTTTTGCAGTGTGCCCCCCTAAACTTCATCTCCCTATCCACCAACACTCCCAAGTCCCTGGCCTCATCAATCTCTTTGAGTACAGTTCCACCAATGTGGTATACTGCTGCTAATCTTTTCACCCCAAAATGCATAACCTTACATTTTGTCACATTAAATTGACATCCATTCTCCTTAGCCCAGAACTCCAATCTATCTAAGTCATCCTGCAAGACTTTGACATCTGCTGCATTCAATATAGCCCTACCCAACTTTGCATCATCAGTGAACAAATGAATTGTTCCACTTAGATCCTTCCCTATATCGTTAATGAACAGATTAAACAGCAGTGGTCCAAGAACAGAACCCTGTGGCACACCACTAGTCACAGGCCGTCTTTTGGACTCTACTCCTGAATAAACTACTCTTTGATATCTCTCCATCAACCAACCACCTATCCACCTCACCAACCCTATATCCATTCCCATATGTTGTAGTTTATGGATTAGTATTCCATGTGGTATCCTGTCAAACGCCTTTGCCAGGTCCAGCAGTATCACTGTAAACCCATTTCCCTTATCCAGTTCAGCCGTCACCTTGTTATAAAACTTGAGCAACTTACTGAAGCATGATCTACCCTTCACAAAGCCATGCTGTCCCCTGTACAGTATCTCATTTTCATCAATCCATTCCTGTATTTTTCCCTTGACTACTTTCTCTAAGACCTTGACAACGACTCCTGATATGCTGATCGGTCGGTAATTTGCAACCGTAGTCTTGGATCCTCCTTTATGCAGTGAAACTATTTTCCCCTCTTTCCACACCTTCGGGACTAAGCCAGACCTGAGACTCAGATTAAACAACATGGTCAAGGGCACTGATAATTCTTTAGCCGCTTCACGCAAGACCCATGCCGGTATACCATCCAATCACACAGATGTATTCACATTAAGGTTCTGTAATACACTAGTCACCTCCACTTCATTCATCACTATTCCCATATAAACTAATGGTTCCTTCATTTTTTCAATGTCACCACCTGGATGATATGCTTTTGCAAAGTGCGCGCTCAGTAACTCCACTATATATCGACTGATTCAGTGACCTCCTTACCATCGTCATTCCTTAAAATCATTTTACTGTGTACAGTTTTTTCCTTGCTTGCAGCATATTGAAAGAACTGTTTTGGATTCTCTTTTGCTTGCAAAGCTAGTTTCCTTTCATAATCAGCTTTTGCTTTTTTTACCACACTCGTTACCTTTCTGGCCTGCACTTTATACCATTCGTGTGCCTGCAGGTCACCCCTTTCTTTAAATTCCCTCCACAGTTGTTTCTTTTTTTGCAGCTCAAGCTTAATGGTGTTATTCATCCATTTAACCCCTACTTGTTTTACTATTCGGACCCTAGGTATACAATCAGCCATTACCTCCTGTAAATGCTCCTTGACCACTTCCCATGCTCTATCGACGTCCAGCCCTTGCAGTTGTACATGCCATGGCACTGATCCAAGCAATCTCCTAAGCTTGTCATACTTGCCAGCACAGTAATTCCACATATACCCTGTCTTAATCGAAAATTCCACACCTTTAGCCACCTCCCAGGTCAAGACCTTATGATCACTCTCACCAATAGGTGGCAACATGGTCATATTCATTACAGTCAAATTCTCAGATGCTATTACCAGGTCAAGCACTCTCACACCCCTAGTATTTTCAATTACATGCTGTCTCAGATAGTTATCCCTTAATAATTGAATAAAATCCTTTTCCTTCCTCACATGTGTCCTCTCCTCCTTCCAATCAATGTTATCATAGTTGAAATCCCCCATAATGATTACCCTCCTTCCACTCATTTCATCAATTTCCCTATGCGTACTATCTCCACCATCTATTCCATCACCTGGTCTATAGCAGCACCCAACTGTATATTTTATTCTGCCAGTCTCAATCTCACACCAAATAGCCTCAAATGAGCTCCTTTCACTATCCTGCGATAGAACTTCAATTCTCCTTGGCTGCAGTTCATCAGCTATCATCAATAATACCCCTCCCCCCATTTTATTCTCTCTGTCCCTCCTAAACACACTATAACTTACACATTCTATCCCACTAACTATATCTTCTTCTGTCAGCCATGTTTCACTAATGCCAATAACCTGTAGCAATCAAAAACCAGTCTGCTCAAACTGTGGAGGAAATTCTTTAAACTCATCATAAATTCTAGGTATGGGATACCTGAAACTCTCCTTTCTGATCAAAGCTCCAACTGCACAGCCAAAGTCATGCTACAGCTGTGCAAGTTGTTAAAGGTAAAAAAGCTATTCACCACCCCTTACCATCAACAAGGAAATGGGATGTGTGAACGAATGAATAGAACGTTAAAACTCACCCTATCAAAGTTAGCCGACGATCATATTTCTAACTGGGATGCCTATCTAGCACACATGTTATTTGCTTGCAGAACAGCTTTGCACACTGCTATTAAGGAGGCCCCTGCTGTGGTCCTTTATGGGTTTGAACCCAGTTTTCCAGACATAGACGAATATTTGAACAACTTGGTTTATGAAAATAAGATAGCTTATGAAATGGTAATCAGCTCTAGCGAAAACTGTACCCAGCGAGCAAGGAATTATGCGAACAAGCTGAGAAAGTATAAAGACTTGAACCCAGGGAATCTTGTCTTGTTAGAGCAAGGATCCATAAACAAAAGAGGGGACAAGTTTGGGAGAAGTGCAGCAGGCCCTTATGAGATCCTAGAAAAATTATCCCCGGTAACCTTTAAGATAAGGGAAAGATCCAAGCGGTTAAAGACCTCAGTAGTCCACTCAAACCGGCTAAAACTTTATAGGACCAGACCAAGTAGACTAGTATGTCAAGGAGATTCACTGGAGAGTGTGTACGGGGGGGGCTCTCCTCGTAAAAAGGAAGGAAATAGCATAAAATCCACCAAAGGAAGGATCGTTAATGATAATCTTTATAGGGAAGAGGAGGATCCCACCTCTACTAACTGGTCTAATAAGTATGTTCGACACAGAGATTACACGGGGAGGGCTAGCCTGAGCGATCAAATATTGCCAGAGTTAAGGGGAGAAGAGCATTGCAGTGGAAATGGGATAGATGAACCCAAGCAACCCAGGTACAATCTAAGACCAAGGCTCACCAATAGAGATAAGCCTTCCGGTGAGATAAAGTGCATATGTCACAGGGGGCACACCTTATCCACAGAGGCAAGTCCTCATGTGAATCATGTTTCCTTTGAGAAAAGGAAATCCCAGGAAAACTCTATCGATACAGGGAATTTATGAGTGGATAGGATGCATCATGATATCTCGGAAGTGAGTCTTGATAGGATTAAGAAAGAAAAAGGGAAATATCATCATCATCATCATCATCAAATTCCTGCCATGTACCCTCAAGGGGTGTACAGGATATGATAGTACTACATGAAAAAAATTACATCATTACTAACTTCCTATCTACAATTTTCCTCCAAATCAGTCTGTTACTTGTCAAGACTCCAACATTATCAGATCTTATATTTCTATCGTTTAAGGCAGTTTGTACCATATCAATCCACCTATATCTTGGTCATCCTCTGGGTCGTTTTGCTGCCAACCTGGCAGAGAACACTTGTTTTGCTAATCTTTCCTCGCCCATTCTGTTTAAGTGACCATACCACCTGAGATTAGCTCTACAAACGCATTCCTGGATGCTGACAATGTCAAGTTCTTTCCTAATATCCTCTGTTTTAATATGATATTGCCATTGATGCCATCCGTTCACGCCCATAATCTTAATCAGGACTCTCATATCTGCGGTCTCTAGTCTTTGGTCAAGTGTTTTACTTCTGACCCAGCTCTCAGATCCATAAGTTAAAACTGGTTTGAACACTGTCTTATATACAGCTAATTTAGTGTTCCGACTAATTTCTCTCTTATTCCAAATGAATTTATTCAATTGACTTCCCACCAAACCAGCTTTGCTGATTCTGTTGTCTATTTCTATATTTAATTTACCATCTTCAGTAAAAATCGTGCCTAAGTAACTGAAATGTTTCACTTGTTCCACAGGTTCTCCATTCATAACACAGTTAACATTTTCAATGATTCTGCCTATTTTCATTGTCTTTGTCTTTTTATTGCTGACTTTCATACCATATCTATTACAACAGCTATTCAATTTAGGTCAGAGAATTTTGCAGACTTGTAGCGGATTTATTTAGAAGTATAACATCATTCGCATAAAGCAAAGAGCTGACATTAACATCTCCAATTTTGATATCATGTTTAATACCACTTTCCTTCATAATGTGATACATATAGATAATGAATAACAGAGGGGATAATGTACATCCTTGTCTCACACCATATTTAACATTAAACCATCTCCCTGTACTTCCTTCAATTCTAACTGCTGACTTACAACTCAAATAAAGACTAAGTATTGCTTGATATAATGCCCCATTGACACCATATAACTGCAGCGTATTGAACAGCTTCTCTCTTGGCACCTTGTCATATGCCTTTTCCAAATCGACAAAACTTAAATACAGATCTTTGTTATATTCCCATGCTTTCTCGACTATTTGTCATAAAGTGAAGAACTGATCCTGACAGCCTCTATTTGGCCTGAATCCAGCTTGTTCTTCACTTTCAATTCAAGCTTTTCCTGAATTCCTGAATTCAAGCTTTTCTTCCACAATTCTTCTCAACCGTTTCTCAAGTATACTTGCATAGATCTTGCCAGGAACACTCAGTAGGGAAATACCTCTGTAATTCTCACATTCAGTTTTATTTCCCTTTTTATATATGGGTACTATGAGAGCTCTACTCCAATCATCGGGAATTCGTCCCTCTGTCCATGCTTTCTGAACTATGCAGTGCAGGCACTGTAAGACTCTTATACCACCATACCTCAGCATTTCTGGTCGAATATCATCTACTCCTGCTGCCTTTCCACATTTCAAGCCTTTGATGACTTTTTCTACTTCAAGTATGGATATGTATTCCTGACTGCATGGCTGCTCAGTGTTTTTTACCACTGTGCTGTCATCACTGCTTGTTTCATTTAGCAGTTTTTCAAAGTAATTACTCCATACTTCAAGGATATCTTTTTCTCCTGTTTTCATGTCACCTTTATCATCTCTAACTCCTTTTACAGCACTCTTTCCTCCATTCCTAAGCTTCTTCAACAACCTCCAGAATATTTTGCCACCTTCTTGATATTTATTTTCTATATTCTTGCCAAAGTCCTCCCATGACTTTTGTTTAGCTAGTTTTACACAGTGTTTAGCATTCTTGCATTTGTGTCTATATTCTCTAAGAGCACAAGCTGACTTATTTGACAGGAACTTTTGATATGCTTTCTTCTTTTCCTTCACTGCCTCTTTAACTTCCTGTGTCCACCAGGGAGTTCTGATTTTTTTTATCCTTGCACACAACCTCACCACATGCCTCTCTGGCAGAATCAATCGATGTTTTCTTCAGAGTTTGCCACTGAATCTCCAAGGTTTGATTCCTATTCTCAAACTCTTTCATTTTTTCTTCAATAAGCTTTGTGTATTTCAGTCTGCAGTTCACCTCTGAGAGCAGCTCAACTTTTATTCGCTTTAAAACTTTCTTACACGTTATTCTTTTCAATATGAAATTCAATTTTATCCTGCTCAAGACTAAATAGTGATCACTTCCAATTTCAAATCCTCTGTACACTCTAGTGTCCTGCACCAGGGAGAAAACATCACTATCAACAATTACATAGTCAATGAGACTTTTCTTATTCCTAGCCTCTTCTCTCCATGTGAATTTGTGCACATTTTTATGTTGGAACATGGTGTTAGTAATAACCAGTCCATGTCCTGAGCAGAAATCCAACAGATATTTGCCATTATTATTAGCTTTGCTCTTTTCTCCAAATTTTCCCAAAATATTTTTGTATGTCTGACAATCATTTCCTACTCTGCTATTTAGATCCCCAACAAGGACCAACTTTTCATTTTTCATTGTGTCAGTTGCTTTTTCTAAAGCCTCAAAAAATTCCTCCACTTCTACCTTAGTAGAACCTTCTGTGGGACCACAGGCACAAATAAGTCTCATTGTCCAGTTCCCCATTCTCATATTTGCCCACATTACTCTACTTGAGACTGACTGCCATTCAAGAAGATTAGCCTCGTATTTTGTGTTGAATACTATGGCTACTCCTTCTTTTCCTTGATAGTCATTGCCTGAATATAACATTTTGTATTTATTGCTCAGAAAGATCTCACCAGTTTTGGTCTTTTTTGTTTCAGTCACCCCTATTGTCGATCTGCTAGCTCCATTTCTTTGCCATTCAGGCTTCTTACATTGATAGTACCGATCTTTAACTCTGGTGATGTTGAGTTGGGGTTTGTTTTCAGATTTGTTCCAGTAGCTGACTTTTCGCTGTTCGCCCTGGTTCCCTGGTGAAAACAACGGAGTCCTTGTTTAACCGGGCAACGCCCCAGCCGGCATGAAATTTTGTCATGTTGTACCATCATTTTTTATTTTGGTTTAACCAATAAGAATACAATTTGGTCGGCTAAATCCCAAATTGCCAGCCCATCCTTGTTCGTTCAGTATCCAAGTAGATACCCAACAGGGTGCACCACGAGAAGGTGAGGATTGGACATTAGGTCAGAAGCCCTGGTCAGTTCTCCGCATTCCTTTAAAGGCTACGTGGAGGTCTCCTCTCAGTTATACAGCTTTGACCCTTAAGCACCCCAGGGAGAATATTAAGAGAACCTAATCCCCATCAGGACAAGGAACTTGGCAGGACCCGATGCCTCCAATTCACTAAGCAATATTTTAGCAGACAGAACTCCTCTGAGAGTTTGAAAAGGGAAGAAAAGGAAATCCTCAAAATGAAGGAGGTGTAGGGAGCAGGAAATAAAGTGTCCTTACCTGAAAACCCCTTAAAAAAAAAATAAGAAAGTAAGCACGTAGGTTTGCCTCTGGGTAATATAGGAATGCAGTATATATAATATATATATCAAATATTTCATTCTAAGAAAAATGTTGTGTTTTGGCATGGAAATTGAAATGTACATTATAATTTAAGGCAAAACTGAAGAAATGTCTAGTTTAAGAAACGTGAGACTTAACCCATTTGGTACAGAGTCCAATAAAGGAATTTATTTAAGGTTAAGGTTATTATTTAATTAGAGTATCCCATTCTATGTATTGTGTGAAAGCAAGTTGCGTGTAAGCTAAAGTCCAAGGGTCACACTTTAACCGTCCAGTACAACATATGGCCTGAGGGAAGGAGAATTTATAAGGAAAGCGAAGCTAGAACGCATTCTCGGAAGAATGCCATGCGCAAGCAAATGAGTACCGTGCGGTAATCAACGTAATTAAGCGCGAGAATCTCCGAAAAAGAGGAGGAAAATATAAGGGTTAAGCTCCCCCCACACGAGGCTTTTTTGGTTCCTAGTTTCTGTGCTCTTGGACGTTGGCTCTCCATCTCTGCCAACGAGATGATTCCTGGTCGGCCGTAGAAGTCATGAAAGGGTTATCGAGGTTCGCGAGGCAGAGCTAGCTATTTCTTCGTAACAGAATAGCTAAGCTACATTGAGTGACCGATAATATAGATTTGTTCCTGCGGTTCCAGAGAAAGACCAGAGTGGCACATCGCCTTATTGACTCGGAGAACCTGATCGTACTACTATCATAAGTGACCCGAAGAACGGAGCCCACAAAGGTGCCTTGATGTCCAGACAAGGCTGAAGACAGAACAGAAAGTCATTCCATGGGATGGTAATGTAGAATGTTAAAGTATCAGATTTCCAATTAAGGATATGAGTGAACTCTGTAGGTTAATTTATGAATGGACAAGTTGTAGAAAACTTTAGTGATTATCCCATTTGGCAGTAACCTTTCCCTGTTTGGAAGAATGTTTGCCTAGAAAGGATATGCAAATAACTTTGATATATTGTGAGAGATGATCAGTGACCTTGGTGATTGATGATAAGATAATTTAAGCTGGAAAATTGTAGGTTTATAGGAACTCTATGGTCCAAGTTATGATTTATGCATTATAGTTAGTATATCAGAATTTTGCTAGGAAGGTGCTTAAGTTAATCATGTACCTTTATTTTTCATGTATATATCTCTTAAGCCTTAATAAACATGTTTTGTATTATCTGCCTTAATCCAGCCAATTTTTTGAATTCAAATAGCCACTCATAAAATTACTAACGAACCTAGTGGGAGGGACATATGAAGGTAGTTTAATCTTTCAGGCCACGACTGCATGTAAAACAAAGAGAAGTGAGGACAGTTAGATTAGAGTTTGAAATTTTATTACTGTGTATTATTCTGAGATAGCCACCTTGGATAAAAGTCTTATCTATCCTCTGCATTGGCTGGCGCAGCAAAAAAATAAATTTGTCAATATTTAACCAGCGGACTGTCTCAAAGGACACAACTTTAGGGCCTTGTCCCATACACAGACAAAGCCATAATGAATGAAAGGATTACATGTGACAAAATTTCGGGAGCAGCCTGAATCATGGTTTGTTTAAGAAAAGGAAAGTGATAGCTGATTTATTTAACTTATTAGAAAACTATTACAGAAGCCGGAAAGGAAGAAACTGTATGGGAGAGTGTAGAAAACAGTGGTAAAGACAAAAGCAATGATAGGAATATACAAAGTAGAAGCAAATATAGATATAACACTATATATCACATGGATTAGCTTTCATGGTCAAATAGCAATGATCGAAAAGTAAATGAACAGTGCAAAGCAGAAAAACAAATACAGAAAAATAATACTGATGATGGTAAAAAAAAAAAAAAAAAGAAATTATCACTAGTGAGTGAGAAATGGTTTAAAATTTCCTGTGGACAAACGATATTTTCTAAATATACGGCTATCCCTAAGGGATAATCACATAATTAGAAAATATCAGTTATTGGTGGAAACAATTAGCAGGAAACCTGTTGGCTATTTCAAAAAAGTAGCTATTTTCAGAAAATAATTGCAGAAAATCACTTCCCATACTTCATCATTTTTGAGAATCAGCCACCTACTTAGAAAATATCAGTCATTCATGGTGAATTTTAAACCATTTTTTTTTTTTTTTTTTTTGCACTGGTGTTCATTTCATAATTTTATTTTACCATCACATCAACTCCTATAATTATCCAATATCAGTTTACTAACTGTGTTTGTTTCTACTTGAAAATGTTTATTTGCTTATCCATCTTTTATGTATATTGTATAATTTTATGTTCATGATCAACTATGATCCGTCTCTAAAAGAAAGCAACTGATTCAGCATACCTACAATTTCTGAAAATAGGTCTTTTCTTCTATCCTCAGATATATATCAATGGTTCTTTAGACAAAAATACTCAACTGCATCCTACGTCCTACAAAATATTAAGCTTTCCATATACACTTGTACAGAGCCAAATAAGAACAACATGAACCCTGTGTTCAGAAAATTCTAAATATTTTATTGTAATTCATCTTTTTCCTTTTTCCCTCTTTTACCTTGCGGTGTCAAGGGTTTTCTATTCATTTAACCACAACCGTACACAAGGATAAGGTGGTTAGCCCTATGCCTGTAAAAGCATTGAGTTCTCAAGGCCGGTTTGCTTGCTTGCGGGATGAAAAACCCTGTAGTCCACACCCAAAACCGGCTAACTTGGTTATGTCTGAGAAAAATCCTAAGCTCCTTACGTCAGCGATGGGAATCGCCCCCAAGACACTCCTTTTCCAGGCATGTGGTTGTGAAGCGCATAGCCACTCAACTAACTGCACTGACTTTTATTATAATATATTATTATTACGAGACATCTCCAAGGAGTTCAAAGACTCATCGAGGGAAGGCACTCGCTCTACCTCTCCATCTCTACCACCACTAGTATTTTTTGTTTGTAAATTGTGTGTGTACTAAAGGCTGATTTGTCTGTATGTGGGATGAAAACATGAGTTTCCAGGAGAAAAAACCCTGCTACCTCCGTATGAGATTGGTTAACTCACCTTCAATTTTAAAAAAAACCATATTCTTCTTGTCATGACAAGAATCGAACTTAGGCCTTTTCCAATCAAAGAGCAAAACATATTGCTGTTCTTCCAATTGCACTATGGAAGTGTCATATATTATATATGGGAGATATCTTTGTGAAAATGCCAAGATACTGAATCCATTTAAAAATTCATCCAATATCCTAAACTCTTCAAATGTTTTCTATTCATTGCTATATATGAATAAAACATGCTATACTTGAATAAAACTAACATTTATTCAAGGCAATTTCTAATCTAACTCTACAATTTATATTCTTTGATAGTTTAACTATTAATACATACGTGCACATGACATTCCGCAATTTGTCCAAATTTTCTGAAGTAAAATACCAATAATTTCTATCACATCGTTGTACATCTTTATCAATTCTATGCAGATTGAGAGAGAAGAGATCCAGAAGTTCTATCTAATTTAAAGAAAAAAATTATTCTTTAGAGTTAAGACAATAAAAAACAAATCACAGCTAGAGTTGAAATGCAACAAATACAGATTTATAAAAGTTGCATTTAATAAGAAAATTCACAGTATTCTGGTATGTTGTAACTTCATGGACAGTAATTTTCAACACATTGCAATATGCAGTGCAAATTGCATCATCACATTGAAGAATAAGATGAATAAAAATTGTGATTACACTTTTGATCCTTTTCTTATAAAAGTGTAGGACCATATAGACAGAGAAAGAAAAGAACAGCAGTGCAGACTGCTGCAATGGTAGAAATGTGCAAGAAAATAGGAACAGAACAGATACCTAATTGATATCAGTTTATCAGGAGGATGGGAAAAAAAGTAGATCCAAATGAAATCTTTCTCTGGAAGCCAAGCATAAAGGATTCATTGAGAAGTGAAATATCCAAATACTAAAACAGACAGATATTTATTACTGATACTGGTTGCTCTCAATAGGTTTAGCAGTGATGATCATGCAAAGAGTGTCAGCAAGCTGGAATGTGTTGTCTTGTCTTGACAGGAAGGGTGATGAATTCATCGAAATGAATTTAAATCAAGGCATGACTAGAAGGTGTATTCTTAATCCTAATTCTGTTGAGAGGTCATAATAGTATTTATTAATATTTGGGTACCTCCATGGAGCCTAGGACACAACATAGGAGGCTTACACTAAACCCATATAAGGAATCATTCCTATCCTTAAAACTCAGTCTCTGGCAATGGACTCACTGCAGCAATTCATTCACAAGTTACATTGAGAAAAATCTGGTATTTGCACAGTTGCTAACTACATTCTTATTTGATTTCAGGAATGACGCCTTATAAATTTTCTCCCTCCCCTTCCCTTGTGCTAGATCACTGTACTTTAATTCTATAAAATCCCGTCACCAACTTGTGCCTTTCTATAATTCCTTTAGTTTGCCTTCTGTAAATATCATAAATTTATTAATTAATCTTCATAGTGACCTCTCCACCACTTCCACAAAATACAGGCAACTACATTAGAGTCCATGTGTTGCAAAATCCAAACTTTAAGAGGAGTACTAGCTTATTTTTCTGCTTTGTCAATATCTTTCTCAAAAATCCAAGAATCTCTATTGTCTTTAACCAATTCTGTAGTATGTTTCCTAAACTTCTGCTTCACTACCACTATTTCTAGCCATATCAGACTAGAGACTGATTACAAATTCAACTGAAATGAGTGAAAGACAATTGAAATGATTCTGTAACCATTTCACAAACCAAAATTAATTATTTAAACTGTGCAGTTATCAGATTAATTCAATATTGTCCTTCCAAACTCATTAACAGAAAATGTTGAATACTGCCTTTAAAAACAAATCCTCAATATAAATTAAATAACAGTAATCCAAGTCTAGATTTCTTCTGCAGTGGTCATTCTCTAAGAATCTACTCTCTCATGCAATAAATTTTGATACTTATGGGCTGGCTGTCCTCTTATCCAAGCTACAAGCTAATTTTTCATTCCATCTGTTCAAGTTTATGCAGCAACCTTTCATGAAGTATTCAACTGGAAATTATGACCAACTGGAGAATACTATCTTTGGTCCCATGATATCTGTTACTGAACAGGAAATATACTCAATGAATGGGAATCTTTGAAAAAGTGATTAAATGAGGCAGTAAAAGTAAAGCCTGTTATATATATTGAAACAGATGGGACTAGATAACAGACTTCTGAGTTGAATCAGTGACTGGCTGTCAGATGGGTATCAAAGTTTTATATGGGCTACGGTATCCTGAAAGAGAAAGGTCACTAGTGGTTTACTGCAGGGATCAGTTTTGTGACCAATGCTGTTCAATTTGTATGCTAATGATAATGATATTGGGATGGTTTAACTAGTGATGTGCAGTTGTTCGCAGATGATGCAAAACTGGGGAAAGCAATGCAGAGTCAAGCAGATGTTATGGCCTTACAAGAGGACTTGAATAGATTGCATGAATGACCAGGTAAGTGGAACTGTCAGTTCAATGTTGCAAAGTGTAAGGTTGTGAGATTTGGTAAGCAATGATGGAATGCAAAGTATACACTTGGCATAGGAACTTTAAAGGAAGTAGAGGAAATGAGAGATCTAGTCCAAAGAATATTCACAAAGGTGGTCAGTGGTCTTTGGAATGTGGAGTATGAGGACAGATTGAGAGAATGTAAGTTGCAGAGCCTTGTGAATAGGAAGAAGAGGGGGGGGGGATATGATTGAGACATATAGGCTAGTCAGGGGTTGTTAACAGGTTCACATGGAAGAGATTTTTCATAGAATGTGAGAAAGGAGGGGTAGAACAAGAGGCCATTGCTGAAAGCAATGGTCATAAGGAGGGTGTGAGCAGAGGAGTCAGGAGAGATTCTTTGCATGGAAAGTGATTGGTGAGTTGAATGCATTGCCTGAGTGTTGTGAATGTAGACACATTGAATCAGTTTAAAGTATTGTGTGCAATAGTCTGTACCTTCTATGATGAGTCTCTGACTCCATGGAGATCAGATGTTAATAATAATGATAATAAAAATCACAAGGCAGACAATGTCTATGAGAAAGCAGTCAGAGTGAGCATGAGACAGGGATAGAGAGAGAGAGAGAGGGTTACAGTTAACTAAATTCAACACTTCTAAACAGTATCAAGATAGAAATGTTTGTTGCACACACATCAGACAGAAAAGATAAACGTTAGAGAAAAAGCTTCTTAGCCACTAAGAGTTCATCTATACAATTAGTCCTAAACTTAAAATCATATACAACTCTCTGATATCTATCAGAAAGCCACTTACAAATCCAATCCACTAACTTGATATCCAAACCTACATATTGTAACTTAAAAGCCAACTTGTCAAATGTAAAAGCACACTGTCAAATGCCTTTGCAAAATTTAAAAAAAAATGACAGTGTATGCCTTATTCTCATCCACTACTCTTGTTAGCCTATTGTAAAAGGTAACCAGATTACTAAAATAAGAGCACTCCTTAGCAAACTCAGGCTAGCCTACATAAATAATATTGCACTCATCTACTCAATTCTGTATACGAGTTTTTACCAATTTCTCGAAAATCTTAACAAAAGATTTTAATGGGTTCACATCAGTGGCAGGCAGGCTAGTAAGTACAAAGTCAAAAGTTAATCATGTATTATTTAAAAACACAGTATGGGCAGTGTGAGATATAAAGAACAATGCAGAATAGGTGAGATGTAAACTGAAAAAAAAAAAACTATTGATGTTTGGTATGGTTCTGATTCAAATTAGGATGATGCAGCAGGACTTCAGCACTCTCCTTAAATGAAAATTTGAACTCGAAGCAGTAATGGTGAAGTATGTACATTCTAGAGCAGTAGATTCTGTAGTAGTCAATCTCATGCTGCACTAGGGCCAACTTATTTCTCAGATTTCTTACTAATGATGTAAGATTAGTTTTCTTGTAATTTCTTCTCTGGAGAACTTCTACTTTGTCCAAAATAGGAGAGGTGGAAATCAGTAACTTGGCAGATGCTAGGTATAGAAAGAGGAGATCATTAATCTTTAAAGAAGAAGAAACCTCAATAAGAGTTTCTCAATTAGACAATTTGGGATTTAGTCAACCAAATTGTATTCTTCTTGGCTTAAACCACAGTGTAAAATGATGGTACAACATGACTGACTTTCATGATAGCTAAGGTTTTGCCCAGTTTAACAATGCCTCTGTTGTTTTTGAGAAGGCAGCTGACACAGTGAAAAAAAAAAAAAAAAAAGGTCATTGTTGGAGATCTAAACAGCAGAGTAGGAAATGATTAGCAAACATATAGGAATGTTTTGGGAAAATTTAGAGAAAAGAGCAAAGATAATAATAATAGTAAGTACCTGCTGGATTTCTGTTCAGGACATGGACCAGTTATTACCAACACCATGTACCAACATAAAAATATCCACAAATTCACATGGAGAGAAGATGCAAGAAATAAAAAAGTCTCACTGACTATATTATAGTCAGTAAGACTTTAAAAGTTGATAGAAATGTTTTCCTACTGATTCAGGACACAAGCATATACACAGGATTTGAAACAGGAAGTGATCACTATTGAGTTTTCAGAAGAATAAAATCGAATATAATATTGAAAACAAAAGTGTGTAAGAAAGTTTTAAAATGAATCAAAGTTGAGCAGCTTTTAGAAGTTAACTATAGTCTCAAATACACAAACATCATTCAAGAAACAAATTAAAGAGTTTGAAAACAAGAAACAAACCTTGGAGATTCAGTGGCAAACTCTGAAGAAAACATTGATTGATTCAGCCCAAATAGGCATGAGGTGAGGTTGTCTGTAAGAACAGAAAAATCAGAACTCCATGGTGGATTGAGGAAGTAAAAAAGGCAGTCAAGGAAAAGAAGAAAGCATATCAAAAGTTCCTGGCAAGAAAGTCAGCTTGTGCTCTTAGAGAATACAGAGAAAACTGTAAGAAAGTAAAGCACTGTGTCAAATTGGCTAAACAAAAGTAATCGGAAGACTTTGGTAAGAACATAGAAAATAACTATCATGAAGATGGCAAACTATTCTGGAAGTTATCAAAAAAATTTAGAAATGGAGGAAAAGAGTACTCAGAGATGATAAAAGTGTCATAAAAACTGAAGATAAAGATATTCTAGATGTCTGGAGAGTAATTACTTTTACTTTGAAAGATTGCTAAATGAAGAAAGCATTGTCAGAATGGTGGTAGAAAATTCCCAGCAGAAATGCATATCCAAATTGAAGTAGAAAAAGCAAATCTGAAATGTGGGAAGGCAGCTAAAGAAGATGAAATTTGACCAGAAATGCTCAAATATGAAGGTATAAAAGTTTCATGGTGGCTGCACCACATAATTCAGAAGGCCTGGTAAGAGGGTTGAATTCCAGATGATTAGAGCAGAGCTCTCATAGTCTTCTTAGCCTTTCTTCGTCCACTGCAGGACATAGGCCTCCCCCAACTTCTTCCATTTTTTTCTTCTCTTTTGTCTCTGACCACCATTTCACTCCTCTCCATCTTTTTCTCTGTCTACCATTCCATTATCAATCTTGTCCCTTTCGTCTCTCATTCTCCCTATATGATCAGCACATCTCCATTTTGAAATTTTTATTACTTCTATTATATATGTTACGTAATCTTGTTTGTCTTCTTATTTCTTCATTATTAATTTTATCCTTTTTAGTAATTTTCAGCATTCTTCTTTCCAGTTTTCTCTGTGCTATCCTCAGATCTTCAGATTGCTTCTCTGTTATGCTCATCTCTTGCTACCATATGTAAACACTGGTGTCACACAGCTATTGAATATTTTCCTTTTTAAACACAATGGTAGTTCTCCTATTATATGTTCTTTTGGTACAGTAAAGGCTCTATTATCTTGAATGATTCTTCTATTGATTTCTTTATTTTGTCTTACTTTAATACTTACTGTTTGTCCAAGGCAGATATATTCATTTATTTGATTTATGTCTATAATCATTTTGTCTTCTTCTTCTTCATATTCTTTTGTCATATTGTTTTTTCAAAATTTATTTTAAGTCCCACTTTTAGGCTTTCCCACCATAGTTCATTTGTCATAGATGCAGTTCTTTACTCTTTGTGATGAGTATTATGCCATCAGCAAATGTTAGGTGGTTGAGGGGCTTCCCATTTATATTAATTCTTTCACTTCCCAATTTAGTTTTTTAAATATTTCCAATGTTTAAAAATTTCTTCCAATGTTGCACTGAACAGTTTGGGTGAAAGTGAAACTATACTAAAAAGCAACAGCCACCTGGATCTCCCAGGTGGCTGTTGCTTTTTCGTATAGTTTATTTATTAGTCTAATATATTTCTTTTCTATATTCTGTTTTTCCAATGCTTCTATCATTCCATCTTGAAATATGAAGTGAAAAGTTTTTGTGTAATCTATAAACATCACATGAAGGTCTATTTGGTATTCATTAGTTTTTTTCCTATTAATTGGTTTATAGTATGAATATGGTCTATTGTAGAAAATTATTTTTCTAAAACCAGCTTGCTTTCCTGGTTGAGCTTCATCCAACTTTATCATTAATCTATTTATAATATTTTTGAAAACAATTTATATACTTGTGATAATAGGATTATTGGTCTGTAATTATTTGTTTCTTCTTTATTTCCTTTTTTGTGGATTAAGACCCTAATTGTATTGTTCCACCATTCAGAGGCTTTTTTTTTTGTTTGATGATGTCAATAAATAACAAATTCAGTTCCTTCCACAATATCCTTCCTCCTGCCTTTAGATGTTCAGCCAGTATTCTATCTTCACCTGGACTTTTGTTAAATTTCATTTCTAAAATCAGTTTCTCCACTTCTTCCACCACCATTTCTGGTATCATTTCAGCTTCTTTATTTTCATCATCCTCAGTGGGTCCAAGATATCTTCATACATCTTGGTATAAAAGTCTTCGCACATTTTCATCATTTTATTTCTTTCATACTTTATCTCCTTATTTTTATTTTTAAGACATGTAATCCAGTTCATTATTTTATTAGTTTCCTTTCTTATTACTTTTAATAAGAAAGGAAAGAATTCATACATTAACTTCTAGTATAATTTCTTATTTCTCTTCTCACTAGTTTTTTAAATTCAATAAATTCTATTCCTTCCCTAGTACCTTTATGTCTTTTCTTTCTCAATTCTTCTCTTTTCTTAAGTCTTCAGTATTTTGACTTAATTTACTTTTTTTTGCATATTTTTTTAACATTTCTACATTAGATTTTTCTATTGATGATATAATGTTTTCCATTCTTTGTGCAGGGTTTAGGCGTTATTCTTTGTTTAAAATAAGTTTTTCTGTCAAAATCTTTCCAAATTTTTTGTACTGTGTTCAAATCATTTCATTATTTTAACACTAGTTCTTTTTTGTTTCTCTCCTATTTTTTATGTTGTTTAATTTGATTTTAGCTCTGATCATTCTATTGGCACTATCCAAATCTTATTTATTACTGATATATCCTCTATTAATTCTTTTCTATTACTCAAAATAAAGTCTATTTCATTTTTCATAATATCATCAAGCAATTGCCATGTCCATTTTCATGCCTTTCTCTTTTTATAGAATGTATTCATTATAAATAGACCCTAACTTTAATAGTACCCATATATAGCTCTCACAGTACTCATAAAAAAAGGGAGATAAAATTGAATGTGAGAATTATAAAAGTATTTCCTTACTGAATGTTCCTGATAAGATTTATGCAAGCACAGTTGAGAAATGGTTAAGAAAAATTGTGGAAGGGAAGCTTGGTGAAAAACAAGCAAGTTTAAGGCCAAATAGAAGTTGGTAGGATGAGATTTTTACTTTAAGACAAATAGCTGAGAAATCTTGGGAATATAACTAGGATTTTAATTTAAGTTTCATAGACCTGGAAAATGCATATGACAAGGTGCCAAGAGAAAGCTCTTCAAAACACTACATTTATATGGTGTAAATGAGATATTAGATTAAGCAATATATAGTTTATATTTAAGTAATAAATCAGTTAGAATTGAAGGAAATATAGGAAAATGGTTTGATGTTTCATCAGGTGTGTGACAAGAGTGCATATTATCTTCACTGTTACTCATTTATCTATATGGATCACATTATAAAAGAAAGTGGTATTAAATCTGATATCAAAATTCACAATGTTAATCTTAGTTCTTTACTTTATGCAGATGATGTTATACTTCTGAATAAATCCAGAAGATTCCCTGACTAAATTGAATAACTGTTATTATAAATTTGGAATGAAAATCGGTAATAAAAAACAATAATAATAATAAAAAAAAGGGCAGAAACATTAAAAACATCAACTGCAACCAGAAGGATGAACCTAAAGAACAAGAAAAACATTTTAGCTATTTGGGCACAATTTTTAGTGAAGATGGCAAATTATATATAGAAATAGACAACAGAATCAGTAGGAAGTCAACTGAATACATTTATATGGAATAAGAGAGAGATTAGTCAAAAGACTAAACTAGCTGTATACAAGACAGTGTTCAAACCAATTTTAATGGATCTGTGAAATGGGTTAGAAATAAAACACTTGATCAAAGACTGAATACCTGAGATGTGAGAGTTCTGAAAAAAATTGGTGGAGTGACCAGGTGACATTAATGGCAGCATCATATTAAAAATGAAGATATCAGGAAAGAATTTGACATTGTTAGCATTCAGGAATGTATTAGTAGAGCTAATCTCAGATGGTATGGTCATTTAAACAGAATGGGAGAGGAAAGATTAGCAAAACAAGTGTTCTTTGCTAGGCTGGCAGGTAAAAGACCAAGATGTAGGTAAGTTAGTAACTTGGTGTAACTTTTTTCATGTTGTACTATCATAAATATTGTACCCATATGCAGTACTAATGTACTATAGGTTGATCAACCAACCTCTTCTGTATGGGCTCAACCTTTAAAAAAAAAAAGAAAAAAAAGTGGATTGATAAAGTAAACAGTGTCTTAGAAAACAGAAATATAAGATCTGAAAATGTTGAAGTCTTGACAGATAACAGATTAATTTGGAAGAATATTGTTGACTGGAAGTTAGTAATGGTGTAACTTTTTCATGTAGTACTATCATAATATACTGTACTCTTCCTGTGGGTATATATATCAAGATGTTGATGATAGAGACACGTCATGGTTAATTATTAAAGTTATGGATTTCCTGAAAAATATGTGAGAATAATCAGGGTCAGAGCATACGATATGAGCATGATGCAGTTAAGTTTTAATGATTCTAATTTCTTGGAAAGGATGATCCGCAGACTGTTAAGAGTTCCAATTCCACATATTTCAGTCATTTCTGGAAAGCACGCTAAGAATAGGTCTGCCCCAAGTAATTTATTCACATTCTATAATAAAGTGACAGTTCAGCTGAATAAAGGAAATGGCTACACCATGATGCTGTTAAGAGCTTTGAAAACACATTTGAATGGACAAGGCATTACATGTTGATAACCTAATATATAAATTAGAGACTTGGAGAGAGAGAGAGAGAGATATATAAAGATGGCAAATGGGGGGTGTCTCGGTTTAATGCAGCAAAATGCAAAGTCTCAAAGTTTGGGATACATCAATGGAGGCTGCATACTCGATTGGAGGAGCTGTACTGCAGGAAGTAGGGGGAGACAAGAGATCTGGGGGTGATGATCAATAGAAAACTGAAATTCAGGGGGCATATTGCAAAGGTGGTGAAGGTAACCTAGAGGATAGCTGCAATACTGAGAAGGACGATGACCTGCAGAGAGAGAGAAGAGTTGTCATTCCATTGTATAAGACCTTGATCAGACCACACTTAGACTATTGTTCTCAAATTTGGTCTCCAGGATTTGAAGGGGATAAATTAACTGTGGAAAGGGTGCAGAGGCAGATAACAAAGATGATTTCAGGACTGTACAATGTTAATTATGAGGATCGACTGAGGAAATGTGGACTGCAGAGTTTGGTGGATAGAAGAAGGAGAGGTGATACGATCAAGACTTTTAAACTGTTGAGAGGCAGTTACAGGGTAGACATTGGGGAGTTCTTTTGCTTGGTGTGAGCAAGAGGGTGAGGAGTGGTTTCTTTGCATGGAGGGTGGTGGAACTGTGGAATGCATTGCCTGAATAGCATTCAGGCAATGCATTCCACAGTTCCTGAAGAGCAAGAATGGTCAATGAGTCAAGGAGTGGTATGATAGACTGTGTTTCCTGGGAAGGACCTCCCACGATGAGTCTCTTGACTCCATGGAGGCCTGAATAATAATAATAATAATAATAATAATAATAATAATAATCAAAGAAATCTATAAGGGAAGTAATAGATGTGTTATTGCACAGCAAACAAAATCAAGATCTTCAATTGCAATGTCAAGGCCATATTATTTTACATGTATAAGAGGCATGGAAGATGACCAAAACAAGAAGCTAAATTAAATAGTTTTCAACCAAAATGTCTGTTGTAAAAATATTTTTCCCCTAATGTATAACAAACAGTGACTTATATAAGCTGACTGGAGCAAAAAAGCATTACTAATGAAATAAAAAAAAATGCAGATGGAAATGGATTTGACAAATAATGAGAATGGACAGCAGAGAAATTTCTACAATGACTTTGAAATGAATCCCAGAAGGAAATAAGAAAAGGGGAAGGTCTAAAATAGGCAGAGAATAATAGAAAATGAAAGTAGAATGGCTGGCTGACAGCTGGAGAGAAGCTGAACTGATGGCTTAGAATAGAAGTATCTTGAATAAATAGATCTCGGCCTTATGTGCAAAGGAGAGCGATGAGCCAGCAAAACAAAATCTTAGAGAATTCCACAATTATTTGGCTAGTAGAAGAAAGGGTGAAGGGGTGGCAGGTTGGGAGTAGTGAGGAATAAGAGTGGGAAAGAAAAGGTGTAATACCAGCAAGCAGTTTTCAGGAATGTGAAGTTTTTAAAACAAGCTGATGTTAATAAGACTATGGGACTAGATGGGAAGCCATGTATATGAAAGGAATATGCAAAATAGTTGTTGAAAGTGAATTATTGAATCCAGACTTATTGAATAATTAAGTCCTTGACTTAATTATTCAATAAGTCTGGCAACATGAACATTTCCAGAAGAGGTGGAAAAAAGTTCTACTGCATAAGAAAGAATCCAAGTCGGTGATGTCAAACTATAGGCCAATTTGTGTATCAGGTTTGTAAAGACATCTTTCATAAATAAATAAAGAGAGAAGCATGGGGTTTGTCAGTAAACTAGTTACATTTTATAAGAGATGACATGTGTGTTAGATAAGGGAGATACTGATATGGTAATTTTTCTAGATAATGCAAAGCATTCGGTAAGATACTATATGACAAACCACTGAATAATCAGTTGCTAACCTGGTTTAAATGGATGGTTAGCTGACATGAACTAGCAAATTGTGTATGAGGTGCAATGTCTTGAAAGTGAAAGGTGAAGAAGGATACTACAGGATTCTTTCCTGGGAACACTGTTGTTTAATCTACATATCAATGGCGTAGTTAAGGTCTGGGAGATATTCAACTGTCTGCTGATGATTCTAAATTGAGAAGAGCAGTTTCAGGAAACTGTGAAGTGATGCTCATTAAAAGATGATCCGAAAAGTCAGCAACTTTAGGCAGATGACTGGGAATAACAATTCAGTGTTGTTAAGTGTAAAGGCTTGCACTATGACCAGAAAGGAAGCGGAATGAATTGTTCTGTATTGGAGAAACTTCATTCCAAGAGCAGGAACAAGGTGATAGATATGCAGTTTTTGGACAGAAAGTTCAAGGGGCCACATCTCAAAAGTTGTACCAGTGATCACAAAACAGCTGTCATAATGAGAACAATGCTAACAAACAGGGGAATAAGACAGTGATGTTCAATTGTATAAGGTACCAATCAGGCCACAGATCTGGTAACTTAGAAGAGATTTTTTTGCATAGTGAGTGGTGAACAAGGGGGAATGCATTATCAGAGTGGCTGATGAATGCTCTACTTCTGAACGTTTTCAGAAGTAGGTATGATATATATATATTGTGGTCTGTGAGAGTTTGGCCTCCCAAAATGAGTAAGTCTTCTGATTCTATGGAGGTTCAGAAATAGCAGTAATATTAAAATGAATGCCAATGTCATAAAGATAATCCATATCTTAAAACCACATTTTTCTCAAAATGTGAATTAAAATTGTGATTTAGTTTTAGGCTACTGCATCTACTGCATCTTAGTTAATTATTAAAACATTAAAGGCTAATTATAGAAAAACTTAGAAATAAGTTCTAAAGACTTACAGAATAAACTCCCCCACTAGAAGATGCAGGTGAAATGCAGCTTGATCGGGATTCTGCAGAGAGCTGACTAGCTGCATCCAAGCAATCGCCAGGTGTAAGCTCATCCTTTATTATGGATGTGTCTGTATCTTCCAGCTGCTGTTCTTGTTTCACGACTTTTTTTTGTTGTTGTTCTGCAATATGACCTTCCAGCAAAACATTCTTTTGTTTCAAACGTTCGCATGGGGAAATTCCAGTAATAATATCAAATGATGGATTTGTGACAATAATACTCTGACTTTCCACTATACCCATCAAACATAATATGGTAGAAAGGAGATAGGGTAAACATAAAAATTACTGAATGAGTACTGAAAGAATGAAATCTAATTCTTAAATAAAGATTTTAAAAATTGAACAGTAATGAAAAAAAAATGTAAATATCAGATTATTCATTTAAAGAATATACTAAATAATTAAAATAACTCAATAATGCAAAAGGATACATCAACTGTTAAAAATCAGATATTACAAAAACAAATTTTACAGTCAAGTAAATGAGTACATTTATCACTATAATGATAAATAAAAGATTAACATAAACTGTATGAAATACTTTATTAATGGAAGCAATGATTTCCTTGATTAGCCATCTGTATGTATTACATTACACTACTGAAATTTGATAAGTTAGCACCAAGCTTTACTGTTAGTGGAGGCTCATGATGTTGCATGGCTATTTTTTCACCTCTGTTCTGTCAGATTTATTTAAATGAATTAAACTTAATTTTCAATTTATTTATTCATTAAGTTTCACTTCAGTTTCACTCAATATCTATAATCACAACTGACTTCAAGGTGCCATGTTTCAGAGTATGTTTCTGATTTGCATGAAGAAAGGGCCTTGCATCCTCAATTCCAGTGTGTAACAGAAAATACTTGATAAGCCCCTCCAAGAAAACACTATATTATGAGTAATTGAGTTTCTTTGGAGGCCATATTTCACAATGTAGGTATTCTTAATAATTCTTAATCCTTACTGAAACACAGTACCCATCTGCTCGCATCCCTCAAAAACCCCCTTTAATTTACAATAAAAGTTTATGTACACATGTGAGAAACAAATAATTTTATTTGGTCCATAATGGATGTAATGCTTGGTTTTCCTTTCTCCCTTTTGGCCATAACCATGAAACTTTGATTCTGAATCTATCAAGACACATGCAGAATGTCATGAATGCATTCATACATTGTGCTTTGAATTAATAGGGCCAACGAAAGAAGTAATATATTATGTCCTTCAAAAGTATATTCATCTTGAATATTTTATGTCAAGAAAAAACAAAAAAAAAAAACCATAAAATTCAGGAAAAATGACATCACCCCAGTCTGAGGTTAGCCAAGCACTAATTAAGAAGACTTAAGAAATATTGTTCATGTCTTTTGGAATATTCCAGTCCACATATTTTCAACCAAAGAACCCATATCATTCTTTTAATTGTCACCAACATGTCCACAGATACATTAACAGAAACACTATATTTCTTTTATCCTACATTGCACATTTTTTCACATCTTAAGTTCTCTGAAATTGAGATGCATCTTACACTTCATGGCTTCTTACAACTGTTGTGAAAAACAGTTACCAACTGTCAGTGTGAGAGGTGAGAGGCAATTGGAAAGCCAGAAAGAAGAGTGGCTGCCAAGAGGCAGTCACATAATAGTTATGATCAGTTCACATGCACACTTCTTCATATCTTTATCATGCTATCATTTAAGTTGAGTGTTGGGTATTGAGTTTAACTAAAATTTGGATCCTGATTGCCATTTAGAATGCCTTTAAAAAGATTACTCTACGCTACATTGAAAAGAAATGTTGTTACACATGCAGAAAAACATAGCAACACACAAATACTCACCACTTGAGAAATGGCTGCAATTCCATATTCTCTTGCATAGCAACAACTAAGTGCTCTGTGAAATCTAAGAAAGCAGGATATCCACAAGCAGATGAAGCTGTATTACATTTTGTTACTGATATGCATGTAAAAGTATTGAATATCACATGCCAAGCCATGTAATTGAGGGTCAAGGCAAGTGCACATGTTATTAGTGCACAAAAAATAGATGGATGACAAGTGAGCTAATGGAAGACTGGCTAAAATCATTTGGAATAAATGTCCAGGATCATTATTTAATTCACCTAGTATGTTAGTTCTTGATGTGTTTGTAGACATTAATCTGAACAGTTAAAGAATAAGCCCATCATATCACTCTGATGCTATGTATGTATAACCATTACTACTAGTATAAGCACTACTATTTGGAATAGATGAAAGAAATTTTAAAGTAACGAGAGGTCAACATGGTCGATGCATCTGCCATGTGGTATTATCATTAAGGAATTGAACATCTTTATCAAAAACTTCCTACAAACTTTGAACAAAAGCTGCTTAATCTCCAGCACTGAGTGATTCAGTTGAGGAAAAACAAAACCATGGGTTGAGTTAAATATTAAATGCTGCCAAAAACCAAGTGCTCTTCAATATTCCTTGAAATTATTATTATTAACATTTGACCTCCATGGAATCAGAGACTCATCATGGAAGATACACACTATTACACACAATGCTCATCCAACCTAGCCTTAAACTGATTCAATGTTTCTACACCCACAACAAACTCAGGTAATGTATTCCACTCAGCAACCACTCTCCATGCAAAGAACCTACTCCTCACTCCTCTGCTCACACCCTCTTTATATAGTTTCCAGCAATGACCTCTTGTCCTAGTCCCCTCTCCCATTCCATGAAAAATATCCATGTCGACGCGATAACAACCCCTGACTAGCTTATATGTCTCAATCATACCCTTCCTCTTCCTTCTATTCATGAGGCTCTGCAACTTACATTCTCTCAATCTATCCTCATACTCCACATTCCAAAGACCACTGACCACCTTTGTGAATCTTCTCTGCACCCTTTCTAACATATCCTTGTCACCATAAAAACCAGGTGACCAAATCTGTGCACAATAATCCATTTGACATCTCATCAAGGCCTTATACAATGATATCATATTTCTCTCTATTTCTGCATGTCAGGATCCTCTGCATCATTGTCATTATCCGATGTGGTCATAACATCTGCTTGACCCATCCCAATATCATTAACATACAAATTGAATCAATGGCCCCAAAACTGACCCCTGCAGCACACCACCTTTCCCTTTCGGGATACCGCACCCCCATATACAATTTTCTGATACCTATCCAACAGCCAGTCACTGATACAACTCAGAAGTCTGTTATCCAATCCCATCTGTTTCAATTTATATAAGAGCTTGTCATGTGGTAGACTATCAAAAGCCTTTGCAAAATCTAAGTACACTACAGCATATGCATCTTCCCTATCTAAGGTATATCTCACCTTGTGAGATATACCTTAGATTGGGGGGGGGGGCATAGTTCTTTTGGTGTTTACAATACCAGGGGTATTGTAAACACCAAATATGCATGGAATTTGCATATCATGCAACTTTGAAGGTAGCAGGAGGGTTTAAAAAAAAGATGGACACAGGATTTTTCCCTTCATTCTGGTTGTTAGTAGCATCCTCAGTGATGGCACTAACATTGCCCCAACATGCTTTGCTTTTGAAGCTGTACTACTTTAACAATTGCAATACTGTTGCTGCACTCTGCCAATTTTGTCACCTGAACAAATGTCACCGAAGTCCACTATCCCCATGTGCTCTGGAACAAATAATTAGCCTTTCTGAAGAAATTAGATTGTTAGGGGTTAGACCTGGCAGCAGTCACAAACCAATCACTTCACAGCAAGTGAATGAAGTTGATACTGCCCATTGTGAAACAGACCATAAATAACAGTGTTGGTTCCTGCAGTGTATGTGCTATATCAAGACACATGGATGTGTCTTACACAATTGTCTGAAAAATTCTATGGAAGATTCTGCATTTCTACCCATTCAATATAACCCTGACACAGGAGGTTCACCCACAGATCTCTGAAAGTTGACTGACATTCACTGTAACATACCTTGCTTGAGTGGAGTTGGAAGCTGCATGGCTGTGAATGATTTTGTGGGGAGATGAAGCTCACTTTCACCTGAATGGAGCTGTAAATATCCACAATTGCTGGGTATGAGCTATGCAAAACCTACATACAATCCAACAAATTCCTCTGTTTTCTCCCAAAGTTACTGTCTGGTGCAGATTTACAGCTTCATTTATCATTGGACCATTCTTCTATGAGGACATTCTCCAGTCGGGTACTGTGACATGCTCAGTTACTGCCAAGAGGTATTGCTATATGATAAAAAATTTTGTTGTGCCACACCTACAGCAGTGCCTGTGCTTCAGTCATTTTTGTGCAGGATGGGGCCTTTCTGCACATTGATCAATATGTACACAGGAGGTACAGGTAAATGTTCTTTGAGGACATTTCAGGGAACCCACATTGATCAATCATGTGTTTCCCACTGCATGGCTGCCTTGTTCATCTGATCTGACCCCTGTGATTTCTCAAAGACAGAGTTTATTGGGACCATCCTGATAATTTGCCATGCAGTGAAGACAGCATAACACAGTAGTCCCGATCAGCTATATTCTGCCAGTGAATGCAATGTGTAAAGGATGCAGTTTGTAGCATACCGGGAAGGGCAGCACATTGAACAGTACAGCCTGTGAAGGCATAATGGAAGTGAATAAAAATGTGTTATTTATGCTTCTGTTCACTTTTCTCCTACTTACATACACAGAAAAATTACATAGAGAAAGCTACATTTGGTACATCATGCAGCACTCCCTGGTGGTGAATTTTGGAACTACTTTTTTTTTTTCCCCTCTCTCTCTATCTCTCAGATTTCACTTTCACATGGTGCACAAGATATTACTGCAAATTTTCGCAGCATTTGATCACTGGATGATACTCCACAAGGCCTTAAACAGGGATACTTTAATTTTGATCACCCTGTACCTAAGTTTTTTATCATATGTCTTGCAATATCTGCATAGCTCAAATAAAAATTCTTGTTATATTAGTTATTAGTTGAATTTTCAACCATCTTAAAATAAAAATGGGGATCAGGCTTATCCTTGTTCACATTTATTGTAGTCTGTCATGATAAAAGATAGTATTAATATTTGTTTCTATTTTCTATATGAATTAATGACTGCAGAAACTTTTTTTTTATAATTGAGTTTAATGGGGAAAAAATGTAAAAATATTTATGCAGAGAAAAAAAAAAAAGAAACCATATCTTCTAATTCCTATTGGTTTCATACTGAGTGAAAAGTGTCACTGAGTTTTGTTTTTGCATAAAGATTTGCATTTGGCTGATCAGTAAAGAGGCAACATTCATCATCGTTTTCAACTGTTTGTTTATAGCTTGTTATTTATTGATAACAAATCTACTGATCAAAAACTCCATATAGTTTTTTAGTAAAAGCATTTTGAAATATCTGATTCTTTGCAACAACTAGACCTAGTTAATTTATATTAATCAAATAGAAAATTTTAGAAAGAAAAGTTGTCCAGGGACATACTAGAAATACAGAATTAACAGTTCCAAAAAGGAAAAGGCAAACTGCAAACTAGCAGTGCAGAGAGAGAGAGAGTTGCACTATTTTGGAATGTAAATTCCATTTATATATTATGCAGTTTACTCAACTTTGCTAACAGAAAAGGATAAGTCCTCTTCTTCAGTGTTAAAAAGGGAGTGGCAGTCATTTTGATTTCCCTACTAGCTGTCAGCAAAATTCTGGAGGGAAGTAGCTTCAAATATTTTTTGTGCCATTTTAGATATCCAGGTTTAAAGATTATGGGAAAGCAGATTCAAATATTTTTTGTACCTAGATTTCCAATTTAAAGATTATGGGAGCTGCTTCTTCAAAAGAAGTCACTAAGAGATATAAGTTTAATTTCAAGAAGCTATTTTTTTTTTTTTTTAATGTAAGTCTCACGCATGAGTGGTTGGAACATGTAGCATATTAGTGTCATGGTTCAAGGATTAAGAGAGAAATTGAAGTTTAATTGAAGTTAGCTTGCTCCACCTTTGCAACGAGTTGCCAAGTGTTGTACCACCTTACCCCAGTCCTGAAGATACTTCAGGTGCAAACTTTGTTTGCTCACACTTGGATAAAGGATTAAACTAAATTTATTATGATTAAGAGAGAAGGAATCTGTTCTGTTCCAGAAGCCAGATATATATATATATCTTACTAGACAGACAGAAAAATCAGTTGAACAATGCAGTTTTGTCATCAAACATGCGCTCTTCATCTGATCCACAAGACGCTTCACAAATGAGACATCAAGTTTTATGGGATAAATCAGAACTATTACACTGTTATTATAATACAACAGAAAGAAAAATGTAGGAATATTTTGGAATAGCATTAGATCCTAAACATTTAAATATTAATCAAAGTATTAATTTGTCTAAATACATCCAAGTCTTCATTAATTAAGAACATTCATGTGAATGTTCTTGATTTGTGAGTCTGTTGCCACGGTACGAGAGGTGAGCTAAGATTGAGAACCATGATCGCAAATAAGTTAATGCACAGATTGTACACGAAGAATAGTGTGAAATTTGAGGACTTGTGGAGTTAGTTTGATGGAACGAAGGATTTATATAAGGGGAATGGCTTGCATCTAAACGGATGCGGTGTCAGGAAGTTGTTCAGTAAAAGTTCAGAAGTACAAAGTCAAGGAAACTAGAATGTTTGGGGGAGGGATGTGTGACCAGGCAACCTGGAGGTTAGTGAATGGGAGAGTGATCACATGATGTGAAATATAGCACCCCAGGTTACTTAGCAAACTTTAGTTGGCTAAATAACACAAGCTGTAAGGGAAGCATGAAGGGGAGTAGTATTGCAATTTATAAACTAATGCCAGAGTATTCAGAATAAGGTTGAGGAGTTTTGGTTATTGCTTAGCACAACTTGGCCAAAAGCTATTTGCATTAGTGAGATGTGAGTGATTGATTGAGGATGATATGGTCATAGGAATAGAATGCAAAGAATATAGTGTCTTCAGAAAGGACAGAAGGAACAGAATAGATGGGGGGGGGGGGTTCTAATGATATCGGAAAAATTAAAGCTAAAAAGAGTAGAAGTAATTCATGGGAACAGGGATTCACAGGGCAGTTCATTTGAAGCTGTCTAATGGAGATAGAGGCCAACAGGACTTAAATATGTAATTGGTTGCTGCTATAATCTGGTGGGTACTACAGGAGAATGTAGATGACATGCACTCACGTATTATCATGATAAGTAAAGATTTATTAATTATTTTGGCTAATTTCATCTGTGGGGACATAGATGGGAAGAGGAATAGTCATCACAGGCAGGGAAGGAAATGGAATTTATACAGCTTCTGAAAGATAATTACCTGAGGTAACATGCAATTCAGGGGACATGAGGTTTAAGAGTGCTGGATCTGATCATTGCATCAGAGAACTTAACATTAACCAATCTAGCTATGATGCCTCCACTTGGAGAAAGTGATCTTGTAGTTTTGCCCTTGGAGATTGCCAGACATGCAGAATTTTCTGTTAAGAAGGGATAAGAATTTGGAGGGCGCTGGAAGAAAGCACTATCTGAATATAATTTTCTTTGGGGGTGCACCACTGACTATAGATGACTAAAAAAGTGCTGATGATGGGAAGGTAACAGAACCAAACCAAATAGCTGAATTACTATGTGAGCATTTTGCAAGGGTGTATCATCTAAATCAGCACTTCCCAAACTGTGGGCCGCGGCCCCCTTGCAGCCCATACGTTTTGTTGAGGGGGGGGCCATGAAATAATGAAAACAAATTTAAAATGTTTTAAGACTAAGTAGATTTTTTTTTATCTTAAAAGAAATGTATTTAATTTTTATTATTTATTATTTCTTTTTTGTTATTTTTTATATTTTAATGGAAAAAATCACACATTGGTGTGGGTTCACAAATTTTGCTTCCTGCTTATTTCGGCACTTAATGAATATTAGTAAATATATGCTTATTCATATAAGTTTCATTTCTAAGCAGAAATCTAAGAATTGCAGTTTCAGATATTTCACCTGATATTGGTGTAGCAGTATTGAAACACATCCATCACATTAAATTGTTATTAAACTTCTTTTATATTTTTAATTCTTTCTTTATTACTAATCGTTTTACGTTTCATGTGCTTGTACTGCAAATGTACAATAACAATATATCTATCTATATAAAAATATGAGATAATGTGCCATGTCAAATGTGTATGTAAGATGCTAAAAATGTAATATTTGCATTTGATTTTTGCAATATTCGCTGTGTATATTTTGTACTGAATATAAATACAATAAATATTATAATAATATATGTCTATATTATTATTATTATTATTATTATAATATTACGATTTTTTTTTTGAGAGAGGCCATGAAATATTTTAATTTTTCCTAAGGGGGCCCTGACATCCAGAAGTTTGGGAAGCACTGATCTAAGTGGCAACATTGCAATGCCAGATGTGACATTGACTGATAGGAAAAAAGAGGTTGATATGCCATCTAATCCCATAGCCATGAGATTAGATGGTATATTGTCCCATGCATTACAAGAATGTGCAAGGGAATTATCAGCTTCTCTGACCAAGCCTCTAGGCTAATCAGCATTTTCGGAGTGGTGGTTAAGGTACTGGAGAAATTGGTGAAAGACAGAATTCAAGACTGGGTAAATAGGAGTATAAACATTTTTTTAAGGAACAGCATGGTTTTGTGAAGGGGTAGGTCTTGCCTTAGTAATTTGCTTACTTTTTTATATAATCAAGCAACAATGGAGTTGGATATGGGAAATGGCTACTCAATCATATTGCTAGACTTTGCAAAAGCATTTGACAACATTCCACATAGATGGATATGAATCAGGTGATTTGGATTAGAGGGTGGCTGATGGACAGTTATCAAAGAGTGGTTTATGGAAGAGTTCAGTCCATGAGAAGGCAAGTAACCAGTGGTGTACCACAAAGCTAAGTACTAGGTCCTCAGATGTTTAATTTTATTATTACTACTTGACAACTCTACAACTCTCTGCCTCCAACAACTACAACGAACTGCATCTACCTTCATCATCTACACAAGGGGTGTTCAACCCATTGATCGCAGAGCGATTTTTGGCTGATCTCTTGTGTATTCCTCCTTACTTACAAATTTAATTAAAACTGAAAACATAATATTTTATTCATCATTATTTTGTATTATTTTTAATTCGCTTTAAGTGTATTGCTATTGTTTATTTATTTTTTTAAAATTGTCAAATCAGTAATTTTCTTATAAGTCCAGGTAAATGAATTAATTTGGATCAGTGGAAGTCAAACAGCCAGCCGAGTGAATACGATTATAAGCAAAGTGTAAAAACTTGATTGTAGCTTAAATATTAAATATTCCAAAGCACATTACATCGATTTTTTACTTAGGTTAAGTCCCATGTGAATATTGTAAAAATATAAACTTTGTTTGTCTCAGTATAGTTTGTATTAGATGTTTTTGTAAATAACTCTTTTGAAGCTAACTGTATATACTGCTTTAATAAGAATATGTTAGTGTGTTAAAAACAAAGGCAATGTTTTTGTCGCCGAAGCTGTACATGGCAGCATTAGAAAGATTGTTACTGAAACTTGTATGTATGAGAAAGGCTTGCAGGCTCTGAGTGTAAACATCTCCAAAGTCAGTCAGAAAAAGTTCAAACAACTTTCCGATGGCTGGCAACTTACAATCAAAAGAAAGTGGAGGAGAACAAAAGGTGTGCCGAACTTGAAATTTAAGATGAAAGACTCATACCGATTCTTTGGGGGTTGCCAAACTTCATGTGAGGTCTCAAAGGAGGCCTAATAAAAAGGGACTGAAGCAAGCAGAAGGGATCCCAGTTTCAGAATTACTGTCAGAGAGGAGGCCGCCCGGTCCAGAGTCACCGTCAGAGAGACTGCCCAGATCCACGTTGCTTGAGAGAGGAGTTTCCACTTCCAGAAAGGAGCTTCTCGGTTCGAGACGTCAATAGAGAGAGACTACTTCTAGGCCGCAGACAAGGTTTCAAATTGTCGAAAGGAAGATTTAAAGATTTTAATAAAACTGAAATGATTGTATCTTTTATCAATAATCCATTTCAAGAAAACTTGAACATCACAGAAATTTCAAATAAAATTAGTGGGCTGTTTGATATAAACCAAGCTGAAGTACAACTTGAAATAATAAACATTCAGAATAGTTTACATTTAAAATCAATAAACAATGAAGTCATTTGGAAGTATGCACATGAAAAATTCCCAATATTAACTGATATTACGCGAAAAATTCTGTCATGTTTCGGATCGACATACTTGTCAGAATCCACTTTTTCAAATATGACTGCCATAAAAAATCAATTAAGAAACCAAATTACAAATGATCATTTGGATGATTGTCTGCGATTGGCCAATTTTTTATATCAACTTGACTACGAAAATATTGTGAGGTCCAAACAACGCCAAATTTCACATTAATCTTTTTCTTTTTTCTTTTTTTAATCAATCAGCATTTCCTGTAATCAGTCTGTTGTTTTTTCTAACTTCAGTTTTCCAAAATAGAAAAATAAATATTTTATTCCAATATATTTGTTTGTTTGCTTTTTGTTGTATTAAAATAATTAAAAGTGATAAATAAATTTTTAAATACACAAATAAAGTTTTTAGTTGTGTATTTTTTTTAGTTGTTTATTTGTGAGTAAATCAGATATCAGGTTGGGGGAACATGATCTATATAAGAGAGTAGATCACCGAATAACTTTTTATAGAAAAGCAGCTCGCATAGTAAAAAAGGTTGAACACCACTGATCTACATCATCTACCACCATCACTAGTAATTTTCAGAGACATTCACAAATATCCATGCCCACAGCAGGATTCTAACCCACAGCCTTTTGGTTGGAAAGCACATACACTAACCACTTAGCCAACCAGGCCAATAATTTGTATGACAGTGATATAGGAAATGATTTGACAATATATTCAGTTGTTTGCTGATGATTCTAAACTGGAAAGAGCAGTAGCAAATGAAAGTGATGCTGAGATCCTACAGGAAGACTTAAACAGACTAGCAGTATGGGCAAAGGTAAATGACTGTAAGTTTAATGTGGCCAAGGGACTTAGGGTGATTATGGACAGGGAGTTATATTGTGGTTAGTTATATGCAGACTTTTGTGAGGAAAGAATATGTGGAATTATAAGGCTGGTGATTATGACAAGCTTAGGAGGCAGCTTGGCGCTATAACATGGAATGAGGAGTTGAGCGGTAAGGAAATAAATGCTTTTTTATACAATGAAACCTGTGGTGAATTCATCACTAAAAAACACACGTAATGACCACAGTGATAAGTTTTAATACGTAAATATTTCATCCTAGGTATCTTGGGACATCCTCAGTACAGTACTGTTACTTATTTGAGTCTCAGAATGGGGAAGATTCCATAGGAGGGGAAAGAATGTATAGGTTGGGAGAACGTGATCTATATAAGAGAGTAGATCGCCGAATAACTTTTTACAGAAAAGCAGCTCGCACAGTAAAAAAGGTTGAACACCACTGATCTACACCAACACCGTCTACCACCACCATCACTAGTAATTTTCAGAGACATTCACAAATATCCATGCCCACAGCGGGATTCGATCCCACAGCCTTTTGGCTGGAAAGCACATACACTAACCACTCAGCCAACCAGGCCAGCAATTTGTATGACAGTGTTATAGGAAATGATTTGACAGAATATATTCAGTTGTTTGCTGATGGTACTAAACTGGGAAGAGCACCGGCAAATGAAAGTGATGGTGAGATCCTACAGGAAGAAGTACTGATACTGAGGATGTCTCAAGATACCTAGGATGAAATATTTACATATTAAAACTTATCACTGTGGTCAGTACGTGTGTTTTTTAGTGATGAATTCACCACAGGTTTCAATGTATAAAAAAGCATTTATTTCCTTACTACTCAACTCCTCATTCCATGTTATAGCTCCAAGCTGTCTCCTAAGCTTGTCGTAATCACCAGCCTTATAATTCCACATATCCTTTCCTCACAAAATTCTGCATATAACTAACCACAATATAACTCCCTGTCCATAATCACCCTAAGTCCCTTGGCCCCACTGTTTCCTGCAGTTCAGTTCCATCAATATAGAACATCATTACTTTACACTTGGCCACATTAAACTTACAGTCATGTCCCAAAATACTTGGGATGAAATATTTACATATTAAAACTTATCACTGTGGTCAGTATGTGTGTTTTTTAGTGATGAAATAAATGCTGCCTGGGAACTGACAAAAGATATGCATAACAGCATCAATGTGTGAATGTATTCCTTAGGCCAAAAGGCTGAAGAAGGTAGGTGTAAAATAGATGAATGTGGAGCTTATGAGGACATGCAAGATGAATAATAGTAATAATTAACCACATGAAGAGTATAAAGAACAAGCCAGGAGAGTGCTCAGTTAGTAAGGAAATCAAAAGTAGAATATGAGCAGAAATTGGCAAATCAGGCAAAGAAAAACCCTAGAAAGTTTTTTTTGGATATGTGGCATAGAGGGTAGAATGATCATGGTAAGAAGTTAATGGACGAAAGTGGCAGAATGGTAACTGCTGCAGAAGACATTGTTGAGATATTCAGTGATCAATTTCTAAGGGTGTTTCATCCTAATCAGAGTGGATTCATGAGAAACTTAAGTGTAGAGGATATAGGAGGGGATGGATTAATACCCCCCCCCCCCGTTTGCAGGAATACATTGTGTGCATCATGCAGAAGCATGATGCACACGATGTATTCCTGCAAAGTTTTGCAGCATTTGGATCACTCGGTGGTGCTTCACAAGCCCTTACACAGGAGGATATTAAACTACTCTAACTACAGGAAAACCTTGCTTAATGCGATTAACTAATCCATCAATTAATGAGTGTGCTAAGCAAAATTGTGTTAAGCGAATACAATAAACAATAGGAATAATTATAATTCATCCATCAGTTAACATAAATTTGAAAAAAAAAAAAATTACAGTATAAGCTATATTAGAGGATAAAAATCATCAAAGTTAAAAATCAGTTGCTTAAATTTTTATTTATTGTTTAAACCAGTGGTTCTTAATCTTTTCGAAATCACGGAACACTTTTGATTGCAAGAAAAATGTGAGGAACACCAAAAGCATTAGGGTCATAAAACAATAAAAATATGCATGGACTTGCAGTTTATAAAAATGGAACTTATTTTAATGCGATACTTGAGCTTGTTGGATTTTATAGATTTCAGCAATATCAGGTCTAATATGTAATATAGTACCCTCATCACTTTGTCTATATTAGGAAGTCTTTCACGCTTTTTAGTTTTTATATTGGTTAATATTGAGAAATCAAGTTCACACAAATATGTTGAAAACTGTAACAAAATTTTCAGTGTCTTTGTGGAGAGAGCTAGGTATTCGGCTTGGACAAAAATCCAAAATTCCTCAAGAGTTATTTCAGAGAATTTCATTTTTAGAGTATGATCCGTTGACAAGGTAACTAATTGTTCTTCTTCTTGTAACGAAAATTCACAACTTGATATATTAACTGTGTCAAATCGATTTCGTATCCAGTCATAATTGTGTGTATTTAAGGAAGGAAAGTAATTTGAAATCTTTTCTTTCAGTATTGTTGTTATAACAGAACAAGCCCTTCAGAACACATGCAATTTACAGACAAAAAATACTAGTTGTTGTGGTGGAGGTGGGCGGTAGATGGCGTTGATGGAGATGATTCGTAGTAGAGGTTCGGTGTAGTGGTTCAGACAGTTGTAAGTGTCCTCCCGCGATGAGTCTTCGGACTCCTTGGTATCAGGAATAATAATAATAACAGAAATAATTCCCTCAACATTTTTATTATGGAGCAAAAGAAATGTATCTACTGTATTTTTTCTGATATGCAGTTTTTCCAAAGAGATACTTTTTTCTGAAAAGCTGACAATTCATCAGTGGATGTCAAAATATTTTCATTTTTCCCTTGGATACTTGTATTAATGCTATTTAGTTAATTAAAAATATCGGCTAAATATGCCATTTAAGCACAACAAATATCATCTTGAAGACATTTTACAAAAGCATCTGTACCTCCGTTTTGAAAAAAGGCCAATAATTCAATCTTAAGTTCTAAAATTTGGAATAGCACTTTACCCCTGGATAACTATCTTATTTTGATGTGCAAAAGCAAAGATTCATACTTGCCTTCTATAGATATGCAAATTTTTTTTTTTAAAAAGACGTGCTTTTAAAGGTCTTGACTTGATGTAATTTACAATATTTACAACTTGGTCTAGTACAGGTTTTAGTATTGCCGGCAATGTTTTTCAAACTAGGGATTCTCTGTGCAAAAAACAGTGCATAGATATAATATATCCTGCAAACACATGACCTATAAATGATATTCTATTAGTTTAGAAATCAACGCCCATAGCAGTCTTCAGTTGTTAGGATCAGAGTAGCCAATTACACTCAGAACTATGTCACGTGAATCTTTCACCGGCAGAACACTTGTAACCAGTTCATGGAACACTGGTTAAGAACCACTGGTCTAAACATTTGATTCAGCTACTTTTTTACAAAAAAATTTAAGTAAAGATGTTTGAATAGTGCTTGACTTTTTCATCTTGTCATGCAATTTGCAATTGCTAGCGAATGCTTTATCAAGATTTCGGCAGACTTCGATGCTTTGTTCCATATCAGGATCAGCATTAAACAAAATTTCCTTAGCATGCTCAATGTGATTGAAAACTAGCTCAAGTTATATTGCAGTTAGTTTCTTATTCGTAACATTCTCTTCTTGTTCGTACTCCTTATCTTCTTCTTCTTCTCCATATGCATGCTGTTCTTCTAGTTGAAGGAGATCATTCTCGCTTAACTGTTCTGAATGGGAATCGAGCAAGTTTCTCACATTTTCATTATCCAGTTCATTAAATCCATTTTTTTTGTTTGTTTGTTTTCCCCCCCACTTGGTTAGACTATAATAAATTTAATTTAATCCTTTATCCAAGTGTAAGCAAACAAAGTTCAGGTGCAAACTTTGTTTGCTTACACTTGGATAAAGGATTAAACTAAATTTATTATATCATTAAATCCAAGTTCTTTTCCAATTGTGCTGATTTCTTCAATAATGTTAGATCTTGGATTTTGAGCACGATAAACTAACTTAGGGTTGAATTTAAAGTCGCCTTCTGCATTGTCTGCTAATAAAAGAATAAGACAATCTTTAGATACTTTATATCCTAGTTGAGATATTTCCGTTTTAGGTAGGAAAGTTTTTGTCAGCATACGCTTCCAAAAGAGACCAGTTTCGTTGACGTTGAATATTTGATGATTGTCATAATCACCCTCCTAAATTATCCTTTGCAATTCTTCAGGAAATTTTGCCATAGAATCTTTATCAGCACTAGAAAATTCCCCGGTTATTCTTATGCAGTCCAGCTTGATTTTAAAACGGTCAAACCATCCTGAACCCGCAGTAAAGTTTTCACATTCCTCTTGAAATTTAGTCTCTTTCAATGAGGTAAAAATATTGAGAGCTTTTGCCTGAATATTCCTTGTACTAAGAGGTATTCTTTTTTGGTTACATTCCTCAATCCAGAGTGATAGAAGATGCTCCATCTCATCTCCATCTCAATTAAATGGCTTCTATTTTGGGTGATCTGCATGCTTAAAGAAGCAGTAACAACTTTTCCTTGTTCTTTGTATTTCTGGCTCTTATTTAATATAGTCCGAACTGTAGACTCACTGTATCCCAGGTCTTACAAAATTATTGTATTAGCAGCGCCACTTTCATGTCTCTTAATGACTTCAAGCTTTTCCTCTAACATAATTACTTTTCTTCTCTTTTTATTACGGCTGCTTTCTTTATCAGTCTTTCTCTTTTCCATATCAGGGGTTGAATATAATAACGCCTTATAAGTATTTAAATTAAAGCATGATGAAGGAAAAGTGCTTCAAGAGTTTGATTTCCTGCTTTAAGCGAGTGATTAATCACTCACTTAAAGTAGGAAATAGTATCATTTCAGTCAATTGCGCAAACTGATTATCGTGAATATCTAATTTGCAATAAGCAAAGTTTTCCTGTACACTTTTGCGTCCATTTTAGGAAAGCCAACCCCAGCTCCCCATTCTACCATCACTACTCTTTTCTCTATCATGTTAAGATGTTATGAAAAATCCATTCTTTAAGATCCATGTGATTTTGACTAGTGATAAAGAATAGATTTTGTTACAATTTCAAGCTTCATATTTGCTTAGAGGAGTCTGTATGTGTGTACATGTGTACATTCAATTTAAAGAAAGATTTTAATAATCAATACTATTATTATTATTATCTCAGATCTCCAGGAGTCAAGGACTCATTGAGAGAAGCCATACATCACTCATACCAGCTCATTGCGCTCTTAAACTCGTTTGCACCAGATGCACTCACAACTTCAACAGGCAAACTCTTCTAGCCACTTCCTACTCTGCGAGAGAAAAATGTAGCTCTTATCCCTTTTTTAACTGCCCAGAAACTTCCATGGATACTTCCATTCTCTCCCCACCTTCCACATAATGAAAAATTTCATCACTAAATATCCTTTAATACCTTTCAGAGACTACTATCATATCAACCCTCCTCCTTTTCACCAGTGTCTGCAGTTCACATATTCTCAATCTGTCTTCATAAGATGCATTCCATAATCTCAATATAATCTTTGTAACTCTTCTTTGCACCCTTTTCATGGTTTATTCATCCCCTCTGAACCCAAAATATGCTCAATAAAACTTTTTTGAATTTCAATCTACCAGTTTCACAGAATTTCGTCTGCTGCTTCAAGATTAAATAAGACTTACAAACAGATTTTGTATATAAAGAAAAATTTCAACATCATTTCAAAAAGTAAAGTTAATTACAACTTCTGCTATCACAATATATTAGTCTTCATATTAACAATGTCAAATGTGCATGCTATTTCTGATCTGGTTGACAGTCTTTCAAATACCATTTCTGCAAAGTTCGAACATTTTATAAGAACAATGCACATGTCAGTGAGTGAGTATTAATTAGCCTTTATTCTTTTTACAGTGTTTGTATGTGTGGATATGCAAACATTTCAGATGTTTCTTTGAACTTTCTAATATGCATGTTATATGAGATATAAGGAGAAGTTTTAAGAGGTGTTTAGTTTACATATTATACTGATATAGTGTACTGAAATGATAGCAGCGATCAAACCATTGTTCAAGGAATTCAACATAAATGACTCTGAGATGCAGCATCTGCAAAATGTATTATTGATAAAATTGAGTAGTTTAGTAGTATAAAGGATAAAAAAAGGAGCATGCTTAAAGAATGATGAAAGTGCTCAAAAAGCAAAGGTTTATGGCAAAACTGTGCCCAATAGAAGTTAAAAGAAAATGTAAATGAAAGCAGAAAGTGATGTTAAAGTAGGTAGACGAGAATACAAAGAAATGTAAATGCAGCAATGAATGAAGGTAAATGGGATAGATAAATGGGAGTGTATGCAGAAATAAAAAAAGTACTATAAATGAGTTAATGTAAAGCACTATAAAGAGTGAAGAGAAAAATACCATGTTTACTGCGAGTCTTACACCAAACAAAGTGGGACTGAAGAGAATGGAGAAACCTTTTGTGCATTGAAAAGCAGAAATGAGTAAGCAGGATGATGTATGAGGAGAATGAAGGACAAAAAAAAGAACAAAATTGTGTGAAGACAATTGTCTTGAACAGATGGGAAGGAATGCAAATTATGCATTTCCACTCTTAATTTTGAGAAGTAATAAGTAATTTCACAGGGTTCTATTCTTGGATAACTGCTGTTTAATAATGACAATATAGTTCGCTGCTTGAAAGGCTACATTATATGTGCATTACATAACATTCTTCACAATGATGGGATATTGGAGAAGGATATAGAAGGGAAAAAAACCATTAACATGGTGCTCCATTCAATGAGATTTAAAGGCACCAAGATGTGGGCTAATAACTAGGATAAACCAATTCCAGGTTAATTAGCATATGTGGTGTGAAACATAAGTTGCTCATTTAAAGGCATTCCCTTGAGAATTTGTACAGTGAGACCAGCATTTCTGCCACTTCTAGCAGCTTTCCCTTAGAATCAGGTTTAGTGCTTCTTGCAATTCAAGTTCTCAGAAATGTCCTGTAATTTTTGTTCTCTTTGAGCTACAAGCAAAATCTTGTGATTTTGCTCGCACATTCTCTACATGACATAGAGAATGAAAGACCATAACCATGTTATTCTTGGCTAAAAACGTTATGCAATGTAACATGTGCTGCAGGAGCACTGCCATGGAAAAAGAAGTGGTTGTATATGTGCCACTTTTCTGAATGTTTCAACAAATTTCTTTTAATAAAACCTAATATACCTTTTTGAAATACCTGTAGGAATTAATTTTTTAATATACACTTCCTTCACATTCAGAGAAAACGATCATTGTCATCAAGACATCGATTCAATCAGCATGTTCTTGACATTCAGATGGACCCATCACTTTCTTTAGATGTGGTGATGGTGATACTTTTCTGAAGACTGTTCGCAACATTTTAAAAGTGGAGCAGTTTTATTAAGTTTTAAACAAAACTTGATGTAAACACTTTGTTCATTTACTCCAATCATTTTGCAAATTGTATAAACACAGGCAAATGAGCAATTAAACTGCATATGCATGAAACCAACTCTTCAAGCTCTAATGGTGATATTTGACAGCTAACCTGTAATGAAGTACCAACACAACAACAACACCTAGCAGCAGCATAATTTACTATTAACTACATATACATCTTTTGCAGTCTATCCACAGTAACTAATTTCTTGGGGTAGTTTTTGCAGATGAAACAGTGGTAAATGATATACATATGTGCATATATATATACATACATGTTAAAGATGACAAGCTATTTTAAACCTGATTTTACTCCATTTCCCAAGTAAGCAAACAGACAAATAAGTCAAGTTTGCACCTGCATGTATTGCAAGTCAAGGTGACCCGTAAAGTAGTACAAGTCTAGGCAACTCATGGTAAAGGTGGAAATAAAAGCTCTGATCACTATTCTTGATATTTACCCTTAATGCAAAGCTCATCTCCTTGAGGAGATGCTATGCATTAAAGGCAAGGGGCCATTACCCAGACTGGTTTCAACCTTTATTGAGGTCTCATCGGTGGGAGCCAGGCTTAGAAATGCCAAGGTTAAGTAATACAGAGCTTATATGTATTTTACCAAAACAAGTTACCATAAGGTACTTTGACCTTATTAAATAAAAATCTCAGGATGAGAGATAAATGTAGAAAGTTTTTTACCTAAGGTATAATATATGTTAAAGATGCCAAGCTATTTTAAACATGGTTTTACTCCATTTCCCAAGTAAGCAAACAGACAAATAAGTCAAGTTTGCGCCTGCATGTATTGCAAGTCAACTCGTGGTAAAACCAGGTTTAAAATAGCTTGGCATCTTTAACCTATATTATACTCAAGGTAAAAAACTTTCTACATCTATCTCTAATCCTGAGATTTTTATTTAATAAGGTCAAAGCACCTTATGGTAACTTGTTTTGGTAAAATACTTAAAACTCTGTATTACTTTACCTTGGTATTTCTAAGCCTGGCTCCCACTGCTGAGACCTCAATAAAGGTCGAAATCAGTCTGGGTAGTGGCCCCTTGCCTTTAACGCATAGCATTATACATCTCCTCAAGGAGATGAGCTTTGCATTAAGGGTAAATATCAAGAATAATGATCAGAGCTTATTTCCACCTTTACCACGAGTTGCCTAGACTTGTACTACTTTATGGGTCACCTAGACTTGCAATACATGCAGGTGCAAACTTGACTTATTTGTCTGTTTGCTTACTTGAGAATGGAGTAAAACCAGGTTTAAAATAGCTTGGCATCTTTAACATATATATATATATACACACATACATATATATTTATAAAATTAAAATTTAACTGACTAGAACCCGAGAAAGTATAACAAAAACCTTTAATAAATCACGACTAGTTTCATCGGTGTTCCGACTTCTTCAGGTGAGTAAGAAATAACATAAGATTTATAAAAATAACAAGGTAAAAAACATGGGCTTTCCAGCTTAATAAAAAGAAACAGAATAGTAGCAGTCATATTTGAATAGGTGACCACGTGCTACTGTTGGCATGAGTTGAATGTGTGTGACAGCTAATTTTAGAGCGCCAGTATTGGATTACTGCGCTATGGGAATCAGGCAAATTGTAGCTTAGATTGTTGTTCAAGTGTGAAGGGTCCAGAACTATTTCTTTTGATTCTATAATTCGTCTTTCAAATTCATCCTTGCATATATATATAAATTGGTTGTGCAGTCCCAATCAACTTTGTGTGGCTGTTCTTCAAGATTAGAGTTTGCAGAGAAGAGAACATGACTGGAAAGGGCGCTCGCTCATGTTCTACTGTAGGAGATATCATGTCTATGTTCCTGAAGACGAAGTGAAACAGATTTATCTGTGTGGCCAAAATAAGGTCGACCACAGTCGCACATAACTTTATAAACACCAGGAAAATGCAGTTGGTTGTGTTTTGGTTGACTCAGAAAAGAACGAAGTTTTGGCAGAGTAGTATAGTCGGTCTTTATGTTGAATTTCTTCATAATCCTAGATAGTTTTGGGGTAAGAGAGCTGATAAATGGTAACTGTATATGGGTGATAGGGTTGGATTCATCTTCTTGTCGAGGTTGTTGGTGTGGTCTCAAACGTTTAGTGATGTTACGAGATGAATATCCATTATTTAAGAAGGTGTTTTTCAGGAAGTTAAGCTCTGTTTGAAGGTCTTCTTCTGTGGAAGTGAGAGATCTTGCTCAATGGGCAAGGGTGGAGATGATGCCCAGTTTCTGAGGAGGGAAGTGATGAGAAGAGCCATGCAAATATCTATCAGTGTGGGTGGTTTCTAGGAAGTTCAGAAGTTGATTTCAGAAGATTGTTTGTACAGTTATGAGGTTCTCTTGTGGGATCACTTTCTAGAATAGAATAGGTATCAGAACTTAATAAGTTGTTAATCGTTCAACGATAGTCAGATTTGTCTATCGTTTACAGTTGCATTCCTTTTATCAGCAGGTAAGATAATAATGTCATTGTAGTTACGAAGCTGGTGTATGGCTTTTCTTCCTGTCAGAGATAGATTATCTGTAGGACGATGACTGTTGTTTATGGTAAAGATGGCATCGATCCTAAGTAGATTCACAGTTTGTTTTGGTAACTGCACAGCTGCCTTTTCAACTTTTGTAAGAAAGAGTTCTTTAGGAATGGAGGTCGGAGAAGGAACGAAGTTAAGACCTTTTGAGAGCACACTAAGTTCTGCAGGAGAAAGTGTGTGTGAGGATTTGTTAATCACAACATTTTTTTAAATTTTGTGAATTGATATGGGGGTTGGCGAGTTTGCTCTTGTTTAAGTTGGTTGAATTTTCTGATAAGAATTAATTTGTTGGAGAGTTGCGATCTAGAAGGACGGAGAGAGCTCAATGTTTTTAATATCAATCCAGGACCTGTTATCTAAAGATGAACTTAAGTTATTTTCAAAAGAATCTCTTTTACAGAACAAAGAAGCTAAATTGGACTTGGTATCTGCGATTCTTTCATTTAATAAATCAAGTTTAGCCTTGTGGTAGATATTATAAGCGCATTTAGTGCGAATCGATTCTTTGAACTCTAAAAACTTTTTAGAGTTCAAAGAATTTTTTTTTTTTGGCTCGGTGAGCTAAGGTGGAAATAATATCAAATTTTTGTGGGGGATAGTGATGGGAGGAAGCATGACTTATATCCACCTTAGCTCACCGAGCCAAATCATTACTTACAGAAGAAACAGAAATTGAAAATGAACTCCTTTTTTCTTAAAAAAACTTTTATGAATAATGGTATCTCTCCTAAGACAATTTACAAATTTCTTTCCCCCAGTCACTCAACTACTTCTGAAGATCCCTTTTCCCCCAAGAGCCTTCATCTCTTTGCCTTACATCAGCTTTATTTCACCAAAACTGGCAAAGATTCTCAAGAAGTTTACTTCAAAACTTGCTTCACTACACTTCCAAAACTTCGTTCAATACTTAGCAAATCTAAAGAGAAACATCTTCCAACTCAGTTTCCAGGAGTGTATACAAGATTTTATGTGATTGTGGAAAGCCATACTATGGTCAGACTGCTAAATCCATCCTTCTACATTTGGAAGAACACCGTAGAGATATCTCCTATAACAGGACTAGAGCTAGCGCTCTCTAGCCACGTTCTCTTTTCAGCTAACTCAGATGAAGGCTGCCAACACATTGTGAACTGGAATCAAACTTCTAACATCCATGTGTGCTATGATGAACTCGAGAGAAAGATTGTCGAATCTAGGGAAATTTCTCTAGATTCTTCTCATATCAACAACAGCCTGAGTTTCAATCTCTCTGACACACACGTTGCCTCTGTTCAGTACTAGCGCACTCGTGACAGCACGTAGTATACGTTTGTTTGGAAGTCAAGCTCGCATTTTGTTTTCAAACACGCTACTGTCTTTTTGTACTTGTTCTGTTATTACAATTTTAAGTCTCTGTAATTCTTTATATACTTCTTTGATAATGATACCTGAAGATGTTGATCAATTCAACAAAACTAGTGTACTAGTAGTATCTTTTCAAATATATCATGTCATCTTTTTATCTCTTGGTATCAGTCATTAAAGCTTTTTCATACTATTCCAACCGAGTAAAAATGAATTCTGAAAATACATACATATATATATAGATACATATATGTATCTATATACATATATATAGATACATACATATATACAGGGCCAGCGGAAGCGGGCATTCAGAGCATGCGGGCACCGCTACGAAGGAGGCGCCACCGTCGGGACACAGTTCATAAGTTCATTTTTAAGAAATAAAATTTTTATCATAAAAACAAAAAATTCTTAGAATGATCAATATTAAAATAAATAAGGCCGGATACACCAAAAAAATTTTAAAAAATTGTATATTGCCGGCTGTTTACAATTTTGCAGCGAGAGCAGGCTAAATGCTTGCCGACATAATCTAAAGTGAAACGGTGAACGGTTTTTATGCGCAGAAACGAATTTTCGTACAAAACATGTTGCTACGTAACCAGTCATATGGTACTATAAAAACTTGATTGTAGCTTAAATATTCCAAAGCATGTTACATTCAATTGTTTACTTAGGTTAAGTCCCATGTGAATATTGTAAAAATAAACTTTGTTTGTCTCTGTATAGTTTGTTTTAGATGTTATTGCAAATAACACTCTGGAAGTTAACTGTATATACTGCTTTAATAAGAATATGTTAGAGTGTTAAAAACAAAGGCGATGTTTTTATCGCCGAAGCTGCAAATAGATCCACATGGCGGCATTAGAAAGATTGTTATTAAAATTTGTTTGTATGAGAAAGGCTTGCAGGCTCTGAGTGTAAACATCTGCTAAGTCAGACAGAAAGGTTTAAATAACTTTCCGATGGCCGGCAACTTACAATTAAAAGAAAGCGGAGGAGAACAAAAGGTGTGCCGAACTTGAAACTTAAGATGAAAGAATCATACCGATTCTTTGGGAGTTGCCAAACTTTATGCAAGGTCTCAGAGGAGGCATAATTAAAAGGAACTGAAGCAAACAGAAGGGGCTTCCCAAATCCAGAGATTGCTGCAGAAGTAGAGTGGCCCAGTTCCAGAGACGTCCACAGAGAGAGAGAGACAGAAGAGGCTACTCGGTTCCAGACGCTGTCAAAGAGGAGGCTGCCCAGTTCCAGACGCCGTAAAAGAGATGGGTGTCTGGTTCCAGACATCGTCAGAGAGAATCCCAGATCCAGACGTTGATTGAGAGAGGAGTTTTCTGCTTACAGAAAGGAGCTTCTCGGTTCGAGACGTCGCTAGAGAGAAACGACTTCTAGGCCACAGAGGGCTTTCAAATTACCGAAAGGAGAATTCCCAAATTCCGTAGAAGAGAAAAGTTTCCAGTCCAGAGAGGGATTCTGATTGACAGTTGATGGCAGTTTCATTTTTTTCTTGGAGGCGGCATTTTCAGTTACTTAGAGGCGGCAATTCAAGCTACTTGAGACAGTAGTCATCCAGGCATTTTCAGAGAGCCCAAGTAGAGGAGAAAAGGCAAGGCAAATTTCCCGAAGTACCTTCACTCGTAAGTTTTTCTTTTTGCCGTGGGAGAATAACATTTTTCCAGATCTGTACGAGTCCTGCTATGCTCCTGATGAGATATAGCCGAAGCCAAAATTCCAGATGAAGATCTGAGATGAAAGAATTGCCATAGAACTTTTAGTGAAAGACTTTTGAGTGATTGTGAGATACAGAGCAGAGCCTTTGTAAGTTCAAAACTTTTATATAATTCATCTTATAGTTGTATTAGAAAGACTTTTAAGATATATGTTTAATGTTTAATATGGTTAAGAAGTGTCCTTAAGAGAATCAATTGGCACGTTAGAAGTTGATATCAAATTTGTAAAGATAACTTAAAAGAGAGATTTAGGTAACCTCTTTGCGAGTAAGCTTGGAGTTTAATAAGTAAAATTTGTAAACTGAGAGTAGATAACATTTTGTGTTAAAGAAAGTATTTAAAGTTGAAGAAAAAAGGTTCTAAATTTTGCTAAAGAGTTTTTATAGAAGGATAGAGAAAGCAATCTCCCTAATGTTTAAATTCATGTACATTTCATAGTAATGTAAATAAACGTTATTTGACTTTCTTGTAAACATAGCACATAATAATATAAACAAGAGAGATCTGAGAGAGAGAGAGAGAGAGAAAGCGCACACAGCTACATTAGAATAACGAAGAGATAAAGTATAAAGTAAAGAAAAAGACATCACAAGTAATTAATAGAAATTACAAGTATACAAAGTTAAATAATAATAAAAGTTTACAATGTCGCAGTAATGACAGGATAGCAACAGTAGATTTATAACAGTATGCATCTCAGTAGGCTACTGACAGTAGCGCAGTGTGGACTATTATTTCGTCTCTGTGTCGTGTTGTGTAATAATATCTTGTGGGTATAAAATAGAAATGGAATCAAAAATTAAAAAGTTATCCGGTGCACAAAATCGTAAGCAAAAGAAATAGATATTAAGAAACAAACTGGGGCTCTTAATAAATTTATTAAAATATTAAAATATTCTGATGCAGATTGTAACCAACTCGATAGATCAGAAATCAGAGTTGATATATCATCCAGTTTGCATGAAAGTACTATTGCAACTGTTGAACAAGATAACAAGATGCATGATTTAAGTAAAAAACAGTTAGGAGAAGATTTAGTTGTGGTTGACCACATACATATATACATACTTACATACATATATACATACATATATATATTGCTGATACTGAATTTCAGGAAGTAAAGGAAAAAAGGAGGAGAAGAAAATGGTGAACTGCAAAGGGGCAAGTAAACTCTGTAGTTCTCATAGCCATATTTTAATGGTTGTGAGGACTACACAGAAAAACCACTGCACTGATAAAAGGAAGCTGAAAATTATAGCAAGGAAATAATTACAGCACAATATAATTATCACTATTATTATTCGGGCTTCCATGGAGTCGAGAGACTCATCGTGGGAGGTAAAAAAATGTGGAACGCGTCACAATTTTGGATGTCATCCTTGCGCAAAGGCAATGCTAGTCTTCTCTGTATCGTTCCAATTTTAGTATATCTACTGCCAAAGCAAGTACAAAAATAATTAATGCCAGCAGCACCCAGGGTTCCCAGGTGGTTACCCTCCCAAGTACTAACTAGGCTGAGGTCTGCTTAACTTCAGTGATCAGACAAGAACTGGTGCTTTCAAACTGATCTGGCCACTGGCATATGTGCAGTCTCATACATTATATGAGACTGCACATTAATTTGGACTCCCTGGATTTCTGAGATGTGGGGAAACATTAGAAAGGGTTTATAAGTCATCAACAGTAAATTCACAACAGGTTCATAATGTACTTTTTTCTTGGAAAGTGGCAGATGTATGGAATGAGATGCTTAAAAGTAATGTGTGACAGTGTGAGTTTAAGTTGATATATGATGGGCACTGTGACTGCAAGGGAGGAGATGTCCTGCTTAATGAATCTTGTGACACCATGGATACCCAGAATAATTCTAAAAATAATACTAATAGTACATATAACCTTGTTTGTGCCTTAGAAGAGGCCCTCTTGTTGTAGTAGGTGATGAACTGTCTTCATTTTCATCTCTTCTAACATTGGGGTCCTTCATAATTTCTTCTGCAATTTTCCTTTCTTCACTTTCAGAAATGTTCTGGTTAAATAATTGAAGTGCTATTATCATAATAAATTTTACAAAGCATTAGAAATTATACAATAGCAATATGGTACAATACTTAAGCTTAAATGCACCATCATTACCACACTGGCTGTTTACAAACACAAAAGATATAGTGTTTATTATATGGTAAGTCTCTCAAAACATTTTTTAATAAAAAAATTATGATAATTATTGCTAGTTTTGCTTTCTTTTCATACTACTAGACTGCATTCTAAACAAAATAAAAGTGTTAATTACTATTATTGTACAGGCACCTCCGTGTAGTCCGAAGATCCATCGCAGGAGACCCAATTTATCCACACAATCTATCATACTACTTGAACCCATTAACAAAGCACTAATAACTGACTCTGGCAACCCATTCCATTCATTCACAGCTCTCCAAGTGAAAAATCTAGCCATCACACCCCTACTAACAACACTTTTAGACAACTTCCAGCAATAACCTCTTGATCTGCCCATCCCCAGCTAAATGCCGAAACATTTCTCCTGCATCAATTCTGTAAAATACTTTAAGTAATTTAAGTGTTTCTATCATATTTTTCCTTTTTCACCTATCAACCAACTTTTGCAATCCATATACCCTCAATCTATTCTCACAGGAAACACATTCAACAGACTGCTCACCATCTTGGACACTTACCTCTGGATCATCTTCATCATGCCCTTATCCCCCAAGAGACCAGATCTGAGCACAGTGATCCAGATGCGAACGTATCAAGGCCTTATAAAGAGAAAGAACAACTTCCTTATCTTTACTTGTGTGTTCTTCAATAGCCAAGTAATCTTATGAACTACCTTAGCAACATGACCTCTAAACTTTAATTCTATGTTTACCACTACCCCTAAATCCCTAGCTTAATCTATTTCCTGGAGTACAGTTCCATCAATGTGGTATGCAGTTTGTAATCTATTCATCCCAAAATACATAGCTTTACACTTTTCCACATTAAACTGATACCCATTATTTTTTGACCATAATGACAGCCTATTTAAATTGTTCTGCAAGTTCTCCATATTGCCTTGATTCACTATTACTCTACCTAATTTTGCATTATCAGCAAAGAACTGAATATTTCTTTTCAGGTTATTTCCTATATCATTAATGCCTGGATTCTGCTTCTCCATATACTACTTTTTGATATCTGTCCAGCAGCCATCATCTTATCCACATAACTAGTGTCACATCCATCCCCATTTTTTTGACAATTTGTGTAAAAGAGTTCCATGTGGTATTCTGTCAAATGCCTTTGCAAAATCCAGAAGAATCATCTTGCAGCCATTTCCCTTATCCAACTCAGCTGTCACTCCATTCTAAAAAGTTAGTAAATCACTAAGGCATAACCAACCCTTCACAAAGACATTCCCATCCACCCATTCCTGAATTCTCTTTTTCACCAATTATTCCAGTACTTTTACCACCACTCTTGAGTTATTGAGTCTAAAATTTGCTACTGGTATTAGAACCTCCCTTATGCAAGGGAGGTACTATTTGTTGTAAATCAATGGAACTCAAATTAAAATACAGGTAACCCTCGTATAATGCGGTACTTATACAACGGTTTCGATATAACGCGGTACTTATACAACGCGGTTTCGATATAACGCGGTCTACAAATTGTAGCATCCCTTTATTTTTTCATCGCGGGACTAAAAAATCAAATTTTATCTTCGTTAAATTTGTGTCTGCCCGTATCGCACAAGTAGTTATAAGTATTGAATTTAGTTTCATTGCATCACTGAATAAGGTACTGTACAGAGGCTTTTGCAGTCTGTGTCATTCTCAACAAATAGTGCAATTAGAGACAGATGGAATAAGAACAGCGCTAAGTAATAAATCACATGTCCCCTCTCACAGAAACTATGGTATATAGACTTGAGCAAAACCATATGTTGCACCGAAGCACAGCATCTAACTAAAAACTCTTGTCCAATTTTTCAATTATGAAATAAGCGTTTGTTTTATTGCATTTGAAATTCTCGATGTCATTATGACAGATCACAAAGGCTAACTTAAAATAAAAGACTACCAAGAATTGAAATATGCCATATAATGAATGTGTGAGTTCGCCTGCTACTTCAAATGCAAACAACAAGCCATAAAATTCAACCAAGGGTTGAAACGTTTGTGTGAGTTGAGACAATCAATAATGAGAAGTTCCATTGGAACGATAAATGATACCCTGTTGTGAATGTGTTAAAACTTATAGTGAATGTTGTTATGACAGTTTCAGATGTTAGGGAATTCGACTGAAGAGAATTAGCATTTCAACTTAACACTTGTCGGTTGCTTTTGTCTTTGGGTGGTGCGATGTTAATACCGCACCAATCATATGCACGTCTTTATAGCTGCTGTCTTGTGTAAAACAAAATTCAGCTTGTACGGATTGTAACAATTAAAAAAAAACTTGAATAATTTATAAGCGTATAAAAGGATATCACTGTAAATCGTTGACATACCGTTCGCAATCCAGGGTTTACTCTATAAAGTGTTTATTGTTGAAAATTGTCTTCGTTTTCTGTCAGGAAGGCACATTTAAAATCATAAGTGTGTTAATCTCAAGCTGAGCAGTTTATTTTCTGGTGAGTTACATACATACGAGAATTATACAAATGATATCCAAGAGATTTCGAGTGGTGACGACCTCCGGCTACTTAAAGAACATCTACGAAATGTTATTTCTGAAGACAGTGATGACGATTAAAATATGCACTTTATTTTGTTGTGTCTAAAACATTTATGCATTATGTGCAATGAAATTTATGTACAATTTATAATTTTTATAATTTTATACCACATATTTGTCTCAGTTTATGTTTTCTTAACTTACATGAATTACCTGAATCAAATAAAAATATTGTTTTTGTTGGATATGTCATTGTTGTTAATATAATTTAGAAAAAAAAAAATGATTTCGGAACCTAACCCTACTTTTTTCTATGTGATCTAAGTCTCGTATAACGCGATTTATATAACATGCCGTTTCTATGGAACCTAACATCCGCGTTATACGAGGGTTACCTGTAATAAAAAAGATGGTTTGTTTATATTGATTTTGGGAATTTTTTTTTTCAATGAATTATTTCTGAATGATATCTAAAAGTAAAAAACAAAACAACAACAACAAAAAAAAATATTTACTCTTCACGACATAAATTTAAAATTATTTCATGATGATGCCTAAACATTCATTATGTGAGGCTCATGAAAGCAAAAACAAACACTATCTATCATACTTCTTAAATTCATTCACTATATTCACCAACAATCGATTCCTCTCTTATTTGCCTCTCATATGTTCGAAGGAGTGTGTCCCTGGAAGTTGAGGTTAAATAATACAGGTCCGAATACTAAGTCCTGAGGAATCCCACTTGTAATCTTCTGCTTCTTCAATACTGATCCTTCTTACATGCATCTCTGATATCTATCAGACAGCTAATCTCCAATCCAATTCACTAACTTGATATCTAAACCTAGGTACTGAAACTTGAATATCAGCTAATCTTGAGGCATCTTGTCAAAAGCTTTTGTAAAATCTGAAAAAAAGTAGCATATGACTTTCCCTTATCAACCACTCTTGTTACTTTATTATAAAAGGTAATTAGAATACTAAAACAAAAGCATTCCTTAACAAATACATGCTGACTCTCACAGATAACATTACCCTTGTCTGTTATGGCTGTACACAGTCTCTCACTAATTTCTCCAAATCTTAACTACTACAAAAGAAATACACATTAGCCTATAGTTTGACATGTCTATTCCATCACCACTCTTCTGCAATGGTACTATCTTACCCTCCTATCAGTTCCTTGGCATATTCTCTTAAAATCTATGGTGAAATCTCATCCAGTCCCATGGCCTTATTGACAAATTAAAGCAGTCTGCACCATGAAAAATCCAGCTGGAACAAAAAGTCAACAAATTGTGTGCTGATCATAGCAACTTAAAGAAGAACAGTAAAAATAATAGCATCAAAAACAAACTTATAAATAGATATTACTTGAACAACAAAACAATTTTTGAAGTCATTGAAGAACTAAAGCAAAGAATTATTGTGACTCCACAGAAATTTAAAAGATACAAAGGTAGAATCAACCAATATGTACAATATATTCAGTTTCGAGTGAACGAATGTTACTTCTTCCAATCTCTGCAGTAAACACAAATGCAAACAATCATTCACCAGCAAAGCAGAAAGAAGAACCACACAAAATTTGGAAGTCAATCTGGGACCTTATTGAACATAATAAAAATGACTGATGGATTAAGGAAATAGAATCAGAAATGAAAAAAATTAAATGCAAAATGTTATTACTACAGAAATGTCAGTGCACAAGACAGAACATTAAGAAATGGATTTTGGTCAAAGCATCTGACCAGTCAAATAGTTGAATGGCAGAACAGTTTAATAATTTATTGCAATCAACTCAGTTGAAGACTGGATAGTATCTAGGCATGCATACCTTTCTCTTCATGAAAGATAAGGACCCAAGTAACCATCATCCTATAATATGCCTGCCAGCTATGCTCACTGCAGTCACAGTAAATTCAATATGCCATCAGATAATCATTTATCTGAATGAATAAAAGGACAATTTTAAAAATGCTACAGGATCATCACACCTCTAATGATTGAGTCCCCATACAATGATATACAATTATCCTTTGACTCTTTCTTCATAATATTAACTCCCTGCTTCTCATTCTTCTCAGCCAATCTCTACTTTAGATATTTAATATCATCTTCCATATGTTTAATTTCACTTTTCATTAACTGTTGCATAAGCTCTTCTACTATGGTCCCAACCCATGCTCCCATTTCTAATCACTCCAACAGTCCACAAATCTTTCACATTTTTCAGTGCATACATATAGCAATTTTCATGATGCATCCACTGGAAAAAATCCAAGGCAGAATTCAATCTTCATACCGAAGATTTCTATGCCACCAATGTGTGCTTATTTATGGATGCCATTTTCAGAACTCTTCAACAGTTCTTTGATACCTTTGTATATTATTCTGAAGAAAACACTATGAAAATTTTAAAAATAATATTAAAACTTTCCATAGTATATGTATAGCTGAAATCACATGGAAAATTATGCACAGTAAATATTCATTACTGAAAATTGTTTGTATTTTCAGTCAGAACATTAACAAAATTAAATTTTGTTCGGATAAATGAGAATCTATTAAATGGGAAAAAATTAAGGACACTAGCAATTTAATTTTGACTAGGATAAATGTATAAAAGCAATTTCAGCTAATGAACACTATAAATATCTAGGAATATTACAAGCCAGCACTATTATCCACTTAATAGTTAAACAACAAATACCAGCTGAATATATCAAAAGACTGAGAACAAAACATCATGGACTGAACACAATTTGAGCAATGAAATCTTGGGCTACAGTGATCCAATACACAGCTGGCATAGTAGACTGGACAAATTGGACTGCAATCGTCAAAAATGAATGGCTATGCATTACATTCACAAAGTGAGGTTTAGTAGCTGTATCTACCAAAAAGAATAGGTGGAAGCAAGGTGGAAGTGATATAAACCGTTTAAGAGGAAGAAGAAACTGGTTTAAAAAATTATATTGCAATAAGCAAATGGACTTAGCAAATGCCCCCAGCCTTCCACAAGAAGGTCTTCTAATAGCAACAGGAAATGAATGTGATTATAAGAAAGAATAGCAAAATAAAAACAATTAATAAAATCAAGACATGGCAATGGCTATAATATGGATATATCAAAAAAAGTAATAAAAGGCTTTATTCTAGCTGTTCAAGAACAGGCATCAGAGCAAAAATTGAAACATCAGTAATAACAGTAAATGCAGATTATACGGTCAAAAAGTTGAAACCGTAGAGTGTCTGATCAGTGCCTGCAGCAAGATAGCCCAAACTGATTATAATTACTGCTGTGATCAAGTGGCCAAGATAATTCATTACACAAAAAATATGGTTTTCCTACTTCTGATAACTGGTGGCAGCATAAAATCCAGACAGTATGGGAAAACAAAACAGTAAATATTTTCTGGGACTTTAGAATACAAAACCAGTCTTTGAACACAACAGACCTGACATCATAATAACCAGTGATAACATAATCAACAACAAAGAATTGGGAAAAAATGGCTAAATATCGAGATCTGGCAATCGAAGTTAGCCAGTTGTGGCTTAAACAGACCAAAGTCATCCCATTTGTTATCAGTGTACTTGGTGCATTTTCAAAGAAGTTATCTAACTATATCATTACTTAAAACAGTCCCTACTTTATGATGCTACCTGCCAGACTATTCTTAGATTTTTAACAGAAATCCTACTTTTTTTTGGAAACTGAGGATGTAATGGTCGTGATGTGTTTATGCCAGGAGAGACTTGATGTCAGGGAAATTCCAAGAAGAGAAATCTCATCTGGTCAGGATATTTGGGTGTTGTTAAAAGTAATACTGGGAGAAAATGGTTATTTTTTTGTGATAAATAAGACAGAACTGGATTTTTAGCATTGGTTTTTAACTGGGTTATTAGCATTAAAATTGACACGATTATCTGAACCCCATTGGAGGATGGCTTGGAGATCAGAATTGAGGGCAGTGGTGGTTGATGCTCTGTAAATTGAGGTGAGATGTATAGAGTAAGGTTTATCAATTGAAAAACACTCTAACCCAATACTGCAAAACTGTGTATTGGGTTAGAGGTCAACTGAAGTAGGTTATTAATATATAGCAGGAAGAGGGTTGGTGAGGGGATAGATCCTTGTGGAACCCTGGCATTAGTTGAATGGTGAGAGGATAAGGAACCATCCATCACACATAGTGTGCGTCCAGACAGAAAGATGGCAATCCAACTACAGAAGTCCTGAGATAGACCAAAGATGGTAGTTTGCTTAGTAAGCCTTTATGCCTCAACAGGTCAAAAGCTTTGGAGATATCAAGTGCAACCAATTGAGATTCACCAAACTCCTTCATGGCATTTGTCCAGAGATAGGCAACGTAGGTGAGCAGATCTCCTGTTGTTCAGCAGTGATGACGGAATCCATACTGGCGATCATTTATTAGGTGGATGCCTTCAAGGTAGTGCAGGAGTTGGAAATTCATGATTTTTTCCATTACTTTAGACAGGACTGAGGTGAGTGAGATAGGGTGGTAGTTAGACAGCAGTGATTTGTCCCCCTTCTTGGGAATGGGATGTATATAGACCAATTTCTAGGCTGTGGGATAGATACCAGTGGAGTAAGAAAACATATACAGGCGACATAGGATAGGAGTCAGTTCTAGTGCACAAACTTTCAGGACAATTGGAGGAATGCCATCAGGACCAGAAGACATTTTTGTGTCTAATTTGGACAGTATTTTTCTGATCATTGTCTTACAAAAGGATATAATGGAATTGTATGTTGGGCATCTGGAATGCTTGAGGGACATTTACCATTATCAGTTATGTATGCATTGGAAGCAAAGTGTGAAGCAAGGAGATTGGTTTATTTCTGTGGGTGATAATGCAATAGAGCCATTTGGGTATGATAAGGGTGGGAATAGTATTGGGCAGAAGTTACGACCAATTTCTTTGGTGAGAGACCAAAAGGCTTGGCTTCCATTTGGACATGCTGCTTGTTTCCTGCTTTTTGCTCTTTTGAACTCTGTTTAGTCCGCGCGGTTAGCCTAGTGGCTTTGCGCTTCGCAACCATATGCCTGGGGAAGGAGTGTCCTAGGTTCGATTCCCGTCGGAGACGTGAAGAGCTGAAGGATCTTCCTCAGCCATAGCCAAGTTAGCCGGTCTTGGGCGCGGGCAGCAGGGTTTTTTCCGCCAGTTTATCTGGGGTTTTTCATCCCGCAAGCAGGCAAACCAGCCCCGTGAACACACAGGGATACAGCCAAGAATACTTCGAGGCATAGGAGTGACCATTCTATCCTCGTATTTCGGATTACGAAATCCAAGCATGCTTGGAAGGTTGTGGGCCTTAAAGGCCTGTTAAAGCCATTGGGATAGATAGATGGATAGAACTCTGTTTTGGAAGCATTGATAGTTTTTTTTTTTTTTGCAACTATTTCCGGCTTGAGTATAAGTTCTAAAGGAGGATGGACTTCTTGTTATATATTATATACATAACTCTGCTAATATATATATATATATATGTTATATTAGCAGGGTTATGCTGGTTTTGGTGATTTATAGCCTCTCTCGATTAGTCAAGGACTAATCGAGAGAGATCTCAGATAATAATAATAATAATAATAATAATAATTATTATTATTGTTATTATTATTATTACTGTTATTCCTGGAGAAAATAAACTCCTTGTATTTCCATATCATGTTCACTAGTGAACATAACTCCAATAACTTAAATTATTAAGATATCCAAAAAATGCCTTTTTTGGATATCTTAATAATTTGAAATCCCACAAGTAACGTTGAATTTTCAGTTTATCAGAAACCAACCTACCTTTATTTATCCCTTTCTTTTAGTGTTACACGGTGATCAGCATTCATTTTAAAATTTATGGACTTTACAACCGTGTTATAAATAACTCTTTTAATATCCCAACATTTCAATCTTCATATTAAGATCATCATCTGGAGCACATACAAATATACAGGACAAGCTAAGTTACATTACATACAGTAAGCTAAAGAAACAATGAATTGATCACAAGTTATTCTACTGGCATGACCTCTAGTGAAAAAAAAAATTAATTATTTATAAACTACATCAAGCTAAATTCTATTTATGATAACATGAATAAACATTTTTTTCCTACAGATAGTTTTCTTTCAGTAACAATGATGTCCTATTTTTAGCATTACAATTGTTACTTTTGATTTAGGATCATGGATTTTCTACAGTGAAAATAGGACATCATTGTTACTGAAAGAAAACTATCTGTAGGAAAAAAACACGTTTATTCATGTTAACATAAATAGAATTTAGCTTGATGTAGCTTATTATTACTATTACTATTATTACGGGCAACTCCAGGGAGTCATTAGACTCATCGAGGGAGGCCCCAAATCATATTCATCACAACTATTTGACATTCATATAGTACCTATCATACCTCGCCTTAAACTCATTCACTGTCACAGCATCCACCACAGACTCAGGGAGCGCATTCCACTCATTCACTACTCTAAAAGTAAAGAACCCAGCTCTAACACCTTTACTAACCACACTTTTGCCCAGTTTCCATGGATGTCCCCTAGTCCTCCCACAACCAGCCCTGTTCTCAAAAATATCTTCTGAATTAATTTTATAGAAACCCTTCAGTAATTTGAATGTCTCAATCATATCTCCCCTCCTCCCCCTATCAACCAATTTTTGCAACCCACAAATCCTCAACCTGTTCTCATACGGTTCATTCCAGAGACCTGCTATCATCTTGGTCACTCGCCTCTGGATCCTCTCCACCTCCTCCCCATCAAGAAGAAACCTAGGTGACCAAATCTGAGCACAGTAGTCTAGATGGGGTCTTATCAAGGCTCGATACAGAGGAACAATAACCTGCTTGTCTCTGCTTGTCAACGTATTCTTCAGCAACCAAGTGATTTGATGAGCTGATTTGGCCACTTTTGCAATGTGTCCCCTAAATTTCAATTCCTTATCTACCAACACTCCTAAATCTCGTGCCTCATCAATTTCCTGGAGCACGGTTCCACCAATGCAGTAAACTGCCTCCAATCTTTTCACCCCAAAATGCATAACCTTACATTTTGCCACATTAAACTGACATCCATTCTCCTTAGCCCAGACCTCCAATCTATCCAAATCATCCTGCAAAAATTTGACGTCATCTGTATTCACTATTGCCCTACCCAACTTCGCATCATCCGCAAACAAATGAACTGTTCCTCTCAGATCCTTTCCTATATCATTTATGAACAAATTAAACAGCAGTGGTCCAAGAACAGATCCTTGTGGCACACCACTAGTCACAGGCCGTCTTGTGGACTCTACTCCTGAGTAAACCACTCTCTGATATCTCTCCGTCAACCACCCTCCTATCCATCTCATCATAATTAAAATTAATTATAAATAATTAATTTTTTTTTTTCACTAGAGGTCATGCCAGTAGAATAACTTGTGATCAATTCATTGTTTCTTTAGCTTACTGTATGTAATGTAACTTAGCTTGTCCTGTATATTTGTATATGCTCCAGATGATGATCTTAATATGAAGATCGAAATGTCAGGATATTAAAAGAGTTATTTATAACACAGTTGTAAAGTCCATAATTTCTAAAATCAACCTTTATTTACTGATATCTTCCCTTGTCCCAACACCATCCTTCTTCACAGAAGATCGGTATTATCGAGAGTCTTGTACATAGAGTTCATGAGATCAGCTCTTCTTATTCCCTTTTGCTAGATGAACTGAATAAAATTTTCTCACTGTTGCCATCTAGTTTGTCTTTTGTAGATGGCAACAGGTGAGAAAATTTGTTGATCGGAAAATATGTGGGAATGAGATGATACTTCTTCAAAATTCTGACAATCGGTTCCGAGATGCCAGAAATATGTTGGAAGTTTTTTCAGTTGGTTAGACTAAACATTATATATTTAGTTTAATCCTTTATCCAAGCATAAGCAAACAAAGTTTGCACCTGAAGTTTCTTCAGGACTGGCCAAATAGCAAAGACATCATCAACATAACAAAACCAAAGAGAGGGTTGGGGATGAATGGATGAGAACAAGGTGTCTTCCAGATGGTTCAAAAACTAGTTTGCCAGAGGTGGAGACAGAGGGCTACCCATGGCAGTACCTTCAACTTGTTTATAGATCTTGTTTTTTCAGCTGAAATATCCTAAATGTATAAAAAATTCAAAATCTTTCCAATATCAGGAGGGTAATCATCATACAGTAAATTAACAGTGTCAGATAACAGAATACTGGTAAAGAGGGAAACAATATCAAAGCTGACTAACAAGTCCGACTCTTGTATTTGAACATCCTTGATTTGTTCAAGAAAATTTGTGGAATTTTGCATGATGTTCATAATGTCTTTGCTATTTGGCTGCATTCTGGAGAGGAACTTACTACTTTCCTACAACAGATCAATAGCCTTCACCCATGCATTCAGTTCACCATGGAAAAAGAAAAAGCTGGTAGTTGATCATTCTTGGACATCCTTCTTACACACACAGCCTCTGGTAATTTATCAACCAGTGTTTATCGCAAACCTACCTTTACTGGTAGATACATTCATCAAAAGTCTGCTCATCACATCTCTCAAAAAATTGGTGTAATCAAGTCTTTAATTAATAGAGCAAATAAAGTGTGCTCCTCTCCCTCAAGTTTACAACAAGAACTTTTCACAATAAAAACGTAAATGGAATTTAATGGTTACAACCAGTGGTGAGCTATGGAAATTTTAACAAAGGGCTCGCATCGTCGAGCAAAAAAAAAAAGAAAAAAAAAGCCGTATTTCACACAAAAACTTTTATTACTATAGTTTGTGTACAAATTCCAATCAAAAAGTGTGAGAGGACAATCAACCTGTAAAAGCTATCACTTTCATGATCTAAATATGAAACATTTGCACACAATCAACTGTGTTAATTGTTAATTTATCTTACATAAGAAAAACTTTTTTAACTATCAAAATATAAATCTTTTATAAAACATTTGATTGTCTGCTAGTTTTACCATATGATTGGCTACCAGAAGGAAGAAGGGTAAAGATAGCGCATCACTTATTTTATTTTCAAACTTGGGCGCATTCGTTATAGAGGAGTTGAAACAATAATTCCAGATAATCTATACACTGCCGAATAGACTAATTTTTGTTAGGTTACCGTATGAGTTTATCACTTAACATGTTTCAAAAAAAAATTTTTTTTTTGAAAAAATAAAAAAGTAAACAAGAAGAATAAGGGGCTCGCAAATTTGAGAAAAATGTAACAAAGGGCTCGCGCGAGCCCCTTATAGCTCACCACTGGTTACAACCCTAATCAAATCCAGCAGATAATTGATTCCTATGTTCCAAAACCTCAGAATTCTTCAACAGACAGCAGGGCTTCTATCCCTTATATTTCTGGCATCTCGAAACCGATTGTCAGAATTTTGAAAAAGTATTATCTCATTTCCACATATTTTCTGATCAACAAAATTTCTTACCTGTTACCATCTACAAAAGACAAACTGGTACCTCTATCATTAGCTGGCGTTTACCAGACACCGTGTGAAGGTATTCTAACATACTTTGGGTAAACAGGTTGTTCTGTGGAAAAAAGAATTAATGAACATCAATATTATATTGAATACATGGAACCTCAAAAGTCTGGTCTGGCACAACATAGTATTGACACTAAAAACAATATCCAGTGGATAAAGCTCATCTTCTTCATAGATGCAAGATTAAACATGAATGGCTTTTCAAAGAAAGTTGTGAAGCCCTTTGACATCTGTCAAATCTAAATTGAAACGATTGTCTCTCCATCCTAAAAGTTTGGGAGATTCTTATCTTATGTCACAATAAAAAAGAAAGTTTTTACGAATTATTTAATAATATTTTATTAATATTAATTTCTAGCACATGGCAACAGTTTTTAATTGGTAATCCACCAGCTGTTATGTACTTTGTATTCCATTCCTTTGAATTGCTTGTTGTCTACACTGATGATGTACTGTTAATTTCAGAACAAAATATCTGTACTTTTATTTCATTAAAGTTAATTACTGTGGTTATCGTGTAATTTATTATTTACTAGGCCCAGAGTTATTTGGAACCAGGCAAAGCTGCTTCATTCCAGCACATTCGAATCTGATGTCTTTTCCATGAAATATGTGAAACACTATGGAATCATCTGAGCCTTAACTACTCAGATGCTTGCCAATATCGAAGTTTTGGGAAGTGACCACTATTAATTGTTTATAAATTTATTTTTTATTTAATAATTTTTTCATTTTTTTTTTATCTATGGAAATTCTGCAATTGTTCCTTTGAACTGTAATAGCGTAATCATATACTTTAGCTCTGACTGAGATATGAGCTAGTAAGTGCATGCTTTATGACTTATTCTTGTGATTCATAATTCAAATGTAGTTAATGGTCTATCTCCCAGATGATGTCCATGTGAAACACTGTTTAAGTGAAAGTTTTTAAACATTTCTTTATCTCTACATGTCAGTGTATTTCTTATTGCAGTGGCAATACGAAGTGCAGTTTTGCAACACTACACTTGCAATATGTCCTCCATATTTCAGTCTACTGTCACCTATAACTCCCAGATATTGAATCTCATCCACTTCCTGCAGTATAGTTCAATCAGTATAGCCCACAGCTTTATATCTTTGCATTCTAAAATGCAACATCTTGCACGTATTAATACTAAAAATACAACCCCACTCATTTTTGTCCAAGCAAAAAGTGTATTTAAATCTTCCTGAAGGGAATCAACATCAGCAGTACTCCTTATAATTCTTCAAAACTTTACATCATCAGCAATCAAATGAAGATCCCCAGTCAATCCATATAAAATACCTTTAACAAACAAGTTAAGCAGAACAGTTAGAAAAATTAAAGATGAAAATTAAACTTACATAAGATAAATAATTAGCTGTAAAATTTTTGCCTACGTATCATAGGCATCCTCAGTACATTAATAACAGAACACAATATAAAATTATAATAAAAGAATCATTTTTCAAAAAAGTGCTATTATAGCATTAATAGAACAACAGATGATAAGTATAATTCCCAATTATTTAAAAAAAAATTACAATAATGATAAATATTTCATTGATAAAGAATGATATAATATTTCCCATAAAGGAGATAACTGAAAGTCTTCAGATCTGTTTAGGTTTGGTTTGTTAGAGGTCTCACAACTCTCTTTATATAAGTGCTCTATAAAAAATCTACTTCTATGTAAAAGGTTGGTTTTCTTCCATAAAACTGTTTAGTCAAGATGACATGTTAGACCAGCTGGTTCCAATTCATATTGACTAAACATAGTTGTTTGGAACTAAGCTTTTACACAGAAGTAGATTCTTTACAGAGCTCTTATATAAATATAATTGTGAGACCTTTCTAGACTGAACATAAAACAGATCTGATGTCTTTTCAGATATATCTTTTCTTAGCCCTCAGTTATCTCCTCTATGGGAACTATTATTATAATATTTTAATGCAAATTCCTGATTATTATATCATTGTAATTTTTTTAAAAAAATAATTGGGAATTTTATTGACCATCTGTTGTCTTATTAATGCTATAGTGGCACTTTGAAAATGATTATTTTATTAATTTTATATTGTGTTCCATTATTAATGTACTGAGGATGCCTACGATACTCAGTTGAAAATTTTAAAGCTAATAAATTTATTTCACATAAGTTTCCGTCTAATTTTTCTAAGCATGTCAACTTATGTACCTATATTAAAACAGCAGGGGCCCCAAGAACAGCACCCTGGGGCACACCACTAGTTACTCTCCTTTTCTGAGACACTGCTCCATCATACACAACTTACTGGTATTGTTCAGACAGCCAGTCTTCAATTCATTTAACCAATATACTATCCATTCCCATCTTCTGTAGCTTGTACACCAACTCTCATATAGTAATGTATCAAACACTTTCGCAAAGTCCTATATATTCCTATATGAATCCCCCTTAACTTTATACATCCATGCTGATTTTTATAAAGAATCCTGTATTCTACTCCTAACCAATCTCTCCAACACCTTGACTACAACTGCAGATATAGAGACTGCAATATAATTTGAAACTTCTGTCCTAGAACCATGCTTGTGGAGTGGTATTTTGCCTTTTTTTTCTCCTCACTCCTTAGTAACTTCACCCACTGCCAGGTAAACAGCATAGCTAACTCTTTTGTACATTCCTTAAAAATATGTGGTGATATGTCATCTATTCCCATAGCCTTATCAACATATAACTCAATCAGCACCTGATTACACCCCCCTCCACAATTCTTTACCTATAATTCTCCCGATATTTGCCTCCTTTCTACATATTACATAGCATCATTTACACTAGTATGATTTGCACTGATGAAGTTCTCATTCAATAATTCCACTATATCCTTTGTAATGGTCACTCTGCTACTATGACTATCCACCAGCATTAACCTGCCATGATTATTCTTCTTCTTGCTTGTCATATAACAAAAGAATTCCTTTGAATTATCCTTGGCCTGACTAGTCAATCTCCTCTCATACTGCATGGTTTCTTTCTTTACCATGCTTGTCGCCTTCCTAGCCTGCACTTTATACTCCTCATGCATCTGATTGCCACCAACTGTCTGGTATTTCCTGCATAACATTTTCTTTTCCAACACAGCTTGCTTAATTTCACTGTTCATCCACTTCACTCCTACTCTATTTATTCACTTAACTCTTAGTATGAGTTAAACACTACTTGTGTCAGATACTGCCTTATGAATTCCTATGCAATGTCAACATCTTTTCTGCTCAGCTCATCCACCAAACATATTGATGCTAGTTCACTACTGGGATTCCTATAGTCGTCCATCTTATAATTCCACATATATATCTTTTCTTTGGCAATAACATTTTCTTGTTTCACCATTTCTCAAACAAATACCACATGATCACTCTTACCAACTAGCAGCAGTGTTAATATTCCATTAACATCCACTCTTGAAAGATATCACCAAATCCACCTTCCAAATTACTTTCCTGTAATTAAAGTCTCCTATTAGGTTTGCTTTGTTTTGTATATACACAACCAATTTGCCTAAACATTCCATTCCTTATAATGTATAATGAAACAGGAAGGTTATAACTGGAATTCCACAAGGTTCAGTACTGAGACCATTACTGTTCAATCTTTATGTCAATGATACTGTCACTGGACCAGGTTTCACAATCAGTATCCTCTGCATTTTCTGGGCTTTAACAACATCCTATTAGATTATACTAGTCTGTTAATTTCAACTTCACACCACACAGATTCAAAATCTTCACATGTACTACCATCTTCCACTCTATATGGACACAATTCCTCTGCAATGATTAATAGTACAATCCCTCCTCTTTACATCTTCTTATCCTTCTGGATACGCTACTTTCCTCCATAGCATAATTCAACATATAGATAATGAATAATGTGCACCCATGTCTTACACAAGTGATTTAACATCAAATCATCTTCCTGTACTCCTTTCAATTCTAAATGCTGACTTACAACTGAAATCTAGACTATACATTGCTCAATATAATGTCCTATTTACATCATATAATTGTAGTGTTTTAAACAGCTTTTCTCTTGGCACTTGTGAAATGCCTTTTGAAAATCTGATCCTAACAACCACTATGTGGCCTGAATCCAGCTTGTTCACCAAATTTCCCTTTCACAAGTTTACTTGGCTTCTTCTCAGGTAAACCTGCATAAATCATAAATCTTACCTGGAATAGTCAGTAAAGAAATTCTTCTGTAATTCTCACATTCAGTTTTATTTTCCTTTTTACAGGTGGGTACTATGAAAGCTCTATTCCAATTATGTGAAATTTGACATTCTGACCAGGTCATATAATTCAATGATGTGGTGTGGCAACTGTAAAACTTTTATACCTCCACATTTGAGCAATTTTGGTTGAATATCATTTGCTCTAGCTGCCTTTCCACATTTCAGGTTGTTGATGTTCATTTCTACTTCATGTATCCTGGTTGCATTCCTCTGAAATATTTTCTACCCCTGTCCTGTCACCTCTTGTTTCATTTAGCATTCTTTCAAAGTAATTACTCTAGACATCTAGAATATCTTTATCTTCTATTTTCATGTAACCTCTTATCATTTCTGATCTTTTACATTATTATTTCCTCATTTCTGAACCTTTTCAATAGTTTCCAGAATATTTTGCCACATCCTGACATTTACCTTTTATATTCTTACTAGTCTTTTCGTGACTTTTATTTAGCTACTTTTACACATTGCTTTGCTTTCTGATGTTTTTCTCTGTATTCACTCAGCGTACATGCTTGCTTATTTGCTAGGAACTTTTGATATGGTTTCTTCTCTTCCTTGACTGTCTCTAACTTACTAAGTGCACCATGGAGTTCTGACTTTTTTATTGTAGAAATTAATGAAAGAAATTATTGTAGAAATGAATGAAAGAAATCATTTAATGATTTCTTTAGGGTCTGTCAATAAATCTCCAAGGTTAAGTTCTAACTCTTTTATAAAGGGTGTCCCAAAATTCATGCAAGATTTAAATTTAGCGCCATTTGTGCAGTAAAGTGTTGCCAACGAGAAAAAAAGGACAGCGTGACAGCTGACAGTTCAGGTTTATTAAAAATGGAGCGCTACACGAAAGAACAACGCATTCTCATTGTTGAGCAATATTTTAAAAATAATGAAGGTTTGGCAGCTACAGTTCGCAATTTTCGTACAAAATATGGTCAGAATAGTGATTTAACTTCATCAACTGTGAAAAGATTAATTAAAAAATTCAAGGAAATTGGATCAATTAGTGATCTTATACACTCTGGCCGTCCTTCAACAAGTTGTTCAACAGAAAACATCGAAGCAGTTCGTGAGAGTGTTGCTGAGAGTCCAGGAACATCAACTCGGCATCGTGGTCTTGAATTGGGCATTTCGAGAAGCTCTCTACAGCGCATTCTCACGAAAGATTTGCATCTTTATGCTTACAAAGTTCAATTGACTCAAGAACTGAAGCCTACTGACCACACACAGCGAAGAGAGTTCGTTGAATGGATTATGGAACAACAACAAGTGGATGCTTATTTTTCGAACAAAATCATCTTCAGCGATGAGGCTCATTTTCATCTTGATGGCTTTGTTAATCGACAAAATTGTCGCATTTGGGGTTCAGAAAATCCACGAGTGATTGTTGATAAACAAATGCATCCACAACGTGTCACTGTTTGGTGTGGATTTTGGGCTGGAGGCATCATCGGTCCATTCTTCTTCAAAAATGCGGCTGGTAAGGCAATAACAGTTAATGGTGCTCGCTATCGCGACATGATAATCTAGTTTTTTGTGCCTAAATTGCAAGATATGGATGTGGACAACATGTGGTTTCAACAAGACGGTGCCACATACCACACAGCCCGAGAAACAATTCAATTACTGCATGAGTCATTTCCTGGTCATGTAATTTCCCGTTTTGGTGATCAGAATTGGCTGCCCAGATCATGTGACTTAACGGCGTTGGACTTTTTTCTTTGGGGTTTTTTGAAGTCTAAGGTTTATGCCAACAAGCCCACAAACACCGACGCCTTGAAGGAGGAAATTGAGCGCTGTATCAACGAAATTCAGCCACAATTATGCAAAACGGTCATGGAAAATTTCAACAAAAGAGTGCATATGTGCCAGCAAAGCCGTGGAGGCCATTTACCCGATATGCTATTCCATGCATAACCCTATGCTGTATACTTTATGAATCAATAAGAAATTACAATTTTTAATTAAAAACCTGTGTTTTCTATCAAAATTACTTCTTGCATGAATTTTTGGGACACCCTGTATTTTCTTCATAATATTTATGAATTCGAGAATTTGTGAATGCTCCTTAACTTTATTAAAAATTTTCTTACATATCTTTCTTTTTCAATATTATATTCAATTTTATCCTGTTCAAAGCTACGGTGATCACTTATTTCAAATCCTCTGTATAATCTTGTGTCCTGAACCAGCATCACTATCAACAATAACACAGTCAATGAGACTTCTCATTTCTAGTGTGAATTTTCATGTGAATTTGTAAATATCATTGTGTCGAAACATGGCGTTAGCAATGGTGACTAGTCTATGGCATAGCAGGTAATATTTCCTGCTGTGCTATTAAGATCTACAAGGATCAACATTTCTCTTTGCTTTGTATTGGTGTATCAGGCATTAGAGAAAGCCTAAAAAAATTCTTTCAGTTCTTCTCTTAATAGAGCCATCTGTGGTACAATAGGCAAAGTCCAATACACCATTTTAATGTTTGTCCTTATCACTAAACTTGATTGTGTGTGTGCAATTAAAAAAGATCATCCTCATATTTAGTGTTGAATGACAGAGCTATTCTTTCTGTTTCTTGATCGTTATTGCCTGAAAATAACATCTTGTCCAAGTTAATTGAATTTTTGTCTTCTTTTTTTTGTAACACTCATTATGTCGACATAGTATTTCTCCAATTCTTCTGCCTGTTCCACTTCTTTTCTATTGATGCTGTCATGTTTACAGTGCCAATCTTAAATTCTGCTCATGCTGAGTTGAAGTTTATTCCAGTAGGGTGACTTCTGGCTGTTTGCCCTGGTTCCCCGACAGAAGCAGCACTGTTTAATTGGGTGACACCAGTTAAATAATGTACAAATGGTGTGCCCTACAAGAAGGTGTGGATTGTACATTAGGTCAGAAGCCCCACTCGGTTCTCCACATTCCTTAAAAGATTATATGGAGATCTCCTTCTCTCTCTAGCTTGGATCTTTAAGCAACTCCACAATCATCTCTCAATCTATCATCATGCGTGCAGCTCCATAGTTCATTAATGTTTTGGTCACCAACTTTTGGATATTTTCAACTTTCATCGCCATCTCCTTGCAACCTCCCAGTGATCATGTCTGCATACATTATGCGGTTAAACATTAATAAAATTATTTATCTGCTTAGTTTGATTTATATCTTATTGCTAAGAAGCAGGGCTGAATTACAGTTGAAGCAGATATAGGGCAAATGTATAATGTGTGTTAATAATGTGCAATTAAAAAAGATCATCCTCATATTTAGTGATATGAATTGAATGATAGAGCTATTCTTCCTGTTTCTTGATCATTATTGCCTGAAAATAACATCTTGTCCAAGTTAATTGAATTTTTGTCTTCTTTGTTTTGTAACACTCATTATTGAATAAAAACCTTGCCATTATTACAGCAATTAATTCACCTCCAGTTGAAAAACCCTCTTCTAAAGGTTCTTGTTCCTTTTATTAACAGAGTAACAAGAGCAGTGGTTGAGGGTAAGCTATACACTGTCATCTCTTTGGATTTTGCAAAGGCATTTGATAGGGCATGACATGAAAAGTTGGACTGTATTAAGTTGAAACATATGGGTTTGGATGTCAGGTTAGTGGATTGGCTTTCTGAGAGATGTATATGGGGAAGGAGTATAACAGAGTAGGAATGTTATAAGGTTCACGGTTCAGCACTGAGAATATTACTGTTCAATCTTTATGTCAATGATATTGACATTATTTGAATATTGTCAAAAAAAAAAGTGGTATACGGGAGATGTGAGTCTGCAAGATTTTAGGTAATCAGTGGTGTATCACAAGGATCAGTGCTTGTCCACTGGACAAGAGACATACAGCTATTTGCTAATGATGCAAAGATAGGTAGGGTAATCAGGAACGCAGCTGATATGCAATAGCACTTGCAGAATGATTTGAATAGGCTGAAGTTGTGGGCATGGGAAAATGGATGTCAGTAAATGTAAAGTTGCTCACTTCAGCATGATTAGATATCCAATGTAATATTATATTGGTGGGATTATGTTAGAAGAAACTGATGATGCTAAGGATCTTGAAGTGTTAGTAGATAGGAAGTTGAAGTTCAGAGGCCATGTAGCAAAGATTGCAAATACAACTCAGAAGATAATTTCAATGCTGAAATGAACGTTCAACATAAAGATATGGATGTCATTTTGCCTCTTTACAAGGCTTTGATAAGACTACACTTGGACTACTGTGCACAGGTCTGGTCTCCTGGTTTCCGTTGTGATTCTGATATAGTGGAGAGAGTGCAATGGAGAGTGTTAAAAATGATATCAGGATTGTGGAATACTGATTATGAAGACAGAGTGAGAATTTGTAGACTGCAGACACTAGCAAACAGGAGAAAGAGGGGACAAGTCTCAATCATATTGAGACTTATAAACTTCTGAAAGGTCATACAGGATTTCAGCTGATGGAATTTTTCAATTTATGGAGGGTTGGGAAAGGACAAGACGACATCTTTGGAAGCTGAGAATGAATTCCACTAAGAAGGAGGTGAGGGCTAGATTTCTCTCTCATAGGAAGTGTATCATTGGAATGGATTGCCATTGGATGTTGTGAGTGGAAGCAGTTTGGATGAATTCAAGAATAAGTATGATAGCTGGTGTGTGTAGTGTTTGGTACCCTCGATGAGTGTACCAATGATGTGTAGCTTGGGAGGGTAATTAGTAATGGTGCATGCTTTGGCTCATAAAGAGGATTTAAAATAAGCTGGAAAGGTAATAAAATGAATAGGGATATCAGTTTAATGGAATCAAATATAAGGTTCTGAAATTTGGGATACCCAGGATGCTTTCACTTGGTGGAGCCCTTACCTCCATGGAGTCATAAGTGATTCTAGGAGGTCACCAATAGACAACACATAGCACTATACACATCCACAATTTGCACTTTTACCACCCTTTCAGGCAATGTGCATTCCATGCTCATACCTTCATGTCAAAAACTTACTTCTTACCCTCTTGCTCACTACCTCCTTTTGCAATATTGAAGAGGACATTGAGCATGAGAACAAAAGGGTGGTGGTCCAACTGTACAAAGCTTTGGTTGGACATACCTGGATTTATGTGCTCAAATCTGGTGACCAGGATTTGAAGGGGATGAAATAAACTGGAGAGGATGCAGAAGGCATGTAAACTACAGAATTTTCAGACAGAATATGAAATGGGGGAATATGATCGAGACATTTAAGCTGCTGAATGGTTATTATCAGATTGATATACAGGTTTTTCATATGATAAAATGAGGGAAAGAAACAAGGACAAAGGGCCATCCATGGAAGTTGCAAAAGGAGGTAGTGAGCAAGAGGGGTAAGAAGTAAGTTTTTGACATGAAGGTATGAGCATGGAATGCACATTGCCTGAAAGGGTGGTAAAAGTGCAAATTGTGGATGTGTATAGTGCTATGTGTTGTCTATTGGTGACCTCCTAGAATCACTTATGACTCCATGGAGGTAAGGGCAAAAAAATAATAGTAATAAAATATATCTTAAATGGGTTTGAACCAAAGTCTTTCAACTAAAGGGCACTTCATTGCTGACTTTTCACTAAGAAGCAACAGAGCAATCCTTAAAGTTTTAAAAATAATTAAAGTTGCAGAGCTATAAGAACTGTAGACTCATATATAGAAATGTTATTGAGGAGAAAATCTATGAATTTGAAAATGAGCACTGATCCTTAAACATGCAGTGAAAATAGTGGAGGGAGGAAAACATAAGAAATATTACCAAACTCAAAAAGAGAAGTATGTGGCAAAGTTATAGGCAAGGATATCATAAAATTAGAACTTTGTGGTAGACTCAAGCATTTATGAGGGTGGTCTGAAAAGTTCTCGGCTTTGACCATGGATGGCAAGATTTTTTTTTCTAAGTTGGTACATCTGTCATAAGCATCCATGTGAAATTGCAAGTCATTCTATCAAGTAGTTTGTTTTATACAGTTGTCTGAAGCAAAAGTGATGTCTGTATCCCTTGAAATGGATAAAATTGAGTATCGTGCTGTTATAAAATTCTTTGTAAAAGAAGGCTTAACGTCAAAGGAAATTCATTGAAGTTCATAAAAGTTTATGGGCACTCTTCTTCGTTTTCGACAATTAAGAAATAGGCTACTGAGTTCACGTGGCCGTACTAGCCTTGAAATGATCCATGTGAAGGATGTCCAAAAAGTGTAACACCAGAAATCATTGGTCAAGTGCACGATATAGTATTGGATGACCGGCAAGTCCAAGTGTGTGAAATTGCTGAGACTATAGGCATTTCAAAAGAACATGTAGGATATATTTTGCATGAAGAATTGCAAATGAGAAAGCTTTGCGCAAGATGGGTGCCGCACTTGCTCACAGCAGATCAAAAATGCACTCGCATGAAAATTTCTGAACAGTGTTTGGAGCATGTTAACAAGAATAAACAAGAAAAACTGATTTTGTGCATCAATTTATTACTATGGATGAGACTTGGATTCACCATTACATACCAGCATCCAAAGAGAAATCTAAACAGTAGACAGAAGCTGGTTGTTCAGCATGAAAGAAGACAAAGTCGGTTCCATCAGCAAGAAAGGTCATGGCATCGGTGTTTTGGGATGCTAAATGCATTTTGTTTATTAATTATCTTGAAAAGGGTAAAACAATAACCGAGGAATATTATTCCGATCTTTTAACCAGTCTAGACGAAAAAATTCGTGAGAAAAGACCCGGTTTGCAGAAGAAAAAAATCATCTTTCATCAGGACAATGCTCCTGCCCACAAAGGTGTTTTGGCAATGGGAAAATTAAAGGATCTGCACTACTATGAATTATTGTAACATCCACCCTATTCCCCAGATTTGGCTCCCTCTGACTTCTATCCCTTCCTAAAACTAAAATTCTTCCTTGCTGGTCAGCGTTTTTCTTCGAATCAAGAGGTGATTGCAGCTGTAGAGGGGTATTTTGGAGATTTTACTGAGAACCACCACAGGGATGGGATAAAGGTGCTGGAGCATCGCTGGAATAAATGTATTAGTTTTAATGGAGATTATGTTAGATTATCCTTTCTTTTAGGCTTGCACGGTGATCCGAATGCATTTTTGGAAATTATGGAGACAACTACCGTGTTTGAATAAAAACTTTAGTTTACTGTTACTAAAATTTTACAATTCGACGTTTCAACCTTTATGTCAAGGTCATCTTCTGGAGCGTACAAATATACACAAGAAACAAGCTATACTACAATCATACTGGTTCGTTAAAGACACTGACTAACCGCTACCACAATTGTTGGCCTGACCTCTGGTGAAAAAAAAAAAAAAAAAAAAAATTATACGTCAACGCTAGAGTCCTATTATTTGTGTTGTCTACTATATACATATATTAACATCATTCCAGCCAGTTGGAGTAGAATGGTTTCTAATAATAGCAGATTGGCTAGAGTCCTGACTTATGTTGAATCTTTCAAATTAGGTTGGCTGAATGTGTGCCATCCAGATCCTTGGAACTACTATGAATTATTGTAACATCCACCCTATTCCCCAGATTTGGCTCCCTCTGACTTCTATCTCTTCCTAAAACTAAAATTCTTCCTTGCTGGTCAGCGTTTTTCTTCGAATCAAGAGGTGATTGCAGCTGTAGAGGGGTATTTTGGAGATTTTACTGAGAACCACTACAGGGATGGGATAAAGGTGCTGGAGCATCGCTGGAATAAATGTATTAGTTTTAATAAAGATGGTATGAAAATTCCAAGGATCTGGATGGCACACATTCAGCCAACCTAATTTGAAAGATTCAACATAAGTCAGGACTCTAGCCAATCTGCTATTATTAGAAACCATTCTACTCCAACTGGCTGGAATGATGTTAATATATGTATATAGTAGACAACACAAATAATAGGACTCTAGCGTTGATGTATAATTTTTTTTTAAATTTTTTTTTTTCACCAGAGGTCAGGCCAACAATTGTGGTAGCGGTTAGTCAGTGTCTTTAACGAACCAGTATGACTGTAGTATAGCTTGTTTCTTGTGTATATTTGTACGCTCCAGAAGATGACCTTGACATAAAGGTTGAAACGTCGAATTGTAAAATTTTAGTAACAGTAAACTAAAGTTTTTATTCAAACACGGTAGTTGTCTCCATAATTTCCAAAAATGCATATGTTAGATTATGTTGAAAAATAAAAATAATTTTGAAATTATAAATTCGTTTTTCCATTGTTAGGCTGAGAACTTTTCAGACCACCCTCGTAAAAAGGTTAGTGCTGGATCAGAAGAAATTATACAGAAAATTTTCTGGCCAATATGTCAGCAATGTGATAGAGAATAAATAGAAACATGCAAGACCATTAAGTTACATACAGATGTAGCTAAACAAAAGTCAAGGAAAGACTGAAAAGAATACAGAAGATAATGCAAAGGTGATGAAATGTTATGGATTCTATAGAAAAGTTTGGGAATGTAGCAAAAAGTACCCTGACAGTCACAAACATCCAATGCCCACTGCAAGACGTGAACCTGCAGTCTGTTGGTTGGAGAGTGATTACTTTAAAATAAAAATTAAAAATAAAGATATTATGGTTGTCTAGAGTAATTAATTTGAAAAATTATTAAATGAGATATGCATTAACAGAAATGCAACTATGACTATATTTCAGAGGGAGCAGGCAAACAGAACTATTGAAATCTAAAAGGAGAAAAGGTCAAATCAATGTTATCTAACCTGAAATGCTTAAATATAGAATGTAAAAATTTTACAATAGCTTACATATTTCAGAAAGCCTGGTTAATTCAAATTTCACTGTTAGATTTAATCAACAGTACTCTACCTCCTCCCTTTTTACGTCTATCTTCAGGAAAAATGTCATGCTCTTCCAGCTGTATTCCTGTCAGGATATCAGTCATCCTCATCCAACCATGTCTCACTTATTCTAACAATTTTTGGATGAACAAACTTGCTCTGTGCAACAATTTTATATCCCTATTTTTCTGATATTTCTAACATTAGTATATGAACTGTTATGTTTGTAACAAGTTCTGCTGTACTGCTTATTAGATTTGACTTCTCTATATCTTCCTCCAATCATTTCATTCTTGCAATTACCCTTCCCAAACCCTCTCCACACCTAAATGAACTCCCCCTCCCCACACCTATCTTATCTATTCACACTCCTGTTCTTTCATTCTCCACACTCATACTATCACTTCTCTATTCATAAGCACTCCTTGAATCCTTCCTTGCTCAGATTTATTCTCTATACTCATTACTGTCCCTACCATGCCTCATGCCAAAACCATTTAAAATGCAGTCTGTAACTGTTAAATAGTTTCATTTATCCCTAAAACTCATCCTATACATTCACAAACTGAATTCCATTCTCTTTATGTATTTCAACTAACAAAGCATTCATAATCTTTGCACTATTCATTATATATTGTCATGACTTATATAAAAATGATGATGATGATATTTTAAATTACAAGTTATAAGTGAGGATACCTACTTGCATACATATATTATTAACTTCTTCTTCTTCTTCTGGAACTTCTAAAATGTCTTCTTCTTCTGGATGGTCAAAAGAACCCCCACTACTCATGTCTTCAAAAACATCATTGCTGAGACTAGCATCCTTTGGTCCTTCAAGAAAAGTCAACAAAAGCAAATGCACCAATATAAAAGAATATTTAATACAAAAGAGCTAGTAATAGCCTCTTATGTACAACTTAAAAAACTAGTTAGTATATTTTAAAACTAAAGTTTCTTATAGGTCAGTTTTGTAAAACTGAAAGGCAATACTTGCAAGAAAGAATGATCAAACAGAGAAGAAATCTCCCCCCCCCCCCAAGCACTTTCGCTGAAAGTACCTACTGTATTTCAAAAGCTTTTGTTTTCTGAGAACTTGCTTCTTTTTATAATGCCTTTTCAATTTACCATGGTGATTATATGCATTTACTAAGTTACACATATTGAACAACTTTTTTTCTTAAAATGTTATAAAATGAGATTATTTTTAGCAGTTATAAATGGATTTATTCTTATCATACAGTATCCACTAGAGTTTCATAGAGAAACAACATGAACATGATTTTAATGGCAATAGGATGGCTGCTATATGTGTCGGTAAAGGGCTCGGAAAAGAGAAGGGGTATTTTGTGTAATAATTGGTGATATTGCTTGCATTTTAGTATAATATTGTTTAAACTTTATAGCTTGATGTACCAGCATGATTGTTAGTCTTCATAGATTTGTTACTAACTTTTTATTGAATTTTTGAATCTTGCCTTGAACAGAACATGTGCAGTATGAACGAGATCTGCATGGCATGTAGTGCATAAATCAAGTGCTATTAACAATGTTTTTTTGTGATTGAGATATTAACAATGACTTTTTGAAAATGATTTAATGTGTGCAACAAGTATGCTTGGCAAAATCTAAATCTGACCATTGTGGAGAGACTGAACAGGAGGCAAGAGAAGGTGTGGATTTACAGAAATTATTGTTTTTTTGTTACATTATGAATTATCAGTGAATGCAAAACAAACTGAAGGAATGAAAGTTAGTGTAAATTTTGGTGCAAAAGACAGTATGAATAGCAGAACAAATGAGACTGATGGAGTGAAAAAAATGTAAAAATTAAGAAATGAGAGGGAATGAGACTACAGGAATGACGAAAAGTGAAACTGCCAAAATGCAAGATTTGAAGAGTTGTTCAAAATGAAAAGAGAAATATGTGAAGTGATATTAGATGTTTAGTGAAACAAATGAAATTATGAAAAGGATAGAATGAAAAAAAAAAAAGAAAGAAAAAGAGATGACGAATGACTCGAGAATAGCAGTGTGTGGAGATTCCATTATTACAGGATTGGTGAATGAGAGAGTCCATAAGGTATGCTTTCCAGGAAGTAGAATGAGCAAAATAATTCATACTTTGGATATGAAGAGGAAACAAGCAAGACAGTTAGTGGTGGTTATGTGAACAAATGAGTTAGGTGGACATAAGAAGAATTCAAAGGCAGACACTAGGAGGTTAATCACAAGAGTGAAAGATAACAGAATTGTAGGAAAGGTTGTCTGTGTGTGTGTTGCTGAGGCATGACAATAATGAGTTGAGACTGCAAGTGAGAATTATGAACAGTGTGCTGACAGAGCTGCGTGAGGAGAAGAGGAGTGCAGTTTTTAGATGTGTGGCATGTATTTGAGGGAAGAATAGATTCAAACAAAAGTGATGGATTGCGCTTGAATGGCTTTGGAGTGAGCGAAATGGAGAAAATGTTGCTGGAAGGAAGTACAGTTTGATGCAAGCAGGAGATCAGAAAAAGTAAGAGGTGAAGCAAAAGATCAAGAGTGTGGAATGAAAGAAACTGAAGTGCTTGGCAATGGAGATACTAGCAGTAGTGTGAGAGATGAAGACAGAATGGGAATGCAAAAGAAACAGGGAAATGGGAGGAGGAGGAGGAGGGGGGGGGAGCCTGGATGGACATGGCAATTGAAATAGTTCAAAAATGGAGGAAAGAGTACTTTAAAAGGGATCAGAGATGATAAAGGTAACATGAAAATCAAAGATAAACATATTCTAAATATCTGAAGGAATTACTTTGAAAAATTGATAAATGTAACAAGCAGCGACAACCTGGTGATAGAAAACACTCAACAGGAATGCAATCAGGAATATGTTGCTTGGAAAGAAGTCAATGGACTTCCTCATGGGCAAGGTGCATCATTCTATGTAATGAATCATGTGCATATGGCTGGTATAAATGTGAAGAATATTATGCTCCCAGCAACTGTGTGCAGGTGAAATGGTTGTGAGACAGGAACTGACAAATTAGGCAATCCCATTTCAATAATTAGTGATGCCATACAGTGGTGAAAGTGCAGGGGGTCAACTGCAAGTGTTACCTGCAGTGGATGACCCACCACACTCACCAAATGTGAGTGTAAGGTGCTAAAAACTGTCATTCTTTGGCCAACACGTTAAATGTGGAGTTCCAGGCATTAACTGGAACACAAATCTGCACAAAAACATTCAGAACCGATGCTCATAACATGAGTTCCACAGTAGGAGCACAATATGTAAGCTCCACATTACCCAAACCGACATGCACATTCGTCTTCAGCATAAAGAGTGTGTACAGTGAGACACAGAAGCTTGGAAAGCTGTTATGGAGCAATGAATCACACTACATCTATATTGAGCAAATGGACAGGTGTGGATGTTGTAGATGCCCGTGAACGTCCTTACCAGGGTAAGCAATCCCATCTATGGAATTTGGAGATGGCAATGTGATGGTATGGTCCTGTTTTTCTTGGTCTGATCTCAGACCTCTGTAGTGCCACGAATCTTGAATTCCAAGAGGTATCTGAACATTCTGGACAATACAAGGCTTTCTACTTTGTGGCATTTCTATAGAACTGACCACTGTCTTTTTCAGCAAGACAATGCACTTTTCATAAGGCTGCTGCTGCAACTGTAAGGTTTGTGGATATGAACATCACCACACTTGACTGGCCTCCACAGAGCCCTGATCTCTATTCTATTGAATATCAGTGAGATGAATTGGAGCATCTGGTCAGGTTAAGGGACATCCATCCCAAAACGGTCCACTTACAGGAAGAATGGTCCAATATTCCTATTGATTGCTATCCTATGGTTGTGGAAAGTATGCCCTCTCCTTAGGATTGCTGCAGTCACTGCAGTGAAAGGAGGTTCTATACCTTATTAAGATGGGTGCAATGGCTGTTTGTTCCTCCTCACACTATGGTGTTCATTGACTTCTTTCCAAGCAGTGTATATATCAGTACTTGAAGTGGATAAAGCTATCAAAAACCTGAAATGTGGAAAGGCAGCTAGAGTTGATGATATATGACCAGCAATGCCCAAATATGGAGGTATGAAAGTTTTACACTGCAAATTCAAAAGGCCTAGCCAGATGGTCAAATTCCAGATCATTGGAGTAGAGTGCTTATAATACCCATCTATAATAAGAGAAGTAAAACTGAATGTGAGAATTATAGAAGAATTTCCCTATATTGAGTGTTTCTGGCAAGAGTTATGTAAGTATACTTGAGAAACAGCTAAGAAAAATTGTGGAAGGAAAGTGTGGTGAAGAACAAGCTGGATTCAAGCGAAATAGAAGTTGTAAGAATCAGATTTTCACTTTAAGAACAAGCAGTTGAAAAATCATGAGAATATAACAAGGATCTATATTTAAGTTTGGTAGGTTTGGAAAAGAGGAAAGTTATTCAAACGCTTCAGTTATATGGCAGTAAATGGGACACTGTATCATGCAATACTTAGTATACATTTCAGTTGTAAATAAGGGCTAGAATTGAAGGAGATACAGGAAGATGTTTAATGTTAAATTAGATGTAAGATAAGACTGACATTATCTCCACTCTTATTCATCACATTATGAAGAAAAGTGATATTAAATCTCTTATCAAAACTGGAGATGTTAATCTCAGCTGTTTACTTTATGCAGATGATGTTATACTTCTAAGTAAAATCCAGTACTAGTCTGCAGGATTCCATCACTAAATTGAATAACTTCTGTAATAAATTTGGTATGAAAATCAGCATCAAAAAGATGAAGACTATTTAAGCATAATGTTTTTGTGAAGATGGCAAATTAAATGTCTATTTTAAAATAGACATCAAAATTTGCAAAGCTAGTATGGCAGGAAGTCAAATGAATAAATTTACACTGAATAAGAGAAAAATTAGTCAAAACACGTCAAGTAGATGAATGAAGGGATTAAGCATGAAATTTGGAAGAAGAGGATACTGTGGAGGCAAGATGAATAATGGTAGCAATCAATTGCATGAGGAGCATAAAGAGCATCCCAAAAAAGGTGATGTAGTGAGTAAGAACAACAAAATTACATTATGAACAGAAATTAGCAAATCTGGCCAAGAAAAACCCTCAAGTTTTTCAGATATATGGCAAGTAGAAAAAAGAATGATTATGGTAAGATGATATTAATGGAGATGAAAATGGTAGAATGGTAACTACTGCAGAAGACATAGTTGAAGTATTCAGTGAAGAAATATAAGGATGTTGTGTTCTCATCAGGGCAAAATCATGAGAAACTCTAGTGTAGGGGAAATAGCAGAGAATGGCTTAATTGTGAGTGAGCAGGTAGTATATGAGGAAATAAATAAGCTTGATGTCAATAAATAATAAATTACATGATAACCACAGTAATTAACTTTAACGAAATAAAGGTACAAATATTTCGTACTGAAATTAACAGTACATCATCAGTGTAGACAACAAGCAATTCAAAGGAATGGAATACAAAGTACATAACAGCCGGTGGATTACCAATTAAAAACTGTTGCCGCATGCTACAAATTGATATTAATAAAATATTATTAAATAATTCGTGAAAACTATTTCTTTGATGGTTACACAAGATAAGAATCTCCCAAACTTTTGGAAGAGAGAGAGACAATCATTTCGATTCAGATTTGGCCGATGTAAAAGGGCTTCACAACTTTCTTTAAAAAGGCGTTCGATTTAAACTTGCATCTATGGAGAAGACGAGCTTTATCCCACCGGATATTGTTTTTAGTGTCAATACTACGTTGTGCCAGACCAGACTTTTTGAGGTTTCATGTATTCGATATAATATTGATGTTCATTTATTCTTTTTTCCACAGAATCGCCTGTCTGTTCAAAGTATGTTAAATTATATTCACATGGTATCTGGTAAATGCCAGCTAATGACAGAGGTGCCAGTTTGCCTTTTGTAGATGGCAACTCTACAAAAGAGAATGTTACTCGAATTTGGACCCAAGCTAAAAAACAACGAGAAAAGCGTTATTATTGTCCGGCCTGCAAAGAGAAGCCAGCACTTTGTGTGGAAGATTGTTTTAAAAGATAACACAAAAAATAAAATTGTTCAATTACTTTGTATTTGATTTTCAATGTATGAATAAATTTTCTGTTCATGTATGCCAGCCTTCATTTTTTGTTCTCTTCCCAGAAGCCAACTATCCTTAGTTACGCTTATATACTACGAATATACTCGCAGCTGCACGAAAAGGCAAGTCCAGCAACTATGAGATAACTCGTAGTCAGCCCTCTTGGCCAGATCGCCTACTAAGAATTATCTCATAGTTGGCAGTCAACGTGTTAAAGAAGTATCCCCCAAAAGCCATAGCACGATACGAGCTATTAAAAAAAAAAGATAAGTATCAGTGGTAAGGAAGGATATTATTGTGTTTATTTCATTACCAATACTGGTTTTTAAGAATGCACTATTGCAATTGATGATTTTATTGTATGATTGTGCAGCATTTTGTTAGGATTTTATTGTTTCAGTATTGTATCCAACTGTATCGATTATATATAACATGGCAGCCACCACTAGCACATCACTCAGCCCACCACCATTCAAAGACTACATTACATGTCGAATAGTTGATGATTTTGTAGCTTGCTAAGCATGTACTATGCTTATTCCACTGTTTAAAAATGTGGCATGTGTGAGACAGGAATGTGCATGTGTGCATGAAATGTAGGCAGTGGGAGGAACTGAGAGACATATGCATCTCAAACTTGGGATTCAGTGGCAGCAGCAATAGTGCTTCAGAAATTAGTGAAATTAAATTGATTGATACCTGCAGTATATTGGAGGGTTGAGAGAATATGAAAGACATGCATATGAATTTAGAGAGAGATGGTTTATCTGATGGCCTTGATTGTGCATAAATGTCAGATAAAAGCAGGAATGTGTGGAGAGGGAAACAGAACTGCTGAGAAAGGAGATGGAAGGAATTAAGACGGAGTTGAGAAGGATGAATGAAAATATCAGGAGGTTGGAGAGGGTTGACTAGTGCAAGAAGGGCATCAGGGAGTAAGGGAGAGAGAGTGAGATGAGAGAATGGGAGAGACAGGGGAAGAGAGGAAATTGCAGAAAATTGAGAGAGTGTAGAAGCAAGGAATAGAGAGATGAGAGAGAGGAGGGAGAGAAACAAGAGAGATTGAAAGTCATAAGAGTCAGTGATGCCAGTGAGAAAAGGATGAATGAATCTGTTCAGAGTGTCACTTATGGAAATTTGATGATTCCAGATGTGAAGAGTAGAGTGCCAAAGGAGTGTTTGTTTGAAGGAGTGATAGTGGGTATGGCAATGAAGAAGAGTGAAAATATAAAAGAGAGGATAGTAATGGTTGGGACAAATGACCTGAGAGGTGGTGTGAATCATATAGCATGATATTTGAGGTTGATGTTAGGAATAGTGCAGCAGAAATGTGTCTGAGGAAAGATAGTGAAAATGTTGCTCAGTATCTCACTATGCCTGGTATGATAATGTGGAGTGGAGGAGAAGGGTGGTGATGACAAATGAGATTGATAGCACGAATGTGTAGGTGGTGGTATATGTGTGTGGAGTATGTTTGAGGATAGAAGAGGTATGCAAAAGATGGATTACATCTGAATGCAGAAGGGCACAGGCATTTGGAGAACCTTCTGGGCAAGCAAGTGCTTCAGGGTTGAGAAATGAGAAATGCATGGGCAGAATGTAGCAGAGATGGCCTAGTGTGGGGATAGTGGTTAGAGAAATCAGAGGGTGTACATTATATTACAGAGCCAGGTGAAGTATGATGGGAGTAATACTGGCAATGCACTGGTTATTCTATCTACAAATATTAGAAGCATTAGAAATAAAGGGAATGAGTTTATGGCATTGATTAACTTAGTCTCTCCAAAGGTTAAGGTTGCCGATATCAGTGAAACTTGGTTAACTGCGGAGGAGGATGTTCTAAAAGTGTTAGAATAAAAAGGGAGTAGCATATTTCGGCAGGATAGAGAAGGTAAACGTGATGGAAGAATGTCGCTCAGATAAGAGATGAATCATGTCCTCAGAGTGGAGTATCAAAGTGAAAATAACACTAATTGCCTCATGAGATATTCATAAAGGGGTGCTTAAGGGTCAAAGCTGTATAACTGAATGATATAATCACGTAATCACAAGAAAGATATTTATTTAACCAAATATTTCGGTTAAATATTTCTCCCTGACAGTTGACACATTTAGCTTTTTTTTGCACAGCAAGATTTGTTATCATGCTCTTTACTAACACATCGGGCACAGGTAGTAGAACCACACAGGCAGTTTGGGCATGTCCATATCTCTGACATTTAAAGCATCTTAGCAGGTTAGGGATGTACATTCTAACAGAACAGCTGAGATACTCTGTTTTTACAGAATTGGAGGCTTAGGTGTATCAAAAGTAAGGATGATATTCTTGGTTGAAACCAGGTGACCATCCCTACGTATCAGGATGTGCCTCACACCCGGCACTCCTTGATCTTTAAGTTCTGAACATCAGGAACATTAAGGAGATCCCATTCTGATATGACTCCTCTACAGGAATTGAGTGTTTTATGAGGTGTTACTGTGATTTGTATTCCATCCATTGTCGTTGCTCTCAGCAGTTTCTTGGAATGTTGCTGACACAATATTTCCACAAGGATATCACCAGAATGCAATTTCTTAACAGTTTTGGGAAACAGTCCTTACAAACCCTTTTGAATAAAGAAGGGTGACATTTTCCCTATTGATTTTGCACCTGTTGAATGAATGATTAAAAATGTTGGTACATTTATACTAGTAACATATATATCTTTTGTTTCTTACTTCTGTTTCCATATACTGGATCTACACTATCACTACTTGGTTGGGACTTTGTTAGCGCCCCTGAAATGTGAGGATGAAAGATTCATGCTCAAAGAGTTTTTGGTTCAGTGCCAGAGCTCACCACCCACCACAGAGCCACACATGGATGCCCACTGACCAGCAAGCAATCATTGCACTCAGAAGTTGAACACCAGAGCTACTCTGGATACTATACTGGCACTACAGCAAGCCTAGGATCCCAACCCTCTGGACCAAGGGGTGAGAGACTTACTGCAACACCTTTGACCCTTGCAGGCAAGCCCACTTGCCTGGGACATCCAGGACTGCTTGTCTTGCCAAAGCAGGGGCCAAGACTGCCACGATCGCCTGTTCCGGATGTCCACGGGTCACACTGCATGCAAACACAGTGGCAGGGCATTGGATCTCAGTGATAGTGGTCTGGAAAAAAGGATAGTGAAAAACTCAGGAGAAGTAGAGCAAAGAATATGGGAAGAAAAGCAAAGAAAAGAGTAAGAATGAAAAGGGCCAGTACCATCACTAGAAGGTCCCTTCCACCATGAACAGGTGCCCTACATGGGGAGAATGAAGAGGGTTATCAGAAATTTGTGTACATAGATGAACAATTTGCATTAGGTCATTGCTTAGAGCAAAGATTTCTGTCTCTCTCTCTCTTCCAGCTTGGTCAGTGGTATTGGAAAAGGGAAGTCAATTAGAATTATGGATGTTGAGGTCATCAAGAAAGATGACCTCACTATTTGGATGGCTGGATTGCAGATGGTTAAATTTCATTTATGATGGTGTTAATGCCAAAGATGTTAGTGATATGAAAGTGAGCTTTTCATTAGGAGATTCCAGCATGGTTTGTATGTAGTGAATGGTTGCATTGTGTATTTTTTATTGAAATTAGTTTACGAGGGAGACACAGTGTCGCTAGCTGAAAGATTATTCCGAGTTAGTTCATAGTTAGAAGGATAGAGTGAGAAGTGCAGTGAGTGACAGGAGATATTCTTAGACATGAGTGACCAGTTTCTTTGTCATTACATGCCTTGACAGTGTCACTCACATACCACTATTTGGATTACTTCTCCAGGCACAACCTGGAAGAGTATGTGGGAGCAGGATTATGCACCAATTGATCAGGAAGCCCCCTGACTCATTATATTATTCTATAACTTCAAATTTTCCTCTTTTTCTTTCCCTACATTACCTCTCCCTCTCAGTTATCCAGCTTTTATTCTCTAGCAGTCTTTTCTGCTAATCAAAACAAAGGCTGCAGAGCGTCACACAGATTGCATTGGTTGTATCCACGTTTCCAGCTCTATGCTTGGCAATATCACTGTCAACATGTACCTTTGTCTAGAGGTAAATATCATCTAAAAACGTTACTGGAATATCATTATTTGCATGTTTCTTCAGTATCTTCTTGCATTTGTCATCTAAAAATCCTTAGTGCATAAAGGAAATTAGTTTTGGTTTCATAACTGCTCTGCTTTGATGTCAACAACAGTAAGTGATAACGGTACATATAATCAAAATACAGTATTTCCATCTTGGCCACTTTTACATTATCAACATTTCAGAGTACACACACACACACACACACACACACACACACACACACACACACACACACACACACACACACACACACACACACACATTACAATAAAATATAATTAACAAAATGTGTATCTGCATGAATAATTATCAAGAAGTGTACATTATTATTATTATTAATGCACTGGAATCTCCATTTCATATAAGGAGGACCAGACAATCTATGCAATATCTATTATAACTCTCCTTGAATGCATTCACTGGCAAAGCACTCACAAACAAACTGACAATCCCCCCCCTCCACATACACACACCATTCTGCCTCCTCTAGCCTCTCAAAAATGCTCTCAAATTTTTCTATATCAATCATATAAAACCTTTTTAGCAATTTAAACATTTCTATCATATCCTTTCATTTCTACCTATCAATCAATTTCTGTAACCCACAAATTTTCAGTTTATCTTCACATAAGAAGAGCATTCCATATTCCTACATCCTACCATTATCTATTTCAGATGTAGTTCCCACCACATGGAACTCTGCTACACAAATTGGAACAAATGGGGATTGATATGAAGATGGTGATGTGGATGCAACTCAATGTTTTCCTTCAAATCACTGCCTATATTATAAATATTCAAATTAAATAGCAGTGGTCCAACACTTGGTCATCCCCAAGAAACCCAAACCAGTACACAGTAATCCAGATGTGGCTGTATTAAAGCCTTATAAAAGGGCATGATAATTTCCTTATTGCTGTTTGTTAGTATGTTCTTCAATAACTAAGTAATCCTATGAGCTAACCTGGTGACTTCTGAAATAAGTCCTCTGAACTTCATTTCCCTAACCAACTCCCCAATCTTTATTATTATTATTATTATAAAAACCTCCATGGAGTCAAAGACTCATCATGGGAGGTCCACTGTTATACACACAATTTATCATACTGTGCCTTAAATATATTCACTGTCTCTGCACACACCACACTCTCGGGCAAAGCATTCCAATCACTCACCACTCTCCATGCAAAAAACCTGCTCCTCACTCCCTTGCTCACACCCGCCTTATACAGCTTCCAGGAATGACCTCTTGTTCTCCTGCTATCCTCACCCATTCTGTGCAAAACCTCCCCGACGTTAATCTGGTAATAACCACTTAACAGCTTATATGTCTCAATCATATCCCCCCCCCCCTCCTCCTCCTATCCACCAATTTCTGCAAATTGCATTTTGTCAATCTGACTTCATACTCTACATTCCAGAGACCAGAAACCACCTTAGTCAATCGCCTCTGAACATTTTCCAAAGCAATTTCATCTTTTTGAAAACCAAGTGACCAGATCTGTGCACAGTAATCCATATGTGGCCTGATCAAAACCTTATACAAAGGAACCATAACATCCTTAATTCTACAAGTCAATGTCCTCTGCATCATTCCCATTATCCGCTGTGTTGTCTTCACTATTTTAGTAACATGTCCCCGAAATTTTAGGTCCTTGTCTACAATCACTCCCAGATCTCTCATTTCCTCTACCACTTCCAAGATATTCGCACCGATTGCGTACTCTACATCCCATCTCTGCTTTCCAAATTTCAAAACCTTACACGTTGAAACATTGAATTGACATCCCCACTTATTTAGACAGTGTATTCAAGTCCTCTTGCAAAGCTACAGCATCCACACTACTCCTGATAGCGCTCAACTTTGCATCATCTACAAACAACTGCACATCACCATTCAGACCTCTCCAGATATCATTTACATACAAATTAAACAGCAATTAAACACAAACCCAAAACAGACCCTTGAGGTACACCACTAGTAACTTTCCTTTTCTGGGATATCGCTCCTCCATAGACAACTCGCTGATACCTATCAGACAACCAATCTCCAATCCAGTGAACCAATCTACTGTTCAGCCCCATCCGTTCCAATTTAATTACCAGCTTGTCATGTGGCAATTTATCAAACGCCTTTGCAAAATCTAAATTTACCACTGTATATGCAATACCCTTATCCAACGCATTTGTCCCACTATTATAAAAAGTAAGCAGGTTGCTAAAGCACGATCTTCCTTTAGTAAATCCATGCTGGCCGCCAAAGAGTATTTTTCTGTTGTCAACCCAATTCTGAACTTTATTTCTAACTAACTTCTCTAATACCTTGACCACAACTCCAGACACACAGACTGGTCTATAATTCAAAGCCTTACTCTTATCACCTCCCTTATGAATTGGAACAATTTTACCCTCTTTCCACTCTTTTGGAACTTGACCCAGTGAGAGACTCATGTTGAAAAGATATACAAAAGCTGTTGTATATCTTTTCAACATGTTATTAACTTCTTTTTACTTTGTTAACTTATTCTTCTTACATGTTGTTAACTCTCTGGCACATTCTCTCAAGACACGTGGTGAAATAGCATCAAGTCCCACAGCCTTATTTACATCAAGTCTATTCAATTCCTCATATACCTCCTGTTCACTTACTAACAGTTCCTCCTCCTTTCCCACTGCTTTCAAGTTCTGCATGATGACACAAGAATGAAATACCTTTAGAAATTGCTCACTAAATATTGAGATAAAGTTGAGATATTTATCTCAACTATATCCTCCGCAGCGGTTATCATTCCTCCGTTTTCACCAATCAATCCCATCCTACCATAATCATTCTTTCTTCTACTGGCGACATATCGAAAAAACTCCTTAGGATTTTTTTTGGCCGCTTTAGCTAACTGCTGCTCATACTGCATTTTTGCTACCCTTATCAAGCTAGTCACCTTCCTCACCTGCTCTTTGTACTTCTCATGCAACTGGTTGTTATATATACTCATTTTGTGTTTCTTCCATAATACCTTCTTCTTCCATATTGCATACCTTATCTCTTGATTCATCCATTTTACACCCACTCTGTTTACCCTCTTGACCCTTGGAATGCACGCTGATATTGCCTCCACCAAATAGTTCTTGAGTATGGCCCAAGCAGCATTGATATCCTTTCCATCCAGTTCCTCTTTCCAATTTATTATCGGAAGCTGTTTCCTGAGCTTTTCGTAATTACCAGTCTTATAATTCCACATATATCTCTTTCTAACAGACGTCCTCGAATGACTGGTCACCCTGCACGTGATCACCTCGTGGTCACTCTCACCAAATGGTGGAAGATTTGACACCTCATTTATAATAACATCATCTGATGAGATGATCAAATCCAATACTCTTGATCCTCGTGTACCCTCTGTTACGTGCTGCCTAAGGTAATTTATCTTTCAAAAACTCATTCATTTTCTTTACCCCCAGAATGCAGTCTCTTGCTTCCAGTCTATATTACCATAATTAGAGTCGCCCATTATGATAACTCGTTTCTTGCTAGCTAGGCCAATTCGCCTATACATTTCCTTCTCATTACCCTCCATATTACCAGGTGTATAGCAACACCCAACTAAATATTTCATCCTGTTTACTTCTACCTCACACCATACCGCCTCAAAACCGTGACCACTATTTGCACCTTGCAATTCCACCTTAGATGGGCACAACTCATCTGCTACCATTAACAGTACTCCTCCTCCTACACTTCTTCCTTAAATATCTTCACGAAAAATATCATATCCGTTCATCTCTATTCCTGTCAGGATGTCATCGTCATCTAACCACGTCTCACTTATACCAACAATTTTGGGGCGAACAGACTCGAGCAAAGCAACAATTTCATTCCCCTTATTTCGAATACTTCTAGTATTAGTGAATAAACATAAGAAATCATTACTGCTTCTACAAGTCCTAAGAACGTCACTCCTACGATGTGACTCTTCAATACCTTCCCCAGTCATTTCCTCTATATTACCACCAATTCTACAACTTTCTTCACACCTAAACTCTTTCCACCCATCCCAGGCCATTAGCATCATCAATTTTTGGGAGTACAGCTCTGTCATTACTAGCTATGTACTGTCAATGCAGTACATAGCTAGTAATCTTTCTCTCCAAATGCATAACTTTACAAATTTTCCATTAAAATTGCATCCATTATCTTTTGCCCATACTACCAGCCAATTTAAATCATTTTGCAAGCTCTCTATAATGCCTTGATTAACCTGATTTGCATTATCAGCAAACAACATATTTTCCTTCAAATCACTGTCTATATTACAGATGTTCAAATTAAATAGCAGTGGACCAAGCACAAAGCCATGCAGTACACTGCTAGTCACCTTTCCTGCTAAATTCTGCTCCTACTCTCTGGTATCTGTCTATCAGCCATCCTTATATCAATATTACCAGCTTCCTATCAGTTCCCATTTGCTACAATTTGTGTAACAGAGTTCCACATGGTAGGAACTTCATGTGAAATAGAACTGCAAAATCCAGCAGTATCACTGGGTAGCTAATCTTTTTATCCAACTCAACTGTCATTCTGTTATAAAAAGTAAATGAATTACTAAGTATGACTAATCTTCACAAATCCATCCAACTATCATGTTCTTATCATTCATTTCTAAATTTTATCCCTGACCAACTCCTTCAATAACTTTACCACTCCTGAGATACTTATTGGTTCTATAATTGGTGAATTGAGTAGTAGAGATGGAGAGTTGTAGAGTAGGTGCCCTCTCTCGATGAGTCTTTGGACTCCCTGGAGGCATCAAGTAATAATAATAATAATAATTCATTACTTCCGTTTTAGGCCTCTTTTATGCAACAGAATTAGATTTTCCCTACTTCTATTCCCTTGGGACTTTGTCAGAGATGACACTTAAGTTAAACAGCCTAGTCAGAGACAATGGCAGTTCCTTTGTGCATTCTTGTAATATGTAATATGATATCCCATCTAGCCCCACAACTGTATTTGCAATGACATTCTGCAATATACTAAGAAATTTCAATTCATCATATTTATTCCCACACCAGTTCCTGTCAGGTTTGTCATAATGCTTTGATGCTGATTCTCGTGAAGCAATTATATATGAATTTAACTCTTTCATTTACTTTTGTCACATTGCTATCACCAACAAGTGTTAAATTTATTCTTCCATAGTCATTCTTCCATTATCAAAAATTATGGAGACAACTACCGTGTTAGAGCAAAACTTTAGTTTAATATAAACCAAAATGAACACTCGACGTTTCAACCTTCATATCAAGGTCATCATCTGGAGCATACACATATATATAAAGAAACAAGTTGCACTACAATCTACATGGTTTGCTAAAGTTACTGACCAACCGTTAGAACAATTATTGGCCTGACCTCTGGTGAGGAAAAAAAAAACCTTTACTACATCAAAGCTAGAGTCCTATTATTATTATCTATTTGGTTACAAAATAAAATTGGGCTGGAGAGCAACATGTTTATATATATATATATAAAACTGTGATTATACACATAAATTTCAACCAATTGGTATGGAATAGTTTCCAATAAAAGCTGAAAATTGCTTAAAGTTCTAAAGTATGCTGGAAACTAAGTAAGCTGAATATGTGCCATCCAAATTCTGGGAATTTTTATGCCACCATTATTGTTGAGATTAGGGTGGTTAATCAGAATTTCACAGGCTTCTTTAAATTTTCTTCCATACCAGGTTGATGTAAAGAGCAGGTACTTTTCCAATCAATTTTGTGTAGGCGTTGAGAGCGTGATCTGAGAGGCCTGCTTTGTCAAAATTGTTATATTTAATGTGTCTTTTGTGTTCTTTTTTTTATGTATAGGGATTATATATCCAGTTTCATCAATATAAGGTAAGTTTTTTTTTTCCCCTCTCACCAGAGATCAGGCCAATAATTGTTGTAACGGTTGGTCAGTAACTTTAGCAAACCATGTAGATTGTAATGCAGCTTGTTTCTTTGTATATATGTGTATGCTTCAGATGATGATGACCTTGGTATGAAGGTCGAAACGTCGAGTGTTCATTTTGGTTTATATTAAACAAAAGTTTTGCTCTAACATGGTAGTTGTCTCCATAATTTTTGATAATGTATTCTGATTACTGTGTAAGCATGAAAAAAAGGATAGTCATTCTTCCTTTTACTTACCATATAGCAAAAGAACTCTTTAAAATTTCCTTTGGTCTGCTCAGTTAATTTCCTTTTGTAAGGTTATCCTTGATTTTTACAAATAAAGGATATCTGGTGAATGTCCTTGATTTGTAAAGCTGCAGAAACATAAGTAACCGTTTTCAATTTCTTAAAATAATACTGAACAAATTTATTGTATTTACTGTTTTATAAGTGTGCGAGACAGACTGAATTATTTAGATGTAAGTAAAAAGTTTTATTTCCTTAAATTAGATATAGATATATTGTTGGTATGGCACCTATGACTATGTTTACTAGAATGACATCTTTGTTGGGCAAGCTATTGCATGATTTTGTGCAGTGTAAAATTTGTGAGATGTAAACATTGCGAAAATTGAAAGATTTATGGAAGAAGATGAAACTGGTGAGAAAGCATGTAATAAATGCCTTGAAAGTGAATGGAAGAGAACAAATTATGTGATAGTAGAGCAGAGAGCATTGACACAAGACCAGAAAATGTAAATATCGGTGATGATACTGAAGGTGCAATGGGGAAGTTCAGGAGAATGTAGAAGACCTGAATAAAGAAATTACACACTTGCATGTAGTTCTTCACACGAAAAAGCATGAGATTGAAAGGTTCCACAAACAGCAAGAGATCAGTCAATCTGAAAACAGAAAAAAATGTGCTATAAAATCTTGTTTCCCTGATGCAAAAATTAATAATCTTAGTAATGCTGTCAGAATGCAGAAAGGGAAGTTGATAGACTTGATAGTTTTGGCTAAAATCAATGACCTGAGAGATGAGAAATATTGTATGAGAGGATGTCAAAGAGTTGTTGGAAGAAGTGAAAAAGAAGAGCAAATGTGAGTTCATGCTATGGTAAAGACAAATTAAGAAGGAGATCAATGATAGTTAATGAATTAATAGACAGGTTGTGCATAAGGAATGATGTAGAGTTTGTGAATGTATGGCTTGAGTTTCATGGATGAAAAGATTTGTACAGTGCTGATGGACTGCACTTAAATGGATTTGGAGTCAATTATCTGGGGAGAGCTTTATTCACTGAGAGTATGGAAACACAAAGTAAGGAAAACTCAAGCATTTAGGATGGATTGCAAACAAGCATGTGTGAAGGCACCCATGAAATGAATGAGTGTGTGAATGAACAAAAAATGTGGAATCTAGTCTCTCAGACAAACAATATTGAATAAAATAGTCAATTTAGAATGTAAAGGTGGTTCGAAGGGGAGGGGGGGACTCAGGAGAGGTGACAGTTCTAGATACTAATACTAGAAGCATCATGAATAACAGGGAAGAGTTTTTGGCATTGGTTCGTAGAACCTTGCCAAAATATGTACTGAGAGATAATTATACTTGAAGCAGAATGTAACAGATCAGATTCGAGGTACAAGAGTGTTGGATCTTGTTATAGGTTCCGAAGACATGTCCATAACTAAGGCTACATTGCTTCTAATTGGGGAAAGTGATCAGGTGGTCTTCAATTGGGAGGTAGCAAAAACATGTGGAACAATATGGAAGGTAATTATGATACACTTAGGAGGCAGCTTAAAGCAGCGTCATGGCATAAAAATCTGCAAGGGAAGGATGTTCGCAATGCATGGTTGATAGGTCAACACCTGAAAAAAAAATTCACAAACTGCAACTAATATTCACACCAGCAGTGTTAACAAAATACTTATTTTAATGAAAGTTAAACACTTACTAACCTACAAGTGGAATCTCACTGTTAGTGCTTTCTGAAGAAAGCTTTGCAATATTGGCAGCCATAATTTCTTTATCACGCTGTCGAACAATTGCTTCCACAGCTAACCACTCAGACATCGTAGTTTCATATACAGTTTGAATGCTCTTGCTATGTTCCTCTCTTTCAGATAGAGAACTTCCAAATTTATAATGACCCAAAAGATATGGCCATACCTGATGATATGTGCAGAAAACAAAAATAAGTTAAAATAGAAAATAGTATAACGTCATGAAACTTGATGAACTTGCATATTTTTCATTACTAGAATACTGACAATTTAGCTTTAGAGAAAATTTAGAAAGGTATCTAAAAAATGTTTTTTCTTACTATAAAAGTAAAAATTTTATAAACTTCCACATAGTAATATGTAGGTAACTATAAACTATCATAAACAGAGATATATATAGAGAAATAAATACAGATAATAATTAAAAAGGTTTTTAATTAGTGTATAGTGTATTTTTATCGCAAATTATGCTGCAATTTTATCAGTTTGGATACAGGTGTCCTTCAGTAGACTTGTTGGTATTTTTTGTTGTTTATACAGGTAACCTTCGTATAACATGGTACTTATACAATGCGGTTTCGATATAACACAGTCTACAAATTGTAGTAACTCTTTATCTTTTTCATATATTTTTCACCACATGACTTAAAAATCAAATTTTATCTTTGTTAAATTTGCATCTGCCCATATCGCGCATGCAGTTACAAGTAGCGAATTTATATTAGGGGAAATACCCTTTAGCACGCATGTACGTCAAATGTTTACTGTATTAAGTGTTTATTGTTGAAAGTTGTCTTCCTTTTCTGCCAGGAAAGCGCATTAAAAATCATAAGTGTGTTAATCTCAAGCTGAGCACTTTATTTTCTGGTGAGTTACATACAATGTGTAATGCTTTTTTTATGTAAAATTTTTTTTATAGCAATGGTCACTTAGCAGGCTTTTGCGATATGGTTGAAAACGAAATCGGTGAATTAATTGACAGGGAAATAGATTTAAATGAGGAGGAACTGGTACAATTAATAGATGATGTCGAACCAAAAGGTAGGGAAAGTTCTGCCAAAGATTCTGACTGTGGTGAATCCATTAAAGAATTCAGTTTAAAGAAATTAGCAGAAGGATTGGACTTGGGAAGAGGATTAGGAAGTTATTTTACGGATAATGATCCCTCAATGGAGCGCTCCGACAAATTCACGAGACAATTGGATATTTGTTTAGCTCTGTGTTATGAAATTAATAAAAAAAAATTGCAGCATAGTGGTAAGCAAGGTCTTATTACTGACTTCTTGATAACTAACCAACCAAAGTATGCAATGAGAATTATACAAACGATGTCTAAGAGATTTCAAGTGATGATGACGTCCAGCCAATCGTAAATGAAGAACATTTATGAAATGTTTGTTTTGAACACACTGATCACAATTAAATTATGCACTTTATTTTATTTTGCCTAAAACATTTATGCATTATGAGCAATGAAGTTTACGTACAATTTGTATTTTCATAAGTTTATACTATGTATTTTGTTTCATAGTTTATGTTTTCTTAACTTACATGAATTACCTGAATTAAATAAACATTTTTTTTTGTTGAATATGTCATTGTTGTTTATATAATTAAAAAAAAACTGATTTCAGAAAATAACCCTACTTTTTTCTATGTGATCCGAGTCTCGCATAAAGCGATTTATATAATTCATCATTTCTGTGGAACCTAACATCTGCGTTATACGAGGGTTACCTGTATTGTGTTTTGCTACTTGTTTATTCATATTGGTTCTGCATCCGAAAATGGCGTCCGTAAAGAAAAGTACATCAGCAGCATGGAAGGCTTTGGTATGAAGATTGAACTCTTTCTTGGATTTTTCACTTTCACAGTGGATGCATTGTGAAAATTGCTGTATGTATGCACCAAAAAATGTGAAAGATTTGAGGACTGTTTGGGTAAATGAGAAAAAGGGAAGCATTAACATATGTGAAAAGTGTCTTGATAGATTAGAGTGATTAGAAATGAGAGCAAGGGTTGGGATCGTAGCAGAAGAGCTTAGGCAACAGTTAGTGAAAATGAAAAGTGAAATGAAACATCTGGAAGAAGATATTAAACATTTAAAGAAGAGATTGGTTGATGATAATGACGAGGAAGTTAGTATTATGAAGAAAGAATCAAAGGATAATCATATATCATTGTATGGGGACTCAATCATTAGAGTTATTATGACTAATAAAGTGCACAAAGCATGCTTTCCTGGTGGAATAATGAAGTAAATAACAGATTGCACTGCAGAAAAGGAAAGACCAGACATCAAAATTAGTGGTAATTGTGGACAAAAATGAGTTAGTTGGAAAAAAGTTGGAAAAAAAATGACTTAGTTGGAAAAAAGAATGTCGATATACACATGAGGAAGTTATTGTAGAAAGTAAAGAATAATAGTGTTGTTGAAAAAGTCATAACATGTTGCCCAGATATGACAACAGTGAATTAAGGAGAGCAGAGATAATGAATAGTAAAATGGCTGAGTTGTGTGAGGCAAAAGGGGTTCAATTTGTAAATCTGTGGAGTGAATTTCAAGGAAAGTTAGAATGGTTTAAAGATGATGGATTGCATTTGAATGGGTTTGGTGTTGGGCATTTAGAAAGGCTATTGATTCTGAGACTGAACAGAATCAAAAAGTTAATGTAGTAAATAATCAGAGTCTACATGTGAAGCAGGATAAAACAACTAAACAGGTATTTCAATAAGGAATTATCATGAGTAGGCATATTTAAATAATTATAATACCAGAATTAACTCACGTAAAATATTATTTATTAGTATAATTTTCTCCTGAGTATCACAGGCATCTTCAGTACAAAGCTGATAGAACAATAACTGACAATTCCAAAAGGCACCATCTAAGTAGCTAATGTAAGATAACTAAAAAAGGTCATTAAATTTCCTAACTGAACTCTATGTCTAGTGTTGATGGCATGCTCTGCAAGTCCAGACTGTTCAGGTTCAAGGTATTCAATAAAAGACTTGTGTTCTTCTGGCTGAATAAAAGCAGATCGTCCTTTTGCTATGCATTCACTAATGCCTTGCACATAAGGAATAGGAATACGAGTTATTTCTTCTGTATTTGAAGAGGTAGAGATACCAAAACTGCTTATAAAAGCTCTTTTGATGAATGAATTCTTATAACCATTAGATAAAAAAAGTTGAAAAAATGTTTCAATTCTTTCTGTAATAACTCATCTGAAGAACATAAGGAGTTGGCCCGATGAACCAGTGTTTCAATAGTTCCAGCCTTTTGATTGAGATGGTGATGAGTTTTAGCATGGATATAATGGCCTATATGAGTCTGTTTTCTTTCTAAAAATTTATTTAGGAAGAAGACAGACTATTTATTTACTTCTTCCTCTAGGGTGAATTGAACGTTTTGTTTTATGAAAAGGACACAATTTCGCAGTTGCTCCGAATAAGTTACCCCTGATGGATTTTTTTCATAGCATAGATAGAGGTATTTGATCCTTATCCCAAAAAACAGCTAACAGGACACGTTTTGAATGTGCAAAAATTATTTTTAATGCCAAGCCTCCTTGTCCTAATCTTTTTTACTCTGAATTTAAAGCAAGAAAACACTAAAGAAGAATAATAATTTAATTATTATGAAACCTGACAAAGGAAAGGCTGTGGTTATTCAAGATAGAAGAGAATAAGAGAGAAAAATGTCTCTTTTATTCTGAGTCTATTCAACTTACAGGCCCTCACATCAGATCCTACCAGTAGTCAATTGAAAAGACTTAATTCCCTTATAGATAATGTGTCTACATGGGATGAAGATCAAAAGAAAAAACTTAAAACCTACTTTGGTCATCCACCTAGATTGTATGGTCTTCCAAAAGTTCATAAACCAGGTATTCCATTAAGACAAGTTGTAGACTGTACAGGTTGTCCCACTTTCAAAATTTTTTTTATCGTATTTACACACTTCTTCAACTAGAAGAACTGCTATTTATAAAAAAAATACTTTGGATTTCAAAAATAAAATTTTGGATCTTCATTTAGACTCTTCGGATATTATGATTAGTTTAGATGTTGTATCATTATTTACTAATGTTCCTTTATCTGACAGCATTGAATTACTGCAACAAGAATTTCCTTCAGAGATTGTTAAAATATTTGATTTTGTAATACATTCGGTTATTTTTCCTTTAAAAACAAGTTATGTCAACAAACCGAAGGAACAACAATGGGCAATCCTCTTTCTCCTGCTATTGCCAACTTCTGTGTGGAGCACTTTGAACAACATATTTTTGACAACATTTCACCTAGACCTACTCGTGGTTCAGATATGTAGATGACTTTTTTGCTATCTGGAATGGCTCTTCTTATGAATTACAACAGTTTCTCTCTAATTTAAATGAACTTCATCCAAGGATCAAATTCGCCCTAGAGGAAGAAGTAAATAAACAGTTAGTAGTTTTAGATCTTTTAATTCTTTGCCAACCAGATGGTAGCCTATATTTCTCTGTTTTTAGGAAGAAGACTCATACAAGCCATTATATCCATGCTGAATCTCATCACCAACTCAGTCAAAAGGCTGGAACTATTAAAACACTGGTTCATCGGGCCCACTCCTTATGTTCTTCAGATGAGTTATTACAGAAAGAATTGCAAAATATTTTTTCAACTTTTTTTATCTAATGGTTATAAGAATTCATTTATCAAAAGAGCTTTTAGCAGTTTTGGTATCTCTATCTCTTCAAATACAGAAGAAATAACTCGTATTCCTACTCCTTATGTCCAAGGCATTAGTGAACGCATAGCAAAAGTTTTAAAACCACTAAATATTTCTGTTGCCTTTCACCCAATCAGAAAAGTCTCCACCTTTCTCACTTCTCCAAAGGACAAGCTTCCACATCTCAATCCTCCAAGTGTTTACCAGATTTCTTGCTCTTGTGAGTTATCTTATTTTGGACAAACAGGAAGATCTGCATTTATTCGGCTAGAAGAACACAAGTCTTATATTGAATACCTTGAACCTGAACAGTCTGGAATTGCAGAGCATGCCATCAACACTGAAAAACACAAAAGTCAGTTTCTCATGGAAAGGCTTTATAAAGAAACATGTAAAACTTTACTTCACTCTCCTAACTTAAACAGATTCAGTCTACGTCTATCCCCCTTGTAAGAGATAGTACTTTTTAAATAAGCTAATCTTTCCTAACTTTTTTTTTTGAATTGCATATATATGTAAATGAGTTTTTTTACCTTGGGAATAATGTATATTAGGGTTACCATGTAATTTTATGAACTTGGTTATTTTACTTTTAATCCCAAGTAAGCAAACAGTTAAGTTTGCGCCTGAAACGTAGTTCAAGTCTAAAGGTGGTGCAACACCAGGCCAACTCATTGTAAAGGTGAGTAAAGCTCTGATCACTATTCTTAGTATTTTCCATAATGTAAAGCACATCTCGCTAAGAGATGTATATATACACTGCAATACATTATGGGTGGGGTCACTATCCAGACCGGTTTCAAACTTTTTTGAGGTCTCCTCAGTGAGTAGCTAGACCCTAAATACCAAGGTTTTAGTAATACAGAGCCTTATCAACTTTATCTATGCAAGTTGCTAAAAGGTGTTTTTATTTTGAATAATCTCTGGAGGAGATATAGATGTAAATGAGTTTTTTTACCTTGGGAATAATGTATATTAGGGTTACCAAGTAATTTTATAAACTTGGTTATTTTACTCCTAATCCCAAGTAAGCAAACAGTTAAGTTTGCACCTGAAACATAGTTCAAGTCTAAAGGTGGTGCAATACCAGGCAACTCATTGTAAAGGGGGGTAAAGCTCTGATCACTATTCTTAGTATTTTCCATAATGTAAAGCACATCTCACTAAGAGATGTATACTGCAATACATTATGGTTGGGGTCACTACCCAGACCGGTTTCAACCTTTTTTGAGGTTGAAAACTCAAAAAAGGTGTTATTTTTTAAAGGTGTTGCACCACCTTTTGACTTGAACTACGTTTCAGGCGCAAACTTAACTGTTTGCTTACTTGGGATTAGGAGTAAAATAACCAAGTTTATAAAATTACTTGGTAACCTTAATATACATTATTCACAAGGTAAAAAAAACTCATTTACATCTATATCTCCTCCAGAGATTATTCAAAATAAAAACACCTTTTAGCAACTTGCATAGGTAAAGTTGATAAGGCCCGTGAGATGCGGTGATTGATTCATTCAATCCAATATCCTTGGAGGGTAATGGATGGCAATGCTGTAGCTAATGAAGTTCTAACTGAGGCTCGGCTATTGCTGTTACCCTCCTGCCATGATCAGAGCTTTAATAGCTCAATAACACCTTATCCTTGCACTGTCCTCTACAGATAACGGGGAAGATGAAAAGCATTCTTGCTTCGCCCCTTTAAGCCAGTCCTTATAAGGACTATAAGGAAGTATTTAGGGTCTAGCTACTCACTGAGGAGACCTCAAAAAAGTTTGAAACCGGTCTGGGTAGTGACCCCACCCATAATGTATTGCAGTATACATCTCTTAGTAAGATGTACTTTACATTATGGAAAATACTATACTAAGAATAGTGATCAGAGCTTTACTCACCTTTACAATGAGTTGCCCTGGTGTTGCACCACCTTTAGACTTGAACTACGTTTCAGGCGCAAACTTAACTGTTTGCTTACTTGGGATTAGGAGTAAAATAACCAAGTTTATAAAATTACTTGGTAACCCTAATATATATAATATATATGCATATATTATTTATTTAATTATTTATCTAAAGTTAGGAAATTTAATGACCTTTTTTAGTTAACTTACATTAGCTACTTAGGTGGTGCCTTTTGGAATTGTCAGTTATTGTTCTATCAGCTTTGTACTGAAGAAGCCTGTGATACTTAGGTGAAAATTATACTAATAAATAATATTTTATGTGAGTTAATTCCAATATTATAATTATTTAAAGAACTAAATGGATTGTATGATAGATGGATACGAGGTTGAAGATGTGGTTGCACCAATACAAGGTGATGGAATGTACAAAGTTGAGAATGAGACAGACAGGAATAGAAATTAGAGTCAAGATCAGCGAAACAGGAGTGATCAGACTGAAGAGAGATGTGGTATAGTAGCTAGAATAGAGAATGTTAGTGTTGGTAGAATGGTCACAAAGACAAAGGGATTGTTATGTTTGTATACAAATGTAAGGAGTATTCAAAATAAGAGAGCTGAGTTTATTGCATTAATTAAGTCAGTATGCTCAAAGATAATTGGAATAAGTGAAACTTGGTTTTCTGAGGAGGATGTTATGTCAAATAGAAATGGAAAGATATATATGTTTCCTGAAGGATAGAAATGCGAAAAGAGGAGGAGTACTGTTAATGATTGCAGAGGAACTGTGTCTACAAAGTGTGGAAGTTGATAGCACATGCACAGGTTTTTGAATCAAAGTGGTGTGAAGTTGAAATTAACAGGCTAGTATATCCGATAGGATGCTGTTATAGGCCAGGTAATGCAGAGAATGCTGATTGTGAAATGTTTAGGCAAATTAGTTGGGCATTAGAAGGGGATCCTGATGGGAGATTTTAATTACAGGAATATAGAATGGAAGAAGGAGATAGTGTATGGGAACAAGCAGAGTGAGTTTGTAGATTTTATGAGAGATAAGTATGTAAAATGACATGTGACTGAAGCAACTGGAAGTTTTAATGGTTTGGATTTGGTGATAGCTTCAAAATATATAGTTGTTCATGGGGTGTTGGACAAGATACTGTAGTGAGCTATATGAAGAAAAACTAGATTTAGATGGAGGTAGGAAACTGATTGAAGAATTGAAGCAGATATCACCACCACCAGGTAATGAGTATGACATTGACAATTTATGAGAAGAGGCAGAAAGAGCGATAGGACGGCTAAAACATAACAAGATTCCTGGTAATGATAACATCACTGGAAAAATTATTAAATATGGTGGGAAAAGTATAGTTACAGAAATGCACCGACTATGTAATAAGGTATGGAAGGAAGGGAAAATGTCAAAGAAGTGGGTGAAATCGATATTAGTGACATTATGCAAGAAAGGAAATAAGCTAAAATGTAAAAATTACAGAACAATTGCTTTGACAAGTCACCTTGGTAAGGTGATGATGATGATGATATCGACAGAAAGATTGAGAACACAAGTGGAAGTATACCTTGTAGATGAGTAAGCAGGATTTAGGAAAAATAGAAGTACAATTCAACAGATTTTGACAAAGCGTTTAATAGGAGAGAAAGCTAGAAGAAAAAACAAAAACATATATATTTGCTTTGTTGATTTTCAGAAGGCATTTGACAGCATCAACCAGAAAGTGACATTAGCAGTGCTAGAAACGAGGATATTAGGAAAGAACTTGACATTATTGGCATCCAGGAATGTGTTAGCAGAGCTAATCTCAGGTGGTATACAGAATGGGTGAGGAAAGATTAGTGAAACAAGTGTTCTCTGCCAGGTTGGCAGGAAAACGACCCAGAGGAAGACCAAGATATAGATGGATTGATACGGTACAATGTGCCTCAGACGACAGAAATATAAGATCTGATAATGATAATATTGGAGTCTTGACAAGTAATAGACTTATTTGGAGGAAAATTGTAGATAGGAAGTTAGTAATGATGTAAATTTTTCACGTAGTACTATCATATCCTGTACACCCCTTGAAGATACATGTCAGGAATTTGATGATGATGAGAATCCTATGGAATTGACAGAAAACTAATAGCCATATTAAAAGATGTTTATAAGAATGCAGTTGTCACAGTTAGAATATGTGAGGATCTGGGGAAATGGTTTAGAACAAGCAGAGGTGCTAGACAGGGGGATCCAATATCACCAAGTATTTTCATCGCAAATAGAAAGAACAATGGATAAAATGAAGGAAGATGCAAAAGGAATATCAGTGCATGGGATGAGAATTAACAATCTGAGATTTGCAGATGACATTGTTGTTATTGAAGAAGATGAAAGTGAACTACAAAAAACACAAACTGCTAAATGAGGAAGGAAAGAGATTTGAACTTGTTAAAAACAAGGACAATGGTATTTGGTGAGAAGAACATGAAACAAAAGATACAAGTGGATGGAATTGATATAGAAAATGTAGAACAATTCACATATTTGGAAAGTAAATGACATATGATTTGGACTGTAAAAAAGAAATAAAGATCAGGATTGCAAAGGGAAGAACAAATCTGAAGGCCATGGATAACATCTGGAAAAGTAAAGCGATCAGCCTGCAAACGAAATTAAAGTACTAGAAACATGCATTTTTAGCAGTGTACTGTATGGATCTGAAATGTGGGCAATAAATAAGTAATCAAGAAAAAGTATTTTGGCATTTGAAAGAACTTGTTACAGGATTCTAAGAATAGGATGGGTACAGAAAATCACAAATGAAGAGCTCTATCGGAAGATACAACCAACATAGAATTTAATGTAGATTATACAATGGAAGCTGAAATTATTTGGACACATCTGCAGAATGAGCAAGGATCGGAAGATAAAGACATTTGTGTTTGGTATTATGGATGGTGTAAACAGAAGAAATAGAAAAAATAAATTGTTTGTGAACACAAGTCAAGATAAAGTTTAAGGAATTGTATAAAATTGTATAAAGTGTGGGCCTGATAATAGAAATCCATGTAAGCTGGCAAAATCCATGTGGAAAACCAGCCTCTTGCACTGAAATAGTAAAGCCTGTGAGTCAGGGTTCAAAGGTCACGTTTACCATCCTGCATTATGAAAGTATTGGAAAGGGAAACCTAAGTGTCTTCCAGGAATAGGAGGCAGACACACGTGCGAAAAATTAATAGAGGGAGCTAATGAGATTGACGTGGACACACGTGACCGAGTTGGCGCGTGTCGCAAATATCGAGATTTAACGAGAGGAGAAAATGAAACAAAAAGGCCTTGCATGAAGATTCGAGATCTTTTTCTTCCTGGATTCCTGATCTCTCGGAGTGGTCCTGCTCGTCGTAGGAGGAAAGTCCCTGGCCAGTTGCGGAGGGCACTTAGTTCGTCCGTCGTAGAGTTCGTATTGGGCCAAGCTATGTCTGTGTTCTAGGATAGCTGTGATGATTAGACAAGGCGGGAACAAGTTTTAAGAGTTCAAGGACAGAAATGGTAATGTAGATTTTTGAAATACTAATTCCAGTTGTAAGAAGAGAGTGAATTTCCTGTGTGAACATTTAAATTGGACTGAACTTAAAGAACTGTAAGAGTAGCTTACAACTAGATACGTGTCCAAGACAGTGTTAAGAATTGTTTGCCCAAGAGGCTGAATAGATACAGGATCATGTTAAACTAAAAGTGTAATTGTGCTGATGTGTTCACTGATAGCCACGTGTATCCGAATGGCTTAATGATAATCTATGAATTGTATTTTATGATTGTATTTAAGGTTATTAAGATTTAGTATGTGTGATAAGTACAAGTTAATTAGAGCTTTTGATCTGAGTTGAGTGCAACCATATTATCCTGTCTTGAAATGTATTATAGTGTATCACCTTAAAGCTAATTAAATTATTTCATTCATGTACTTGCCTGATCTGCCTATATTATATGAATTCAAAACTACCGCTCATAAAAATAACAACGAACCAAGTGGGATAAACCCAAGAATACTAATGCAATAAGTAAGCCGCGACTTAAGAAAGAAAAGGACAAGCGAGGGGGAGGTAAATTTATGCTTGATCAAATAATCATTAACTCTCTAAAGGAGTCACCCTGAACAAGAATCTTTTCTACCTAGGTATTAGCTGGCGCAGCAAAAATATAAATGTTGGGGTGAACTTCTTGAGATTGTTTGTTTAGGACATAGAGAGGCCAATAGGACTGCAAAGCACTGAAGGAGAGAATATTTGATTGTAGAGTTTGAATTATAAGGGATAAATGTGTATAAGTAAGGTACAGTATTAGACGAGTTTTGAATTTAAGAAAGGGTAGATAAAGGGTAAATAACTAATTAAGTAAAGAAAAAGCAAACAAGATAAGAAAAAGTCTCAACATAAATGGTGTAGCTGGTAGGATAAAGGAAAGATATAAAACAATGGAAGTTAATCTAAACAATTAGAGTACAAACGTATTATAACAAATAAGTAGAGAGATAAATATTATAAGAAACGTCGCAACAATGCAATATATAGAAGGGAGGAAAGTATTAGGAGAATTGGAAGGGAACAAATCAGAGGTGTATCAGATGCTGATTGGGTTAGATGTTAATATGGCTATAGGAATGGATGACATTTTACTATGTATTTTTTTAAGGAATGTGCACCACAGTTGGCTATGCCCTTGACCTGGTTATTTAATGAAAGTCTTGCAGTAGGTATAGTTAACCATAAAAAACTTATTGTTTAATACTGACCATATACAAATATTTTAACATTCTTTGCCTACCAGTTTCGCTAGCAAACTGTCTAGCTTTTTCAAGGCATTGACGGAAAAGTATAAAAAATACTAGTAAATGCAAATTAAAAGGAACATTAAAAATGTTGTAAACACTCTAGTAGCTAAGGTTGCACGTTCACATGACAGAGACTGAGTGGACTTATTGTTCTTAATCATTATCATGCATGCGTGTTTGTTGTAAATGCATACTGTGATTACTAGCTAGCTGTAGTTCAGATGGATTTAGAGAGATGATGAGGTTTTTCCATGAACTGTTAAGAATAGTACCCTGGTTTCTGTTGAGGTTTCCGCCAGTTTTTAACACTACATCGGCTTCCTTGAATAAACGATGTCTATAATCGTTGTCTAAATATAGCATGGAGCTATTTTGTCACTCTATCATGTGGTTAGACGTACAGAAATGATGTGTTAAGCCAGAAGAAATACTTCTGTTGTGGTTTACATCACCAATGTGCTCTCTGTCTGATCTCCAAACTCTGTGAAGTTTGTCCGATGTAGGTGAGATCACAGGAGCACGGAATATAATATACTTCGGGATATTTGTAGAATGGCACCTTGTCTTTTGGTGATCCTAAAATATGCTTGATGCTGGTGGTTGGTTTGAAGATCACTCTGATGTTGTGGGCTTTCAGTATTCTAGCTATTTGATAAGAAATTGACTTGATGAAGGGAATCACTACAGTAGAAATGTGTTGGGAGTTTGGTTCTTCTTGTCTGGGGTTGTCACCGTACAGCTATTTTTTGATGATGTTCGGAGGGTATCCATTTTGTGATAATGTTTTGGCTATTAATATGATTTCAGTCTGTGCATTCTCTTCTTCTGATATAAACTTACATGCTCTATTTTTCAACATATGGATAATGCTTAGTTTGTGTGTCTTGTGATGGTTAGAAGTATAATGAAGGTATCTTCCAGTGTCTGTCAGCTTTCTGTAAATAGATAAATTGACACTATTTGATTGTCTTTTTATCAAGATGTCTAGAAAATGCAGATGGTTGTTGTTTTCAACTTCCAGAGTGAATTTTATCTTGTTATGTATGGAGTTGATTTTATTCACAAACAATTTTAGGTTTTTTAAGCTATCTTGCCATATAATGAAAATACGAGGTACGAACTTAATCAAAGTGATATTAATTGCCGTAGGTTCTTTGATGAAATTTCCAACAATTTAGAATATACCATATGGAACCAAATAGATCAAATGATACAACGCAGTTATGAAAAAAGTTTCAAACTTTATAAAGAAAAACAAATTAAGAAATTCAATAAACTTTACAAGAAAAAATATCGGACACAGAACAACCTCCCGGACGACAAAGTGATTTTCAATTTGTCGAATCAGTCTGACAAAAAATGAATCTGATATTCTCAAAAAAGGCTTTAACTTTGCAATTACACCAAAGCACATTCCTAAATTGGATTTTATGTGTGGAATTGAAAAAAGGCCTATATCCACTACCACAAATTGCATCCAACACTATTAGATTCAAAAGTACCATAATCCTAGCCAAAGCTAAACAACCTATTCTCAACATTTTTCCTTATGATAGAAAGGCAATCCTTAACTTAAAGAAAAACAAAGATATCATCATAACAAGGCTGATAAGGGAAATTCAACAGTCATCCTTAACTCTAAAGACTATTATGATAAATTAAATGTATTACTATCAGACAACTCTACCTATAAGATCCTAGACAAAGATCCCACCATAAAAAAATCACAATGAAACAAACCAACTAATCCGTAATTGCAACAGTTGGCCAGAAGAGGTGAAGAGAAGAATAAAATCCTCACATCCCATTACTTCCAGACTATATGGGACACCTAAAATACATAAAAAGGATATACCTCTCCGTCCAATCGTAGATGGGAGATCATCCCCAACTTACCTTTTGGCTAAGCATCTTGTAAACTTATTAAATAACAAAATAAGATCAACAGAATCCTATATCAAGAATAGTCAGCATTTTGTAAATAAACTCCAAGCCATTAAGATTGAACCAACAGAAATACTAGCCAGTCTGGATATTATGTCTCTCTTCACCAATGTACCAGTAGAAGAGGTAATAAACATCATTCAGGTAATAAACATCATTAGGCCTTCTAATTGTTGGTATATGGTGTTATTAACACCATATACCAACAATTAGAAGGCCTCATCCTCTCTCTAATATACTAATATAGCAAATGGGAAGTCTGCTTTCACCATCTTGTGCAGACCTTTTCATGGAAAAACTTGAAAAAGAAATTCTCTCAACAATCTCCCCTAGACCATCTATATGGTGGAGATATGTTGACGATATTTTCATTGGCAAGATAGCTTAGAAAATCATTTTCTAAAATTTTAGAGAATTCTAAAATCGTTTGTGAATAAAATCAACTCCATACATAACAAGATAAAATTCACTCTGGAAGTTGAAAACAACAACCATCTGCATTTTCTAGACAACTTGATAAAAAGACAATCAAACAGTGTCAATTTATCTATTTACAGAAAGCCGACAGACACTGGAAGATACCTTCATTATACTTCTAACCATCACAAGACACACTAAGCATTATCCATATGTTGAAAAATAGAGCATGTAAGTTTATATCAGAAGAGGAGAATGCACAGACTGAAATCATACTAATAGCCAAAACATTATCACAAAATGGATACCCTCCGAACATCATCAAAAAATAGCTGTACGGTGACAACCCCAGACAAGAAGAACCAAACTCCCAACACATTTCTACTGTAGTGATTCCCTTCATCAAGTCAATTTCTTATCAAATAGCTAGAATACTAAAAGCCCACAACATCAGAGTGATCTTCAAACCAACCACCAGCATCAAACTTTTTTTAGGATCACCAAAAGACAATGTGCCATTCTACAAATATCCAGGAGTATATTACATTACTTGCTCACGTGGTCTCACCTACATTGGACAACCCCAGACAAGAAGAACCAAACTCCCAACACAATTCTACTGTAGTGATTCCCTTCATCAAGTCAATTTCTTATTAAATAGCTAGAATACTAAAAGCCCACAACATCAGAGTGATCTTCAAACCAACCATCAGCATCAAACATTTTTTAAGATCACCAAAAGACAAGGTGCCATTCTACAAATATCCAGGAGTATATTACATTCCTTGCTCCTGTGGTCTCACCTACATCGGACAAACTTCACGGAGTTTGGAGATCAGACAGAGAGAGCACGTTGGTGATGCAAACCACAACAGAAGTATTTCTTACGGCTTAGCACATCATTTTTGTACGTCTAACCGCACAATAGAGTGGCAAAATAGCTCCATACCATATTTAGACAACGATTATAGACATCGTTTATTCAAGGAAGCTGATGTAGTGTTAAAAACTGGCGGAAACCTCAACAGAAACCAGGGTACTATTCTTAATAGTTCATGAAAAAACCTCATCCTCTCTCTAAATTCATCTGAACTACAGCTAGCTAGTAATCACAGTATGCGTTTACAACAAACGCGCATGCTTGATAATGATTAAGAACAAAAAGTCCACTCACTCTCTGTCACGCGAACGTACAACCTTAGCTACTAGAGTGTTTTCAATTTGCATTTACTAGTATTTTTTATACTTTTCCGTCAATGCCTTGAAAAAGCTAGACAGTTTGCTGGCGAAACTGGTAGGCAAAGAATGTTAAAATATTTGTATATGGTCAGTATTAAACAGTAAGTTTTTTATGCTTAACTTTCAAATGACCAAATATGTTTAATTTGAGTAGGTATAGTTCCTGAGGAGTGGAAAGAAGGCAAAATAGTACCACTCCACAAGCATGGTTCCAGGACAGAAGTTTCCAATTATAGACCAGTCTGTATAACTGCAATCATGGTCAAGGTGTTGGAAAGATTGTTAGGAGTAGAATACAGGTTGATGGCCTGTATTCTATCATAGCATTTTTATGATGATCAGCATGGATGTGTAAAGGGTAGGTCCAGTTTTAGCAATTTACTTGCATTTTATGACAGGGTAACAGGTGTGTTAGATAAGGGAGAATCATAAAGTGATATTCTTGGACTTTGCAAAAGTGTTTGATAGATTATGAGAAGTTGGTGTACAAGCTGCAGAGGATGGGAACAGATAGTATATTGGCTAGATCAATCGGAGATTGGCTCTTTGAATGATACCAGCAGGTTGTGTATGATGGAGTAGTGTCTCAAAAAAGGAGGGTAGTCATTGCCAGTCAGTCCAATTGTATATCAATTGGACTGACTGGCAATCTTCAGCTGTATGCTGATGATGCAAAGTTGGGAAGAATTATAAGCAGCACTACTGATGTTAATTCCCTTCAGGAAGCATGTAGAAAGGCTTATGTGTTCATCGTACATGTTGTTTAATTTTGACGGTATATGTCAGAACATAGAATTATAAGTAAATAATTATTTATTGACTCATTGCTGATATTTTGCTGGTGTTATAATCAGCATCTTCAGAGCACAAAAACGCAGTTTGTCACAGTAAGCGAGACTACAACAGCATGGTGTAACAAAGGGACTATTTTAATAAAATTGTAGCAACAACACAAAGACTAAAGTCCAAAGTAGGCACCCTTTATCTAAAAAAAAAAAATTGTAGCAACAACACAAAGACTAAAGTCCTAAAAAAACAGAGAGAGAAAGCAGATACTAGTTATGTCTGAAGACAACTGTCTCCCAAATCTTAGGCAACTTTATACAGCCATATTTGTTGAGATTCGGAGTATGTTTTAAGGCTTCTGTTGCTTCTAAGAACAATTTCTCTGACTTGTAAAAGCTTCTGTGCAGTACTTTTGTTTTCTTCCAGTTGATCCTGTGTGCAGGGGTATCCAAAGCATGGTCTGCTAGGCTCGACTTGCCATAGTGATAGTTCCGGATGTATCTTTTATGTTCACTGATGCGGATGTCCACAGTTCTTCCTGTTTGACTGTAGTAGGCTTGATCACATGAGCAGAGTACTTCGTAGTCTACTGGATGTGATAAAGGAGGGATGTTGTCCTTGGGTGAAAGGATGAGAGTTGTTAATTTGACAACTCAATACAGTGCGAATAAACATCAATTATGCACTGTATTTAGACCGTGTGTCAAATTAGCAACTCTCATCCTTTCACCCAAAGACAACATCCCTCCTTTATCACATCCAGGGGACTACAAAGTACTCTGCTCATGTGATCAAGCCTACTACAGTCAAACAGGAAGAACTGTGGACATCTGCATCAGTGAACATAAAAGATACATCCGGAACTATCACTATGGCAAGTCAGGCCTAGCAGACCATGCTTTGGATACCCCTGCACACAGGATCAACTGGAAGAAAACAAAAGTACCGCACAGAAGCTTTTACAAGTCAGAGAGAGATGGAGAGGGTCCAGAGACGAGTGACTATGAAAATATCAGAATTTTGGAATGCTGGCTATGGAGAGAGAGATTGAAGAAATCTGGATTGCACAGTTTAATGGATAGGAGGAAAAGAGGTGATATGATAAAGATGTTTAAGTTGGTGAGAGTATTTTATTGGAGTACTCCAGATAAGATTATAAAAAGAGTAGAAGGCAAGAGGGGAAAAACCAGAGGTCATCCCTTGAAGTTATATAAAAGTGTGGTGTAGACAGGTGTGAGGAGTGATTTTTTTAAATGGAGAAATGTCAGTGAATGGAACACATTATCAGAATGTGTTGTTAATGCAAGGAGTGTTCAGGATTTTAAGATTTGGTATGATCAATATACTGTCAATTGAATGAACCTTCCATGATGAGTCTGCCAACTCTATAGAGGGTGCAATAATAATAAATGCTACAGAGATGCTATCACCAGTGATCTCATGACTTGTTTACATGCCTACCAAATAACCCTCACCGCTCTTCCTATATTCTTGATGCCTACCTCAATAATGACCCTTCTAAATATATTGCTTGTCATCTAAGGGAATCAGATCACAATTTGATACTGATAAGAGGGGGTTCTGTGGGTAAACACTCTCATTCATATTTGAATGAGATTATTTGACATTATACCTTCTATGCCTCAATTTCTTGGATTACTGTCTTCAGTCTGCTGATCCAACATTCATTCTCCATTTCACTTTTAATTTCTTTAAAGCAAAGATGATATACCCTTGTGAAGTGATCACTCAGTAATTAAATCATTGATGTCTAGATTCTTGTTATGCTTCTTGGAGAAGCATACCAAGAGAAGAATAAAATATATTGTAATTGTCTTTCATTAAAATCTCTGCCTTCTTTTTATTTTATACTAAAGCTTAAAATAGTTACAGGCAATTATTAACACATCCAAATGACAACTATGAAAGAACTAACAGCAAGAAACCTTGTATCATGTTCAAATGATAGTCTCGCTTTCCAGTCTCTTGCCAAAGCCAGTGGCCATAACTTTTATCCCTTGTTTCTGCCTTCTTGGCATTTGGATGGTTCTTGTGCACTTATCCATTGAACAAGCCAATAGCACATCTTCATATTCACTTCCAGTTATTTCACTGACTATCTGCTAAGTAAAGTCCTTATGGCATTCCAAACATGTGACATGCAAAGACTCACTATAATTTTTGCCAGATAGAGGTCAAGAGAATCATGTTGAAAGTGAATACAAAAACCAACAAACAAAGAATCATAATATATGGACTAATATCTCAACATCCCATCCCATAACTGTATTCGTTTTGCTTCTCCCTTTTATCAACCTTTATTCTGATGATGGTCCCTGTTAGTAATCAGTCACTGCATTATCTCCACCCTGGGTGATCACTTTCAAGGATGTGATCACTCAAATCAGTAATTGAACTAATTTTTTCTGTTTCTATCATATCCCTACTACAAGCATTCATTAAATTTATCCTTTCCTAATCATTGTTCCCTTACTTACTAATAAAATAAAACCTCTTTGGGATTTTCTGTGGCTTACTTAGCTTATTTCCTTTCATAATCTAATTTTGCATTCATTACTATGATGGTTATTCTTCTTGTCTATGATTTATATTGCTTATGAGCTTGTAATCACATTTCTCTTTATATTCCTTCCATATTTACATTTCTTTGTTTGCACTTCCTGCTTAACACCACCACTCATCCATTTAACCCCCATGTGATTATTGTCCTTACCTTAGTGTGACACTGCTTCCATCCATACGCCTTTCAATTTTCCATGTCCATCCTTTTCTTGCAGTTTCTTATACCATGCACTGCTTCAAGCTGCCTCCTGAACTTGTTGGATTCATTCAGTGCAGAACTACAACTCTGCAGTAGTTATATAGATAATCCTTAACTGAAAATTTTGTCATGCTTAGCAACCTTCCAGGTCAATATTTTGTAATCACTTTCCCAAATCAGTCAGAAAACACTACCCATAGTTATGGATACAGACAAATCATCTGATGCTATCACCAGATCCAGCACTTTCAAACTCTGTGTCTGCTCCATTATAAACTGTCTTCAGTAATGATTTCCCAGTATTTACATAAATTGCATTTCCTTCTCTCCATGTCTCCTTTTGTTCATCCAATCTAGGTGCTTATAGTTAAATTATCCTGTAATAATTACCTGCTCTGTGCTAATGTGAGAGCAACAGAAGACACAGGTATCTACATCCTCTATCATGCTTCCTGGTCAAAAGCAGCAGTCAATTGTATAGTTTGTTCTGTTGCTTTTATTTTACACCAGACAGCCTCAAATGCAATGCATTTGAGGATCTGGTGTAAAGTAAAAAATCCTATGACTCTGCCTTGGCAGAACTTCTGCGCTTGTTGGATGAAATTCTTTCTATTATCAATAATACCCTATCTCTTCAATTCTGTAATCCCTATCCTACCTGAAAATGCAGTAACTCTTCCATTCTACTTCTATAGATATATCTTCCTCTTCCTGCTCCTCAATCAACCATCCTAGTGCTAATATTTTTGGCCAAGTCGAATTATGCAGTGCACAAAACTCCTCACCCTTATTTCTGACACTTCTGGCATCAATAAAGGTGAACCACAATATGCCCTTCAGTCCAAAGGAAACCCTTATATCTTTTAATGATTGTCTCATTCAGATTAGAGACATGGGAAACTATATTCAGTATTCCTTGATTTTTTCCATTATCACACTCATGCACTGCAACAGTGCCTGCACAAATGCTTAGTTACATTCTGCCTCAAATAACTCAAGTACTTCTGATTTTGTAATTTTATTCTCTTGAACACTTTCTCCAGACAACTGAAGTACAATCTATTATAGTCATACAAGTCCTTTCATCCAACACATTTCCAGTCCACATTCATATGTAGATGGTGAATTTCATTATCTATCATACTAGATTGTGAAGTTCACAAAAGAAAAAAAAAACTGAATCTAGCAAATAAATTTTAGCAGAGATCAATTCCCCACATTTAATTTAATTAAAATTCTAAAAATGATTCTGAAAATATACACTCAATAAAATATTGAACATACCACTTTGCTGATAATGAAAGTCTAAAAAGAGATAACAAAACAATATGACACTTTTTAAGGTAATTACAAAGTAAAAGATGATTTTCTTACTTCTTTTCTAATGCTAGGCTGTACACCACCAAAATAAGTCTTTCTATAAACTTCTGCAGAATCAGTTATCCTATCATTCACATTAATTTTTTCCCACATTTCTGCTGTTACTCCTGATGAAGCATCAGAGGGTTCTTCTGAAGAAATAATCACAGAATTTACTAATCCTGATAAATGAGTGCGAACTGTTTGAAGATGACGACAGTGAGCTAGCCCTAAAAAAAAAAAAATATATATATATATATATATATATATATATATATATATTAGATTATATATATAATCTAAAAACACATAGTAGTTAATATCATACATGTAATTAATTAATAAGGCAGTCAGAGGCCTATTGGTTAAACACTCTCTCTAACCAATAGGCAGCATGCAGTTCGCATTACACATGGGTATGGATGTTTTTGATTGTCTTCAGGTAGGTAGATGAATTTTCACCGATTCTGCTGTCCAGCTTATTAGAAGCCTAAACTGGCTTAAAAGTTCCTGATTTCTAGATAAGGGTTTACAGACCATATAAATAATAAATGAAAAAATACAAAATATATGTGTATATATGTATAAAAAATTAATAAAAATAGAAAAATCGCTTAGCCCACCCATATATATAATCTATAATGTACTATAGATTTACAATCTTTCAGGGGTGGAAGCCACATAAAAATATAGAACTGCAAAATCCTTTTTATGCTGAATAATCATTTCACCATCATCATCATCAAATTCCTGCCATGTACCCTCAAGGGGTGTACAGGATATGATAGTACTACATGAAAAAAAATGACATCATTATTAATTTCCTATCTACAATTTTCCCCAAATCAGTCTGTTACTTGTCAAGACTCCAACATTATTACATCTTATATTTCTATCTTCTAAGGCACTTTGTACCGTATCAATCCACCTATATCTTGGTCTTCCTCCGGGATGTTTTCCTGCCAACCTGGCAGAGAACACTTGTTTTGCTAATCTTTCCTCGCCCATTCTGTTTAAGTGACCATACCACCTGAGATTAGCTCTGCTAATGCATTCCTGGATGCTGACAATGTCAAGTTCTTTCCTAATATCCTCATTTTTAATATGATATTGCCATTGATGCCATCTGTTCACGCCTATAATCTTTCTCAGGACTCTCATATCTGTGGTCTCTAGTCTTTGGTCAAGTGTTTTACTTCTGACCCAGCTCTCAGATCCATAAGTTAAAACTGGTTTGAACACTGTCTTGTATACAGACAATTTACTGTTCCGACTAATTTCTCTCTTATTCCATATGAATTTATTCAATTGACTTCCCACCATACCAGCTTTGCTGATTCTGTTGTCTATTTCTATATTTAATTTACCATCTTCAGTAAAAATCGTGCCTAAATAGCTGAAATGTTTTACTTGTTCCACAGGTTCTCCATTCACAACACAGTTGACATTTTCAATGATTCTGCCTATTTTCATTGTCTTTGTCTTTTTATTGCTGACTTTCATACCATATCTATTACAACAGCTATTCAATTTAGTCAGAGAATCTTGCAGACTTGTAGCGGATTTATTTAGAAGTATAACATCATCCGCATAAAGCAAAGTGCTGACATTAACATCTTCAATCTTGATATCATGTTTAATACCACTTTCCTTCATAATGTGATCCATATAGATAATGAATAACAGAGGGGATAATGTACATCCTTGTCTCACACCAGATTTAACATTAAACCATCTTCCTGTACTTCCTTCAATTCTAACTGCTGACTTACAACTCAAATAAAGACTAAGTATTGCTTGATATAATGCCCCATTGACCCCATATAACTGCAGCATATTGAATAGCTTCTCTCTTGGCACCTTGTCATATGCCTTTTCCAAATCAACAAAACTTAAATACAGATCTATGTTATATTCCCATGCTTTTTCGACTATTTGTTGTAAAGTGAAGATCTGATCCTGACAGCCTCTATTTGGCCTGAATCCAGCTTGTTCTTCACCAAGCTTTTCTTCCACAATTTTTCTCAACCGTTTCTCAAGTATACTTGCATAGATCTTGCCAGGAACACTCAGTAGGGAAATACCTCTGTAATTCTCACATTGTTTTATTTCCCTTTTTATATATGGGTACTATGAGAGCTCTACTCCAATCATCGGGAATTTGTCCCTCTGTCCAGGCTTTCTGAACTATGCAGTGCAGCCACTGTAAGACTCTTATACCACCATACTTCAGCATTTCTGGTCGAATATCATCTACTCCTGCTGCCTTTCCACATTTCAAGCCTTTGATGGCTTTTTCTACTTCAAGTATGGATATGTATTCCTGACTGCATGCCTGGTCAGTGTTTTTTACCACTGTGCTGTCATCACTGCTTGTAATCATTTCACATAACATAAAAAAAAAAATAAGAAAATAAATATTAATACTACTGTCATCTCCTATGTATAATTAATATGAGAAGTCTGAATCCTTAAAAAAGAAAAAAAAAAATTCTTTTCAAATACATTTAAAGCTTTTAATTAAAGCTCAAAAAAGTTTCTACTTTAATTTCTGTGAATGTCAACCCAGTAACAATAGCAAGATATTCTCAGTAATGATTAGAATAGACTATAACAGTCTATTTTCACTGAATGTCATGATGGATGGCTTGCTCTTATAGCTAATGCACCAATGCAGAGTGTATGTGTTCTATCACCTTAGTGACCCACTCCCAATTACTAATCCCATCCACAGCTTTACTAACAATAGTATGCTTCATTCTTCCTACTTATTCGACAAACTCTGCAGTGCTTATACATCCCAAGCTTCCTTCAAGGTTACTATAATGCAGTCATACCTTTTTTCTCACAAAAATGATTCACCTACCCTTTCCCTTAGTAATATATAAATCACCAGACAGGATAAGATCTCATTTCTTGGATGAACATTAATCTCCAACCTTTAAAAAATTAGGCACTTTCTACTCAAGATGCTACTTTTCACTTATTCAGCTACTAACTGTACAAATTCCAAATCTGCCCATCCTTAGAATGCTGTTCACATATTTGGGAGAGGGGGGGTTGCACTCAAAATATGTCTAATACTGTTCAGAGGTGAGTGATCTGGCTGATAGATGATTTTTCCCTCATTTCAACCACTATCCAATAGACACTGTTTCAGCTCTTCTTTTCTACAGGTATTCCCATTCACTGAAATGGCAACCATTATTCCTTCACTTTCTGTTGGACCTATTAAAATATGAGCACCAGCAGCTGCCTAGTATCCCTTCACATTACAACTGCAAGCATGCTGGACCTACCTCTTTCTCATTTATTCTATCTATCTCTATCCTCTGGAACAGTCTTGTTCAAGACGTTTCCTATTATAGCAACAATGGTTATAATAGGTACATGTATCCCTTGTGTATGGGATCAATATCTATCTATCTATCTATATATATATATATATATAAATCTAGTTCCACATGGCTTAGATGCTTGACAAGAGAGAAAGAGGACCAACTGTGTTCTTCAAGATGTTGATTTTCATTAAATTTCAGAAACCTTGAATTTCTGGATGTAACTTCTCTAAACAATATAATCCATCTTGGTTTGGTGCCAAAGCACTTAATACTCTTTAGTTATCTAGAAAACAAGATCCAAATTACATTTTTTTGCTTCTTGACTTCTTTGATGTATTCTGTCATGAAAAGTTTCTCTGAATCTATTTGTATTTTATTTCCTAAGTGGCCAGTTTGTTCTATGTAACAGTATCACATGAGAAGCAGATTTTGTAAACACAGGCTTTTTTAATATCAGAATGTGGAGAGGTGGACATAGAAGTACAGATACCTTGTGTAGGTAAGGAGTGAAAGATTTTTTTTAGTTCACGATTTCAATATTGTGACTAGTCTATACATCACGGATTTCTTTTCTTTCCCATACAGAATGACCCAGAAATTGGGAAACCTATTATCTTCAAATCCTTGAATTCAGAGAATAATAATCCCAATGCAATAAATCACTTTTTATTGCATTAGGCAGGTCTGCCTGGCCGAGTGGTTAGCGTATTCACTCTCCAGCCAAAAAGCTGTGGGTTCGAATCCTGCCGTGGGCATGAATGTTTGTGATTGTCTGTGGAAATACTAGTGGTGATGGTCGGCAGCAGATGGCGCTGGTGTAGTTGTGGTGAAGACAGAGTTGAAGAGCAGGTGCCCTCCCTCGATGAGTCTTTGGACTCCCTGGAGGTGTCATGTAATAATAATAATAATAATATCTCGCACAAACAGTATTGCTATGCACATATCATTTTTTGTTAACTATTTAGTTATTTTATTCTGTTAACACTCTTTAGCTATTGTAACTAGCTGGTGGTATAAAAGACTTACAGTGGCTACACTGGATAGTTCAGATAGCCTGGACAGAGGGACGAATTCCCGATGATTGGAGTAGAGCTCTAATAGTGCCCATATAAAAAAGGGAAATAAAACTGAATGTGAGAATTACAGAGTATTTCCCTACTGAGTGTTCCTGGCAAGATCTACGCAAGTATACTTGAGAAACGGTTGAGAAGAATTGTGGAAGAAAAGCTTGGTGAAGAACAAGTTGGATTCAGGCCAAATAGAGGCTGTCAGGATCAGATCTTCACTTTACGACAAATAGTTGAGAAAGCATGGGAATATAACAAAGATCTGTATTTAAGTTTTGTCGATCTGGAAAAGGCATATAACAAGGTGCCAAGAGAGAGAAGCTATTCAGTACTCTACAGTTATATGGTGTCAATGGGGCATTATATCAAGCAATACTTAGTCTTTATTTGAGTTGCAAGTCAGCAGTTAGAATTGAAGGAAGTACAGGAAGATGGTTTAATGTTAAATCTGGTGTGAGACAAGGATGTACATTATCCCCTCTGTTATTCATTATCTATATGGATCACATTATGAAGGAAAGTGGTATTAAACATGATATCAAAATTGGAGATGTTAATGTTAGCACTTTGCTTTATGCGGATGATGTTATACTTCTAAATAAATCCGCTACAAGTCTGCAAGATTCTCTGACTAAATTGAATAGCTGCTGTAATAGATATGGTATGAAGGTCAGCAATAAAAAGACAAAGACAATGAAAATAGGCAGAATCATTGAAAATGTCAACTGTGTTGTGAATGGAGAACCTGTGGAACAAGTAAAACATTTCAGCTATTTAGGCACGATTTTTACTGAAGATGGTAAATTAAATATAGAAATAGACAACAGAATCAGCAAAGCTGGTATGGTGGGAAGTCAATTGAATAAATTCATATGGAATAAGAGAGAAATTAGTCGGAACAGTAAATTGTCTGTATACAAGACAGTGTTCAAACCAGTTTTAACTTATGGATCTGAGAGCTGGGTCAGAAGTAAAACACTTGACCAAAGACTAGAGACCACAGATATGAGAGTCCTGAGAAAGATTATAGGCACGAACAGATGGCATCAATGGCAATATCATATTAAAAACGTGGTTAGGAAAGAGCTTGACATTGGCAGCATCCAGGAATGTGTCAGCAGAATTAATCTCAGGTGGTATGATCACTTAAACAGAATGAGCGAGGAAAGTTAGCAAAACAAGTGTTCTCTGCCAGGTTGGCAGGAAAACAACCCTGAGGAAGACCAAGATATAGATGGATTGATACGGTACAAAGTGCCTTAGAAGATAGAAATATAAGATCTGATAATGTTGGAGTCTTGACAAGTAACAGACTGATTTGGAGGAAAATTGTAGATAGGAAGTAGAAAGTATTTTTAACTTGGGTATAATTATGTTAAAGATACCAAGCAATTTTAAACTTGGTTTTACTCCATTTTTCCCAAGTGAGCAAACAGACAAAATGTCAAGTTTGCGCCTGCAATTGATGCAAGACTAGCTGATCCCACAGGTAGTGCAAGACCAAGGCAACTTGTGGCTAAAGGTGGAGCAAACTCTGATCACTAATCTTAATATTTACCCTTAATGCCAAAATTACCTGTGGGATCAGCTAGTCATAATTATACCCAAGTTAAAAATACTTTCTACTTCCTATCTACAATTTTCCTCCAAATCAGTCTGTGACTTGTCAAGACTCCAACATTATCAGATCTTATATTTCTATCTTCTAAGGCACTTTGTACCGTATCAATCCATATTGTTAACTTGGGTATAATTATATTAAAGATACCAAGCAATTTTAAACTTGGTTTTACTCCATTTTTCCCAAGTGAGCAAACAGACAAAATGTCAAGTTTGCGCCTGCAATTGATGCAAGACTAACTGATCCCACAGGTAGTGCAAGACCAAGGCAACTCGTGGTAAAGGTGGAGCAAGATCTGATCACTAATCTTAATATTTACCTTTAATGCCAAAATTACCTGTGGGATCAGGTAATGACCTGATCCCACAGGTAGGATACCTGTGGGATCAGCTAGTCTTGCATCAATTGCAGGCGCAAACTTGACATTTTGTCTGTTTGCTCACTTGGGAAAAATGGAGTAAAACCAAGTTTAAAATTGCTTGGTATCTTGTAGATAGGAAGTTAGTAATGATGTAAATTTTTCATGTAGTACTATCATATCCTGTACACCCCTTGAGGGTACATGTCAGGAATTTGATGATGATGATGATAATTTATGTATTTTATCTCCTGAAAAATTCTGTTCTGTAGCTGTTCTCTTTTTCTTTTCTGCCTTTACTGTTTCTCATATGTTCCTTGATATCCTTGTTAAAGTAAACAAAGATGAAACAAAGGTTATCCTTTTCCATATACATAAAACCTATCATGACAGGAAGATTTTTAAATGCCGCTTCACGCCACCATCTATTGCAAAAGATAGGAATAATTAAAACTTTACGAGACAGAGCATACATTATATCAAGCACATCAATTAAAAGCAATGAAGAACTGCACTACCCCAAATAGAATCTTGTATTTAATTGTTTTGAACCAAGATGATCAGAAAAATTCTTAATACATCTCCTGCAACTCCCCTACTTAAGATTTCAAGAATGCAATCGCGTTACCTTACATCAAGAATGTCACAGAACAAAGTGGCTGTGTTGCTCCGTGAGCACAACGTTAACGTGACTTTTTTACCTTTACAAAAAATATCAAGATTCCTACATCCACCAAAACCTCCACATCACCCACGAAAAAAACCAGGGATTTATGAGATTCATTGCTCATGTGACATTTGTTATGTAGGGCAGACAGGAAGGTCAGGAGAGATCCACATGCCTGAACAAAAAGATGTCAAAAAATGAAGAGAGCATAAATCGGGCCTGGCATTCCAAATAACTACTACTGGCAATCAGGTACAAACAAAAATGTCATCTATTAATCGTAACTATTTTACAAGAATATTTTGAAGAAGCCTCGCAAATGCTTAGGATCCCTACACAATGTCATAAAAATCAAGGCTTAATATTACATCAAGTATGGTCTAATTTCATCAAAAATTTAACTGCCACGGACCTATGATATAACTCGTGTGATACCACAGAACGTGATAGCAACAACCAGCAATGTTCCAACATGCATATTGTAACGAATTTACCATTGTATTCAGGTTTATGAATTATATGTTACAATTGTGAAGTTAGCAAAAACATCTAATATGTGTAATTAATTGTTAATTGACATTTTTTGTGTAAAACTTTATATGCTAGTACCTCTGATGATATTAGTCTTATGACTTATGAAACTTGGTGGATTTTAATTGCTTATTTTTATTAAACTCTTTATTTACATAATAATGTGGTCTCAATACCAAAAACTTCCCACAGAGATACTTCTGTCAACCTCTAGTTTGCAATCCTTTCATCCTTCCTCTCCCTTCCTTTAATTTTTTTTCCCTTTTATCCCTTCTGTTTTCTCCTCCTTTCCATTTTCTTGAGCCCTTTCAGTGTTATATTTCTTGCCTTTGAGATCTCATGATCTTAAGGACCAATACCAAATCTTGTATACATGCTTGTTTTGATTAGTTGTTCAACTTTGTAAGAGTGTTAACTGGACTGCTACTCTTCTGTTAAGCCCCCCTTTTTTTTTTTGTAGAAATTCATGCATGGATTTTAAATAGCTTCCTACTAGCTTTATGAGGCAATGGAATGATAGTTTGACTGCTGACTTTTTTCCTCCATATTTATTGATGAGCAGATTCAGGGGTGCAAATTTTCAATACACCTGGTGAAGGTATTACCACCTGGACAAGGAGATTTTTTTGGTATCCAGACTAATAAGAATTTTCAGATGTCTTAGTGAAAGATTAAATGAAGTGTACAGGGCAGTTCATGGTCTAGTGACAAGTGATTTTACTTGGTCTATACAAGAGTTGGAGGAGAAGACCGATGCCTGGAGCACAACTTTATCTTTAGGTGATGTTATCATGGTGTCATCTAGATGTGAGACAAGTGGAAGCATAGAAGAATAATAGTTGTGCCAATAATTTTAGTAAGGAACCAGAAGTCCTCTGTCATTTGAGCAGTAAAAAAGTTTGCTGCATTTAGCCCTTTCAAAGTTTGATTTCAATTTGTTTATTTATTAATTATAGTTTTTATGGATGTTGGAAGCTGTACAAGAGACTAAGTACAAAAATGGAGTTTGAGTCTTGAGCCATTTGCATTATACTGAATAATTATCATGGACTGCCTTGGTGCCTGCTGAGAAACAGGGATTGTTGGATAGTAGTGAGGAGTTTATGCAAAATGAGGATTAAAGGCTCTCATTCCAGTGAAACAGTAATTGGTCAATGAAAAAAAAAAAAGATGTAGAAATTGCAATTTGTATTGCACAGTGAATAAAGGACACAGGCTGAGATTCCCTCTCTGATGGATGAATGTCCATCTGCAGAATATGTGGACAGATTATGTGCAAAGATACCAAGAGAAACATGATAGCTTTTAATTTTTTTTGGAGATGGATAAGAGAAGGGATTTTTTGGGAGAATGATAAATGTTATCTGGCATTCTGGTTGGTTTGCAGACGGAGAATTTGTGTTAGATCATTACTAAAAGCAAATACTTCAGCATATCTTCTAGCTGATCTGTAAAGTTAGAGAAAGGAGACCAGTTTGAATGATGAACGTTTAAGTTTCCAAGGAAGATGATCTCACTCTCTGGGAAATTGGTCTGTAAATATTAGTCTTCAGGAGATAAGTATCAAAAAAAGTCAGCTGATATCAAAATTAGGAGAGCAGTACAAGTAACCTCTGGTATGGAATATCATATCAAACAATTTGCACATGTACTTCCCTCTTTACTCCTGAATGTATGATATGAATTTCAGGAAGAGAAGGAACTGTACAAGATGATGGAAGAAATTTGAATAGATTTGGTGTGAATCATATGAATTGCATTACTCTCCCTTCTAGCTCCTGCTGGTAATACAAGATTAAGGAAGAAAGATGAATGTGAAAAAAGCAGAAACATGAGATAGGAGATATTGAAGAAGGCATATGAATGAAAAGAGGGAGGAGAGCAACATGTGACCAGCGTAAACAGTAAAAGATAAGAATTATAGAAATAGGAATGCAAGATGGACATGTAGACATGACATAAGAAGAGTGATGATGCTGGAAGCAGTAGTAAATGTGTGCACGAGAATAGTCAACCTAAGAATGGAATGGCCAGGATAGAGAAGTAGTTGGAACTGGGGAAACCATGCAACAGGTGGTGATAAAGAGAAGGCTTAAGTCAGGTGTAGAGAAGTTAAAAGATGTGATTCAAGTAACACTGATTACAGATCCAAATATTGATAGTGTTTCTTTACAAATGCCAGGGATGTCAGAAATAAGGGAGATGAAACTGTATTACCGAATGAGTTCAGTTGGTTGAAAACTGTTTGTGTAAGTGAATATGTTGGATAAGGATGATATCTGGAGGGAACAAAAATGGAGAGGCATGATCATTTTGGTTAGGATAGAATGAACAATAAAGGATTGAAGTGCTGGTGATAGAATGTAGTTGCCTGTCAAAAAGTCAAGAAAAATGAATTTCTTAATTTATTCCTTAGGAAGTATGTAATAAAAGAATAGGATAAAAAATCTTGGATGAGACCAAAGAATTATAGTACATTAGTATGAAAGAGGTGCTGAATCTACTAACAGTATGACAAAGTGATTACGCATAACCGACTTAGTGGCCAGTCATATGTAAATCCCTGTTAAAAGGCAGGTAATTATGCAAAGCTCATGAGATACCTTGGAACAGCAGCATGAATGAAGAATTATGTGGGGAAAAAAAAAACATTACTTAGACAGAGATAATAGGGATATTTAAAACCAGCATTATCTAAATATACTCTAAAGGACTGGAGGTCAGACAGAATGCATGTAAAATGGATGAATGGTGAAATGAAGCTTTTTTTTAATTAATTTCACCATATAATTTCTAATCTAGCCAAAATAATCCCAGAAGGTTTTTCCAACATGTAGCCAGTAGAAGAAAGAATGAACATGGGTTCAAGAAAATAGTGTAAGAAAGACCAGTGATGAGTGAGTAGGATTGATGTGAGGAATTATAAATGTGATGTTGATAAGGCATAAGGACTCAATGACATGGCTTTCCATATTTTAAGGTAATGTTTCAATGAGTAGTAACATGCTTGAGGTACTTTAACAAGCGTACACGAAAGAAAGGATACTTGTGTAGAGGCTTAAGTGCTGTGAGGACATTACGTTGGAGGTTTAATGGATTTTTTACAACACTCAAAAAGAATTAAAATAGAATTTAATACTTCCTATATTTCGTCCTAGTCACTAGGACATCTACAGGGATTACAAAAAAATTAATGTAACATGCACACAAAAACTTACAATAGTAAGCCCAACCACGTGGGTGACACTAAAGTCCTATCTAGGTGGAGCGCCCTCTAAGGGCGGTCGTAGGTGGCCTGGAATGTAAGGTGGGACCTCTGGTGATGAGTGTTTCCCAAATCTTCGGAAGCTTAATGCAACCGTATTTATTTAGATTTGGTTGGTTTCTGAGAGCTGCTGCTGCTTCTAAGAAAAGTCTCTCTTTCTTGAATTTGCTGTGGTGGAGCATGGTGGTTTTCTTCCATGATACTCTGTGGGTAGTGTCCAACACATGGTCAGCCAAGCCTGAATGGCCATAGTTGTGTTTAACGATGTACGACTTGTGTTTCCCCCCCCCCAGGCGGATGGATGCTGATCTGCCTGTATGTCCAGAGTAGGCAAAGTTTACAGGAACAGGGTACTTTGTAAACTCCAGGCAGAGAGAAAGGAGGGAGCTGATCTTTCGTAGACTGGATAAGGGTAGCAAGTTTGCGTGGCACTTCACATCCGTGGCACTTCGGAAAAAATAGCCAAGATACTAAAAAAGTATAACCTACACACAGCATATAAGCCCTACTGCAAACTTGCTACCCTTATCCGGTCTACGAAAGATCAGCTCCCTCCCCTCTCTCTCTCTCTCTGCCTGCAGTTTACAAAGTACCCTGTTAAGCAGTAGGGCTTATAACTGCAAACTTGCTACCCTTATCCAGTCTATGAAAGATCAGCTTCCTCCTCTCTCTCTGCCTGGAGTTTACAAAGTACCCTGTTAAGCGGTAGGGCTTATATGCTGTGTGTAGGTTATACTTTTTTAGTATCTTGGCTATTTTTTCTGAAGTGCCATGGATGTGAAGTGCCACGCAAACTTGCTACCCTTATCAGGTCTACGAAAGATCAGCTCCCTCCCCTCTCTCTCTCTCTGCCTGGAGTTTACAAAGTACCCTGTTCCTGTAAACTTGCATACTTTGGACAGACAGGCAGATCAGCATCCATCCGCCTGGGGGAACACAAGTCGTACATCGTTAAACACAACTATGGCCATTCAGGCTTGGCTGACCACGTGTTGGACACTACCCACAGAGTATCATGGAAGAAAACCACCATGCTCCACCACAGCAAATTCAAGAAAGAGAGACTTTTCTTAGAAGCAGCAGCAGCTCTCAGAAACCAACCAAATCTAAATAAACACGGTTGCATTAAGCTTCCGAAGATTTGGGAAACACTCATCACCAGAGGTCCCACCTTACATTCCAGGCCACCTACGACCGCCCTTAGAGGGCGCTCCACCTAGATAGGACTTTAGTGTCACCCACGTGGTTGGGCTTACTATTGTAAGTTTTTGTGTGCATGTTACATTAATTGTTTTTGTAATCCCCGTAGATGTCCTAGTGACTAGGACGAAATATAGGAAGTATTAAATTCTATTTTAATTCTTTTTGAATGTTGTAAAAAATCCATTAAACCTCCAACATAAGAAAGAATGGATACTTTAACAAGAGCATTTCAACAAGGAGGTTCCTATTTCACAAAGGACTATGAATTAAAATTGTAGGCCAGTCTATGCATCTGGAGTTGTACAAAGACATTTATTTATATATATAAGTTGTTGGTGACTAAATCTAGGACTAAACTGATGACAGCAGGATTCTCTCTGAGACCCAGCATGATTCGTAATGGTGAAATCATATTTTTGCAATTTACTTTCATATACAATTTATTTGCATGTATAGTAGTATATTACGCTGCAATTACTTTTACTAGCCTCACTGTTACACCGGATTGTGGTTGTTTTGCATTTGTAACAAACTTTGTGTTGTATGCTCTGAAGATGCTGGATATAATACCAGCGAAATATTAGCTTTTAAGTTAATAAATAGTTATTTTCTTAATCATCTATGTTCATATCAAACTGTGAAATCTATTACAAAAAAAAACAAACATTTAAATGTCAAAGTCTAATGTGACGGATGGGCCTGCTTTTGAGAACAAGTTTATCAAAACGTGGTGTAATATCAGAAATGGCCACTCTAAGTTCTTCAGCAATATTTAGTCTTGAACAATACTTTGACTTCATAGCTGCCAAAGCAGAAAAGCCTTTCTCACATAAATAAGTTGTTGCAAAAGGAATAAGGATCTTCAATGCTTTTTGGTTCAAAGTTGGGAATTTCTTGCCAATATGTATCCAGAACTCTGACAAAGATAATTCCTTAAATTTACTTTTCAGTGAAGCATCACTAGTGAGATCGACGAGTTGTTCTTGCTCATTTACATTCAGAGATGATGGCCCAGGTGCATTTTCAAATGGGTTTTAAATCCAATAAACTTCATCAAATTCATCACAAAAGTATTTTTCGGCAGTGGCCGCTGCAGAACTATCAACACTGCCTCTGGCACATGTGTTTTATAAGTGCGAGTGAAGAAAATAATTTATAGTTATTTTGAAATTCATTAAACCTGTATCATCAAAAGTTTTTCTTTCTGTATTTTTATTTGTTTATTTTTAAAACTGATTTAGGGAAATTTTAATTTTTATCTGTAGGAAAGAATGCCTCGTCCTCCTTTCAAGCTATTCGTGCCCCCCCCCCCCACTCGGGGTCACATCCCACAGTTCGAGAACCAATGCTCTAAGATATTCTCACCAATCTTATGCTCTGCATCCTTCATGAACTTTAAAACCTTACTTTCTGTTATGCTATACTTGCAGCCTCACCTCTCCTCCCATTCACAAAGTCTATATAAGTCCACTTACAAGGCCACAACATTCATTTTATTCCTCATAGTTCTTCCCAACATTGCATAATCTACAAACAATTGTTTTAATTAAAATTAAAAGAAACACACACATATTAACCATAGTGAAAATTATTTAATTGTAAATATTTCACCCTAAGTATCTTAGGACATCATCAGTACAGTAGTTTAAAACAATAATAATCCTATTATTGTTTTAAACTACTGTACTGATGATGTCCTAAGATACTTAGGATGAAATATTTACAATTAAATAATTTTCACTGTGGTTAATACGTGTGTTTCTTTTAATTATGATCACACCACAGGTTTCGTTATTTAAAAAAAAAAAAAAATTGTTTGCAGATTAAACTGTGTATCCTTATCACCATTCAAGCTCTTCCCAATATCATTCACATATAAATTAAACAGTAATGGCTCCAAAAAACATACCCATGGGGCATTCCACTAGTGACTTTCCTCTTCTGGGATATCACATCAGTATACACAACTTATCGATAACTATCAAAGAGCCAATCTCCAATCTAGTGCACTAATCTACTATCCAACTTCATCTAGTCCAGTTTAATTACCAGCATGTCATGTCACAATCTATCAAAGGCCTCAATAAAATCTAAATATAGCATTGTATATATGTATCTTTTTATTCCAAAGCTCCTATCATAGTAAGTAGATTGCTAAACCCCGATCTTCCTTTAACAAACCCATGCTGTCCATCAAAGAGAATGTTATTGTCAACAAATTCTGAATCCTGATCCTAACTGGCTTCTCTAACACCTTCACAACAACTCTAGAAAAACAGATTGGCCTGTAGTTCAAAGCATTAGTCTTTTGAATTACAGGCATAAAATATTCTGCTTCATAAAATCCCTTTATGAAGCAGAATAATTTTGCCCTCTTTTCCCTCCTTCAAAATTTTGGCAAATCTGTCTTCAGCAAAAGATTTGTGTTAAACAGGTATGTCAGTGCTGTTGTTAATTCCCTGGAATATTCACTCAAGGCACATTGTGATATACCATCAAATACTACACATCAAGTTTACTTACAATTCCTCACATACCTCCTAATCACTCACTATCAGTGTCTCTTCCTTACCCCAATACACTCAAGTTCTGTATGATATTACTTTCAAGAGTAATCAGTTAACTTTATGAATTGCTCATTTAGCATCCCTACTATATCCTTCTCAGTGGTTATTATTCTATAATTCTCTCCAATCAGTATCATCCTTCCATAATTATTCTTTCTTCTAATGGTAGTCACAATCGAAAAAAAGCTCTCTAAGAGTTCTTTTGATAATAAGATAACTGATGCACATACTGCACTTTTGCTACCCTTACCAATTAAGTTACCTTTGTTTCTGATCCTCCTAGCATTCATGTACAGACATAATAATCTACCTGTACAAGGAATACAAGGAGAAAGCAAGATAGGTAACAACGTAATAACACAATTAGTAAGGGTAGCAAAAATTCAGTATGTGCATCAGTTATCTTATCATCAGTTATCAAAAGAAATCCTAGAGAGCTTTTATTCGATTTATCTGAGGTCTCAATCAACCTACAATCTGAGGTCTTAACATACTGACCAAGGCAACAAACTGAGAGCTCAGATTGTAGGCATTAGTGAGACCTGGCTATAAGAATCAGACATACTAAATGGTATTGAGTGTAAATGGTGCAGTTTTTTAGCAAGGATAGAGAATATAGGAGAGAAGGGGGATGCACTGCTAATAATATCAGATGACTTGAATCCAGTTATAGTTGAGACCCATGGCAGTATTACTACTAACAGTATTTCATGTAGCAGTGAGTTTGAAACCATCTGGTGTGAGGTGGAATCTAACAAAATCAATTACATAGTGGGATGTTATTAAAGAACTGGTGGATGACGTGATGATGAAATGCATCATCAAACAGAAAAGATGATCACGAAAAGAGTAATCATAATAGGAGACTTTAATTATCAAAATATTGATTAGCAGCAGAATATCATGAGAAGAATGAAAATGAATTTATTGAGCTGTTGCAGAACAACTTCCTCAAGCAACATGTGACAAAAGGCACTCGAGGTCAAAGAGTGTTATATTTGATTAGAGTGTCACAGGGCATTTCGATTAAAGATGTAACTATTCTGCCTCCAATTGGTGACAGTGATCATGTGGTACTCACTTGGGAAGTGACTAAGTTTATTATGAAAGTTCCATTCAGAAAAGGTTTACATGCTGAACTACAAAGCAGGAAATTATGACCAACTGAGGAGTATGCTGAGTTCATTGGAATGGGATCGGATGGTGGATGGGAAGTGGTTAAACAATACTTAAATGATGCAATGTCAGAATATGTCCCAAGAGTTTGAAGAATAAATAGGGTAGGAGTCAAATGGATGTGTAATCTTATTAAGCAAGAGACTCATAAGAAAAGGATGATGTGGAAGGAATATCGTGTGCATTAAAAAAATTATAAAAGCATGCTAGAATAGTCACACAGAAAGCATGAGTATGAAAAGAAATTGCCTGTGCGTGCTAAAGACCACCCGCAAGAATTCTATTGATATGCTGCAAGTAAAAGAAACAAAGAATATGAAAGAATAACTCTTCTAAATGCATATGGTGTGAGGGTAACAGATGCAGAAGAAGGTGATCAACTAATGAGTGTCCATTTTGTTAAAATTTATCAACCTGGTATATGCAACATTAAGCTCACTGCTACCTCTTCACTGGATGAAGAACTCATATGTATGAGGACAAGGTATTAGAGCTGTTGCATAAACTGAATAAGAATTCAGCAATAGGAACTAATGGGATATCATCACGTGTGCTAAAAGGAGAGTATTCAGCTGAACTGGCTACTCCTCTGGCCTGGCTGTTTAATATGAGTCTATAAAGAACAAGGAAGATTCTGAAGGAATGGAAGGAATGGTAATTCCATTGCACAAGGGTGGTGCAAAGATGTAACGTATCCAACTATCGATCAATTAGTATCTCAGGAGTAGCGGTGAAGATTTTGGAAAATTGGTTAAGGTTTGCATTGAATCTCTACTTTGCAATGAGCAACATCCGTTTACTAAGGGAAAGTCATGTTTTAGCAACTTGCTCACATTCTATAACAATGTTACCATTGAACTAGACAAGGGGAATGGATACACCATGATACTTTTGGATTTCGCTAAGACTTTTGGCAGAATACAGCATGATAGACTGTTGCATAAATTAGAGAATAGGGTGTTTGGATTACAGAATATTAGCATGGATAAGAGGATGGCTGACTGATTTGACAGATATCAAAAAGTGGTATATGGGGAATGTGAATCTGCAAGATTTAAGTTAGCCAGTAATGTGTCACAAGGATCAGTGCTTGGTCCACTGTTATTTAATCTGTACATTAATGATATTGGGAAGGATTTGACAAGTAACATACAGCTATATGCTGATGATGCAAAGATAGGTAGGGTAATCAGGAATGCTGCAGATATGCAGTACTTGCAGAATGATTCGAATAGGCTGGAATTGTGGGCAAGGGAAAATGGATGTCAGTTCAATGTCAGTAAATGTAAAGTCATTCACTTTGGCATGATTAGATATCTAATGTTGTATTATATTGGTGGGATTATACTAGAAGAAACTAATGAGAATAGGGATCTTGGAGTGTTAGTATATAGTAAGTTGAAATTCAGGGGCCATGTAGCAAAGATTGCAAATACAACTCAAAAGATAATTGCAATGCTGAAATGAACGTTCAACGTAAAGATAAGGATGTCATTTTGCCTCTTTACAAGGTCGTAATAAGACCTTACTTGGACCATTGTGCACTGTTGTGATTCTGATATAGTGGAGAGATTGCAAAGGAGAGTGTCAGAAATGTTATCAAGATTGGATTGTTGAATGTTGATTATGAACACAGATTGAGAATTTGTAGATTGCAGACACTAGCAAACAGAAGAAACAGGAATGATATAATTGAGACTTACAAACTTCTGAAAGGGTCATACAGGATTTTACTTAATTTTTCAATTTATGGAAGGTGGAGAAAGGACAAGAGGGCATCCTTGGAAGCTGAGAATGAATGCCGCTAAAAAGGGGGTGAGGGCTAGATTTTTTCTCTCATAGGGTGGTGCATGATTGGAATGGATTGTCATTGGATGTTGTGAATTCAAGAATAAGTATGATAACTGATGTGTGTAGTATGTGGCCTCCCTTGATGAGTTCCCTGACTCTCTGGAGGTGTCTTGTGATAATAATACTCCTTATGCAAGTGACTATTATGGCCACTCATCTTGTACCACCTCGACATTGTTTTCTTTTTCAAACTGCATTCTTCACTTCTTATTTTATTCATTTCACATCTGTCTCATTTGACCTCTTGACCTCGGGAATGCATTCAGACGTTGTCTCTGCTATGCCAGACAGTTCCTAAATGGGTCCCAAGCAGCAGTGAACTTCTATCCAATTTTTCATTCCATGATGAATTGGATATCTACCAGCTGTCTCCTAAGCTTGTCATAATCACCAGCATTATAGTTCCACATATACAGGGGTATCTTGCTAATCCGAACTAAAAAACCGTGCTCGTTCAGATTAGCGAATTTTCCCCAAGAGACAACAATAACTAGAGTTTAAGACAAAAATCAGATTCTAATGGTACATCAATTTAATTCTGTAAATGAATGAAGTAAGTGATAGAAAAAAAAAAGCTACTGTGCTGTAATGTAAAACTTAAAAAATAATACAGTACACAAGTTTATTTTGGTAAAAAATTTAGTTTGTATGTACCTGTATTGTTCAGGATTCTGATTTAGTAAAATTGCATAGTTCTGTACATAACTTAATTTGCGTAAAAAATATCACTTTCTTGTACACAACACAAAAAAAAATTTCACAAAATAGCACAAAGTTTTTTATTATTTATAAAAAAGTCACCGATTTTCTTTTGCTTCTTGGAAGCTAAACTTTTTTTCGAATGCTTCTCAGAGCTGCATTAGCAATAAAATTTTAGGGAATGGCGTATATCATTCTGCTTAGCCCATTCTATACACATATTAAAACTGTCAACTGCCTGTTCATGTTTTACTTTTTTTTCTTCGAGTTCTTTATCGTCATCATTGTCTTCTAATTCATTCTGCATCATCATATTTATAATTTCAGCATCTGATTTGATTTCGAATTCTTTTGGTTCTACCTGTAATCCATTCCGTAACATCTGTTTGTGAAATTTCAACATCTGGATTTATATTTTTTACCAAATTATACACGTTTTGAATTTCCTCTTTTGGTGTATCACCGAAGTTATCTTGGTAAATTCTTGAAGGGCACAGTATTTTCCATGATGCTCAAATTGCTTTAGGTTCGACGGCTTCCCAAGCAAATGTGAACACACAATAAATCAAAATAGGCCTACAGTATAACCGAGTTCTTTATCGTCATCATTGTCTTCTAATTCATTCTGCATCATCATATTTATAATTTCAGCATCTGATTTGATTTCGAATTCTTTTGGTTCTACCTGTAATCCATTCCGTAACATCTGTTTGTGAAATTTCAACATCTGGATTTATATTTTTTACCAAATTATACACGTTTTGAATTTCCTCTTTTGGTGTATCACCGAAGTTATCTTGGTAAATTCTTGAAGGGCACAGTTTTTTCCATGATGCTCAAATTGCTTTAGGTTCGACGGCTTCCCAAGCAAATGTGAACACACAATAAATCAAAATAGGCCTACAGTATAACCGTACAATCGACAGTATGAAAAAATACTGTATTGTAATAATAATAAAATAAATAATAACAGTTAAAATAATAATTATCAAAAAAAATAACAGTACACAAAATAATAATACGTATTAAATAAAACTTTTTTTGTTTCAAACCGCAGTTCGGATTACTGGAGGGTTTGGACTAAAGAGGTTCGGATTAGTGAGATACCACTGTACTCCTTTCTTACAGAAGTCCTCATATGGCTGACCACCACTGCCCAAGTAATCATTTCAGGGTCACTTTCAGCAACTGGAGGGAGATTTAACACCTAATTTACAATAATGTCCTCTGATGAAATAATCAAATCCAAGACCCATAATCCTCATTACCCTCTGCTACATACTACTAAGGCAGCTATCGCTCAAAACTCAAGAAATTCATTCTCGTTCCCCCAAATACTGTCTCTTAATTTCAATTTATACTACCATAATTAAAATCACCCTTTTCTTATTGTACATACCATAATTTATCTGTACATTTCCTTCTCACTGCCCTCCACATTACACCCAACTAGATATTTCATTCTGTTTACCTCCACCTCACACCATGCTGCTTCAAAACCTCTGCCACTGTTTGCTCCTTTCATCTCCACAATAGATGGGATAATTTCTCTGCTGCTATTAAAAGCACTCCTCCTCCCTTTAAATTAGTACAGAAACATAAGCTAGAATATCTATCTTCAATAGATCTTATCATTCATTTATTATCTTCCAAAATTCTATCAAAGAAAGTTAAAATAGAAATGTACATCAGACCTATTTAGGGTCTGATGACCTAAATAGAGCAGCAGAGTAAACAGAAACCTAGAGCATAACAAGATGTAAATGCTTTACTGATCTTTAAAAATAAAATCTTCAGAAAAATCTTTATACCTGAAAAAAACAACAACAACAGATAAATGGAAATCAAGAACTACATGGACTCTATAGATCCCCACTTCTATGTGATGAAATCAGAGCTTGCAGATGAGATGACTTGGACATGTGGAAAAATTGATGAGCAGAGAATGGCTAAACAAGCATTCATAATGCTGCCTGATGGAAAGTAAAGTAGAAGAAGATGACAGCAATGTTGGACAGATAACAGCCAAAAAATACTTTGATGAGATGGGAATTCTGGACTGGAAGAACTCAAGACAGAAAAGAGTGGAAGAAGTTGGTATTTGCAACAAAGAGCCTTTGAAGTTCAGCAAGCTAAAGAAGGAGAAACAATAGTATATTATTTTCTTCCTTTTTTTTTTTTTTAATATATATAACATTTATATATATTTATAAAGTTTAAGAAGTGCATTCAGGTGCAGACTTAATTGTTTGCTTACTTGGGATTAGGAGTAAAATAACCAAGTTTATAAAATTACTTGGTAACCCTAATATATATATATATATATATATGTATATGAAGGAGATATGATAGGAGCATGTCTATTTGCTAGGCATCAGCAAATTATGCATAGGCCCATAGTATCCTGAAAGAGGAAAGTGAGTATGTAATTAAATTGGGTAGTTTGCAGATGATACAAAGTTGGGAAGATATATGAGGAGCATAGGGAACAGATTGTGTGGCTCTAGAAGATTAAATAACAATGACTGAATGGGCACGTGAGGACTACTATTTCAATGCTGTGAAGGCTTTGAAATTTGGAAAGCAAAGATGGGATGAAGTGCATATATATTGGTGAGATATCTTGAGAGAGGAAGGGGAGATGAGGGACCTGGAGATGACAGGTGTCATGGCAAGAAAACACTAACATGTAGAATTATAGATGTTATTGTTACATTACATAAGGCCTTGATCAGGCTACATATGGAATAATGCATGCAGATATAGTGACCTGGTTTTAGAGAGAGAAAGATATTTTCTAAACTGTACAGACAAGAGTATCTGCCAAGGTGATGTTGGATCTCTAGAATATTAAAATATAAAGACAGATTGAGGGGGGGGGGATTAGATATTATTTGCAAAGCCTGATTGATAAGATTAGTAGAAGTGATATGTTACAAACATAAGTTGGTGAAGGGTTTTTATCTTGATTAATGTGGAAGAGATTTTTTCATAGAGCTGGAGGGAGAGGTAGAACAAGAAACTATTCCTAGAAATTACCTAAGGAGGTTGTGAGCAAGGGAGGGATGAACAGGGATTTTGCACAGAAAGCAAATGACTGGTGAAATTCATTGCTTGACATTGCTGTGAATGCAGAAGTAAACAAGTTTCTATATGCTTGAAGAGCATGCCATACTAATTTGGCTTACAATGAGTATATCAGTCCATGGAGTTTTAATGATGATAAAAATAATAATGAAACATAATTAATGCTGAGGCAACCATGAATAACATCATGATATGAGCTGTGTCTATGATCATTGTGTATATGTGTGTTTTCAAAGGAGAAACAACCTGAGTTTCCATGAGAATAAACAAGAAACTTGGATACGATAACGGTTATTTTCAAATAAGCAGTATGATAATTTAGACCAACAGCACACTGAAAAAGTTTAAGTAAAAAAAAAAAAAAAAAAAAAAACAATTTAGCCCAGCCTCTGTACTACTGCACGAGAGAGAGAGAAGACAGTGAAACGTTTAAAGCTGATAAACATAAAGCATAAAAAAAATAAATAAAATAAAAGTAAGGATAATTACTACAAATCATAAGACAGTTCTCAGCATCATTATGAGAATTCGTGATCACCTATTTTCTAGAATGAAGTTCCAGGTAAATTAATGGATCCGTTGAAAACAGATTTATTTATTTAGTTTACAATTTAATACTGGAAGCAATAAATTTTTTACCACCTTTACTAGTTCCAGCATTATATATTCACAATTCCTGGATTTTAGTGAGTGCTGTTATTCTTTTAGAATCAGTATTATCCAGGTTTCCATGAAGTCACATAACTCATCATGGGAGCCCAAACTCTCTAGACACCATAATATACTTGTCACACTTTGCCTTTAACACATTCAATAGTTAACACAATCACTAACCACTCTAGCATGGCAATCCACTGACCAAAAATCTACTTTTCCTTTCTTTATCCATGTGATGCTTATAAAGCTTTCAGGCATTACTACTGATTTCCCCACAACTTATTAACCTGTGCAATATTTCTCCTACAATCTGACAGGTTCCTTTTACCCATCCTCATGTCTCAATGATATTGAGAAAGGGCTGGGGACGGAATTTTACTAATGGCAGCAGAAGTGCAATCAGCAAAAGTATGTTCACAGCAGGAAGGAGAGTTGAGGTAAACAGTATTGTTATTATTATTATTATTCAGGCCTCCATGGAGTCAAAAGTCTCATCATGGGAGGTCCTTCCTAAGAAACACAAAGTCTATCAAGACTCATCGAGGGGAGGTCCCCTCGATGAGTGTTGATAGACTGTTGGTCTATCAACACTCATACTCATGACTGTTGGTCAAGAAATGTTCACAGAAGTCTCTACAGAAGAGACAACTCAACTCCCCAAAACTACCAGAAGCCAATCCTCAGAACTACTAACTAGAGCTCAGCTCTGATACTGTGGTAGAGAAGAAAAGAAGGGGATACAACTACATAAAGGTCGAGCAAAAGCAGACAGAGAGGAACAAACAACTATTCATAAGAAGAAAGCATATGAGATGCACTATTCTCTAAGGAAACAAACTACAAGTTCACTTGTCAGTCAGAACATTAGATATTCTCAAGATAAGAAGAGCATACTGTTCCATGATTTCCTAATACAGAAGGCTAACAAATGAGCTGTTCTATAAGGAATATTTTAGACTTGTCTCTCAGAGCAGATAAAGAATTTGGTATCCAACTCAACACTAGTGTGTAGAGAGAGATTCTTCTCTCTCTCTGCTCAAAAAGCTATTCTCACACCTAAGAGCTAATATCCTTTCTGAACAATAATTCATCAAACATGTATGGCCCAAGTTACTGACAAATATCGAGTTTTGTAAACAAATAATCAAGTAGGACTTTAAATGATGCTAGAATCTCATGCTATAGGAAGTAAATAATTATGTGTTCATTGAACAGGAAAACGTTACTGTTTAAATTGAATAAATAACTATTTCTTATTTGATAGAAAGCTAGCTGTTATACACTATCCTTTTGCAAATATTGTGTTAATTATCATTAAATTGATGTTATAGCCATTGTGTCAGTTCTGAATTCTAAACAGTCACACCTCAACACCCACTATTTAAAGAAAGGTAACCCTCTTTTATGATAATCAGAAGACAGACCCATTTCCAACCACAAGCTGATATCCCATCCAATCCCACAGTTGTATTTGTTTTCAGATTCTGCAATATACCAAGTACTTCCAATTCTTCGATCTCTGTTCTCGCATAAGTCCCTGTTGTCTCTGATATAACAATATCTTTACTTAGATGATATACCTTTGCAAAATGATCACTCAGTACCCCAAAAATTTAGCCTGCGTCAGTTACCTCTCTACCATCTGCACTCATTAAAGTTATCCTTACATAGTTATTCTTCCCCATAAAAAAATTATTTGCTTATGCTTCTTTTCTCATTTATTCTTACAATTATCTTTTTTGGCTTTGGATCTCTTGCTTTTTTTTTTTCCTTTCATAGTGAAGAATTTATGGAGACACAACACACGTGTTAGAATAATTACTTTACTTAACATTAAGAAAGTAACAATCAACGTTTTGACCTCTGTATTGAGGTCATCATCAGGAAAACATACATATGTACAAGATACAAGCTACATGATGCTGCACTATACAGAAGTAAAATGAATCTAAATGTTTGTTAATCATTTATCCTAGCCTGACCTCTGGTGAGAAAAAAAAAAGGGAACTACATTGAACAATTTCTAAAGTCCTTTCGTATTGAGATTTTCTTCTGTCTGGCATTATTCTGGTTGTTATATGGGTTGAAGATGGTCCTCCCACACTCTTGGAATAATTAATCCATCATTTTTGTTCAGATTTGGATGATGTTTTAGCATTTCACAAGCTTCTTGAATTTCCTTTCAAACCAGGTTTTGGTGCAGTGTAGGGACTTAGTGCCTTTCCAGTCAATTCTGTGGCATGTTTGGAGAGAATGGAGGCCTGTCTTACCATAGTGAAGGTATTTAATGTGGCATTTGTGTTCATCTTTTCTGATTGCGATGGTGCGTCCCATTTCCCCTATGTAAGGTAGGTTACAAAATTCATGTACCTGTAGCCTACCTTACATAGGGGAAATGGGACGCACCATCGTGGGCAAGGTATGGAAGAGGATCATTGGAGGAGCTAAGTAGATCCTCCAATGATGGGGAGATCGCAAATACCTTGGCATTTCATTTTCAAAATATAAATAAACTAGAGATGAAAATAGCAAAGACAATCAAATATCAAAACATGCTTGACAGCAGAAAAACGCTGCAAATTCCCCAAAATATAAAAACAAATTATTCTGGGATGCATTTACAATCTCTGAATTGAGAGATGCCTTGGAGAGACTAGATATAAATAAATCATGTAGACCAGATAACATACAAGGAATTATGATCAAGCATCTTCCTCTCCTAGCCTAAAACAAGAAAAATCTTCAAAAGACTGGAAGACAGCCATAATCATACCAATTTTGAAGCTTAACAAACCTCAAGATCAAATAGGAAGTTATCGACCAATTTCATTGACTTCAATTCCAGGCAAATTGATGGGAAAAAAATGATACTCTGACGTTTGAATTACTATCTAAAAAATAATAATATACTACCACATTTTTAGGCTGCCTTCAGAAGAAATCACTCAACAAATGATCAACTTTTCTATTTAACCCAGTCAATTCAAGATAACTTTCAGAATGAACCTACCAAATCCACCAATGAAGCTTTTATAGATTTTAGCAATGCCTTTGACAAGGTGAGGAGGCAGAAACTCTTTTCCAAACTTTGTCATACTGGAATAGAAGGGAAAGTTCTAAACTGGATTTATGACTTTCTAAGAAACAGGACAACGCAAGTTAGAATAAGCAATACCTTTTCCAAGAAAGTGAAAATAAGCCAGGGACTCCCTCAAGGCAGCATTTTGAGCCCACTCCTTTTTTCCATCTACTTAAATGACTTAGACAAAAATATAAATAATGAAACAAAGATAGCTATGTTTGGTGGTCCTATTCTCAGTTCACAACAACTTAGAAACAGCAGGTCACTTAAACAAAGCTGTTGAAAGTTTATCTTCATACTGTGAAAACAAAAAAATCAAAATTAACCCTACTAAATCAGAAATTTGTATATTTACCATTAATAACCACCTCAGAAAAAGGAGACCAAAGATTAAGCTAAACAATCAACTAATTACATTTAATGAAAACTCCAAATACCTTGGAGTTACCCTGGATCCATCACTAAGCTTCAATAAACATATCAACAATGTTGAAGTCAGAGCAAAAAGAAGACTAACTATCATGAAAAGTATCTCTGGTAGAAAGTTTATTTTGCACTTGGTAAGACTATAATAAATTTAGTTGAATCCTTTATCCAAGTGTGAGCAAACAAAGTTTGCACCTGAAAATATCTTCAGGACTGAGGAAAGGTAGTGCAACACCAGGCAACTCGGAGCAAAGGTTGACCAAGCTATCATCACTCCTATCTCAGTATCTCCCATAATGCAAAACACATCTCCTTGCAGATATGTATAATGTTATGCATTAAGGGAAGGGCCACTACCCAGACTGGTTTCGACCTTTATTGAGGTCTCGTCAGTGGGAGCCAGCCCCAGAGGTGGAGATACCAAGGCAGAAGCAATGGAGAGGTCATCTTTACCTATAGGAGTTGTCAAACGGTCCACCTTTGCTCCGAGTTGCCTGGTACTGCACTACCTTCCTCAGTCCTGAAGATATTTTCAGGTGTAAACTTTGTTTGCTCAAACTTGGATAAAGGATTAAACTAAATTTATTATAGTCTAACCAAGTGCAAAATAAACTTTCAAATCTTTCTCTAAATCCGGAGTAATTTAATAATAAGGTGGCACACCTTTTGGCAACTCCTATAGGTAAAGATGACCTCTCCATTGCTTCTGCCTTGGTATCTCCACCTCTGGGGCTGGCTCCCACTGACGAGACCTCAATAAAGGTCGAAACCGGTCTGGGTAGTGGCCCTTCCCTTAATGCATAACATTATACATATCAGCAAGGAGATGTGTTTTGCATTATGGGAGATACTGAGATAGGAGTGATGAAAGCTTGGTCAACCTTTGCTCTGAGTTGCTGGTGTTGCACTACCTTTCCTGAGTCCTGAAGATATTTTCATGTGCAAACTTTGTTTGCTCACACTTGGATAAAGGATCAAACTAAATTTATAATTACCTCTGGTAGAAAGTGGGGAGCCAGTGCTAAAACCTTAAAAGTCACATACATCTTTATTATCCAACCCATAATGGAATATGCTTCACCCATCTGAATGCAAACATCACAAACCAGTTTAGATAAACTTATAAAAATTCAGAAAAATGCAGCTAGAATCATATGTGGACTAAGGAATACAACTCCTGGAAAAATAGCAGAATTCGAATCCAACCTTGTTCCTTTAAAAATTAGGTTACAAGAAAATCTTACTAAATTTGTAGGAAAAAAAGAGGCAACCTTGCACATCATAGAAGAAGTGAACTTTTTAAAAAGTGGCAACCAACAAACAGAATAAAGAAAAAATCGACAATGCATAAAATCATGGAAAATAAAAATTCCCTTGGATTGTCCAAATAAAATAGTCAACTACCCAGCATTTCCTCCAAATCAAGACAGGAAAAATATAATTATTAATTTTGAAATAGGGAAACATGAGAAAAAAAAGCCTAGAAAACACTAAAATCTTGAGATCATTAGCTCTTTCAAAAATAATGAAATATGGACCTGACTCAATAAAGATATACACAGATGGCTCCAAAAATTCAAATGGCAATTTTGGGAGTGGCATACTCATGTATGGCTCGCAAAACATAGAGCTAAAAACAACCAACAATATAGGATGCAACTCATACCATGCAGAATTAATAGATATTAACACAGCACTGCAACATTTGGATAAACAAAAACCCTAAGGAATTTATATTTTTCACAGCTTCCATAGCAGCCCTTCAAGCTATTAAGAACTGCTACACTAGCCATTAAGAAATACTTAAAGACATAGCAAAAAACATAAACAAATTACATAAGGATTCCAAAATAATTTTCCAATGGATTAAAAGGAAATGAAGCTGCAGATGAAGCAGCAAAAATGACTGCAACATCAAGTGATACCACAGATTTTGATCTTTTTAAAACTACTCAAAAAGAAAACATAAAAAGAATGATTCTCCAGGACATGACTCACCACTGGTATTCAGCAGAAAAACCACGAGCTATTATCAACTCCAAGTTTAATTGCTGTGCCAATACCATAATCTCTTGCCTCAAGACCAGCCACACAAGACAAGTTTAGCAATGGCAAAAAAGTCTTCCCCATCTGCACAATCTGTAACATTGAGGAAGCATTACCACTGCATTTACTAACTTGTATGAATATTTTTAAATGTGAACTTTATAACAACCCAGAAAAGGTGCTGTATAAAGTAAATGAATTTGACCTCTATGATCTGGTGTATTAATACCATGAGATTTAAAAAAAAATTCCTTCACAATTTCCAATGCAATAATGATATCTTACTCTTCCAACAATTCCTCCCTACATGGAACTGCCCCAGGTGATATCTCAGACCATTTTAATCACCTGCCTTATAATTCCACATACATTTTTTTTTTTTCCTCATTGATACTCCTGCATGTCTATTAATCTTCCAAGTCACTACACAATCACTATCTCTCCAACAGGGTGAAGAGATGCCATTTCAGTTATAATCAGCTCTTTTAATGCTATGACCAAATTCAAAATTCTTGATTCTCACGTTCCTTCTACTATAAGTTGTCTAAGATGTTTGTTAGTTTTATATATTTGTTACTTTTATACTTTCATTTAGTGATTATTATCGTTATGATTCAGGATCTCCATGTAGTCAAAAGACTGATCGTGGGAGGCTCAATCTAGATAACACAAAGTCGGGCATACCACTCCTTGAACTCATTCACTGTTTGTGCTCTCATCACTCTATCAAGCAATGCATTCCATGTTTTAACCATCCTCTGTGCAAAGAAGTCATTCCTCATGCTCATGACTTCTTTTCACAACTTCTAGAGATGGCCCCCTTGGCCTCAGTCCTTCCTCTTGTTTCACTGAATGTAAGAACTCCACAGCGTCAACCCTGCAACTAAATAAAATCCTGAATAAAAGACAGATATATTGCAAACATTATACTCTCATAAGAGCAAAATGGTTTCAGACATGAAAGATCGTGTAAAGACAATATTAAATGTTGAAACAATTACTGAAAAATTATTGGTACAATGTATACAAGTTTATATAAAGATACAACATAGTAACAGTTAGGTAATAAATTAACATAAGAAATTAAAATTAATCAAGGTGTTAGACAGTGGTGTAGCTTATCTTCAACTCTCTTCAATATATAATTAGAATTTTTTTAATTAATTAATTAGAAGAAACACACACACACACATATATATATATATGTGTGTGTGTGTGTGTGTGTGATATATATCTTCAATATATATATATATATATATATATATATATATATATATTAAAATATGGAAAACAACAATAAAACAAGGTATCTAATCAACCAGAACTGTTATCAATACAAAGCTGTATACATATGATCAGATTACATTACAACACAATGAAATGACCTTCAAAAATTAGTTTATGAAATAAACAAAATAAGCCAACAATACAATTTAAAAACTTTACAATAGGAAACAAAAGTCATGGCATTTAAAGGTCAAGGTTATGTTAGGTCAAAAATAGTCATAGAAAATAAAATAATAGAACAAGTGACATAGTTTAATGTTTAGGCTGCATAATAACATATCTAAAAGATAAAGATATAGATGAAAAAATAAAGAAATTTCAGAAAATCTGTGGAACAATTAAAAGGACACTGAATAAAGAAGCAAGATAAAGTAATGGCCACTTCCACTCTATTATATGGTTCAGAAACATGGACTGTTAAAAAGAAAGATGAAAGAAAATACAACCTGCAGAAATGAGATTTTTAAGAGCAGTTAAAGGATGCACAAAATTGGACCATATAACAAATTAACACATATGAAGACAGCTAGATATTTACATCTATTATTTCATCTAGTTTTATATTCTGCATATATTGAGGTATTGGATTTGATTTGTCATGCAGATATCTGTGATTAGTTTTTATACTTATTGTAATTTTTTCAGATAATTTTAAGTATTAGTATCTATTATTTTCTTTTTCTATTGTTTCTTAATATTAACTTGGCTTCAAATAAAATTCCAGTGTATGATTTCTGAGAAGAATTGTACCAAGTATAAAGGCTTTGAATTATTATTATTTTTTAATGCACTGGATAGTATAAAACAAACTCAATATACCTGAGGTGAAAAATTGTGATAAAATTTTGAATTTTTTAATTCCCAACTTAAAAACGATTCATTTAGTTTTTGGAGAGACATCCCATTTGATACATGCATGAAATATTAAACAACACATGCAAAAGAGATTAACATACTTACAGCCATAAAATGCCCTTGAAATTATCTGCTTCTTCATTGTATCACAAAGAAGTTGAATTGACTGTCTGCTAAACAAAACACTGTTGTAGATATAAACTAATTTCATACAAATTAGCAATTAATCAATACAAAATATTTCCTTATTCATAAGTAGTATTAGTTCACACAACAGATGCATGATGTATAAAGTGATGTGAGAGCTACATAACTCTCAAAAAAAAAACTTCCTCATTCTTCTCTCACAACCTTTAAATGCTTATCTGATATGAAGGCAATTTCTATCTAAGCTCCTTTAAACAGAATTTCAGCTCTTATTTGTCAAAATTTTACAGCCATAAAATGCCCTTGAAATTATCTGCTTCTTCATTGTATCACAAAGAAGTTGAATTGACTGTCTGCTAAACAAAACACTGTTGTAGATATAAAACTAAACTAATTTCATACAAATTAGCAATTAATCAATAAAAATATTTACTTTTCATAAGTAGTATCAGTTCACACAACAGATGCATGATGTATAAAATGATGTGAACTACATACTCTCAAAAAAAAAAAAAACTTCCTCATTATTCTCTCACAACCTTTAAATGCTTAGCTGATATGAAGGCAATTTCTGTCTAAGCTCCATTTGAACTGAATTTCAACTCTTTGTCAAATTTTCTGCATAATCTATCAATCTAGACTAGTGATGATTGAATCAAGAGTGAAGAAATATAGGAAAAGTGTGATGAATAGTTTATGATGAGTATTTTATAATGCAAGAACAGCTAGGTCCATACTATACCAGAAAAGATCATATCAGTATACCATATAAAAATGAATGATAACCAAACAAATACAGAAATTGGTAAAGATAAGAATATGCAAAAGATATGTAAAAATTGTGTAAAAAAACATAAAAAGTATAACAAAAGTTTGTAAATACAAATAAAAACAAGGTATTAAAAGGCTATGCACTATGACATCATATATTATTATTAATTTATGGGATCTCCATGGAGTCTGGAGACTCATTGTGGAAGACCCAAATTAACCTAATATTATACACACAAATTCTATCATACTTCTCCTTGAACTCATTCACTGTCAGTGACTCACAACCAATTCTGGCAAACAATTCCACTCACCACTCTCCATGCAAAAAATTTGGTCCACACACCCATACTAACCACACTCTTACACAATTTCCATCGATGACCCCTAGTTCTCTGACTATTTGTCATATATTGAAAATTTTCACTTGCATCAATTTTATAAAACCCCTTTAATATCTTAAAAATTTCTATCATGTCCCCTATTTTCCACTTATCAACTAAACAATGCAACTTACAAACCTTCACCCTATCCTTATATTCCACAGACCTGTCACCATCTTAGTCACTTGTCTCTGAATCCTCTCTACCACCTCCTGGTCACCAGGAAATCCAGGTGACAGATCTGTGCACAGTACTCAATATAGCCTTATCGAATCATAGCCTTATAAAGAGGGATAATAATCTCCTTATCTTTACTTGTTAGCATGTTTTTCAACATCCAAGTAATCCTTTGAGCTATTTTACCAACTTTTGCAATATGCCCTCTGAACTTCAACTCTTTGTCCACAATTATTCCCAATTCCCTAGCCTCATCAATTTCCTGCAATCCAATACCATCAACATGATACTCCATTTGCATCAATCCAAAGTGCATAACCTTACATTTTGTTGGAACGTCCGACTCAACTGACTATTCCAATAATGATAGTTTGTTAAACTTATTTTTGCCTCTTTAAATTCCTTTCTTCTTCGTTAGTTGTTGATTGATGCTCATCTGAATATAAGGAAATTTATATTATACTGCGCCACCCTATATTCAGATTAGTCCAAATAATATAGAAGAATCAATCATCAACTATATTATCACTTTATTTTCAGGCTGAGGTTGTTAATAGCATTTAAGGCTTCTGCAAAGTCCGATTAATTTTATGAGCAGTGCAATGAAAGAAAATCAGGCAAACACTAAGTTTAATTCAACAAAAAAAAAACATTTAATGTGGAATGGTACAACATAAACGTACAAGTATAACTACCTGCAAAAAGTTATCAATTAAAATTTACAAGAATACATATTCAGATATTAGTAACTTCTAAGTTAGGTTTGAGGATTGTGACTAATGTTGACATCTCTCAATTCTAAAGCTTTAGTATTTCTTTCACATAGTTCTCTCTATCCAATTGGATGAATCATATCATAAATATAATAGCTCAGTTTAAAGTATTCAGAATAATTACAATCCATTAATTATCAAACATTCATTTCTCAATTCTTTATGCTCAGTCAATCAAGTTGAGATTAGTTCTTAAAAGTTTAAGCTTCCAAATGTTACAATAACTAATCTTATAACAGGCTACACTGTATTCTTTCTCAGTAGCTAACACTTAATAGAACAACATAACACTTATAGCTTTGAGGGGAAAGTACTTCAGTACATCTAACATCCGACCATTGATAGACATAATACCACAGCTAAGGTCAAAATATATCCGACGGAATTAACTGATATTGCTTCACAAGTCATAGAAAGGACAACTCTTACCGGGTTACCACTTCTAAGGATCGAATTCACATAGGCACAATTGGATTTCTTATTGACTTTTACTTTATGGCAACATAATTTAAAAAAAATCTTCCAGTATAATAACTGAATTATAGACACAGAAATACATAAGACTTGATGCACTTGGTTTAAGTTATTTACTGATTCCTTATTTTCTTCTATGTATTGACTTCAGTTCTGCACTATTCTTCCACTAACCATTAGGAAATTATTGAAGTATCAGAACTCCTATAGAAGTAATTCCAAATGCCTATTAATTCCTTGTCCTTTCCTAGATGATTTTCGGCATATATCCACTCCCCTTCTGCCACTCACTACCGATCGCTTCTCTAGGGCTTCTCCCTTCTCTTTTTGTTTTCCAATCAACTACGTTCTCTCTTTCCCACCAAAATCTGGTTTTAACCAGTTCAGCTTATATCAACTGGCTTTTCTCTGATGCTGGGATGCTCTCAGCACGAGCTAACTAAAAATAACTCCGTTTCTCTGTCAGTAGCCAATCAAATCTCATCAGCAGAATTCCATAAAATTACCTTTACTTATAGAAATAACAAAAAATATATATCACGGTTCACATAAGATACGTTTAAATTTATATACACATAGTTTCTTATAATAAATTTTACAGAATTAAGTAAATAAATTGAATGTCATTTTTATATAGAGTCTTTTTATTACTATTACACATCCTAAGGTTATACAATTAATTTATAACAAACAAAAAGCATTTATATGAATAATATATTACAAGCAAAAGACTAACAACAAATAACATTTACATTTGCAAAGTCTTACTCGTGACATGGTGGATTATGTTAATTATGAATGAAGCATTATAATATATAGAATATCTTCATTCACAATTTAACAATAACCTTACAATTTGCAAGAGATTAAATTGACAATCTTTATCCTTTGCCCACAATGCCAATTTATTTAAATCATCCTGCAGGATATCTACATCACCTTTATTAACTATTGCTCTCCCCAGTTTTGAATCATCAGCAAACAAATGAATATCCTCTTTTAAATCTTTCCCTGTCACTGATATACAAATAAAAGAGTAGTGGCTCTATAATCAAACCCTGAGGTACTCTACTAGTCACCATTATTCTCCTAGTTTCCACTCCACCATATACTACTCTCTGGTGTCTGTCACCCCCCCCACCAATCCATGCTACTAGCTTCATATCCATTCCCATTTGCTCCAGTTTTATTAATAGTTTTTCATGCAGTATTCTGTCAAATGCCTTGGGAAAGTTGAGCAGTATCATGGTGCAGTCATTACCTTTATCCAATTCTGCTGTCACTTTATTAATAAATAAGATATAAATAAGAAAGTAATGTAAATAATCTATACAGTGAAAAATATTGATTTACTGTAAAAAGTATAAACAAAAAAAAATTGCTGAGTGTATAAGGCTCAGACAGATTATGCATACATATGGCCTAAATAATGACTGTGCTCATTAACAAAATGAGGGCAGTCAATTAAAATATGTCTCATAGTTAGTTCAGCATCACCACAGAACTCACACACTGGCATGTCATCACTCCTGAGTGGAACCAAGCAAGAACAACTCCTTTACAATCCCTGTATAGACTAGATTGCCACAATTTAATTTCAGGCTTGATTCAATAGAGCTTATTATTGGTCTCTGTATTCCATTATGATTGCCACCGGAATAAACGTTTGTCTGGTGATATGCTGGTAATCAGTGCATGGGAGAGCATACAGTGGAAGCTTGAGAAATGAGCTCACCTAGCTGCAGTATTGTTTCACTTAATGCAATGTGGCTTGGAATTCAACGGAAGTGTACATTCAAGTGTACCTACTTTAGCTGAGAAAGGACACGGTGGATTTGAAAAAGCATTAGATGTTTCTGTAGCTCCAGCCTTCTTATTCACTGCAGGAAACTCTGTGAATGTGCATATATTATGCTCCTTTGGTAGTGATACAATCTTAAGTAATTTAATGCAAGCTCTATATTGTACAACTAAGCAGTAAAGTTGTTGCATTATAGTGGGATTTGAGCAGATATTGTGCTATCTGGGAAGAAAGCAAGAGTTGAATAGAGATTCTGATTTTGAACTGTCAACATAAACAGCAGAAAATCAGAGTATTTGGTTACCACGGGCTTGAAAGAGCTGCTGGTACATAAACAAGAGAGATGGGAAATTTGCATGGGCAGCAGAAAGAAAAGCTGCATGGTGCTATATATGAATGTGATGATGGAAGTGTATTTAGTGACATAATGTACTAAGTTATCTACTCCGATATATAGAGCTTCTAAGAGAGCTTTCATTCACCAAACCAAAGGGCACAACAGTCTGACAGGTGGTGTACAGATTCTCCCAATGTGGACAAAAAATACTTGGCCACGTGGGATGGTCTGGCAGGGATTTTAAGAGGGTGGTCTGAAAGGTTCTTGGCCTAACAATGAAAAAATTAATTTATAATTTCAAAATTATTTTTATTTTTCAACATAATCTCTCTTAAGACTAATACATTTATTCCAGCGACGCTCCAGCGCCATTATCCCATCCCTGTAGTGGTTCTCAGTAAGATCAACAAAATACCCCTCTACAGCTGCAATCACCTCTTGATTCGAAGAAAAACGCTGACCAGAGAGGAAGAGTTTTAGTTTTAGGAAGAGATAGAAGTCAGAGGGAGCCAAATCTGGGGAATAGGGTGCATGTTCCAACAATTCATAGTGCAAATCCTTTAATTTTCCCACTGCCAAAACACTTTTGTGGGCAGGTTCAATGTCCCTGATGAAAGATGATTTCTTTCTTCTGCAAACCTTTTCTCACAAATTTTTCATCTAGTCTGGTTAAAAGATCGGAATAATATTCCCCGGTTATTGTTTTACCCTTTTCACGATAATTAATAAACAAAATGCCTTTAGAATCCCAAAACACCGATGCCATGACCTTTCCTGCTGATGGAACTGAATTTGTCTTCTTTGGCACTGAACAACCAGCTTCTGTCCACTGTTTTGACTGCTGTTTGGATTCCGGTGTGTAATGGTGAATCCAAGTCTCATCCATAGTAATAAATCGATGTACAAAATCAGTTTTATTTGTGTTAAAACGCTCCAAGCACTGTTCAGAGATTTTCATGCGAGTGCATTTTTGATCTGCTGTGAGAAAGCACTGCACCCATCTTGAGCAAAGCTTTTTCATTTTCAATTCTTCATGCAAAATATATCCTACACATTCTTTTGAAATGCCTATAGTCTCAGCAATTTCACGCACTTTGACTCGCCGATCATCCAATACTATATCGTGCACTTGATCAATGATTTCTGGTGTTGTCACACTTTTTGGGCGTCCTTCACGTGGATCATCTTCAACTCGGCAGCCCATTTCTTAATTGTCGAAAATGAAGGAGAAGAGTGCCCATAAACTTTTATGAACTTCAAATGAATTTCTTCTGGCGTTAAACTTTCTTTTACAAAGAATTTTGTAAAAGAAGTTTTAATGCCAGATCCTCAATTTTATCCATTTCAAGGGATACAGACAAAACATTTGTTTCAGACAGCTGTATAAAACAAACTACTTGATAGAATGACTTGTAATTTCACATGGATGCTTATGACAGATGTACCAACTTAGAAAAAAAAAATATTGCCAATAGTGTTGCCATCTATGGTCGAGGTTGAGAACTTTTCAGACTACCCTCGTATTTTCATAGTGTATAATTAAGGCAGTTGTTGCTGTCAAAATGACAAAGGTGGTTCCACTTTCCTCAACATGGGACTGAGGAAGAATAGGGTTTAGTTATTACAAGGTACTCTCTCTCTCTCTCTCTCTCTCACTCTCTGGAGAAGACTTGGGATCCATAATCAAGATCTGATCTAATCAGTGCCATGTATAATATTATGAAGAATAGAATACTGTCAGCACCCCAAGAGGTGAAACACAGGGTGTGAAGATGTTCACTGTATTGCAACATTTATCTTGCAACTGACATGTGAGAGAAGAAAGTGAGTTTCTTGTTGAATATGTGCCCCAAGAACTTGGCTCTGCTGAAAATGGGATTAAAGGTTGCCCATTTTGAAATTGGCTTGCTGTAACTGTTTTTTTTATATTACACAAATGAGAGATGTGAAGTCATCTCCATAGATGGCATTACCAACAGATGGAGGAATTTGCTCAGTTATTGAGTTAACTTTGAGTGCAAAAAGTCTGACACAAAAGGTTCTTGATACAAAGATGGAGTTCCCTCTGGATCAAAACTGTGCACATCTTTCAATTTTACAAATCACCAAGTACTGCTACATGCTTTTCCCATATCAAAGAAAACTAATACTGAGTGCTTGCACTTTATTATTATTAACATCTGACCTCCATGGAGTCAGACACTCATCATGGGAGGTTCACCCAATTGCACACAATGCTTATCCAACTATGCCTTAAACTGATTCAATGCGTCTACATTCACAACATTCAGAAAATGCATTCCACTCACTTTTGTGAATCTTCTCTGAAGCCTTTCCAACATATTCTTGTCACCGTTAAAACCCAGTAACCAAATCTGTGCACATCATAACCTCTTCATTTCTGCATATCAGGGACCTCCGCATCATTGCCATTACCCTTTATATAAACGTTTATATAAATATAAACGTTTATATAAAGAAAGTGCTGAAGCCCTACTACACAGACCAAATTTAAACCGCAACGATGTTCTTACTATTCCTAAAGTATGGGAAATTGTCATACAAAATTGTGTAAAATAATCTTTATATATATTTTTATTTATTTATTTATTATTTTTTTATTATTTATTTTATTTTATTTTTTATTTTTTTCTCTCAGTTATATTTAATTTACTTCTATAACACGTTACTGCACACATATTGAGATTTCATTGTAATCATGCACCCTAACTGTATGTTATTCCTAGTATTGTTTGAACTACTGTACTGATGATGTCCCAAGATACTTGGGATGAAATATTTATGAATTAAATAGTCATTACTGTGGTTATTACATGTGTTTTTAATGGTTACATCCCATCGTTGCTTATCAAATCTCAAAATCTTGTTTGTTGCCCCAGTCCTGAAAGTACTTCAGGTGCAAACTTCGTTTGCTTACACTTGGATAAAGGATAAAACCAAATATATAATTAGTATCATAGCCAAGTGAAAAAACTTCCATAAACTTATCTCTAATCCAGAGAATTTTAATAATAGGGTGTTGACACCCTTTGGCAACTCGTATAGGTAAATATGACTTCTCGATTACTTCCACCTTAGTATCACCATCTCTGAGTCTGGCTTCCACTGATGAGACCTCAATAAAGGTCGAAACCAGTCTGGGTAGTGGCCCTTCCTTTAATGCATAGTTGTATACATGTCTGCAAGGATATGTGTTTTGCATTGGGAGATACTAGGGCAAGTGATGAGAACTTATACCACCTTTACCACGAGTTGTCCCAGTCCTGAAAGTACTTTAGGTGCAAACTTTGTTTGCTTACACTTGGATAAAGGATAAAACCCAAGATATAATTAGTAGTATAGCAAGTGAAAAAACTTCCATAAAGATTATGTTCTTGGAAAAAAAAAAAAAAAATAAATAAAAAATGGTTGTTTCTTTCCAGAAACCATAAAAGATGAGAGTTACCATTTTACCAGAATCTTGCACAGGGAGCTGATCAGAACAATTCAGTACTAGTCTATTGAGAATTTTGGATCCTTACCTAGCTTCACAAAGGCATTAATAATTCCCTTTTGGCAGGTATCCAGAAACTCAATCTTACAAAAAAATTCTATTTGAAAGGTACAACAGTTGGTCCATGCTGATAGTGAAAGATGTTTTGCTATCTCATAATAGATGTTATATGCACCAACAGCAGCTGGACAACATTTAAGCAAAGTAGCTTTCATTTCTTCTTTTGTGAATGGCTTGTTGTATTCTTCAGTACCATTCAAAGAAAACAGAATTTCATGGTTTTCTGCTTTGTGTTTTTGGGCAAGGAATTTGGAGGGATAAGAAGATACTGCTATCATTTTTGCAAAATGCACCCTGAGAGTTAATAATTGTGAAATCCATTATGTTCAAGGATAGAGAGTTGGTAGGTGGTGTATCTGACTTTCATTTTTAAGATTTTATTCTATACCTCTTTGTTCTTGGTAGATCTTGTTATAGAAGACGTATATTGAATTCAGGATTCCTTCTAGCTCTGATGATGGATGTCTTGCTTGAGCAGGTTTGAAAGTAATGAGGTTGTTTATTGTTGTGGGGTATCTGCAGAAGATAGTTTGTTTTCTGAGCTTCCTTGGCTACTGTGAAATCTTCATTCACCATGGCTTGGGAAAACATGGGAACCAAATAGATGTTTCAGGAATTGCAGTTGTGTGTAATAAATACTCTGTCAACGTGGTCTGCTGCATAATTGATAGATGAGCTGACTGTTGCAGAACTGAATTCTGCTCAAGTAGAGCAGATGGCCAAGTCAGCTTGCTCAATTTTCAATCATGATACCTGTGATATTGTTGTCAAGCACATGCTCCATAATTCTTTCTCTGATGTTTTTATGGGCACTATCTCAGAGAAAGTTGTGTCCAGTTAAATCCTCCATTAAAAGGTGGCGTTATCTACAACGCTTCTTCTGAATACCAGGTGACCACATCTATGCACAGTAGTCCATATGTGGCCTAATCAAGACTTTATAAAATGGAATCAGAATCTCCTTCCTTCTACAGAGTCAGTGTCCTCTGCATCATTTCCAAATTTTGGTTGTGTCGTTTTCACAATTTTGGTAATATGTCTTTAAATTTTCAGATCCTTATCCACCATTACTCCAAGATCGCTTATTTCCATCAAGAGTAAATTCTATATCCCATCTTTATTTTCCAAATTTTAAAACTTATATTTCGCAACATTCCCACTCCCATGCCCATTCACTCAGTCTATTCAAGTCTTCTTGTAAGGCCACAACATCTGCTCTACTGATCATAATTTGTCCCAACTTTGCATCATCTGCAAACAGCTGTATATCATCATTCAAATCTTCTCCAATATCATTAACAGACAGGTTAAACAGCAATGGCCCTAAAACAGATATCTCAGGTACACCACTAGTGACTTTTCTCTTCTAGGATATTTCTCCCCCATACACAAATTGCTGATACCTAGAGAGCCAATATCCAATCCAATACACTAGTCTAATATTATTATTATTATTATTACATGAAACCTCCAGGGAGTCCTAAGACTCATCGAGGGAGGGCACCCACTCTACATCTCTCTGTCTCCGTCATCATCTACACCAGCTTCATCTAATTCCTACCACTACCACTAGCATTTTCATAGACAATCACAAACATCAATGCCCATGATGGGTTCGAACCCACAACCTTTTGGCTGGTGAGCAGATATGCTAACCACTCGGCTGACCAGGCGGGACATATCCAACAACTGCTGTAGTTTAACTATCAACTTATCATACAGTAATCTATCAAAAGTTTTTGCAAAGTCCGAGTATAATACTGTGTATTCATCTCCAACATCCAATGCTGCTCTCAACTTATTGTAATAATTAAGTAGATTACTAAAATATGATCTCCCTTTAGCAAATTGGTGCTGTCTATCAAAGATAATACTATTGTTGTCAACCAAATTCTGGAACCTGATTCTCAAAAGTCTTTTCAACACTTTAACTACACGAATCTGACACGAAGATTGGCCTATAATTTGATGCTTGATTCTGTCATCTTGTTTATGAAGTACAATCTTGCCTTCCTACCATTCTTGTGGAACTCAACTGATTAAAAAAAATATGTAAAGTCATATGTCAACTCCCTGGCACATTCCTTCAAAATACTAGTGATCTATCATCAAGTCCCACAGCATTATTAATATCAATTCTTGATTCTTGATATACCTCTTACTCAACTCACAGTCAATCTCTCCTCCTCATCATCCACTTCTCTCAAACACTACAAGATGTCACATTCACAAGGATGAAAGACTTCATGAACTGCTCATTAAATATCTCAACTATATCCTCTGCAGCAGTTGTCCTTATACCATTTTCTCTAATCAATGCCATCCTACCATAATTGTTCTTATTTTTCTTGGCTACATATCTAAAGAACTCCCTAGGATTTTTTTTTTTTTTTTTGGCTTCATTAGCTAATCTGCTCATACTTCACTTTTGTCACCTTTACCAATTGAGTCATCCTCTTTGCTCTTCTCTGTATTCCTCATGGAGCTGATTATTACCACTCCTCTTATGTTGTCACCATAATACCTTTTTCTTTGTACTGCATCTTAATCTCTTCATTCACCATTTCACACCTACCTTATGACCTGTGCAATACATTGAGACATTGGTTTTACTAGATAATTCTTGCATATTACCCAAGCAGCATTGATCTACTTTTCACCCAACTCCTCATTCCATGCTACAGCTCTAAGCTGTTTCCTAATCTTTTCATAATCACCAGCCTTGGAGTCACACATATCCTTCACTCACAGAAGCCCTTGCCCTGCTGGCAACCACCCAGGCAATCATGTCATGGTCACTGTCACCAACTGGAGGGAGATTTGACATTTAATTTATAACAAAATACTCTGATGAGATGATCAATTCCAAAATGCTCAATCCTCGTATACCCATTACATACTGCCTGAGGTAGTTGTCTCTCAAACACTCAAAAATGCTCATTTTCTTTACTTCCAGTTGCTATATCAATCTATAATGCTATAATTAAAATCACCAATAATGATTACCCTTTTCCCATTTGCTTGACTAATTTTCTTATACATTTCCTGGTGACTACCCTTCACATTACCAAGTCTACAGCAACATCCAACGAAGTATTTCATTCTATTCACCTCTCTCACACACCATACTGCCTCAAAACCATTACCACTATTTCCTACTTGCATCTCTATCTTGTATGGACAACATTTTTTCTATCATCAATAGCACTCTACCTCTCTTTTTTAACCTTTCTATCTTCATGAAATTCATCATACCCTTCCATCTCTATTCCTGTCATGATGTCATCTGCATCCACCCACGTTTCATTTATTCCAACAATTTTTGAGTGAACGAACTTAATCAATGCAAACATTTCATTTCCCTTGTTTCTGATACTGCTAGCATTCATGTACAAACATAATTCATTCCTGGCTCTATAACAAGTTTCACTGATACCACTTATTAGAGTGACTTCTCCATACCTTCCTCAAGCCATTTTTTTTTCTCCATACTCATCCCAGAACCTTCAAATTCAACTGTTTTTTCTACATCTCAGGTCATTCCCTTCCAATTTTTGTCTACACATATATTCACATCCTGTTGGAGCATAAACCTCTTTCTTACACTGTGTTCTCCTGTACCTGATGAGTCTCCCCATTTGTTTTGCATGCTTGTTTTCTCATTCTCTACTCTCATGCTCCCCACTTCTTCATAAGTACCACTTCAATCTCTCCTTCCTTACTTTCCTGATCTTTCACATCGCTTCTTACTTGCTCAAATTCATTCTCTTCATTCATTACATGCCCTTCCAGCAGCAGCAGTCTCTCCAAATGACTCACACCAAAAACATTCAAATACAGTCCATCACTCTCATACAGTTCAATCAGTTCAATTCTTCCTTCGAACTCATTCCACATATTAACAAACTGCACTCCGTTTTGTTCACTCATTTCTGCTAACATATCATTCATAATTCTGGCTCTCCACCTCATCTCACCACTAACATACCTGGGCAAATACCACTGATACCTTTCTTAACATGCTATTATCTTTTATCCATCTCAACAAACTCCTGACATCTAATCATACATTTTTTTTGTTCACATTCAAGTCATTTGTCCCTACTACCACCACTACCAATTCCTTTGTTCACACAGTCCTTATATCAATCGCTCTATTCATTTTACTCCCACGAAAACAAACCTTGTGCATCTTCTCGTTTAACCCACCTCTAATAATCAAATCGCCCACAATCCCACTCGTGGGTTACCATGTTCATTCCAACATCATTTGCTTTTGTCTTCTTCACTCATCCATACCTACCTACCTACTATCTTCTTCATTTCACTCTGCATTTGCCTCATCTTCACCAACTCAGCTTTGAAATCTTGCACCCTTTTTTCACTACCATTCACTCATGGTCCATCAGAATATCACATTTCCTACATACCCACACTCATTCTTTTCTCTTATTCAGTCTCTCTACATAAATATCCATGACATCTTCCCACACATATAATACATTCACAGCACTGCACCATTTTTGAAAAATCCATGCCATCTACTTTGTCTTTCGCAGAGACCTAAGTGGTGATTTGCCCTTCACAACCATGCTGTTACATTCAAATATTTCACAGTAATAATCTACAATTCAAGCAATATCAACACATGTTTAAATATAAAATTTATTTATCATGTTGCAGCCCACACGATGACCGATGTTTAACTCATGCTACCTCTCACAGATTTTTGCCATAAGTAAATTATTTTATTAATAATTTTTTGAATGGTCATTGTGTTGTAACATTAGACATTCAACAGCTTTTAATTTATTTAATCACATTCATAGAGGGTGGGGAAAGGATGAGAGAGCATTCTTAGAAGTTGAGAATGAATGACATCAACAAGGGATAAGAGTTCAATTTTTCTCATTTTTTCATTCCAACCACACACCAATAGATTGGTGTGTGGTTGGAATGAATTGTCATCTGATGAAATGAGTGCAAATAGTGTGAATGGGTTCAAGAACAGGTATGACACCTAGTGCAGGTAATATGTGGCTTCCCTTTATGAGTCCTTGACGCTCTGAAAATCTTTCTTAATAATAATAATAAACAGTGTCAATATGATATACAACAGATGCATAATTTATTTAATTTATTCCATTTAACATGCAACTATAGCGATGTCATTCTTATAATTATTTTTGATCTTTAGTTTGTAAAAATAGTAAGAAAATAATTTCTGACCTTCAGGAAAATTGCCATCCTTTGGTCTCCCTGCTCTGTGTGTGTCATGTTGGAGGACCTCAAGGCTCTGTCCTGTCACTTACTCTTTCTCCTTTACATGAGTACTCTCCTACTCATTTGACATACTGTGCAGTATTCTGACATCGAGCTTATAAGATCACTTACAACTAGTGCCTTAAACTTTGATCTAAATGCTATCCTTCACTATTGTGAAACACAGGTCTAGCCTTGATAATTTATTCACTTTTCTAAAATAAACAAAAGGAAATAAAATAAAATAAACGGCAACAATGTGACACTGTTAGACTTTGCGAAGGAATATAACAGGATACGACAGAGAATTTTATCATGTAAACTGGAACAAGTGAAGCTGGGGATAAGACTACTGATGAGCAGCATCAAAGGGTAGAACTCTATGGAATACTAGTGGTGTTCTATACAGGTCTGTATTTGCTGGTTTTATATATATATATATATACACACACCATACACAAGAGGTTGGTTAATCAACCTACAGTACACTAGTACAGTGTATGGGTAATGGACTGGGAAAGAAAAAGTTGCTTACATTTCATTTAAAAGCCTGTATATTGTATTCCATTGGGAATACACATAAGGGGAAGACTGTTCCACAAACAGCAGTAGCAGGGACAAAGAAGGAGGAAAAGAAACTTGTTCTGTGGGTTTCAAGGTGTACAGCGAAGGGATGTTGTTCAGCATTCACAAGTCTTCCAAAGGACTTTGTACTGAGTGGGGGAATTATGGATGCTAATTCATATAAACATCTGCCATGGAAATATTTATAGAATACACATATTGCAGAAACCAAACACTGTGCAAGAGCAGGAGGGGAGAGTGAGTTGGTTGGTATGAGATGGGTTATTAATCAATCTCATTGCCCTCCTCTATATTGAGTCAAGCATTTTGAGGGAGCTTTTAGGGCCCCACTCCAAATGTGAGAGCAGTAATCAATAACTGGGTGGATTTGTGATTTATATAAGGTTAACAGCTTTTCAGAAGTGAAGTAACATTGTCAGTAAAAGAGAAATCCTAGTTTTTTAGAAGCTGAGGGGGTAATGGTTGTGATGTGTTTATGTCAGGAGAGGCTTGATGTCAAGGTAATTCCAAGAAGAGAAATCACATCTTGTCTGAAAATTTGGGTGTTGTCAAAAATAATACTGGGAGAAAATGGTTCTTTTTTTGTAAGACACAACTGGGTTTTGCTAGCATTGAAATTGATGAAGTTATCTAAACCCCTATTGGAGGATGACTTGGAAATCAAAATTGAGGGCAGTGGTGGTTGATGTTCTATAGGTTGAGGAGGTGATTTGTGTACAGTAAGGTTTATCAAATGAAAGGGAAGAGTGCAAAACTGTGTATTGGGTTGAAGGTCAACTGAAGTAGATCACTGATATATAGGAGGAAGAGGGTTGGTGAGAGAACAACCTTGTGGAACTCTGGAATTAGTTGAATGGTGGGAGGATAAGGAACCATCCACCACTATGCATACTACATAGAAAGCATTGGATCAAATGATGAGAGTTTGTTTAGAAAGCCTTTGTACAGAGCCAGTCAAAAGCTTTGGAGATATCCAGTACAACCATTTGAGATTCACCTAACTTCTCCATGGCATTTGTCCAGAGATGGGTGATAGGTGTGAGTAGATCTTCTGTTGATCGGCAGTGATGGAATCCATAACTGATGGGCTTTTATTAGCTGGATGACTTCGAGGTAGTGTAGGAGTTGGGAAGTGATGGCTCTTTAGATATGACTGAGGTGAGTGAGATAGGGTGGTAGTTTGATGGCAGTGATTTGTCACCCTTCTTGAGAAGTTCGGTTGAACATAGGCCAATTTCCATGCTGTGGGATAGATATAAGTGGAGAAAGAGAATATATACAGGTGACATAGGATAGGAATCAGTCCTGGTGCACAAACCTTCAGAACAATTCGAAGAATGCCATCAGGGCCAGGAGACTTTGTGTCTAATTTGGACGATATTATTATTATTACACCTTTCACGGAGTTGGCAGACTCATATTTTTCTGATCTCTTTCTGGCAAAAGAATATAGGGAACATTGTATATTTGGCATCTGGAAACATTAGGGAACATTTACCATGGTCAGTTATGTGCACACTGGAGACAAAGTGTGAAGCCAGGAGATTGGTTTTTTCTGAGGGAGACGATGCAATAGATCCATTTGGATAATATAGGGATGGGAATAGCGTTGGACAAAGGATACCCCCAAATTGCATTGGCAAGAGGCAAAAAGGCTTGACGGCCGTTTGGACAGGATGCAAGTTTTCTGCTTCCACACTATCAATACTTCCAAACTCTGTTTTGGAAGCATTGATAGTTTTCTTGCAGCTATTTCGGGCTTGAATATAGGCAATAAAGGAGGATGGAATTCTTGATAAGCCAATTGTGGTGTGCTTGATTTTTTATTTGTACAGGCTTGGCACATCATAGAGGACAGCAATTCAGAGTAGTATGGGCAATGTATGTTTCCATGCAGGTGAGGATTGCTTTGGTCATAAGTTCAGTGCATATGTTTGGGGATGAGGCATAGAAGTTGTGGAGACTGTCCCACATGTCACTGTTATAATGCCAAACTACTCTTGTATGGGAGTGGCTGTGTAAGTGTTGTTGCATGGGGTAGCACTAGATTGTGATCAGAATTACCTAGGGAGCCCACTACATTCACTGTGTATTTTGAAGGGTCAGTGGTGAGGAAGAGATCTAGGGTGTCTGAGGAGTGGTTAGGGTTAACTGGTATTTGGGTTGGCATGTGAATAATTTGTGTAAGGCAGTTCGTGATGGCAAATGTTTCAGCATCTCTGCCTGCTAGAGGAGGAAAGCCAGTTGGTGTTGTGGACATTAAAATCTCCTAGGAGAATGATTTCGCAGGAACTGAAGAAAATTAAAGAGCTCGGAGTGGCTGGTGGCATTAGGGGAATGATAGAGACAGCAGATGAATTCTACCGAGTAGGGGAATGGAGATTTTTAACCAACGAAGATCAAAGTTGGGCAATTCTATGTTGGGTACTCTCTGGCAAGGTATGTTCAGAGTAGACATATATGCAGATGCCCACTACCCTTGGGTCAAAAAGAGTTAAAGTTTGTGCAGTTTAGAAAATTGAGATGTAGTGCTGGGGTAAGATGAAATTTGGGTTTCTGCCAAGAAAAGTCGGTGAGGTTTGGTACACTAGAGAGGTAGTGGGCACTATTAAGGTTGGAGTTGAGACCAAGGATATTAGTGAAGTGGATGTGTAACTCTGTGGGGCATATATTTGACCTCAAGGGACTTGTATATTTTCTTTGCAGTGCCTACATAGGAAACATTACTATTTAATTTATGGATTACTCATACAAGGTAGGATTTGGAGGGGAGTGAAATATCCAGTTGTTTGGTGATGATGTAAAAACACAAATTAAATAGTTAAGAATGGTAATGATGTAGGGATTGTACAGAGTGATTTAAAGAGACTGACTGCATGAGCAAAAATAACTAACTGTTGTAAATTTAATGTTGCAAAGTGTAAGCTTATGCACCTTGGAATGAAAAACTACAAGTTGTTTGATACAGAAATGAAACTGCACCTCAAGAAATGGATAAGGTTGTAGATTCAAATCCCATTGTGAGCATGAATATTTATGAATGTCTTCAAGTTTGATATGAATTTTAGCATCTAGTGTGAAACCACCACCACCCTACTTATTGGAGACCTGATGGCTTGAAAAAGGTCCATGTTTGGTTTCTAGAGCAGGGTTTCTGGATTATATAATATATATATATATATATATACACACATATAAAAAGATAAGCCGAAATTTGAAACGTTTTTATGTTACGTTTTTTGTCTTACCAGCTTACCGGCCCAGAACTCGGGGAGTTGGGTGTCGTAGGTGCTGGGGTGGGGGAGGAGCCCCCCCCTAGTGTATGTGTGTGTGTGTGTGTATATATATAATGTAATTATTATGTAGAAAAGAAAAAAAACAAAGTAATTTAAAAAAATTGGCCGACCATGTTATTAATGTACTATAGGTTTACAACCTTTTGTGATTGGGAATCAGATTAAAAAAAGGAATTCTCTTATAAGACTTTGATATGGCTACATCTGGATGACCACATGTGTACAAATTTTGTCACCTGAATTTCTTAGGGATCGGGAGGTGATGAAGATGATCCAGAAGCAAGTGGCCAAAATGGTGACCGATTTGTGGACTACTCCCTATGAGGACAGACTGAAGGCTTGTGGGTTACAATGTTTAGTTTATAGGCCAAAAAAAGAGAGGGTGCAATAGAAATGTGTTCCTGTCATAGCACCCTCTTTTTTTTCATCAGATGCTGAAGAAATTTTTCAATACATGACTGGACGAGAGAGAGAGAACAAGGGAGCACAACTCTGAAAGATGTGATGTTTAAGTAAAGGCATGAGGATATTTTGCTGAGAGGGTAATGAAGAAACAGATTAGAGATAGTTTTTTGCATGTTGTTGGTGAATGAGGTAGATCTGATAGGCAATGAATGAATAATGGTTAGACAAGCTTTCTGAGATGATTCTTCAGATTCTTGAGAGATACTCGTGTAATAAAAATAATACACTGATAATTATAATTATATAAATAAATAATTGTTGGTGTCAATAGACGATGAACACTGATATAGAACTTGAAATCAAGTAAAGTGGTAGAAAATATATGCTACAGATCTCTCAATTATCTGACCTTCAAACAAGTGAATCCCCAATTAGGTGATACCTGAATGGGTTAATCTGTTGACCAATTTCTGATGCAGCATCACATAAATGTATCTTCAGTTAATCAGCACTTCAATTATTCAACCCCATGTAGTCAGATAATTGAAGGATTACTGCATTCAATTCAAGCTCATTATTTTAATTTCTCTGAATGAAAATTAAACTCAAGAGGAAATTACAGTCCAAATCAAACAGAACTGCTTTGTAAAGAAGCCTGGACCTATTCCACTCAACCTGGTTTTCAAGCAGAAAAATAAAATTATGAAACCTACCCTGGAGGCAAACTATTTTTCCTTGACACATTGACTTTTGTTACTTCTACTGCTGTGTTATCCTCTGTGAGAGAACGAGAACTTGAAGTAGATGTAGAAGATGATGATGATAAGTGTTTAAGACGACTTCCTTTACTGTTCACATCTCGTGGTTGCCATGGACAAGTTCCTCGGGTAGTTTTAGGATCCATCATTTCTTGAGCTTAAAAAGTTTGATGATTTAGTTTAGTTTATAAGCAATCAAATAAAATTACTATCTATAAGAATATTCATAAATTAAAATAAACTGTGATTGTACATTAAAGTTTACAGTTCTCTTATTTTATTGTACAGAAGAACTATGAATGTGCACACAAATTGGGACTAAATCTAATTACGACAATATATAAGTGGGGGAAAAAATGTAGACTAAGAGGGAGGCATTTCATATATGCCACCTTTTTAGTGTTTTCATCCCCACGTATGAAAGGCTGTAAACCTATAGGTTTACAGGGATAGGTTAAGGATTTTTTTCTTTTTAAATTTATATTTTTTGGATGTTTATTTATTTTCACATAAACCAGAAACGCTGCTCTACAGATAAATATGGAACTTTTTGAGCCACTTCAGACCTCCATTAAGTGGAGAGCAGGAGTCTCACACCAGGCAATGAAATTTATCTTCCACTTGAAAACAGTCAATGGCCTTTAACCCAATGCTTATATTACTCATACTACCATCACTTGCCACTGGAAATTTCTACTCTAGTTTGATTTAAATCTTCTGCAATTATTTCTAATATTCCTACACCTTTTCTGTCTTCTTTAACATACAATGAATACAATAAATCTGACCACATTCTATTTCCATAAAAATTACATCATTTGTCAACCAGGTCTCACCAATGCCAATAATTTTCAGTTTCACTACATATATTAGCCTGTTAGTAGAAATCCTCACTTTTAGCCCTAATGTTTCTGGCATCATTAGCGTATATTCATGTCTACTAGGCTGAGGTCCAATCGGATAACTTAAAACATGACTAATTTAGGAAGCTAGAGTTGATTCATCAATGAAATCCTCCCCCCCCTTTATTTCCACAGTTTATGCTCTTCTTTCCAGACAAAGCTAATTCTGCATTTCCTGAGGTCATTCCTAATAAGCTCTCTCTCTCTCTCTCTCTCTATAAGAGAAACCATGAGTGTAATAGAAACAGTGCACTCAGATTTGCCCACTTAATTAAATGCATGCATCTGTGCTTACATACAACCACTGAGTTCTGAGTGTTTATCACCCTGCTTACTGGAAGTATGAAGTGACTACTGTCATAGGATAGCAAAACAGGTGTTTGATGCCAAGATGGTAGGAAAGAGACCCACCAAGGTCTAGGTGGATTGATTCAGTTAGAAGAATGAAGTGTTAGATATGACAATATAGGAGTGCTTACAAGTAATAGAGTAATTTGGAGGAAAATTGTGAATAGGAGATTAATAATAATGTAAACTTAATCATATAGTGTTGCCATATGATTGAATACTGAACACTCCTTGGGGGTATATTTATCAAGAGAATTGATGATGATCAAAATTTTTCTGATTGGTTTCGAGGAGAGCATAGAAATAGCATATATTTCAGTAGCTGCAGAACTGACTTGCTTGTGAGGAATTGTTTGCATGTGGATTTCAGTTAATCATTTGCTAAACATGAGTTGAACAAGTGAACATATTGGATGCTAAGAAGTTTCACATGTTGTATCTACACAAAGAAAGTGAAACTGAACAGTTTGTAGCTAAGGAATTGAAATATTCTCAAGCAAGCATGAGTAAAGTATTGAGACAGTATTCTAATAAATAACTGGAGTTTTCAAAATAACTGCCACAATAGCAGTTGAAAGGTAATAACTACATCAAGAGATGAGAGGAGATTGAAGAGAATATCATGAAGAAAAACTGCTTCCAAAATGTATGGTATTTTCACAGGAGATGGAAAGAACTAGGAGTGAATGTGTCTAAATCTACGAGGTTGAGAAAACTTCACAAATTGGGTTTAAAATAATGTGTGCCTAAGACGAAGTTGCTTATGACTTCCAAGCTAGAGTGCAAAGGTGTAAGCAAAGACTGTGATGGGGTAAACAAGACCTGAAAAGTATGTTTGTGTGTCCCATTGACATCAAGGGATACGTGTTTGGCATCTTAAGCAAAAAGCATTTGATAACAAATGCATGAAACGTTCTGTGAAATTTGAAACCTCTGTCACTGTATGGGATTGTATGACCACAGAGGAGCCAGGTAGGCTGTGTATTGCTTACAAAAGAGTCAATTCCAAAGTGTAACAAGAAATTCTTGAGCACTTTATGCTGCCAGCATCAGAAAATTTATGTGATAGCCTTATCCTTTTTCAGCAAGATTCAGCTTCTTGTCACACTTCCAAAACCACTACTAGATGGCTCAAAGAAAGGTAAATTAATGTAATTCTCTGGCTGACAAACTCACCAGATTTAAACCCCAGTAAGAATGTGTGGGAAATTATGAAGAAACATCGACAAAAAGTTGCCCCAAGCGACAACAATGAACTTGTTTCTAATCTGAGGACCATACTGATCTCTCTTATGTCACTGATGATGACCTGTAATTTTCAGGTTGAAATACATATGGTAATATATATGGCTTTTAAATAAAAAAAAATATATTATCCACTCTTTTCCTTGTGGTATCATGCTAATTTATTATAATTATTATTATTAACATTTCACCTCCATGGAGTCAGACTCATTGTACACTATTGCACACAATGCTCATCCAACCATGCTTTAAATTGATTCACTGTGTTTACATATACAACACAATCAGGCAAAGCATTTCACTCACCAACCACTCTCCATGCAAAGAATCGACTCCTCACTCCTCTGCTCCCATCCTGCTTATACAGTTCCATCGATGGTCTCTTGTTCTATCCCCCACTCCCATTCTATGAAAAATCTCTTCCATGTCGACCTGATAACAACCTCTGACAAGCTTATATGTCGCAATCATATCCCCCTCTACCTCCAATTCATGAGGCTCAGCAACTTACCACTGTCCACCTTTGTGAATCTTCTCTGGACCCTTTCCAACATATCCTCATTACCATGAAAACCCAGCGACCAAATCTGTGCACAACAGTCTATATGAGACCTGATCAACGCCTTATACAATGGCATCATAACCTCTCTATTTCTGCATGTCAGGGTCCCCTACATCATTGCCATTATCAATGTGATATTTTCACAACTTGTGCAATGTGGCCCCTGAATTCAGGTCCTTGTCCACCATCACTCCTAGATCTCTCATCTCCTCTACTTCCATTAAAGTTTCCCCACCTAGTGTGTACTTTACATCCCATCGTTGCTTATCAAATCTCAAACCTTACACTTTGCAACTTTGAACTGGCACTTACCTGCCCAATCATGCAATCTATTCAAGCCCTCTTGTAAGGCAATAACATCCACTTGACTCTGCATTGCTCTCCCCAGTTTTTCACCATCTGCAGACAGCTGCACATCACTATTTAAACCGATCCCAGTATTATTAATATACAAACTGAACAATAATGGTCCCAAAACTGACATCTGCAGTAAGCCACTAGTGACCTTCCTCTTACGGGATACCGCATCTGCATATACAGGGTTATGCCTAAAAGAAATAGACACTTTCAAAGTTTTACAGAAAGAAGAGTTTTAATAGCATGGCTGAAATACTTACATGGTTTGAAGAGTACGTCCTGACGTTTACATGGATAAGTTACAAGTGTTCTATGTGTGACCCTTTTGTAACACATAAATATCAATGTGATAGTCCAGTTCTTCCCAAACACTTTTCAGCATGTCCATGTCAACAGTCGCAGCAGCAGCTACTGTGATGCGTTGTTTAAGATCGTCCACACTTGTAGGGAGGGGAGAATAAAAACTCTGTCCTTTATGTACCCCCATAAAAAGTAGTCACAGGGTGTTAAATCCGGACTTCTTGGTGGCCAACCAACATGTAAGAGCCATGTTCTGGGTGGTTGAGTCCAATTCAACAACGAGGCAAATTTTCATCCTGGTAATTTCTAACTTCAAGATGCCAGTGTGGCAGAGCACCATCTTGGACAAATATGAAATTGTCATTGTCTTCTTGTAGTTTAGGCATCAGCCACTCACGTAACATGTCTAGGTAAATTATTCCACGCACTGTTTTAACTGGAAAAATAATGGTCCACACGCCTTTTTACAGGATACAGCGCAAAAAACGTTCACTTTGGGTGAATCCCTCACATGCTTCACTACAGCTCTTGGGTTTCAGTTCCCCATATACGAATGTTGTGTTTATTCACTGTACCACTAATGTGGAAAGTTGATTTGTCACCAAAAATTAGCCAGTCAAAGAAATCATCACTTTCTTCACTCCGTTGCTGCATGTCCATACAGAATGAGTGACGGAGGATTTTGTCGTTTTCACTGAAGTTCTGCAATAATTGCAACCGGTAAGGGAACATTCGTAAACGTTTACGCAAGATATTCCATACAGTCTTTTGTGGAACTTGAAGTTCTAAACTTGCACGTGTTGTCGACTTTTCCGGGCTGTGCTTGTAAGTCTCACAAACGTGAGTCACTGTATCCTCAGATACGGGTGGTCTCCCAGGACTTTTCCCCTTGCACAGACAACCAGTTTCCTTAAATTTCTAGCTCCAATCGTAGATTGACTGCCTTGTGGGTAGTTGTTTATCATACCATGTTGTAAAACGACACTGCATGACAGTAACAGAATTTGTTTTTGCAAATTTATTCATGCAGAAAGCCTTCTCCGCCTGGCTAGTAGCCATATTGCTTGACATACGTGAAGGATGCTCACGTGATGTTGACATCACGAAGACAAACAAAAAGTGGAGGTCGTAAACTTGAGGATTTTTTCTATAAAACAGTACTAAATGCTTTCTGATGTAACAAACAAATTTCAATTTATAAAGTGTTTAAACTGTCTATTTCTTTTAAGCTAACCCTGTACAACTGCATGACATTGAGATTTTGTTACTCTGGTCAAGCTAAGTTTCATGGATAATTGCGCACCTGTTGGAAGTTCTGAATTGTCAAAAAGATTCAGAACTTCCAACTTCACCTCTAAACAATGGAATTTCCTTTGTTTTCTCTTTCCAGATATCCTGCTCAAAGTGCACAGAGGTTATTTACAGATAAAGACAATAATGCGACCAGTAAGGCGATAAGGACACAAAATAGACACTGAACATAGCAGACTGAGGGGTAGGAAACAAGGCATGCATGTGCAGAAGCTTCCACACCTTGGATAAGAAACACCAAAAGTCCTTATATAGTGTAATAATGAAACTGCATATATGTGAAAAAGTGGATAACAAAATCACATATAACAAGAGTTATCTGTACTTTTCAACTCCTATAAAATTAATTCAGCACATTGGAGACTCATTCATGTCCGGCATATAATAAATTCAATGCATGTGTAACCTTACATAAATTGGCGAAAATGGACCAAAAAAAAAAAAAAAAAACATATCTGCTCAATCCATTATATGAAAACAGGCCTTTCTGATCATGATCTGGATACTCATCGTCATCATTGTCAAATTCCTGCCATGTAGCCTCAAGGGGTGTACAGGATATGATAGTACTACATGAAAAAAATTACATCATTATTAATTTCCTATCTACAATTTTCCTCCAAATCAGTCTGTTACTTGTCAACACTCCAATATTATCAGATCTTATATTTCTATCGTCTAAAGCACTTTGTACCGTATCAATCCACCTATATCTTGGTCTTCCTCTCGGTCGTTTTCCTGCCAACCTAGCAGAGAACACTTGTTTTGCTAATCTTTCCTCGCCCATTCTGTTTAAGTGACCATACCACCTGAGATTAGCTCTGCTAACACATTCCTGGATGCTGACAATGTCAAGTTCTTTCCTAATATCCTCGTTTTTAATATGATACTGCCATTGATGCCATCTGTTCACGCCTATAATCTTTCTCAGGACTCTCATATCTGAAGTCTCTAGTCTTTGGTCAAGTGTTTTATTTCTGACCCAGCTCTCAGATCCATAAGTTAAAACTGGTTTGAACACTGTCTTGTATACAGCTAATTTAGTGTTCCGACTAATTTCTCTCTTATTCCATATGAATTTATTCAATTGACTTCCCACCATACCAGCTTTGCTGATTCTGTTGTCTATTTCTATATTTAATTTAAGATCTTCAGTAAAAATCGTGCCTAAATAGCTGAAATGTTTTACTTGTTCCACAGGTTCTCCATACACAACACAGTTGACATTTTCAATGATTCTGCCTATTTTCATTGTCTTTGTCTTTTTATTGCTGACCTTCATACCATATCTATTACAAGAACTATTCAATTTAGTCAGAGAATCTTGCAGACTTGTAGCGGATTTATTTAGAAGTATAACATCATCCGCATAAAGCAAAGAGCTGACATTAACATCTCCAATTTTGATATCATGTTTAATACCACTTTCCTTCATAATGCGATCCATATAGATAATGAATAACAGAGGGGATAATGTACATCCTTGTCTCACACCAGATTTAACATTAAACCATCTTCCTGTACTTCCTTCAATTCTAACTGCTGACTTACAACTCAAATAAAGACTAAGTATTGCTTGATATAATGTCCCATTGACACCATATAACTGCAGCGTTTTGAATAGCTTCTCTCTTGGCACCTTGTCATATGCCTTTTCCAGATCGACAAAACTTAAATACAGATCTTTGTTATATTCCCATGCTTTCTCGACTATTTGTTGTAAAGTGAAGATCTGATCCTGACAGCCTCTATTTGGCCTGAATCCAGCTTGTTCTCCACCAAGCTTTTCTTCCACAATTCTTCTCAACCGTTTCTCAAGTATACTTGCATAGATCTTGGCAGGAACACTCAGTAGGGAAATACCTCTGTAATTCTCACATGCGGTTTTATTTCCCTTTTTATATATGGGTACTATGAGAGCTCTACTCCAATCATCGGGAATTCGACCCTCTGTCCAGGCTTTCTGAACTATGCAGTGCAGCCACTGTAAGACTCTTATACCACCATACTTCAGCATTTCTGGTCGAATATCATCTACTCCTGCTGCCTTTCCACATTTCAAGCCTTTGATGGCTTTTTCTACTTCAAGTATGGATATGTATTCCTGACTGCATGCCTGGTCAGTGTTTTTTACCACTGTGCTGTCATCACTGCTTGTTTCATTTAGCAGTTTTTCAAAGTAATTACTCCATACTTCAAGGATATCTTTTTCTCCCATTTTCATATCACCTTTATCATCTCTAATTCCTTTTATAGCACTCTTTCCTCCATTCTTAAGCTTCTTCAACAACCTCCAGAATATTTTGCCACCTTCTTGATATTTATTTTCTATATTCTTCCAAAGTCCTCCCATGACTTTTGTTTAGCTAGTTTTACACAGTGTTTAGCATTGTTGCATTTGTCTCTATATTCTCTAAGAGCACAAGGTGACTTTTTTGACAGGAACTTTTGGTAAGCTTTCTTCTTTTCCTTCACTGCCTCTTTAACTTCCTGTGTCCACCAGGGAGTTCTGATTTTTTTATCCTTACAAACAACCTCACCACATGCCTCTCTGGCAGAATCAATCAATGTTTTCTTCAGAGTTTGTCACTGAATCTCCAAGGTTTGATTCCTGTTCTCAAACTCTTTCATTTTCCTTCAATAATCTTTGTGTATTTTAGTCTACAGCTCACATATGAGAGCTGCTCAACTTTTATTCGCTTTAAAACTTTCTTACATGTTATTCTTTTCAATATGAAATTCAATTTTATCCTGCTCAAGACTAAATAGTGATCACTTCCAATTTCAAATCCTCTGTACACTCTGGTGTCCTGCACCAGGGAGAAAACATCACTATCAACAATAACATAGTCAATGAGACTTTTCTTATTCCTAGCCTCTTCTCTCCATGTGAATTTGTGCACATTTTTGTGTTGGAACATGGTGTTAGTAATAAACAGTCCATGTCCTGAGCAGAAATCCAACAGATATTTGCCATTATTATTAGCTTTGCTCTTTTCTCCAAATTTTCCCAAAATATTTTTGTATGTCTCACAATCATTTCCTACTCTACTATTTAGATCCCCAACAAGGACCAACTTTTCGTTTTTCATTGTGTCAGTTGCTTTTTCTAAAGCCTCAAAAAATTCCTCCACTTCTACCTTAGTAGAACCTTCTGTGGGACCATTGGCACAAATAAGTCTCATTGTCCAGTTCCCCATTCTCATATTTGCCCACATTACTCTACTTGAGACTGAGTGCCATTCAAGAAGATTAGCCTCGTATTTTGTGTTGAATACTATGGCTACTCCTTCTTTTCCTTGATTGTCATTGCCTGAATATAACATTTTGTATTTATTGCTCAGAAAGATCTCACTAGTTTTGGTCTTTTTTGTTTCAGTCACCCCTATTATGTCGATCTGGTACTTATCTAATTCCTCAGCTAGCTCCATTTCTTTACCATTCAGGCTTCTTACGTTGATAGTACCGATCTTTAACTCTGATGATGTTGAGTTGGGGTTTATTTTCAGATTTGTTCCAGTAGCTGACTTTTCGCTGTTCGCCCTGGTTCCCTGGCGAAAACAACGGGGGCCTTGTTTAACCGGGCGACGCCCCAGCCGGCATGAAATTTTGTCATATTGTACCATCATTCTATATTTTGGTTTAACCAATAAGAATACAATTTGGTCGGCTAAATCCCAAATTGCCTACTTTCATAGATATTCCAACACTGCTCTTGCATCATAGCAGAATCTGCTATGAAAGAAAACTTAAAGAGGCCTGTGAGATTTTTTTTGCAACAAATAATTTAAAAGAAAGATGGTCTGGTTCACATATATACAATCCTGACAACAATGCACATCCTCAGATTACCCTAGAGTACTAAACTTCATTTGACACTAATCTCTACAAACAATCATGAAAATCATATCAGCTAATGACTACTCGAAAGTATAAAAAACTTCAAGAAAGAAAAGTCAGCAATAGAACCTGGTTGCCGGCTTGGTTGGCCGAGTGGTTATCATATCTGTTCTCCAACCAACTGGTCATGTGTTTGAATCCCAATGTGGACATGAATATTTGAGATTGTCAAATATTCATGTCAAATATTCAAGGTGAGAGATGAATTTCACTGCCAAGTGTGAGACCACCACCACCTTGCTTAAAGTGGAGATCTGAAGTGACTTGAAAAAAGTTCCATGTTTCGTCTCTAGAGGCAGAGTTTCCAGACTACATAAAAAAAATTATAAAAATTAATAAAAAAATTTTTAGCCCGCTCACAGAACTAATGTACTACAGGCTCATAATCTTTTGCGAGTGAAAACCATACAAAAACGTTAATATAAAGTATCAATAAAATAAAATATACTACGAGTTGTCCCAGTCTTGAAAATAATTCAGACGCAAACTTTGTTTGCTTACACTTGGATAAAGGATTAAACCAAGTATATAATTTCTTGGTATCTTTAATTAATAGTATAACCAAGTGAAAAAAACTTCCAATAAAGTATTAAATCTAAATGTAAAATTTAATAACTGGATTTTGGGAATTTTCTGATTTATTTGATGTCATTAATTATTTATTAATTTTACTTTTTATTTTAATTAAATTTTCTTACCCTAAGAAGTGAGACTAAGAGAGTTAATTATCATAATTTCAGACATTATGTAGCTTACAATGGTAAGGTACTAGTTGCTTCAATGTAATGTGTGTGTATAGATGCACATATTCCCAAAGATGATATTAATGTAAAGGTTGAAATGTAGAATTTTAATGTGATTTAACATTTTTATTTTATTTTATTTTTTTATCTTAAACAGTAGTTGGGTCCATAAATCAAGTATAATGAGTACTGTTCATGTTTACTTTCACTAAATGAAAAAAAAAAAAAAAAATTAAAAAAATAATGAGTACCATGCTTCTCTCAATGTTAACAGAGGCAAGCCACTAGCTTTCTACATACCACAAATACCGCAACTATTGCATCCAAGAGATTTTGAATAAATAACCAATGTTCTTTGATGTAATAAAAATGTGAATAATGTGAACTGAAGAACAATGATATTTATCACTATACAGAATCACTATTTTAATTTTTTAAGCATAAAGAATTTAGGCAAAGTATGAATAATCCTACTATTCATTGCACAGGGAAATATTGAGTACTTACATATAGTATCTGGTTTTAAAGATGTGATAATTCTAAACACATAATCACTAGCTTCTTCCTCTTCTTCTCCTAACTGGTTTTCTCCTTCTTTGGATAATTTTCTAATTGAGCCACGACCTTTGCGCCGTAATTTTGGAAAGACCTTACCTATAACATTTTCACAACCACCTCAAATAAAATGATATACTTATCATATTTATATATCCACTAAAACAAGCATAACAATAAGTTAAAAGCATTAATAAATTACTGATATAAATTTAAATCGACAAGTGCAAGTACATACTTTTGAAAAAATTTAAAGAGTACATGCATTTCTGAATTATACGACATAGAGGGAATATTTTTTTCCATTGATACCTTGTTTCAATTATTTCAAATTTATTGCTGCTAAGTCATATTATATACTTGTCCATTATATTAGCTATTATATATATATATGGAAATGGCATGTGCATCTTTGGAGCTAGATTGCCCAAAGAAAGAGCTTACTAAGTTTGATTCCAGTTGCTGACTAGAGGAACTTTTAAAAGCCTTTTTTCAACCAGCTCTCGAGTTAGTTGATCTCTGGCATGAGACAGTGAGTTTTTCTCCTGGAAACTCAAGAAAAATCTACCATAGAATCCAAACTATTTTCAGACAGTATACAGTGTTAGGATTAGGGACCACAAGATGGCAACACTTATCAGCCACCTCTCCTCACCAGATGTATATCTTGGGTCAGCTATCTCTCATTGTACTGGTGGAGATTAAACTACCCCCCCCCCCCTCAGTCTTCAAAAAAAAAAAGAGTTAGATAGGGCTAAAATGGCCTCGCCTACTCCTTATAGGGGAAATAAAAAGGTGTTAGCAGACTTCTTTTTTTTATATTACATCAAATACTTAATAACAATGATATAATAAAGTACATTAAAAATTGGAATGCATTATTATCGCAAGAAACCATGGAATCAAAGACTTATCTAGGAGGTCTTTTGTCATGCACACAGTTCATCATACCATGACTTAAAAATAATCAAATTCTCTGCAGACGCCATGTTATCAGGCAATGCATTCCAATCATTCACAACTCTCCATGATAAAAACCTGCTTCTCACTCCCTCCTTATACAACTTCCAGGGATAACCCCTTCTCTCTCTCCCACACCATCTCCCACCATTTTATGTAAAAGCTCTTCTATGTTAACCCTATAATAATCCCTTACCAACTTGAATGTCTCTATCATATCACTCCTCTTCCTCCTATCCACTAAACTTTGAAAGGGCATCTTCTCAACCTTTTTCATATTCAACATTTCAGATTCAGAAACTACCTTAGTCAATTGCTCTGGTCCCTTTCCAAAATTTCTTCAATCTCTTGAAAATCCAGTAACTAAATCTATGCACAGTAGCACATATATGGCATAATCAAGGCCTTATACAATGGAAACATAATCTCCTTACATTCACATCATTGCCAGAATTTGTTGAGTTGTCCTTACAATTTTCGTAATGTGTCCCCTAAATTTCAGATCTTTATTCACCATCACCCCCAAGATCTCCTATTTCCTCTGCCTCCAAAAATATATCCCCACTAAGAGTAAAGACTACATCCCATCCTTGTTTTCCAAATTTTAAAACCTTGCATTTCACAACATGACATCCCCATTCCCATGCTCATTCAGCAGTTAGCAAATGATGCTAAACGAAATTCTAGGGAGTTTTTTCGATATGTGAAAAGAAGAAGGAAGAATGATTATGGGAGTATGATGTTTGTCAGTGATAACAGGAGAAAGATAAACACTGAAGAGGATATAGTAGAGGTGTTAAATGAGAAGTTCGTTAAAGTATTCCATTCCTTGCTATTGTAACATAATGCAATAATGAGAGCAGTGGGAATTAGGGAAGAACCAATAATGGTGAATTAGCAGGAGGTATATGAGGAATCGAGTAAACTTGATGTCATTAAGGCCATGGGACTTGATGAAATATGACCGAGCATCTTGAGGGAATGTTCCATGGGGTTAACAACAGCTTTAACATACATTTAAACATGAGTCATAGATTAGTCCGGGTCCAAAAGAAATGGGAAGATGGCAAAATTGTTTTGCTTCATAAAGGAAGTGATAAGACTAGGTTTTGAATTACAAGACAATCTGTTTGTATGGAGTTGGGGTCAATGAGTTGGAGAGGTTAGTGAGGACAAGGATTCAGAACAGTTCTAAATCCTTGAAGAATCCTTGTCCATTCAAGAGAATTCTACAGCAGTAGAATTCTCTTTAATGGACAGCATGGGTTTGCTAAAGGAAGATTGTTTTTTAGCAATCTGCTTATTTATTATAACATGGTGACAAATACATTGGACAAGGGGGATGCATATACAGTAGTATATTTAGCTTTTTTAAAGGCTTTCAATTGATTACCACATGACAAACTAGTAGTTAAATTGGAATAGGTGAAGTAAGATAGTAGATTAGTGTGTTGGATTGGAGATTGCTATCTGATAGTTATCAATAGGTTATGTTATCCCAGAAGAAGAAGAAGAAAAAGAAGTCACTAGTGGCATGCCCCATTGGTCTGTTTTTGGGCCATTGTTGTTTAATTTGTATGTAAATGACACTGGAAAGGGCTTAAATAGTGATATGCAATTGTTTATAGATTACGCAAAGTTGGGAAGAGGTTAAGAGAAGTAGTGCAGAGGTAGCTTTGCAAGAGGATCTAAATAGACAGTCTGAATGGGCGAGTGTGTGGGGATGTCAGTTTAATGTTGCAAAGCGTAACGTTTTAAAATTCAGGAAGCAAAGATGGGATACAGAACAGGAATGGTGGAATATTTTGGAGAATGTGTAGGAATTGAAGGATTTGGTGGTTGTGGTGGAGAGAGAGACTTGAAATTTCATGGACATTTTGCTAAAATTGTGAGGATGGCACAGCAGATTATGGGAATGATGTGAAGAACACTGAGATGTGTAAGGATGTTTTGATTCCACTGTACAAGACTTTGATCCAGCCACATATGGATTACTGTGCACAGATTTGGTTGCCAGGTTTTCAAAAAGATGATGAGATGTTGGAGAATGTCCAGAGATCATTGACTAAGTTGGTTTCAGGTTTCTGGAATGTAGAATATGAGGATAGAGTGAATGAAAATTACAGAGCTTAGTGGGTAGAAGGAAGAGAGGAGACATGATCAAGACATATAACTTCATAAGGGGAAATTACCAGATTAGAATGGATGAGCTTTTTCGTAGAATATCTGGAGACAGGGGAAGAATGAGACGTCATTCCTAGAAACTGTACAAGGCGAGTGTGAGCAAGGTCTTATTGATGATGATGATAATAATAATAATTCCCTCAACCTATTCAAGTCTTCTTGTAAGGCCACAACATCTGCTCTACCTTTCATAGTTAGTCCCAATTTTGCATCATCTACAAACAACCGAATATCCCCATTCAAGTGTTTCCCAATATCTTAACATACAGAGTAAACAGCAATGGTCCTAATACAGACCCCTAAGACACATACGCTACTGACTTTCCTCTTCTGGGACATTGCTCCCCATACATAGATCGCTGACATAGACATCTATCATATATCCAATCTCCATTCAATGCACTACTCTAATATCCATCCCTATCTGCTCTATGACTATTAACTTATCACGTGGTAATCTATCAAAAGCCATTACAAAATCTATGTGTGCTACTGTGTTATCCATCTCAACTGTCAATGCAGCTGTCAATTTATTGTAATAAGTAAATTGATTACTAAAACATTACCTCTCTTTAGCATATAAGCCACCACAGCACAACTGGAAGAATAGCAGAACATTGCACCCTTCGATTGGAAAAGACCTGGGTTCGATTCTCATCGTGATGAAGGGAATCCTTACATGGGCTTTTTCAGTTGAAGGTGAGTTAGCCAATCTCAAACGGTGATAGCATTTTTTTTTTTCTCCCGAAAACTCAGGTTTTTCATCCCGCGAAGTAGAGTAGTGTGCCCTCCAATGATGAGTCCTTGGACTCCCTGGAGGTGTCCCATAATAATAATATCCATGCTGTCCATCAAAGATAATACCACCGTTGTCAACACAATTCTTGATCCTGGTTCTCACCAGCCTCTCTTATGCTTTAATCACTACACCTGAAACACTAATTGGCCTATAATTTGATACTTGGATTCTGTCACCTGCCTTATGAAGCAGTACAATCTTGCCTTCTTTCCACTCATTTGGAACTTGACCCAATATCAAGTTTCAAATAGTTCCAAATGTTCTTTTTTTCTAATTTTGAGGCTTCTTGATGTCTGTCCTATATAGTTTAGACCACAAGCACATGGGATGTTGTACACTCCAGCGAGTTTGAAAAAAGCACCAATGTCTTTCGGCAATCTTAAAACGTGACAGACAGTCTTGACCGGTTTGAACGCAACTCTGATGTTGAAAGTTTTGCGATCTTTTCGGATACTGTACCTGCATAAGGAATAAGTATGGATGAACTGTATTGAATGATGGTAGGTTGTTGTTGTGGAGAGTTTCTATGAAGAATCTTATTGATTAAATTCCTTGGATAGTCATTTTTTATTAAAGTCTCTGATATATGAGTAATTTCACCACAGAGTTCTTTTTCTTCTAAGATGATGTTCGTGGCTCTATTTTTGAGCATATGTATTATGCTGAGCTTCTGGGAAATATGGTGAGTTGATTTGAAATGAAGGTAGCATCTAGTGTGTGTTGGTTTGTGGCAGACTGTTAGTTTGATATGTCCATCTGCTAGTTTCTTGATTAGGGTATCCAAAAATGGTAGTTGATTATCTTTTTCCAGCTCCAAAGTGAATTGTATTTTTTGATATACACCTAAACCTCTTCTTATGCGAATTTTTTTACGCGAATTCGGAGTTATGCGAATTGGGATATCAAAAATAATTTTTTTTTATGCAATTTTTATTCACTTTTACATGACCAACCTAAAGTCTAAGTTAGAAAAAAATCTGTAATTCAAGAAAATTTTGAGAATTTTGTAGAATTGCATTCTCGTTTCAATTAATAAAATTCTAAATTCTTACGAATTTCATTTATTGGGAATTCCATAAATTACACAACTGACTGCACATAAAAAAGCAGTTCTTAGCAGTTTGAATTTGGTGTTTGAGTAGACAATAGTTACCGCATTTTTTGCATTTGCATTTTTTAAGTAAAATCAAAATAAAATCGTGTTATAAAATTAATAATTTTGCCAAGAAATGATAAGCTATATGTAATTTTCAAACTTTCATTTCATTAACCGAAGATTTTAATCCAGCCCTCACATGATGTTGCTGATAACCAAAAAAAAAAAAAAGGAAACCCGTTTCCTTTTTTTTTTGGTCCTCCCTTGATGAGCAAAAGACTCATCAGGGGAGGCCACCCACTCCACAACTCTGTCTCAATCACTCAATCCACCAACTATAGTGAACCACATCATCTACACCAATACCCACCACCACAACTAATATTTTCAAAGACAATCACAAACAACCATGCCCATGGCGGAATTCGAACCTGCAGCCTTTCGGCTGGAGAGCAGATATGCTAACCACTCGGCCAACATAACTTTTTGTAACTTATGCATATCGTAACCTGGATGAGATATTGCTCTTAGGTTACACATATGATTGTCAAAATTTTGTAGTAGAATATGAAGCTTACAATAAAATTTAAAAAAAAATACTCCCATGATTTCTCAATTGTTTGTTTTAAATAAAATCCAATCCTGATAACCTCTATTTTTTTTTTTATTTTTTTTTTTTTTTAAATAACGAAACCTGTGGTGCGTTCATAATTAGAAGAAACACACGTATAAACCACAGTGAAAATTATAACTTTCACTGTGGTTTATACGTGTGTTTCTTCTAATTATTAACCTATTTTGTCTTGAATATAGCTTGTCCTCCATTTTTCTTAACCTTTTCTCAAGTATGGTTGCATAAATATTTTAGTGGGAACATTAAATAGGGAAATTCCTCTGTAATTCTCATATTCAGTTTTATTTCCTTTCTTTATAAATGGATATAGTGAGGATTAGTGGACAATATGTCAGAATGTCAGAAGTACCTGTTAGTTATCTACATTCCTTAAAAAGCTACCTGGAGATCTTCCAGTTATCCAGCTTTCACACTTAAAATTGATCCCATTAGAAACAACCGATAGAAAAATAAGATCTACATATATATTTTATATTTTTTATTCATTTCATAAATTCATTTTCAGCTGACACTTATAATTAAAAAATGTAACATTTCATGCATATTTCCTAATATTAATATGAATCCACATCAGAAACATTTTTTCATTACTGATATTACATCATTACCTCTTCCTCTCTGAGACCAGAGAGGAGGATCCATTTGACCATGTGGTAAAAGGCCATTTTCCAGACAAGAAAGGAAAGCTAATAGATGTCCACCTTTAGGAAAGTGAATGGGGGGTCGCTGAACTCCATCTTGACCAACTAAAACAATAGTTCCTCCACTATCTGCTGAAATAAAAATATAAAAAAAATTCCAATGCTGCAAGCTATAAGTGAAACATGTACTTAAAAAATAAAAACAAAATTATAAAAAAATCAGAATCCCAATAATTTACATGATATCAGACCCACTGACATCAAATAATCCGACTGCTTCTGATCTTGGGCATAGAGCTGTATTTACTGTAACATAAAAGGTATAGTGATTACTGGTAATATCTTTCATGCAAATATATATCCTCTAAAAATATTATTTGTGAGGGAAGGAGGATTAACAATGACAAACAGTGTCTGAAGCAACACTTTCCAAAAGAGAGTTACACATACTCCCCCAGTTCTGTTCAGATTTCAATGATGTAGTAATACTACACACACACTTCCATTATATAAGTCATTCCTTACAGACCTTTTCTTATAATGAACATAATCTATATGGGACAATTAATGTAGACTTTTTTCCATGGAACTCTATGTGTCAAGGATAGCAAGCTATCATGATGAGATGTTTTGGTTTATTATTATTATTACGGGCAACTCCAGGGAGGCCCTAAACATCATGTCCACACAACTATATGACATTCTCACAGTATCTATCATACCTTGCCTTGAACTCACTCTCCGTCATAGCACCCACAACAGACTCTGGCAGCTTATTCCACTCATTTACCACTCTAAAAGTAAAGAACCCAGCTCTAACACCCTTGCTAACCACACTCTTGCCCAGCTTCCATAGGTGTCCCCTAGTTCTCCCACCACCAGTCTTGATCTCAAAAATATCCTCTGAATTAATCCTATAGAAACCCTTTAGCAATTTGAATGTCTCAATCATATCTTCCCTTTTCCACCTATCAACTAATTTCTGCAACCCACAAATCTTCAACCTGTTCTCATAAGGTTCATTCCATAGACCTGCTAACATCTTGGTCACTCGCCTCTGGATCCTCTCCACCTCCTCCCCATCAAGAAGAAACCTACGTGACTGAATCTAGGCATTTATGGCACTTGTGTTTATGTTCTTAATAATGAACAGCTCCAGTTCTTCTGGACTGGACAAGTAAGGTAAACCACAAGCAAGGAAGATTTTGTTAAATACTAGACATTGCTAGTGGAGGAAGCTTATCCTTTTAAGAATCAAGAATCTTTCAGATAGGATGGAGTGAAACTTTAAGGTCAAAAGTTTTAAGTACATTCAGTTTCTTTAAACATAATATGATAAGCACATAATAAATGTATAATAACAGCAAACTAACTTAGATGATGATTTCGTTCATAATAAAATTTTTGCTCTAATAACAACAGCATCCTCACTTTTAAAATAAACAGAAGAGACAACATTGCCACAAGAAATAAACAAAAGAAACAAAAAATTTCTGAACTACACACAAATAACAGAGTGGCATGGTCTAAAATACATTAAGTTATTCTTAGTATACAGTTTTAAAACAGCAGCTATATTAGTAAGAAAAACTATTGCACATGGTTACACATACTGAGAAGAACTATTTACTATACAAGGGATAACTTCAGTCCAACAGTTTTCTGTTTAGATTTGGTCAGTGAAACATCTTTCTTTATATTGGGCAAGGCAGGTGTGGTGGTGAAATCACAACCAACAAGTGACATGGGTAGAACAGGTTTTATACCTATAACTGAACTGCTGTTATTTACAAATGCCAAAATTATCAGAAATAAGGGAGATGAAATGGTTTCACTGATTGTGTTTATTTGCATCAAAATCACGGGAATAAGTGAAACATGGTTGAATGAAGATGATACCGTAACAGGAATAGAAATCGAAGGGGTACAGTATTTTTCATAAGGATGGAAAGGACAAGAAGGGCGGGGGGAGTGCTGCTGATGATAACAGGAAAATTATTTCCACATAAAGTAGACATGAAAGAGGAAAATAGTGGTAATAGTTATGAAGCAGTGTGGTGTGAGGTGGAGGTTGACATATTTATAAATTAAAGATGCCAAGAAATTATATTTTTAGTTTCATCCTTTATTCAAGTGTAAGCAAACAAAGTCTGCATGTGAAGTAACTTCAGAACTAGTCTACTTATATATAGAGGCTAATGACTTCACATCAACTGCCTTAGTATTATTCATGACTGGGCTACTTGTACAGAAATATTTATACGTATGGAAATAATATGTATAGAAGCACTTAGTATAGAAATAGTTGTTACTTTATGCACAAACTTTGTTTGCTTTACTTGGCTAAAGGATGAAACCAAGAATATACTTTATTGGCATCTTTAATTCTTTAATTTATAGTATAACCAAGTGAAAAAACGTGCAACATCTATCTCTAATCGATAGTATTTTAGTAATAAGGTGTGACAACTTTTGACTACTTGTATATGGAAATATGACTCCTGTATGACTTCAACCTTGATATTACTTCTGGCTCTCACTGATGACATCTTGGATTTTGGCAAGATAAGTACTTGGGTTTTCTTTCATTTGTTTTTCACTTTGATTTTATTAGCTGGTGCTAGTGGTGGTTTTGTCCCTACTAGCACTGTTTTAAGTAAATATTAAGATTGCGGGTAGTGCAATTAATATTTGCATTACAGGATTACTTTTGGCGGTATCACAGCAACCATTTTATAGTAGCTCAAATAGAGCATTTGCTGGTGGTGTAGAATTATTTCTATATCATGGGATTATTTAATTTTCAGTCTTATGATCAAAAGTTTTGTTTCCTCTTACAATCAAAAGCAGAGGCTTTACTCTATTTCCCTGCCTGAGATAATGGTACCAATTTCTCAAAGGGTGCAAACTCTAGAAATTGAAATTCCAGGATCTGAAAAAGTGAGACAGGTTACTAAGATTTTAAAAGAGATAGTTGGTGCTATTAAGATTTATTCTTTCATCCCATAGGAAAAAAGGGAAATATTTAATTGTAGTTAATGGTGCGGAAATAAGGGATAAACTATAACAGGGGTTTTACTTTCAAAGGTAGCACAGTAATTCCTCTAATGGTGGAAAGCCAAGTTAAAACAGTAAAAATCAAAAGATTTCTAATGGAATATACAGAGAACAGTAATGAAATTATTATACATACATTCTCGAAATGAGGTAAAATTAGTAACACATGAAAGGGTTTATCAGGTGAAGATCCAAACTGGTTTTCTGGTGAGGTCACCTGTACAAAGGATATGAAGATGCCCATACCAAATTTTATCAACATCGCTACAACTCAAGTTATTGTAAACTATCCCGGAGTACAGAGGCCGCACCTGTGTTGTGGTTCATATGATCACTTGGGTGGCAACTGTCACAAATCTAAATGTTTCAAATGCATGGAAACTGAACATATTGCTAATCAGTGTCTCAAACTCTGTCAGAAATGCGAGTTCTGAACACTACATTAACAACTGTCCTTTTAGAACTTTTCAGCACTAATTAGAACACCGTATATATATATATATATATATATATATATATATATATATATATATCAGAGAGGCATAAAGAAGAGTTCCCAGATCTTCCAATTCAGTCTAGTAAAGACGGTGCTGTTAAACAAACTGCACTTGGTAAAATCACAATAAGTGTGTGATCAAATCAGCCAGAATGTAGCCCCAAAATTCCAGAACTGCAGGAGCCACTTTCCCAGTCAAATATGAATGGAACAACATGAGTTGAAATTACCAATAATGAACCTAGTATAACAACTGAACAGATACAAGATGAAATGCAAACACATGAAACTGTTCTACAAGAAGAAACTGGAGAAGAAACAGAAAAGCAAGTAAGAAAACTGAAAGAAATTAACATGCAGACAAGATCATCAAAAAGGAAAGATGAATTCATAAAAAAAATTAAGGATAAACAAATAAAAAATTAAAATGTGTTAAAAAATGAAACTACATCTAAAAGAAAAAGAAATAATAAAAAAATTTAAGATGGAGAAGGTTACAGATCGTCAAATGAAGACTCTTCAGGCTCAGGAGAATTTATGGAATATGAAGAACCATCTCATGCTAATAAAGGGAAAGCAAGAGATACAATTAAAGAAAAAATAATAAAGTTTACTGATTCCAAGTTTTCTCACAGTGTGATTATCATCTACATGAAAAGAAAACAACTAGCTTCCAAATCAAGAACGATAGGCATGAAACTGAAATAATGGAAAGCACTGTAAAAAAATGGAAAACAGTTTATAAGAAGGCTACACAACTGCTCCTTCACAGATTGAAGATCTTCAGGTTCATCCAAAATCTAGAAGTTAAAGACTTACCAGTGACACTTCACTATTCCTAGCATCTAATTTCTGCGTTGCTTCATTAAATGCATGAGGATTTCACAGGCAAATTAAACAAGAAACTATATGGAAACTTATGCCATAATACCAGGTTTTTGTTTCTCCATGATATATTCTTCTGCAGATTTAAAGATATAAAAACTTTCTTATTCGAGCTTTGGAAGATTTAACAGGGCTGGAGTAGGAGTTCTTATTCTTTCCCCCTCCCCCATCCTTGGGTCATTCTGTAATATCCAAAGGGATGCACAGATACACAACAGACTGGAAATACTGTGGATGTGTAATAAGGTTTATAAATGTTTATGGTCTATCCAATAGAAGAGTTAGATGAAATTCTTCCAAGAACTGGAGTTGTATTTATACGTTGCCCACTACTTCATAGCAGCTGGAGACTGGAATTGAAAACCTGGAGAAATATGCAGGATTCGCAATCCTGATCTCCAGACTTATACATACATGAATCTAGATATTGGTACTTGTCTTGATCAAATTTATATCTCTTCTTCACTTATAAATAGGATAATTCAGATAAAACATCTTGACATCAACATGTCAGAACATAATCCAGTTCTACTTAAATTCCACTGCATGAAACAAGTAGAGATCAGTTCTAGATCATGGAGACTTCCACCATTTCCGTTGTCTTTTCAACCAAATTCTGAACCCCCTGTTCAAATTGGAATAATGATAGACTTGAATTTTAACCACATATCTCAGTTTCAGCAATGGAAATGGGATATGTGGTTAAAATTCAAATAAGCAGTGAAACAGAATATGACTGAATGGGGAAAGGAATAGGCTTTCCACAAAATAAAAAAGTTGAATGACCTGTATAAAGAGAGAAGCTGGTTCGTAGCAACCCAATGCAATGGTATGGAATGTAACATCATCATTAGAAACATTGACATAGAAATAGATGTGGAAAGGCAGAAACAAGTAGAAGAAAGAAACAATTCACTAAATATGGCAAAGAAAGGACTTTCATTCAAATTTGTGTTGATGGTGAAGACATGTCCACCACTCAAGACATCCTTGGTTCCATCCATGAACACTACAAAACTCTGTTTGAAGACCAGTACTGTGGGAAATTATAACTCTTGGAACATTAATGGATTTCCTGTTCATATACAAGATGGGTTTGACAGACCCATTACAGCAGTGAAGAAGTTACCACAGCCTACAAAGAATGCCAAACAAGTAAATCCCAAGGACCCGATTGTATTGAAAACTCCACATCACACAAAATAGGAGGATACCCCCCCCCCCAGGAGTGGAAAAGTGAGATATGCACAGTCAACACGTTCATTGCCAATCATGCGATATCGCGTGATGGGAGTTTTCACCTGCCGGCCAATCACGCGTTATCGTGCGGACGTCGCTATCAAGTTTCTAAGCGGAATAGCAGCCACAGCGAAACAGCATGTAATATTTATATTGGCCACTAGGGAAGGGATCGACTTTCGTGGAGTGGGGATGGCCGCCAGCCATTGTCTATTGTTTATGTTAGCCAGTGCGCACAGTGGTGCCGTTCAGACAAGGCGACGACGCGACGATTTTGTTTAGTTATTCGTTGATTTAGCGTGCTTGAAGTTTGGTTTTTATTTATTTTGAGTATTGTTTTTGTTTTTAGTAAGTTCCCTATAAATGTTGATTTTTGATAATTATTTTTTTCTATTTGTATGTTATTTTTAAAAATTCTATGTGATTATAAAAGACTGATAATTAAAGTTATAATTATTATATTTAAATGTTTTTTATTTGTAAAATATATAACTTATTTGACCGAATTACATATCACGCGATATCACATAATAGATATTTAGAGTACATAAATTCTATGTACATAATAATAAAAGCATATAAATAATATATTAACTTATTTTGAGCACAATAAAAACTAAATAAAAAAATTTTAAAAATTTGGCCACCACACGAAATTCCAATTTTCAGCTTGGCAATGACATGTTAAAAGCATGTCTAGACAATGCTCAACTAGTAGAAATATGGAGGTCTAGGGACAGACTTTACTGCAGGGCCTGGGATTTTATTCTTCCCATTCAAGTTATATTGTTTAATTCTTTTCTCTTGAAGGACACATACCAAGTGAATTTGTAGCAAGCCATGCCGTGCCAAAATCTAATAATAGATATCCTATCTTAATCAGCAGTTGGAGATCTATTTCTTCATCTACAAAATATTTTTCCATATTATCAATAACAGGCTCAGAGCGGGAATGAGATACATAATTAAAAGCACAGGTGTATCGAGTACCAGACTGAGCAGTAAAATTTAATCTGTTTCTGCTACATGATTGACCCTGCTTAGTCAATACAAAAAAGCTGCCAATGGCAGTGCTATCCATAGACCTTACTGATATATTTGATAACATATGGCATTCCTTTCTTTTCCACATCCTCCAGCAAATTGGTGTGGTAAAAAGCTGCTATCCGTTATCAAAGGAGCCTATGTCAATTCAACTATTTGCCTCCAAGTTAATGGGTTCCTGTCAGAACTGGTCAAAATTCAAAAAGGAGTCAAGCAATCATGTGAAAAGACTTATGTGTTCGTCATACATGTTAATTAATTTTAGCCATTGGCTAAGAAGGTATGAAGTATGTAAGTGAGTTCAGCAGTGTCATTGGAACAAATTGCTCTAGCTCTGTGGGTTAGTGTTTCTAGGATACCATACTGTTGAGATGGGTGATGGTGTAATTATTTGTGCACATATCTCCCTGTATGTGTGGTTTTCTATAAACCAAAAATGATAAGGAACCATCTGGAAGACGTGTGATTAGTGTATCCAAGAAAGGCAGAGAGTCAATTAGCTTCCAATTCCATTCTAAAGTGGATTTTTGGGTGTTGGTTATTTCAATGTGTCTAGGCCAAGTGGCCAAATAACAAGCAAATCATCAACATAGCGTAGCGAAAGCACTGGTTTGAGAGTGGCTGTACTGATAGCTAGCTTTTCCAAGTATTCTATGTTGAAGTTGGCTAAAGAAAGGGGGGGGAGCCCATTGCTGTCCCATCTAATTGTTTGTATATTTTCCCTTTCCATGTAAAATAACCTGCATGTATTGTGAATTTAAATAGTTCAAATATATCAGTGGGAAAGTGTAACTTTATTAAATCAAGAGTTTCAGTTAACAGTACGTATGTGAATAGTCAGGTGATTTCAAAACTCAACATTATGTCTGAACTTTTTACGGTATGGTTTTCTAAAATACTTTTAGGTGAGCAGAATTTTCAACAAAGGAGGGAGAATTGTTTGTGAGAATGACTAGTAGCTTAGCTAAATGTCTAGAAAGTTTGTATGTCGGACTGTTTAAAGTATCCACAATAGGGCATACGGGTGTACCTTGTTTGTGAATTTGTGGTGTTCCATATATCTTGAGTGTTTTAATATGGAAGGACTTCAGTTTGTGAGCTGTTTCTTTAGGCCAGGAAGTGACTTTTTTCAATAATTTGCACACCTTATTCTTTTGCGAGTTGGTGGGATCCCAATCTATAATTTGGTATGTTGACCGATCCTGTAGAAGTGTGTGCATTTTGCTTTCATATTCTGTTGAATTCATCACCACAGTTGCGTTCCCTTTGTCTGCTTTGGTTATAACAATGTGGTTATTATTGTGTAGCTCTTTTAGAGCAATGATTTCCTTATGTGGGATATTATTTTTGAGAGGCTTAGAATGGATTAGGATGTTGGCCACATCTAAACGAATGTTATTGGCAGTTGCTGGAGGAAGGTCGTATATTCTCCGTTCAAGAGAAGCCATTATTCGGGCTTTTCAAACTTGCTTGAGAGTAATGGCAAAATTGTGTCCTCGACTTCATGCACTACTGGCTTCTTCGGTTAAGGTGAATGATGATAAATACACTATGACATGATCTTGTAATTGCGGTCATTTCGTAGCACTGTGTTCAAGAATTTCAAAATTTCTCTGGTTCTGCTTTTTAACTTTAACAAATTCTTTTTTAGCTGTTGCATTGGAGATGTTTTCCAGGATATCCCACAGTTGCATGTTTAAAATATCAAATAGTTGTTCACATAGAGAGTTGATGGCTGAATTTATTTCTGATAGCTCAGTTGAGTGGCGTTTATCTGTTCCTGTAGTAGTGTAAACTCACTTGTTTGCAAATGCACTGGGCTTTGGCCAAGTGAAACTTGTTTTTGTCTCAGCACCTCTTTACAAAAACAGGAGTCAAGCAAGGTTGCCCTCTTAGTCCATTGCTCTTTGCATTGGTTCTTGAAACTTTCTTACAGGAAGATAACAATACATGTGCTGTGTGCAAGGAATAACAGTTCCGTCAACTATGAAGAAAAATAAGGTATTAGCACATGTCAATGGGACACTTTGAATGATAATGATTCCATATACATTTTTTGGTATTTTGGAAAAATTCAGTGGATTAACTACTAATGCAGACAAGACGAAATTAAAAGTTTTTGCAACGTGGGATCTTGGAGGCATTCCTTTTAGACTAATCCCTAAACTCATTATACTTGTAATTCCCTTCTCCACTCACCCAATATTACCAGTTCAAGAACTTATATACAAGAATATCGAAACCTTAGAAGACTGGAAAATAGGGCCACTTTGCTTTTCTTCTAAAGCCATGCTACTCAAAACCATAATTTTCACTGCTCAGTTATACATAATCAATATTACAGACATCACTGAAGCTGAAGAAAAGCAATTATATAGTAAGCCTGTGCAATATATTTGGTCCAGCCAATATCAAGAAGTTAAAAAGGAATTTCTTCAACCATTGAAGAAGCATGGAGGATTTGGGCTTCCAGTCTTAAAATTCAGCTATTTAAGAAATGCAGCCCTCAAAAATCCATAGAATATTGCAGACAATCACAAATGTGCAGACCTTCTCCTGTACTACCTGGGTTTTCATCTTCCCCTGTTTAGAGTAAATGATCATAAAGGTCCAAAAGCTGAGAGTGTTCTTGAATACTACAACATTCTGTGCTTAACTCTAAGACTGTTACAACACTCTGGCATTGACATTCTTTCCATTGATAAAATTTGATATAAAGAAATCTTTAATCTCTTTCGCTGCAAACTTACTGAAAACAATACTTTGTTTCATAACTTACTGAAGGTCCAACGATACCCTAACAGGAGGGATCTTACTTGGAAAATTGCATATAGTCACCTTCCAGTCTGGTTGGTACTTGTTTTCCCTTTCAGTCGTTTCCAACCATAGGTGATTTTGTAGGCACTGCCCACAAAGTATTCCTGGTGAGATTTTTACAGGGTAGTTCACCATTGCTTCCCCCAATCCCTCTATTTTATCTAAGCTTGGGACCGGCATATGACTGGAACATATTCATGACTGTAATTGATGTGTGTTCATGGGGCCAGTTTGCCTGTTCTGAGGGACGAAAAACCTGAGTTTCTGAATGAAAAAAAAAAAAAAAAACCCTACCTCTGTATGAGACCTGTTAACTCACCTTTAGTCAAAAGAGACCAGATAAAGGTTCCTCACATTACTGATGGGAATCAAACCCAGGTCTTTCTGACCAAAAGGCTTTGTATATACTGACTGAGCGATGGAGGCTCTGTCTTCCAGTCAATACCATCAAAATGGAAGTACCTGAACACTGGAGATCCAATCTGTGACATCTGTAACCAACTAGAAATAGTAGATCATGCATTTTAAGGCTGCTCTCTTGCCCTGTGTATTTGGAACAGATTATGTAATGTGTTCAGCATTCTATTACTTACAACAGAACAGGTTCTTTTTTTTGCAGTACATTTATTGAAGGTTAGAAAGAAACAAGAATTTGAAAACCAGCAATATGACATCCAAATGCTTTATAATATTGTATTCTGGAAATTTTATAGTTCGGTCAGATAAATTTTGTATTTAGAAAGGATTCTAGGAGATATCAAATTTTTGGCTAGGTGGTGTAGACCACCTACATTATGCAATATTCCCCAGGGAGGGATAAAAATTCTGTCTATTTTTGCTATGAGAGGTTTTTTAAATGGTTCCAACCTCTTAATTCAATGTGGTCTTATGGTCAATTGCAGGAATGACTGGAGAGCAATCTCAGGCAGAGCAGGACAACTCAAGGTAGTTACCTCAGATAAGTCTAACCACCTGGGTATCGCTCATCTTTGCACTTTAATTTCAATTGGTCTTTTGGTTGTTCATCTATATGAGATCGGTGAAAAAAGAAGACTGATAGCCTTTGGCAATATGATGATATAAAAGAGCATAGGCCTTTTCTCTATCTCTCTCTCATACTATCTTATTATTATTATTATTATTATTTGACACCTCCAAGGAGTCCAAAGACTCATCTTATCTGTCTTTTCTTTCTCCTAATACTAACAGGCTCTCTCTTGCACCCCTATACTAACTATTCTAGGCCTATGATTAGCACCCATTTACTTTTTCACCTCAATAAAGGATTGAGGTGAAATATGGGACACTAACCCAGTCTGGGTAAGTGGCCCTTACAGATATGTATAATGCATAGCATTATACATATCTGCAAGGATATGTATATTGCATTATGGGACACTAAGGCAATTGATGTGAAGTTATTAGTCTCTACATACAATTAGCCCAGTTGTGAAGTTACTTCACGCACAAACTTCATTTGCTTACACTTGATAAAGGATGAAACCAAGGATATAATTTCTTGGCATCTTTAATTTATAGTATAACCAAGTGAAAAACCTTTCAACCAAATATCTTGAGAGATAACTAATGTAAAGGAGGGCACATGAGGATAGAGAATTTTAGATGTGTTCATTTCATCAGAATTTGTAACTGCAAGTGGGAGTTTTGCACTTTCCTCCACTTAGTGAGAGTGATCATCTGGGTTGTGGCTAGCCATATAGAGACTTCTGTGAGAAAAGGATATATGTGGAAATACAAGGCTGGCAATTATGAGAAGCTTACAAAACAGCTTGGAGCTATGGCATGGAATGAGGAGTTGAGTGGTAAGGAAATAAATGCTGCTTAGGAACTAACAAAGAAATACATAACAGCACAAATCTGTTCCAAAAGTCAAAAAGCTGAATAAGTTAGTATAAAATGGATGAATGAAGGGCTTAAGCATGAAATCTTGAAGAAGAAGGCATTAAGGAGAATGACTCAGTAAGGACAACAAAAGTGCAGTATGTGTAGAAACCATAGAGTTTTTTTAGATATGTGGCAAGCAGAAGGAAGAATGATTATGGCAAGATGATGATAATGGAATGAAACTGGTAGAATGGTAACTACTGCAGAAGATATTGAGGTATTCAGTGATCATTTTATAAGGGTGTTTCATCCTATCAGGGTATACTCATGAGAAACCCAACTGTAGAGAACATAGGATAAGATGGTTTTTTGAGGTATTTGAGAAATAATCTTGATGTCAATAAAGTGAATGGATTTGTTGACATATTACCACACATCTTAAGAGAATGTTCCAGGGAATTGGCATGCCTGTTTAATAAGTCTTACAACATCACAGGTTCCAACGGAGTAGAAAGAAGGTAAAACTGTTTCACTGCATAAGGCTATGGCTTCAAATTATAGGACAGTTTGTATATCTGGAGTTGTGGTGAAGGTACTAGAGAGATTGGTGAGAAGTAGGATACAGAAATGGGTTATAACAGCCATATTCTCTGTGGTTATCAGCATGGGCTTGTTAAAGGGAGATCATGTTTTACCAACTTACTTATGTACTATAACAAGATGACAAATGCCTTGAACAAGGCAGATGCATATACAGTGGCATAGTTACATTTTGCAAAACTTTTCATAGACTGCTACATGACAAGCTGTTACAAAAATCGAAATGGATGGAATTAGATAACAGACTTCTGAGCTGGATCAGCGACTGGCTGTCGGATAGGTATTAGAAAGTTGTATATGGGTGTGTAGTATTCTTAAAGAGGAGTGTCTAGTGGTGTACTGAGGAAACAGTTTTGGACCATTGTTGCTCAAATTGTATATTAATGATACTGGGATGGATTTAAATGGTGATATGCAACTGGCAACGATGGCGTGTAAAGTAGGGGGAACTTTAAAGGAGATAGAGAAAATGAGATCTGGGAGTGCTGGTGGACAAGACCTGAAATTCAGGTACCACACTGAACAAGTTGTGAAGACATCAGATTGGATAATGGCAATGATGAGAAGGACCCTGACATGTAGAAATAAACAGGCTATGATGCCATTGTATAAGGCCTTGATCAAACCTCATATGTGACAGATTGGGTCACCAAGTTTTCATGGTGACGAGGGTATGTTAGAAAGGAGCACAAAAATGGTCAGTGGTCTATGAAATATGGAGTATGAGGATAGATTGAGAGAATATAAACTGCAAAGCCTTTTGAACAGGAGGAGGAGGGGAATATGATGTAGACATATAAGTAGGTGAGTTGTTATCACGAAACAGAGTTTTCATAGAATGGGAGGGGGGGGGGATAGAAAAAGAGGCCATCCCTGGAAACTGTATAAGGAAGTTGTGAAGAGATGAGCAAGGAGCAGGTTCTTTACATGGGAAGTGGCTGGTGAGTGGAATGCAATGGTTTGAGTGCGTTGTGAATGAGACATCAGTTTAAGGCACGGTTGGATGAGCTTTGTTGGATGAGAAATCAAATTCCAAGAAATCACTCTAAATCAATACTTAAATAATAACAGTTCGACGGAAGCTCAAGCTGTTGAATTACACCTACCAAACCATTCTATTTCAATCACAAACGTCTACCATCCTGATAATACAAATATTGATACAGACATCATTGAAAAGCTAAGTGAATCTCCAACTGATAAAACCATTATATTTGGTGACCTAAATGCAAAAAGCCCAATGTGGGGCTCAACGATTTAGACCATAAAGGTCAAAAATTGGAAGACCTCTTTACAGATTTGGAACTCACAACAATTAACAATGAACACCTATCTCTCTAAAACTACGGGAACTGAATCTGCTATTGACATCACAGCTATTAATTATAGCATTGCATCAAGTGCACAATGGAAAATTTTGGGAAATGCCATCAGTGACCACAGACCCATAATAACAACACTAAACTTCAAGATTGATCAAGAACAGCAAATCAAAAGGACATGGACCTTCAGAAAAGCTGACTGGACAAGGTTTACTCAAATCTTGGAGAGCCTCTGTCAAGATGAACCTGTCTCTGGAAACCTTGACAGAAAATTACAAATCCTTACTTCACACATCAGTAAAGCTGCCAAAGCACCAATACCAAGAGACAAACGGAAAAATACCTGGATACCATACTGGAAAGATCACAATATTGATTCAATGATTACAGAAAGAGACAATATCAACAAACAATTCAGAATTAATAAAACTGATGAATAGAGAAAGAAATTAATGGCCATAACACACAAATTGGGGAAGGAAATTTGGAAGTGCAAACAAGAGAAATGGGCAGCGTTTTGCAGTAACCTGGATCCAAGAAAAGACAGCCAAGACTGGAACATTATTAGAATCCTAGACAACAATATCAAAAAAGAGAACCAAGAGAAAACAAACTTCATCATAAATGCTGGAAAACAAGCTATTACAGATCAAGAAATTGCAAACACACTGGCAAAAACAAACCTAATCAAACAACTCCAAACTTCAGTATAATAGAGAGGACAAGACCCTCAATAAACTCACAAGTAAAATACTAAAACAAGCAAGAACATACCAAACTAATGACATCTTCTCTGAAGAATTTACACTAAGTGAACTAAATTCATCAATCGAGAAAACTGCACCTAATAAATCTCCTAGTAATGATCTTATCATTGGTCATATGGTGAAATACCTTGGCAAAAACGCCAAAGAATAACTTCTGGACATTCTCAATACTTCTTGGTGAACAGGCAAACTTCCAAAAGAATGGAAAAAATCAGTTATTGTACTCATCCTTAAACCTGACAAAAATGCTGCAGAATGTCAAAGTTATAGACCTATCACATTAACTAGCATACTCCGTAAAATTACTGAAAGAATCATACACTCCAGGCTTATGCACTGGCTGACAAAAAATAAGAAAATCAACTACTACCAAACTGCCTACAGAGCCCATCATTCAACAACAGATCAATTATTCCACTTCTGCCAAACAATAATAGACTCGTTTCAGGAAAAACCAACAAAAAAGACAACTGCCATATTCCTTGATATGACTGCTGCTTTCAATCATGTTTGGATCAAAAAATTAATACAAACAGTACATGATATTGGAATTAAAGGAAATGCTTTAATCTGGATTGCTGATTTCATTAGAGGAAGAAAGATCAAAGTCGGAATCAATGCAGCAATATCAAGAGAGCGGAGAACCTGGGCTGGTGTTCCCCAGGGCTCAGTACTCAGTCCCATACTATTCCTTTTATATGTCAATAACATCCATCCCTACCTTACAGAAGACACAAAAGTAGCTTGCTATGCAGATGATATAGCCATCTGGCACACTAGTGCTAAACTCAAAGAATCAGAGGAGATTCTAAACAAATTCATGAGAGGATTAGAAAAATGGTCAGATGAACTTAAACTCAAAATCAAGCCAGACAAAACAAAACTAAGCACCTTTAGTACTGACAGGAAAAATAGACATTCCTACAATCCAAAAGTCATGATCACCAACAAACTAATTGAAAAAGTCACAAATCCAAAATACCTTGGTATTACGCTTGATCAGGAATTACGTTTTGCACAACACATCTCTAACACTTAGAACAGAGCTCTAAAAAAATTAAATATACTGAAAAGGCTTTGTGGAGCAAATTGGGGCGCAAAGCCAAAAATCCTCAAAACTACTTACACTACACTAAGGCCAATAATGGAATATGCAGCACCTATCTGGTCACCTTCGGTCTCATCGGTAAAGGAAAAATTAGACAAAATACAAGCAAAAGCCGGAATGAAGATCAGTGTGGCCAAAACTGAAATATTTGTGGTCTCAAGACAACCATCCCAGTGCACTCTACATGTAAGTGGAGTCCCAATGAGGCAGGTGGAGAAGTTTAAATACCTTGAGTCCATATTCACGAATGATGGAAAATGGGAAGTAGAGCTAGATACTCGAATTGGCTTAGCAAGTTCAATATTGCGGGTGCTTGGCCGTTCGGTAGTATTGAAACGGGAGTTAAGCCAGAAGGCAAAGCTGGCTGTCATCAATACAGTCTATGTCCCCATCCTCACCTATGGTCATGAGAGTTGGATAATGACCGAAAGAATGCAGACAGGAATCCAAGCGGCTGAAATGAGGTTCCTTCGAGGGGTTGCGGGGATGACAAGACTTGACAAAGTAAGAAGCTCTGCAATTTGGGAAACCCTCAATACTCAACCGCTGCTTCTTCATGTTGAGAGATCACAGTTACATTGGTACGGGCACCTGGTCAGAATGCCACAAGAGAGGCTCCCTCAGCAGGCCCTCTTTGCCAAGCCAGAGGGTGGGAGGCCACGTGGAAGGCCAAGGACTCGCTGGATACATTATATCCAAAACCTTGGGTGGACACGTTTGGGAATCCCACCAGAGCACCTGAGCTTGATGGCAGAGGATCGTGACCATTGGAAGTTCCTCTTGCAGCTGGTGCCCCCACAACCCAATTAGGAAAGGTGGGCCTTGAAGATGTATGTATGTATGTACAAGCAAAAAATCCAAGATTATCATTAGTGCGGACTCATCTACTAACAACATCAGAGCCCAACAGGAATGTGGGCTTGACCTGCTGGAGGGCAGACGAAAATTTGCCACCATAAAATTCATAAATAATATCAGAAGCTACCAAAGCGATCATATCTCCCTAAAAAATTATGAACATTGGAATCAAAAATGCAGACCACAGATCATCAACTTTACAATATGATGACACTATCAGGAAGGAAATAGGTCTTGATCAGCTAAATGCCCACATAAACAAAGAACCTCTATTATCCAGTCCTTTACCTTCCAATACTTCCATAAATCTAAACCTTACCAAACGCTGTACAAAAAGAGAACCAAAAGAAATGCTCAATGAAAAGGGCCTAAATACTATCAACCTTCTTTCATCCTCCAAACAGGTTATTTGTTATACCGATGGATCATCAGACACCAATATGATTAATGGAGGTGCTGGTGTTCTCCTTCTACTAACAAAAGGTGAAAAACTTTCAATAAAAGTTGGATCTGGGAGAATCGCTTCCAAGTTTACCAGTGAACTTTACGCAATAAATAAAGTACTTGAAGCCTACTTAAAATTATCATCATCTTAACAATCTGAGGGAATTATAATTTACAGTGACTCAAGACAGCTAAAGAGGCGATCAAAAATGGCAATACCAAGTTCACACAAGACACCCATAAACTCTTAAATCAACTAAAGTGTTTAGGAAAAAGTTGCATTTTACAATGGATTCCTGCTCGTGTAGGCATTGATTACAATGAAGCAGCTGATAAATTAGCAAAAGAGGCCAGAGAACTCAACCAAGAAACTCGCATGATAACTCTTGCTGATGCTTACGCACTAGCAAATGCTAAACTAATTCCACTGAAATCAGTGATATAACATCAAATTCCCGAAATCAATGCTGACAGAAAGACCTCCACCACGATAGCAAGACTACGAACAGGACATTATAGAGGAATGAAGATCAATACAGATGATATGAGAATATATAGAAACTGCAACAACTGCCCCAATACTGAACTGACACCCACTCATATCTTTACCTGTCCAGCAATTACAGCAGCCTTGCAAGAAATAGATCCTAATCCTGAACAACAGCTCTATACAAACAAAATCATCGACATAGCCAAAGCAGTTCAAGGAGCACACGGAAACATCTCAGACTCTTCAAAGGACAAGACAACAACAACAATTGCTTGTCAACATTGATAAATAAAATTTATGAATCAACATTTTCTTCAGCACACGTACCCAATTAGAAGCAATAATTACCAACGTTTTACTACTACATATAGGGCGAAGTAATAAAGGATGTGAATAAAACAAAAAAGCATTACAGTCAGTTTAGATGCATCAAACAAAAAAAAAAAAAGACAAACTTTTTCCAATCATTGTGCAGTACTTTTTGCCAAATTGTGGTTTTCAAGACAAAATTATAGACTATTTCCTTACCTGGTGAAACATTCGACCTACAGTGTGCTATGTTGAAGGAAGTAAGTGACAAATTTGCCTTATAAAACAAAATTGTTGCTTTGTGTGCAGATAACATGAACATCAATTTTGGTGGTTGCAAAAGACTTGGAAAAATAATGTATGGGAAAAACTTGAAACTGAACTGAAGAGGCAGATTATTGGTATTGGTTGTGGGTATAAACATTCAATATCAATTGGTTACTGATTGATATTGACTGTTTGCAGTGAAAGTATACAAATATTTCAATATATATACACAGTCAGAGTTGAAGAACTGAAAAACGTTTGTGATTTTGCAGGAAACAATTGCGTTAAATTGTTAGAGCATCGAAATACAAGATTGTCCTCCATCAATTGACAGAATTTAAGCATGTTTGATGGGCTTTATTCTCATTTTCTTTCTCAAGAAAAATGGCGTTATGTTGCAAAAACTGTTTGAAGATGCCTGTTTGAAATTGTCATTTGCAAGAGATCAAGTGTTCCAAACATACATAAGCTTAATTGAAAAAGATAATATTTCTGCTACAGAAGTAGCCATGAACACTGAAAATCTTGTAAACAATTTAGAGTCCAGAAAAAGTGAAATATTTGTAACTACTGATGTCAAAAAACAACTGAAAATGTTAGTAGATTATTCAGAGAAATTAATGAGGCTAAGTTTTTTGAAGTAGTTGATAATTTCTATGAAACAAGCTTAGAATATGTCAATAAGTGGAAGTGTAGTTTAGGAAACATTGAGAAGTTCAAGTGGGTGTTACTAAGGAAGACACCTGAATGGAAAGAAATACAGCACAGCCTGAATGACGAACTCATCACATGCATGCACAGAAACAGAAAAAACTCGTGTATTCAATCAGTGCATCCTCATAAAATCTTTAATTGTGAGGCAGTTGGATACATGGAATAAAGAAAACATTCCTGTACCTGATAGATGAGTACATATTTTTTCTGAAATGAGCAAAAAATGCCTAAACTTTCAAGACTTTTGTAATATTGGAGAGTTTATTCTTTGTCTTCCAGGAAGTATACAGCACCTTTTGAGAGAATATTTTCTGTTATGAACAGCATGTGGTCAAAGGAGAAATCTAGTTTAAGTGTTGAGACAATAAGGGCTTTTGTCAGTTGTAAGACAAAATTCTGTCATTGAGTGTGAAAAGTTTTATGATAAGGTGTTGAAAGACCGAAATTTGCTGCATAAGATCACTTCATCAGAGAAATATTCATGGTACAATGGTGGTGTAATACTGTCCCCCTCCAGGTCTACCTAAATTTTTGTATGGGTTCTGTCACTGAAGAATAATGGTAAGCTTAATATGTTTATGTAATAAAACTTATCTTACTTTTTCATTAATACAGAATATTACATAACCCCCGTCCCGTTCTTGCCATCCCAATGTCCTGTTTTTGTCTCAAGAAAATATGGTCAGCCTATTAAATTAGAATTCCTCGATTTATATAGTCACATATGTTAGTCTACAGTTCACATCTGAGAGCTGCTCAACTTTTATTCGCTTTAAAACTTTCTTACATGTTATTCTTTTCAATATGAAATTCAATTTTATCTTGCTCAAGACTAAATAGTGATCACTTCCAATTTCAAATCCTCTGATAGTCAAATAAGCCAAGCAAATAAGAAAAGGGTGATCATTATGGGTGATTTTAATTATGGCAATATAGACTGGATTGAAGAGATAGCGACTGGAAGTAAAGAAAATGAGTTTCTTGAGTTTTTGAGGGATAACTACCTCAGACAGTATGTGACAGAGGGCACACGAGGATTAAGGGTCTTGGATTTGGTCATCTCATCGGAGGATGTAATTATAAATGAGGTGTCAAATCATCCACCAATTGGTGAGAGTGACCATGAGGTGATTACCTGGGTGGTTGCCAGCAGTGTGAGGACCTCTGTGAGAAAAGGGTATATGTGGAACTACAAGGAGAAGGGGGTGATTATGAAGAGCTCAGGAGACAGCTTGCGGGTGTAGCATGGAATGAGGAGTTAGCTGGAAAAGAGATCAATGCAGCTCGGAGGATTTTCAAAAACTATCTAGTAGATGCAATGTCTAAGTATATTCCAAGGGTGAGAAGGTTAAATAAGGTAGGTGTGAAATGGATGAATAAAGAGATTAAGCATGTGATACAGAGGAGGCAGCATAAGAGAAGTGGAAATAACCAATTCCATGAGGTCTACAAAGACCAGGCAAGGAGGTTGACTTGGTTGGGGAGGGTAGCTAAAGAGAGGTATGAACAGCAGTTAGCTAATGAAGCCAAAAAGAATCCTAAGGAGTTCTTTAGATATGTAGCCAGGGAAAGAAAGAATGATTATGGAAGGATGACATTGATAGGAGAATATGGTATAAAGACAGCTGTTGCAGAATGGGGTAGAGATACTTAATGAGCAATTCACAAAGGTCTTTCAATCTTGTGAATGTGACTTGATAGAGAGATTGAGAGCAGTAGATGATGGGGAGGAGAGACTGACTGTAAGTGAGCAAGAGGTGTATGGGGAGTTGAGTAAACTAGATGTTAATAAGGCTGTGGGACTTGATAATACATCGCCACATATTCTGAAGGAATGTGCTAGGGAGTTGACACCTGTCTTGACATATTTTTTTAATACGAGTCGGTCAAGTCCCTAAGTAGTGGAAGGAGGGCAAGATTGTGCCACTTCATAAAGGAGGTGATCGAACTCAAGCATCAAACTATAGGCCTATTTGTGTGTTCAGGTGTTGTGATTAAGTTGTTGGAGAAGCTCGTGAGAACTAGGATCCAGAGTTGGGTTGACAACAATGGTATTATCTTTGATGGACAGCATAGATTTGCTAAAGGGAGGTCATGTTTTAGTAATCTACTTACTTATTACAATAAAGTGACTGCTTCTTTGGACAGAGGAGAAGGATACACAGTAATATACTTAGATTTTGCAAAGGCTTTTGATAGAGTACCTCATGATAAATTGATAGTCAAACTAGAGCAGATGGGGTTGGATATTAGATTAGGGCATTGGATTGGAGACTGGCAATCTGATAGGTATTCAACAAGTTGGGTATTGGGAAGATCCAGAAAAAGGAAAGTCACTAGTGGAGTGCCTCAGGGGTCTGTTTTGGGGCCATTACTGTTTAACTTGTATATTAACGATATAGGTGAAGATTTGGATGGAGATATTCAGTTGTTTGCAGATAATGCAAAGTTGGGACGAACCATGAAGAGTAGTGAAGATGTTGTGGCCTTACAAGAAGACTTGAATAAATTGAGTGATTGGGCACAGAAATGGAGATGTGAGTTCAATGTTGCAAAATGTAAGGGTTTAAAATTTGGAAAACAAAGATGGGATGCAGAATTTATGCTTGGTGAGGATATATTGTTGGAGGTGGAAGAAATAAGAGATCTGGGGTTGATAGTGGATAAGGATCTGAAATTTAGGGGGACACATAGCCAAAATTGTGAAGACAACACAAAGGCTTCTGGGAATGATGCAGAGGACATTGACATGCAGAAGTAGGGAGATTCTTGTTCCGTTGTATAAGGCTTTGATTAGGCCACACATGGACTATTGTGCCCAGATTTGGTCGCCGGATTTTCAGAAGGATAAAGAGATGTTGGAAAAGGTCCAAAGGCGATTGACTAAGGTAGTTTCTGACCTCTGGAACGTTGAGTATGAGGAAAGATTGAGAAGATGTAATTTGCAGAGTCTGATGGATAGGAGGAAGAGGGGAGATATGATAGAGATCTACAAGTTAGTAAGGGGTTGTTATAGGATCAATGCTGGAGAAGTACTACAGAAAATAGTGGGAGATCGGGGGAGAACCAGAGGTCATCCCTGGAAACTGTATAAAGAGGGTGTGAGTAGAGTGAGGGGCAGGTTTTTTCGTGCAGAGTTGTGAATGATTGGAATGCCTTGCCTGAGAGTGTGGTGTCTGCAAGGAGTTTGAATGTGTTCCAGGTACGGCATGATGAGCTGTGTGTGTGATAAAAGGACCTCCCAGATGAGTTTTTGACTCCATGAGGTCTTTGGGTAATAATAATAATAATAATAGTACTGGCAGGAAACTTGGAACATTTGTTGACAGCAAAAAACACAGAGAGAGAGGGGGAGTGCATAATCCTTAAAATTTGTAGAACAGGCTCAGAAATGCCAGAAAAGTACAATACTGGAAATTCTTTCCATGGAAGTATATCAAGGAATAGGGCTATACAACCCACTGATCCACCACATGGTATAGGCTCTGATGCTTAGCAATTCAATAATGTTATTCTTCTGCGAAGAACATTTAGAAATTATAATTAACAATTTTTTTTCCCAATTATTATTATTTTCTTCAGCATCTCCAGAGTCAAAGACTCATTGTGGGAGGCCCATACTATTATTCACACAATACCTATTCTATTTCTTGAACTAACTCACTGATGAAGCACAAGACTGCATCTGGCAACATATTCCAGTCATTCACCACCCTCCAAACAAAAAATCAAGATTTTAGCAACTTTCCTAACTACTCTTATACAATTTACAGATGCAAGTCTTCGTTCTCTTTCTTGCTAGGTACACTACAGAAGAAAATAAAATCTACCATGTCCCTTCTTTTCTGCCTATTAACTAGTCTATACAACTTACTGGCTTTCAATTTGTCCTCATTGGAAACATTCCATAGACCTGTCACGATCTTAAGTTGCTCATTTCTGAATCCTCTCCTCACATGCAAGGAATCCAGGCAACAAGAAATGAGGGTGGTCTGAAAAGTTCATGGCCTAACAATGAAAAAACGAATTTATAATTTCAAAATAATTTTTATTTTTCAACATAATCTCCCTTAAGACTAATACATTTATTCCAGCCCATTATCCTGTTCCTGTAGTCATTCTCAGTAAGATCTGCAAAATATCACTCTACAGCTGCAATGACCTCTTGATTTCTTTTAGAAAGGCTTATACATTGGCAACACATGACTATTAAATTATTAAGGAATTTACAACATATACTAGAATATTAATTAAAAGAAACTTTAATAAATACTTCCTATATTTCGGCAATGTCACATTGCCATCTTCATTGGAACATACAAATATGGCACATGTACGCAGGCACTACAAAAAGCAAATGAGGCAGAAGACAAGAAACTACTGTTGATCCTAAAGGCCTAAGGTTCCCCTAGTGGCTACATTGGGCCTTTAGGATAATTTGTAAATCCCAAATTTGGAGCAGTCTCATGCACCCAAATTTGTTGAAATTTGGAACGTTTTTTAGAGGTGAGACTGATTCTATGAATAATCTTTCATACTTAAACTTGCTGCGGCGTATTACTTTGGCTTTCTTCTAACATATTCTGTGGTGGGTATCTAGAACATGGTCTGCAAGCTCAGAGTGGCTGTACTGGTGAAACTGGATGTAGTCTTTGTATTCTGAAATCCTAATATTCGCTGTCCTGCCTGTTTGGCCAAAGGAGGACCTGCGTGCATGTGCTATATTTGTATGTTCCCAAGAAGATGGCAATGTGACATTGCCAAAATATAGGAAGTATTTATTAAAGTTTCTTTTAATTAATATTCCAGTATAAGTTGTAAATTCCTTAAATAATTTAATAGTCACCCCTTGATTTGAAGAAAAATGCTGACCAGTGAGGAAGAGTTTTAGTTTTGGGAAGAGATAGAAGTCAGAGGGAACCAATCTGGGGAATAGGGTGGTGTTCCAACAATTCATAGTGTAGATGCCTTAATTTTCCCAATGGCAAAACACCTTTGTGGGCAGGTACATTGTCCTGATGAAAGATGATTTTTTTCTTCTGCAAACCAGGTCTTTTCTCACGAATTTTTTCATGTAGTCTGGTTAAAGGAGTGGAATAATATTTCCCGGTTATTGTTTTACCCTTTTCAAGATAATAAACAAAATGCCGATGCCATGACCTTTCCTGGTGATGGAACTGAATTTGTCTTCTTTGGCGCTGAACAACCAGCTTCTGTCCACTGTTTTGACTGCTGTTTGGATTCTGGTGTGTAATGTGAATCCAGTCTCATTCTTAGTAATAAATCGACACACAAAATCAGTTTTATTCTTGATAAAACACTCCAAGCACTGTTCAGAGATTTTCATGCGAGTGCGTTTTTAATCTGCTGTGAGCAAGTGCAGCACCCATCTTGCGCAAAGCTTTTTCATTTGCAATTCTTCATGCAAAATATATCCTACACATTCTTTTGAAATGCCTATAGTCTCAGCAATTTCATGCATTTTGACTCGCCAGTTATTCAATACCTTATCATGCACTTGATCAATGATTTCTGGTGGTGTTACACTTTTTGGACGTCCTTCACATGGATCATCTTCAAGGCTGGTACAGCCACGTTTAAACTTGGCAGTCCATTTCTTAATTGTTGAAAACAAAGGAGAAGAGTGCCCATAAACTTTTATGAACTTCAAATGAATTTCTTTTGGTGTTAAACCTTCTTTTACAAAGAATCTCATAACTGCACGACTCAATTTTATCCATTTCAAGGGATACAGACAACACTTTTGCTTCAGACAACTGTATAAAACAAACTACTTGATAGAATGACTTGCAATTTCACATGGTCGCTTATGAGGTGTACCAACTTAGAAAAAAAAAATCTTGCCGATAGTATTGCCATCTATGGTCAAGGCCGAAAACTTTTCAGACCACCCTCGTATGTTGGCAGATCATTATTATTCAGGCTTCCATGGAGTCAAAAGACTCATCGTGGGAGGTGTGACCATAACAGAATAGACTGCAAGAACAAGGAACCTTGTATACACCTGGAACTGAGAGAGAAGATAACTTCAAATAGGGCTTAAAAGCAGTAAAGAGGTTATATTTCTTTAAAGTTCCAATAAATTATGGAGGTGTCCCAGATATAGGGAGCTATTTCCTATATCTGGGACACCTGTAATGGGATTACTGTAATCTATATTGAGAAAATTATATGTCAGATGCAAGATGAAATAAATGTAAAACATCAGAAATCATGGAGATTGGTGAACAGAGAAGTGATATCAAAACTAACTATTCTGCTTAAAACTAAATTATGGATTAAAGATTTGAATTTTAGATGTGACTGTGTAGCCCTATGGAGATGGTAATTGCATTCATAGCACAAGGCTGCCCAAAGACTTGTAAATTCAATTCTAGTCTATGGATAGAAGATCTTCTTCAAAACCTTTCTTCAACCATTTCCCAAGTTAGTCAATCTCTACCATGTGAATTTTTTCTGAAAAATCAGGATTTTCATCCCATAAACTCAACAAAACTGACCACAGAACTCACACTGTTTCAAGCAATAATATATATGCTGTTTTGGGTAGGGGTCTGTACTCTCCTACTGGATGCCAGTGAAATCACTAACAGTGTTGGGCCACTATTCTATGATTGGTTAAGGGTGGAGACTAGCTGTCCACTACTCTTCAAAAGTCACTTGTGTGGGGGGGGGGGAGGGGAGGAGTGGCCTCACTTACTCCCTTTGAAGAATAAAAGGCATGAGCAGATTTTTTTAAAATATTTTATGGGATTTTTTATATGATATGAAGTATGGCCAGTTAGATGGTTAAAAAAAAATTATTATTATTAACATCGGATCTTCATGGAGTCAGAGACTGAATGTGAGAGGTACCCATTATAACACACAAAGCTCATCAAATGCCTCAACTCATTCAATATGTCTGCATTCACAACACACTCAGGCCATGCATTCCACTCACCAATCACTCTCCATGTAAGGAACCTTCTTCTCATACCTTTGTTGACATCCTCCTTATAGAGTTTCTAGGGATGGTCTCTTGTTCTACCCCACCACCACTCCCATTCTATGAAAATTTCCTTCCATGTTAACCTTGAACCGCCTCCCCCCCCGATCACCTTTATATGTCTCAACTCTCCTCCTCCTCCTATTCATGAGTTTTTGGAAATTACACCCCCCTCAATCTGTCTTCATATCCCACATTCCTAAGACCAGTTACCACCTTTGTGAATTTTCTCTAGAGATCTGTGACATATCCTCATTTCCTATGAAACCCAGATGAGGTTTCCAAGCTAATCAAGGCTCTATATAATGGAACCATAACCTTGTTATTTCTGTACATCAAGAACTTCCACATTCTTGCCATTATACAATGTGACAATGTAAGAACTTGTTTTAAGAGTATCCCCCACCAAATGTATACTTTGCATCCCATCATTGGTTACCAAATTTCAGAACCTTACACTTTGAAATATTGAACTGACAGTTCCAATCATACAATCTATTCAAGTCCCTCTATAAGGACACAACATCTACTTGACTCTGCATTGATCTCTCCAATTTTGTATCATCTACAAACAGTTGCACATAACCAATTAAACAAGTCCCAATATCATTAAAATACAAGTTGAATAGCAATGGCCCCAATACAGACCCCTGTGGTCACACCACTAGATACCTATCTGAGAACCAGTAACTGATTCAACTGACTAGTCTAATATCCAATCTCATTCATTTCGATTTATTTAACAGCCTGTCATGTAGCAGTCTATGAAAAGCTTTCGCAAAATGTGCATCTGCGTTGTCCAAGACATTTGTCACCTTGTTATAGTACATAAGTTGATAAAATATGATCTCCACTTAACAAGCCTATGTCAATAACCACAGAGAATACGGCTGTTATCAACCCATTTCTGTATCCTACTTCTCACCAATCTCTCTAGTACTTTCACCACAACTCCAGATATACAAATTGTCCTATAATTTGCAGCCATAGCCTTACCACCACCATTATGCAGTGGAGCAATTATACTTTCTTTCCACTCTCTTGGGATTTATGCTATTGTAAGACTTATTAAACAGGCATGCCAAGGAGCTACTGCCAACTCCTTGGAACATTCCCATGAGTTCCCTGGTGATATGCAATCAAATCCTATTGCATTATCAACAATGAGCTGATTTAATTCCTTATATACCTCCTGCTCATGATTAAGCCAACAACTTGCATTTCTTGAGCTTCTCATGATTTTATTATGAGGAGGATGAAAGTCCAGAGTAAACTGATATATAAAGTAGTTACTTAATATCTCAACTATGTCTTCTGCAGCAGTCACTATTCCACTAACTTCATACATTAACATCTTACCATAATCATTCTTCCTTCTCCTTACCACATATTTGAAAAACTTTCCAGGGTTTTCTTGGCTTGATTTGCTAATTTCTTCTCACAGTACACTTTTGCTGTTATTACCAAATGAGTAACCTTCTTGGCTTGCTGTTTTATGTACCTCATGCAACCGATTGTTAACAAAATCCATCTTATGCTGCCTCAATAGCGTCCTCTTCTTCCAAATTTCATGCTTAATCTCTTCATTCAGTCACTTAACACCTGCCTTATTTAGCCTTCTGTTCCTTTGGAACACATACACACATTGGTGGAGTAAGCCTCTGTTGGTCAGTTCTCACAAATCATTTATAAACTTCCTGGTTAACTCCTCATTCTATGCTATAACTCCAATCAGTTGCCTAATCTTCTAATGCCCACAAGCTTTGTAGTTCCACATATATCCTTTCCTCACAGAAATCTCTATAAAGCTGGCAAAGTCTCTTTACCCTAAGACAGTTGTCCCTCAAGAAATTCATTTTCTTGAGAGACGAACCAAATGATCTCTCCTCATTCCATATTACTAAAATTAAAATCACCCATAATGATTACCCTTCCTTTGTTCCAACTTGCTCATATCGTTACCTATACTCTACATTTCCTGATCTATAGCAGCATCCAACTAATTATCTCTTCTTGTCAATCTCTATCTCACACTGTACTGACTCAAAACCATTGCCAGTGTTTCCCTCTTACATCTACACTTTGTGCAGACATAATTCACGTGCTGTCAACAACAGCACTTCCTCTCCTTTCTTGCTCTTTCTAACCTCACAAAAACAACATCATACCCTTCCAATTCTATTCCCCTCAAAATTCTTATCCAACCATATGTCACTTAACCCAACAATTTTTGGATGAATAAACTTAATCAGCAAAACCATTTCATCTTCTTAATTTCTGTTGTTTCTGCCATTTGTAAATAAAAACAGCAAACCACTTTTAGGTCTATAACCAGTACTATCCATGCCACTTGTTGGTTGTGACATCCCTTCACCTAACAATTCCCAAATGCCTTTATCCCATTTACTCCTGATTCTCTGACCATCTATCTCATCATTATCTCACACACTTCTACTATTATTCTCATTTACAACCACTTCACTCTCACAAATTCCTCTCTCCTGATATTTTGCTTCACCTCCTACTTTATGTTCTTTGCCTCTTGCTCACATCACCCATTTGCTCCTTCTTGCAGCAATAGTCTCTGTAGCTGACTCACATGAAATCCATTTTTCTGCAACACATCACCTTTTGTCAAAACCATCTTTCCTTCAAATGCATGCAACACATTTACAAAACCCACTGCTTTCTCTTTACACAGCTCTGCCAATATATTATTCAAGATCCCTGCTCTCTCTGTCTCAATCCATCCCTATCATAACTCAGCAACATAGTGACTGTCTTTCCATCTACACCATTCTCTTTTACTCTTCTCAACAACCTCTTGATATTCATCCTCACAATTTTTCTTATATATAACCAAGTTATTTGTTCCAATCACCTCCAACACCATCTTACTTGCTGTCTGCTTCTCACATCCAATGAAACAATAATCCTGGTAATTTTTCCTTTTGAAAAATACACATGATGGAATCTCTCCTTAACTACACCTGTAATAAATGAATCTCCATACATTGCTATTCTTAAGCCATTCATCACATCTTTTTTTCTTTTTTCTTGCATCCTAATCTTTTGCTCTTTTTTTATTTCTGATTTTTTTCAAATTTATCATTTGACTACACAATTTTCAGCTCATTTCATATACAGATTAACTCATTTTTCAAGTCCTGCATCCTAGCAATTACAGTATCTCTCAGTCTATCATTCATTTCTTCTGTTTCATCATTCCTATTTTTCCTTGATTCCACAGTATCACTTGTTTTCGTTCTATCAGCAGTACTTTCTTTCTCTTCCATAGTCTCGCTTGCTTCTGTTCCATGATTTATAGTGTCATTTGCTTGAACAATTATGCTCTCTTTCATTACCTCAGTCAGTTTTTATATTTACTGAAAAATCAGTAATATTATTATTATTATTAAGAGAGACATCCAGGGAGTCAGGGACTCATCGAGGGAGACCACATACTACACGCACCAGCTATCATACTTATTCTTGAATTCATTCACACTGCATGCACTCGCAACATCTAATGGCAATCCATTCCAATCATGCACCAATATATAACAGAAAAATCTAGCCCTCATCCCCTTCTTAGCAGTATTCATTCTCAGCTTCCAAGATGCCCTCTTGTCCTTTCCCCATTCTCCATAAATTGAAAAATTCCATCAATTGAAATCCTGTATGACCCTTTCAGAAGTTTGTAAGTCTCAATCATATCACCATACTTTCTCCTGTTTGCTAGTGTCTGCAGTTCACAAATTCCCAATGTGTCTTCATAATCAGTATTCCATAATCCTGATATCATTTTTAATACTCTCCTTTGCACTTTCTCTCTTCACTGTATCAGAATTATCACGGAAACCAGAAGACCAGACAATAGTCTGGTCTTCTGGTTTCCGTGTGAGGGCTTATCAAGGTTCTCCAAGTGAGGGCTTATCAAGGCCTTGTAAAGAGGCAAAGTGACATCCTTATTTTTACATGTAAACATTCACTTCAGCATTGCAATTATCTTTTGAGTTGTATTTACAATCTTTGCTACATGGCCCCTGAACTTCTCCTTTCTATCTACTAACACTCCAAGATCCCTAGCCTCATCAGTTGCTTCTAGCATAACCCCACCAATATAATATGATATTGGATTTCTAATCACACCAAATATGACCTTACATTTATTAACATTAAACTGAAGCCATTTTCACATATCCACAATTCCAGCCTATTCAAATCATTCTGTACGTACTGCATATCAGCAGCATTCCTGATTACCCTACCTATCTTTGCATCATCAGCAAATAGCTGTAGGTCGCTTGTAAAATCCTTCCCAATATCATTAATGTATAAAATGAATAACAGTGGACCAAATGTCTTTGTGGTTCACCACTGGTTATTTAAAAAAAAATTTCTTTTTATTAATCTTTGTACTGGTTATAGGCAGTACTACCCTTACATCACGTCCAGACATTTCGTCTAGACTTGATATAGGCCTAAGCCTTTACAAGTGTTTTACCCTATGCCTGTTCTAGTTATCATTGTAGTCATTCTCTAGTGGCAACGCCATGCCACCAGTGTGCCCTGTAGGGCCCTCAAGGATAGAACTTTTATATCCTTCTGCGTAAGCCCAAGCTGTTTTAAGTCCTTATAACTATTTGCACTCCATATGCCATGTAAAGAGATGGTGACGCTGATAAACCTCGGAGTTGACCCATGTTCCTCCTGTATCTTACTAACTAGATCTTGGTTATTTTTCTAATAATTTACTTTATTATTATGGCTATAGGCTAGTGGGCACCCTGTTCCCATCACCTGGGCATTAACAACCCAAATTTCACCATCTCTTCTAATCACTTAGTCTGGCTTATGCAAACCCGCAGAGGTCCTATAATGTGGTTCCACCACAGTCTCCCAACCTATGTTCTTAAAGCGGTTGTTCAGAATGGAGACCACGGCATCATGCCTCCTCACACGGACCCCATGGGTGTGGAAGCACCATTGGGCTACATGAGACTGTCTCACTGTAGTGGCAGCCAGTCCTACAGTTGGAGTCGTCACTACCCCATCGAGCTGTGCAGGGCATTGATCCTCGTCCTGATAGGGTCAATATACTTGAATCCAGGGAGGAGTCTGGTGCCATCCCTTACCCAATCATGCTGAGGAGGCACCAGATATGACTCTTTTAAAGGAGCACCATCTACAGAACAGTGCAACAGAGATGCCCATCTCTTGTGTTCTGCAGGTGCTGACGCAATTAAAGTACTTGATAATGGGACCAGCCTTTAGCCCGCCTAAAGTCTTCTTATATTAATGGGCTATAGAAAGCCTCTCTGCAGATGGAGGAAGACGATAGTTCTAACTGTACGATTCTTGACAGCTGCAGGTGTGGGATCAGCCATCTAAGTGATGGAACCCCAAGCCCACCATCCTTCACCCTCGCATGGAAATATGCAGTAGGAGTGTCAGACGGCAGTCGGAGCCATGATCTCATGGCTGAATGGATAGCCCTGTCCATTCGGGACAGGACCGAGATATATGTCCTACCAAGCACCAACTTGTGGTAAAAGCGAGGTAGGAGATAGTAGGAAAGGAGAAACAGTCTTTGCTGGGAATTAAGAGGAGCTTTCCTCAAAGAAGCGATTCCAGCTTCTAGGATAGAAGGGACAGAAGACTTTCCCTTTGGGGTGAACATGATACCGAGGTATCTCCACTCTTCCAGGATGGCCAAAGCATGCAATGGCCTCCTGTGCAGGGAAAACTCTATAGTCTTGACTTTAAGCTTCTTGTCATGACCAGAGGGAAAAGAGCTAAAGAGCTGGACTTTTCTACATTGACAGAAAGGCCTCGAATAGAGAAAAAGTCAACTGCCCAGTCAAGGAGTTCCTGCAAACCTTTCTTAGTAGAGGCTACAAGAATAAGATCATCTGCAAAGGCCATAGCATTAAAGGAAGAAGCGCCTAGAGAGTAGCCTATATGGCTAGGAAGAGACTGGAGAAACTCATCTATGATGCAGTTAAAGAAAAGGGGAGATAGAGGATCACCCTGGTGAACACCCCGCACTGCGGGAATAGAAGTTGCACGGGACCCTGTAGTGATAGTGATGGAGCTACCCAAGTATAGCTCCATAACATAGGAAAGAAAAGTTCTGGACATCCAACAATAGATAGCGCTCGAAGGAGAGCAGGAAGGGAGACGCTATCAAAGGCCTTTTGGAGGTCCAGCGATACCATATACAGAGGCTTAAGGTGGCATCGGGAATCAGAGAGAAGAAAAGAAAGAAGATATATATTCTCGGCACAGCCGTCCGAAGGAATAATAGCTCTCTCTCTATAACCATGCTAATATTCTATAATCCAAACCCATATTCTCGAATTTTTGCAACAGTCTACCATGCTGTATTCTGTCAAAAGCCATAGCAAAACCAAAAGTATCATGGTGTGTATCAATTCCCCTTGTGTAGTTCAATGGTAACACTGTTATAGAATGTGAGCCAGTTGTTAAAACATGACCTTCCCCCTAGTAAACCCATGTTGCTCATTACAAAGTAGAGATTCACTGTCAACCCATTTCTAAATGAAAACCCTAACCGATTTTTCCAAACCCATTTCTAAATGCAAATCCTAACCATTTTTTCCAAAATCTTCACCACCACTCCTGAGATGCTAATTGGTCAATAGTTGGATACACGGTCTTTGCACCACACTTGTGCAATGGAATTATCATACATTCTTTCCATTCCTCCAGAATCTTCCCTGTTCTGAGACTCATTTAAACACACTGGTCAAAGGAATACACTTTTACGAGGGTGGTATGAAAAGTTCTCGGCATCGACTATACATGCCAAAACTATCGGCAAGATTTTTTTTTTTTCCTAACTTGGTACATCTGTCATAAGCATCCAAGTGAAATTGCAAGTCATTCTGTCAAGTAGTTTGTTTTATACAGCTGTCTGAAGAAAAAGTGTTGTCTGTATCCCTTGAAATGGATAAAATTGAGTATTGTACAGTTATAAAATTATTTTTAAAAGAAGGTTTAATGCCAAAAGAAATTCATTCGAAGTTCATAAACGTTTATAGGCACTCTTCTCCTTCATTTTCAACAATTAAGAAATGGGTTGCTGTGTTTAAACGTGGCCATACCAGCCTAGAAGATGATTCATGTGAAGGATGTCCAAAAAGTGTAACACCAAAAATCACTGATCAAGTGCGATATGGGCAAGTCAAAGTGCATGAAATTGCTGAGACTATAAGCATTTCAAAAGAACGTGTAGGATATATTTTGCATGATGAATTGCAAAAGAAAAAGATGGGTGCCGCTCTTGCTCACAGCAGATCAAAAACGTACTCACATGAAAATCCCTGAACAGTGCTTTAAGTGTTTTAACAAGAATAAAACTAATTTTGCACATTGATATATTACTATGGATGAGACTTGGATTCAACATTACACATCAGAATCCAAACAGCAGTCAAAACAGTGGACAGAAGCCTGTTGCTCAACACCAAAGAAGACAAAGTCAGTTCCATCAGCAGGAAAAGTCATGGCATCGGGGTTTTGGGATGCTAAAGGCATTTTGTTTATTAATTATCTTGAAAAGGTAAAACAATAACCGGGGAATATTATTCTGATCTTTTAACCAGACTAGATGAAAAAATTTGTGAGAAAGACCTGGTTTGCAGAAGAAAAAAAATCATCTTTCATCAGGACATTGCACCTGCCCACAAAGGTATTTTGGCAATGGGAAAATTAAGGGATCTGCAGTATGAATTGTTGGAACATCCACCCTATTACCTACATTTGGCTCCCTCTGACTTCTATCTATTGCCAAAGCTAAAACTCTTCCTCTCTGGTCAGCGTTTTTCTTTGAATCAAGAGGTGATTACAGCTGTAGAGGGGTATTTTGCAGATCTTACTGAGAACCACTACAGGGATGGGATAATGGCGCTGGAGCATCACTGGAATAAATGCCTTATATGTTGAAAAATAAAAATAATTTTGATTCTTATTTTTAGAGGGACCTGTGGCATAGTATAATTATTAAAAACAACATGTAAGTCCACAGTAATAACTTTAATTAATAAATAAGGTAGATATTTCGTACTAAAATTAATAGTACATCTTCAGTGTTACAAACAGGTAGGAATAGAATACAAGTAACGAACATTCGGTGGATCACCTATTAAAATACAATGTTGTCATGAGCTAGGAAATGAAAGAAATTAATAAATAATTAATATTTACGATAATTAGTTTTTTAATGATTAAATAAAATAAAAGTCTCCCAGATCTTCGAGAGAGAGAGAGAGAGGCAATAATTTCGATTTAAATTCGGTCGGTGTAAAAAAGCTTCACAACTTTCTTTAAAGAGGCGTTCATATTTGAACCTGCATCTATGAAGGAGAATAGCTTTATCCCACTGGATATTATGGGTAGTGGTAACACTGTGTTGTGCTAGACCAGACTTCTGAGGTTTGTTGTAATCAATATAATATTGATGTTCTTTATTTCTTTTTTCCACAGAACAGCCAGTTTGTCCAAAATAAGAAACATCGCATTCATTATTCTAATTTATAATTTTGAAATTATAAATTTGCTTTTTCATTGTTAGATCGAGAACGTGTGTGTGTGTGTGTGTGTGCGTGCGTGCGTGTGTGTGTGTACAACTCACAGCAATAAAGCATTTCCAAAAATCCTCAATTACATTTAGTCATTTGGCTAACTTAAAGGTGGCGAGTCAGTAGTCCATTATAGGATTGAGAGGGTTACTTGCATTCAGAATTTTGGATAATCTGTTTATCTAGGGAGGGGATGGACAAAAAAAATAAGTTTTAAAAAAAAAAAAAAAAAGTTTTATAGTTAATTTAGGGGTAAGTAAATTTTTTAATATTTTTTCTGGGAATTAGTGGGGTCAATATCTAAAGGTTTGCATGTGGTATGGTCTCTGAGCAACACATTTATTCTGCAATTGCATTCACTGGCAATTGAGGACCTAAGTGGCATTATTTCTTACTGGCTCTTGTAATAATTATATTTTTGTCTTTGAGTAATTTATTAAGCATGGAGAATTGGATGCTAGAGAGAGAGAGAGAGAGATTTTTTTAGGTAATGAAGCTTGAGTAATGATGTTACTGATATTGAGCCTAATAACATTGACAATGCGGAAAACAGGAAAAAGATATTTCTCTTCGGGGAAAAAAAATAGCTATAATTTTAAAGAAATCTCTTTTTTTTTACTGCCTTGATGCCCAATTTGAAGCTAGCTACCTTCATCTGCCCTCCTGAAGATACAAAGTCCTTCATTGTTTCAACCTGTCCTATTATGGTCAAACTGGAAGATATGAAACATGTCTTGAAAGCATAAGAAATATATCTGCTACCACAATTATGGTCAGAAGAGTCCAGATGACCACGACTTGAGCACGTTACACAGAATCAAACAGAAAAAGACTATGTTAAAAAACGTTTAATTTTCTTGACCAAAAAGCTCTGGAAAGACTTTTAATGGGATTATATTGATCAAGTGCATATAATAAACAACTACGTTATACCAACTAGTTTCACCAACTAAGGCTGTTGGCATCTTCAGGGTACATAACTGATGTAAGGCACTAAAAAGTAAAAAACTGTTACAAACTATAATCAACCGATTCCAATTATATTAAACAAAGAACAGAGCACGTACAATACATTCATAGAGCGTGGATGATATCACTTGTTGTTATTTAGGAACGTTCTATAGTCGGCACTATAATTCAGTTCTGGCGAGTTGAAGGATCTGATAAGGGTCTTCCAGATCGCGGGCAAGATTAGTCCTTGGTTCCTGTTAAGGTTTTGTATACAGCGGGCAACTGTTGTGGCTTCCTTAAAAATTCGGGAGCGGAAGTGCTCCTCCATGTAAGGAATTGTGCTTCTATCCACTCTATGGTTTGTTCTTGAGAAATGAAAAGCTAACTCCGATTTTTCTTCTCTGTTATTATTAATGTCACCTATGTGTTCTTTTTGCCTAATTTCAAGGCTCCTTGAAGTTTGGCCGATGTAATTCAAGCCGCACGAGCAGGGTATGTTATAAACTCCAGCACATTTGGAGAAAGGATGGCTATCTTTTGGGGATCTTAAGAATTGTCTAATCGTTTCTGTGGGTTTAAAGGCCACTCTTATTTTATGTGGCCTAAAGAGCTAGCAATCTTACTGGAAACTATCCCTAAGTATGGAATGACGATGTATGGAATGATATCCACCAACCTTACCATGAATGGATTTCCTCAAAGACTCATCCACAAGATATTTTTCTCTGAACCCCGACAAAGACAACAAGATGATGTACGTTATATTTCTACCATCGTCATTCCATACTCAGGGACGGTTTCCAATAAGATTGCTAGACTCCTTAGACCATATAAAATAAGAGTGGCCTTTAAACCCACAGAAACGATTAGACAATTCTTAAGATCTCCAAAAGATAGCCGTCCTTTCTCCAAATATGCTGGAGTTTATAACATACCCTGCTCGTGCGGCTTGAATTACATCGGCCAAACTTCAAGGAGCTTTGAAATTAGGCAAAATGAACACATAGGTGACGTCAATAATAACAGAGAAGAAAAATCGGGGTTAGTTTTTCATTTCTTGAGCGAACCATACCATAGAGTGGGATAGGAGCCCGATTCCTTACATGGAGGAGCACTTCCGCTCCCAAATTTTTAAGGAGGCCACAACAGTTCCCTGCTGTATACAAAACCCTAACAGGAACCAAGGACTAATCTTGCCCGTGATCTGGATCCTTATCAGATCCTTCAACTCGCCAGAACTGAATTATAGTGCCAACTATAGGACGTCCCTAAATAACAACAAGTGATATCATCCACGCTCTATGAATGTATTGTACACGCTCTGTTCTTTGTTTAATATAATTGGAATCAGTTGATTACAGTTTGCAACAGTTTTTTACTTTTCAGTGCCTTACATCAGGTATGTACCCTGAAGATGCCAACAGCCTTAGTTGGTGAAACTAGTTGGTATAATGTAGTTGTTTATTACATGCGCTTGATCAATATAATCCCATTAAAAGTCTTTCCAGAAAAAGGCTATGCTTCACAGCAAATAAAACATGAGTTTTTTTTTTTTCCATTGTTATTGTTGCTGTTTTGTTTGAATCCACAGCAGAGAAAGCTGTTTACTAGTACCCAGAGGATGCCCCTCTTAGGACTTGAGACTTATAATCTAATACCTATCATTTATTTTTTGTGTTGTTGTTGTCTATGTTATAAGATAAAATGTTTAACCATTAAATCTCAACATAAGAAAGAGAAATACTCTAATTTCTGGATATAATAATAATTGCTGTAACTTGGATGTAAATTTGAAATAAACTGCTAATTATTTTTTTACCAATTTGGCTTTTACAAAGCCAAATTGCGCTCGTGTTGTTTTTACTCTTTACCCAAGCTTGAGAAAAACAAAAGTATGAACATAAAGCATCTTCACAACTATGCACTTGTTTAGAGAGGCAGTACACTACACATCCAATTGCACCAATGTTCCATAATTAATGCACACTTCTTTTCAGACATACGTATTGCCATGCACTGTGCGGACTTTTTCCAACTGTGGGTTCCATAAGAGTGTGTATGTGCATGTGTGTCTCAGGGATTTCACAAGTTTTAGTCACGATCTGGTTTTAAAATGCAAATTAATTATATATCATACTTTGGTATACCATGCCATCCTTTGAATGGTATACCATACCATCCAAACAGCAGTTTGGATGGAAAATGCACTGGATATACAAAATGGTCTCACCTGAAATGATATCATCAGATGATCACACGAATGTTGGTAATACTAGTCTCCACACATTCTTTTCCATTTGTTTCTCTGGTGTAGTCTATCTACCTTGCCAGCTGTCAGTTTAGTGTTTTTATTTTGAATTTTGGTTGAATATTGAGAATGAGTACCCTAACATTGTAAAGTAAGCCATGAAAGTATTACAATTTTCAACCAAGCGGCCCCACTGGACATGGTTTTTCTGTTTCTTCTCCATTTGAAAAAAACAAAGTTGGCAAAATGCTGCATTATGGTAATTACATACACCAGCTGAAATTCTACTGAAGTCTGAGCAGTGGAAGCTAAACCTATGAAGATAATGACAACTAAATCAAAAACAAGTCACATTTCCATATACAAGCAGCGAGATACAGTATAATCACGTTATTAAAATACTTTGGATGAAAGGTAGTTGTAGCAATTTTATTCATTGGGTCAGAAATAAAATTATAATTTTGTTTTTATCCTTTACCCAAGCATAAGCAAAACAAAAGTTTGCATGTAAATATCATCATGATTAAGCTACTGTATATAGAAGCAAGTTGACTTCACATCAAATGACCCAGTATTCCATAATGCATACCTGGTTTCAACTTTACTGTGAAAAGTAACTTTTTCAATTTTACTTGTAAAGTGAAGAAGTGTTTATCACAAGACTGGAGTGGTATACAAGTACAAGGAAGCTAACAGTATCAGAAGAAAGAAAAGACAAGTGACAGCAGCAGAGACAAAGAAAAGGCTTCAGATTCATTATATTATCATGTAACCAAAGGTTATTTTTGTTGTTGTTGTTGCCAGTTTCATGCAACTGAATAACCAAAACACCTTTACTGAGGTTGCAGCAGTGGAGCTAGACCCATGCAGAGAAACTGAGAAGTAAATCTGTGGCAGAAGTCATATTTCCATATATCGGTAACAACAACATGATATTATTATTATGACACCTCCAGGGAGTCCAAAGACTCATCGAGGGACAGCAACTATTCTACAACTCTCCATCTCCACCACATCCATCTACTGCCCACCATCACCACCACTGGTATTTTCATGGAAATCACAAATATCCATGCCTATGGCGGGATTCGAACCCACAGCCTTTTGGCTGGAGAGCGGATATAACACCATATTATTAAAATACTCTGGATAAGCGAGAGTTGAAATAAGTTTATTCACTGGTTGGAAAGAAAATTATAATTGATAAGAAACTGTATTCCAGTTTTATCCTTCACCTAAGCATGAGCATACAATTGTTTATGTAAGAAATAACTTCACGAGAGGTAGTAGATTTCATATTTGTGATTGTCTGTGCAAGTATCAAATCAACTGCCTCTATATACAAGCGTCACAGTTGAAAAGATTGTTCGAGTACAAAATTTTGTTTTCTCAAACTTGAATAAAGAATAAGAAAAGAAAAGGCCTAAGTTTTATTCTCGTTATCACGGAAGGAAGCTCAATGTGGGTATTTTCAACTGAAGGCGAGTTAGCAAATCACTTATGGAGGTAGCAGGGTTTTTTCTCCCAGAAACTCAGGTATTTCATCCTGTATAGACAAATCGCCTTCAGAACACATGCAATTTACAGACAAAAATTACTAGTGGCGGCAGTGGGCAGTAGATGACATTGGTATAGATGATGATGGTAGTGCTGGTTCAGTGTAGTTGGTGAATTACAAGAGAGTTGTAGAGTAGGTGGCATCCCTCGATTAGTCTTTGGACTCCTTGGAAGTGACATGAAATGATAAATAATAATAATAATAAATTAAAACAAGAAAATATAATTTCTTGTCAAATATAATTTACTCTCTAATTTGGCAAAAAATCTGGTCAGAACTATCTGTAACTAATATACTAACAAAAACAAAAAATATGAATGAACAGAGCTTGACAAATTATGTAAAATCCACTCACCATGGAAAAAAAAAGAAAAAAAAAGAACTCACTCAAGATCCCTTCCTATTTTTTTAATATGTCCCAAAAAGTCAATAGTTTCATAAAATGATTGATTAGCAGTGCCATATTATTCTTTGGAGAACACTCTTTGTGTGTGAACTATTCCAAGAAGTCAATAAATAATAAGAATAGGAAGAAAAGTAAAAAAGAACATTGATTTTTTGGAAACAATAATTGGTTATAATTATTTTTGTTACTAGAATGGCACATCTTATTATACATATCGTTCTTGTTTTCTTAAAGTTCAAAAAAAAAAAAAAGATTTGGTTTAGAAAGTTTTATATTGAATAAAAAGCATTCCATTTTGTCCTAGTGGTTGGAAGTTTTTCCACTTGGTTATACTATAAATTAAACATTCCAAGAAATTATATTCTTGGTGTAATTCTTTATGCTTATACTTTTCCAAGTGTAAGCAAAAGAAACCTTGCACCTGAAGTATTTTCAGGACTGGGAAACTTGTATATAGAAGCTAATGACTTCACATCACTTGCCTTAGTATCCTACGAGGTGGTATCAAAAAGTTTCAGGACTAGCTCTGTTTAAGAGAAATTACTTTATTTATCTACGTTTACACACCGTCACCTTCAAAATAGTCCCCTTGCATATCAATACAGAGCTCCCAGCGTTCTTGTCACTTCGTGAATGTGTCCTGGAAGTCTTCTTTTCGAAGCATGTCAAGCACCCTTCTGCGATTCGTGCTGGATCTCCGCAATGGTGTCAAAACAGTGACCTTTGAGCTGGATATTCATCTTCAGGAAGAGGGCGAAGTCTGCAGGAGCCAAATCTGGTGAGTAGAGTGGGTGCAAAAGTGAGATCATGTTGTTTCTGGCGAGAAACTCACGTGTGAGGAGAGCTAGGTGACAGGGTGTATTGTCGTCGTGGCGCATCCAGTTTTTCGCAAGCCACAGATCTGGTCACTTTCGTCGAATGTCCTCCCTCAGACGCCTTAAAACCTGGCAGTAGAACTCGCTATTGACGGTCTGGCCCCCAGGGACGAATTCTCGATGCACAATGCTGCGAATGTCTAAAAAGACAATGAGCATGCACTTGGTCGAGCTGCGGACCTGCCTCACCTTTTTCAGTAGTGGAGATGATGGGCTCTTCCACTAGTAGAGTAGGGTCGTACCTGTACACCCAAGTTTCGTCACTGGTAATGATCCTCAAATTTCACGTTTTTTCAAACGTGAATTTCACGTTTGCTCTTTGTTCTAACTTGCTGTCCATGATGAAATCACAGATGTGGTAGCACAGGTGGACAGAATAGAATCAGTTGCACAGCTCCCGATGTACACAGGACGATGTCTTTTGGCACACTGACTTATGAAGGTAGGTGCTCCCTGTGACTGTGCGTGCAGCTTTGTGAAGCCATCTGTTGGCGTGTTACAAACCTAGTCTCGAAACTTTTTTGATACCACCTCATATAATGCAAAGCACATATCCTTACAGACATGTATAATTATTATTATTATTACCACTACATGATCCCTCCAGGGAGTTCAATGACTCCTCAAGGGAGGGCACTAACTCTACAGCTCTCTGTCTCCAGTACACAATCCATCAGCTACAACGAACCGCAACCACCATCATCATCTACCGTCCAAAACCACCACCACTAGTATTTTCACAGACAATCACAAATATCCATGCCCACAGCCTTTTGGCTGGAGAGCAGATATGCTAACTTTTGGCTAACCAGGCCTTCCCATAATGCACTGCATTATGGGAAGGATCACTACCCAGATCTCTTAAGACCTTTATTGAGGTCTCATCAGTGAGAGCCATACCCACAAGTGATACCAAGGTTGAAATAATGTAGAAGTCACATTTCCATATACGAGTAGCCAAAAGGCATCAACAACTTATTATTAAAATACTCTGGATAAGAGACAGTTGCTGGAAGTTTATCCACTTGGTTATACTATAAATTAAAGATGCCAAGAAATTATATTCTTTGTTTAATCCTTTATCCAAGTTTAAGCAAACAAAGTTTGCACCTGAATTATTTTCAGGAATAGGCAACTCGTATATAGAAGCTAGTGACTTCACATCATTTGCCTTAGTATCCCATAATGCAAACATATATCCTTACAGACATGTATAATGCTATGCATTATGGGAAGGGTCACTACCCAGACTGGTTTCGACCTTTATTGAGGTCTCATCAGTGGGAGCCAGACCTAGAGATAGTTGTTGGAAGTGTAAGCAAGTGGAAAAACTTTCAACAACTATCTCTAATCCAGAGTATTTTAATAATAAGGTGTGACACCTTTTGGATACTTGCATATGGAAATTTGACTTCTGCATTACTTCAATCTTGGTATCACTTCTGGGTCTGGCTCCCAGTGATGAGACCTCAATAAAGGTCAAAACCGGTATGGGTAGTGACTCTTCCTATAATGCATAGCACTATACATGTATGTAAGGATATGTGCTTTGCATTATGGGATGCTAAGGCAAGTAATGTGAAGTCATTAGCTTCTATATGAGTTGCCTAGTCCTGAAAATACTTCAGGTGTAAACTTTGTTTGCTTACACATGGATAAAGGATTAAACCAAGAGTATAATTATAATTTCTTGGCATGCTTAATTTATTCTGTTTTGTTCAGTTTGCAGCTACTTGCCAGCTGTCAAAATCTATTCGCCATGGATGAGTAGGCAAGCATATTTATCAAGATCTGTGAAAAAAAAAGATTAAAACCCTGTATGACAATGTAATAAATATTAACATATTTAACTATCTTTAAATAAAAATTACATCAGCTATCATGTGTATATATACTATTTCACTCAAATTAAATTTGTCAAATCAGACATGTATATACACCCTCAGTCCAAAAAGAAACCGAAGTTTTCGAAAATAGAAGAAACTAGTGGAGCCACCTGTTGTATATTTTTGTTGTCGAAAGCGGCAACCTTCATTAGTGTTGTGTCAACTGTTTATGACATTTGTTTCATTAGAAGCCGAGTTATAGTGCCCTGAGCGACAGTGTGTTTTGACGAACGGTCGAAAAATGAGTTTCAAACAAGGAGCTGCAATTGACTTTTGTGTTAAACTTGGTAAAAGTTTTACCAAAATGCATCAAATGCTTCAAAAAGCATACGGTGATGAATGATTTTCCCATACTCAAGCTTACAAGTGGTTTAAGCGATTTCAAAGTGGTCATGAGATGCTTGAGGATGACGAAAAGCAGGGCCGTCCAAAAACTGGACTGAGCGAAGTTAACATCCAAAAACTGCTTGATTTCATCAAAGAAAAGCCAAAATCATCTGTGAGATTGATTGAAGATGAATTGGGGATTCCAAAATCAACTGTGCACAACATTTTGACTGAGAGTTTGAGCCTTCATAAATTGAATTTGCGATTTGATCCTCACAAGTTGAACAACAACCAAAAAATGTTTAGAATTGAACACTGCAAGGACCTCATTAAAACTGCTCATAAGGACTCAAATTTCCTTGAAATGATCATTACTGGTGATGAAATGTGATGTTTTGAGTATGAGCCTGGAACAAAGCGCCAGAGTGCTGAGCGGAGACCACCAGAAGAGGGGCATCCGAAAAAAAGTTGCTTGGAGAAGTCAAAAGTAAAGACAATGCTGATTTGTTTCTACGATTCCAAGGGCATTATCCACAAAGAATTCGTTCCGCCTGGTCAATGGTGAGTTTTATCTCGAAGTTTTGAAGTGATTGATAGCAAGAATTCATCACATACGGCATGAATATTGTGATGCAGGCAGCTGGTCACTTTTGCATGATAATGCACCATCTCATCGTTCGAACATTGTGAGACAGTTTTTGAGCAAAACCAAGTTTGTGTTGGATCACTCACCGTATTCACCTGATTTAGCACCCTGTGACTTCTTCCTCTTCCCACCCGACTTCATTTGCCGATGAAAGGAAAGTGATATGACACCACTGAAAACGTTCAAGCAGCAGTAACCACGATCCTCAACAGTATCCCAAAAACTGATATAAAAAACTCATTTAACAAATTAATTGACCGTGCCAAACACTATATTGAAGCTGAGGGAGAGTATATTGATTGAAATAAATGATTTGAATAATTATAATTGGCTTGTGTTTTATTTTCTATTAAAAGTGTGGCTTCTTTTTGGACAGAGGGTGTATTAAAACTAACATAAGAAATTCACCTTGCTGATGACAATGAAGATAAACAATCTCTTCAACACTAACACTCATGGCATATTCCCAATACACACTGAAATACAGAAAAGCTATTTTTAATCCTGTTACATAGCAATCAACTGAAAGTAATTACTGAAACATGTAGACACAAGAAATAAATTAATTAATTAAAAAAAAACTTTATTAACTATTATTTTGATCTGAATATCACAGATCATCTTCAGTGCATTGACAAGTCAATGGAAGGTAGAACAATAACGATGGATTCCAAAATTATAAGAGTTGCATATTAGTATAAAATGGTATGGTAAATAGCAAAATGTGATTTAAAATACCACTGCTTATTAATAAGAATTAGACTTTACCAGATTTTAGGTAAGTAAAGGGAGTTGTTATAATTTAAATCTGAGCAATGTAGTAATGCGTCAGCACTTTTTTCTTGAACAAGCATTCAAATTTGAAACAGCAACAATGAAGTAGATGATTAAAGACAGAACTATCGTAAAGATGCTACTAAAGATACAAATGTTATATCTTTAGTGGCATCTTTACGATATAGTAGCTTGTTTTCAAGCCTATTATTTTATTTCAAATGTAGTATGGTATGAATATTTCTATTTCTGGTTCATCTGGCTGGATTCCAGGTCACTGGGATTTCTTGGGGAGGAGATGGTGGAGAGGGTCCAGATATGAATAACTACAATTATGAAATTCTATGGAATGTTCCCTATAGAGACAGACTGAAAGTTTGTAGTCTATAAATTCATATTTCCGAATTTAGGGACACAAAACATATGTGTTGAAATGATTATTTTACTTATAATTAATAAAATAACAATTTGATGTTTCGATCCCTGTATTGAGGTCATCATCAGAAGGATATAGGGAACCAAGCTTCATGCTCTTGCACTCTGTACTGGTAAATTAATAACTCTACGCTGTTAATTAATCTTTTTCTTAGCCTGACCTCCAGCAATAATTAAATAAAATAAAATAAATGTTGAGAAAAAAAAAATATATATATATATATACATATACACCTAAACCTCTTTTCCCACGATAGATAAGCTCCTAAAAATTACGCTTAAATAAAATTCACATAAAAAGAACTACTGACTCCATAGAAAAAGTGAAGATTGGTTCCAAACCTGAAATATAAGCAAAATAATGAAAAAAAAAAAAAAAAAACATTAAATTCATTAGGATCATAAGATTTTTGTTTACATTTCATGGGGAACACACATACATATAATGAATTTTAATAACTTTAAAAAAAACATTCATTTCAGTTGTTTGCTAAGGATTCTATAAAAAAATTATGTTATTCACGATCAGTTTCTGACAATAAACGAAAAACCTTTCATTTTCATGAGACTAACATCACTAGAACTACTAGATATGGTATTATCGTCATCAACTTCCACCTCAACTTGTGGAATTCTTCTTCTCATGTCTTGAACAAAAGTACCACTGGTTGTTTCGGTAGTTTTAGGCATGAACTCAGTTATTAATTGCAGTGTTGATGCTTTAGATAAGTCTTAATATAATTCTCCGTATGAAGACATTAACAACTTAAGCTCACGTGAAAACTTCCCAGCACGTTCTTCATTTGGGTCATGTCGGGCAAAATAATTGCCTAAAGTACTGGCCAGTTTAAGATGTTCTTTAATTATATCAGCAGTAAAAATAGGATTATCTTGATCATTATCATTAACTTCTTCGCTTTCAGGAGTCTCAGAAACAATCTCCACTATTTCGTCTTCGCTAAGAGGTTTATCAATTAAATTCTTCGATATCTGCCAAAGTAAGATCATTGAATCCTTCTCCGCCAATTTCACTATATTGGTGAATTCTGCAGTATGATTGAAGGGAACAGGAGCATTCTCTTTAACACATGCGGGCCAAATAGCTTTCCAGCATGCATTCATGGTTTCTGGTCTCAATTCAGATAACGATAATCGAACCTGATCAATACAATCCATAACTGAAAATTTTTTCCACACATCCATAACTGACAGTATTTCATCATCATTTAGCTTGTGCAAAACATACTGAAATGTTTTTTGTCTGACATAATATGTTTTAAAAGTCGCAGTTATATCCTGATCTAGAGGTTGTAGTAATGATGTGGTAATGGGCAACAGAAAAAAAAATTGCACATTTGGGTGTTCTATGGCAGGATGACCGGGTGCATTATCAAGAATCAAAAGCACTTTAAAATTTGAGACCCTTGTCATTCAAATAGTGTCTAACTTCTGGCACAAAAATGTTTGTGGAACCACTCAGTGAAAATATCAATGATCACCCAAGTTTTTTTGTTGGCCATCCAATGAACTGGCAATTTTTGAATATCTACGCCTTTCATTGGCTGTGGTCTTAATGATCGATTTATGAGCAGTGGTTTTAACATCCGATTTCCTAAAGCATTAGAACAAAATAGGAGTGTTATGCGATCCTTTGCTGCTTTGAACCCACCAAACGTTTTTTGCATTTTTGATACGTAAGTTCCTTTGGCATTTTTTTTCCAGAAAAGGCCGGTTTCATCCATATTCCAAACTTGTTCACGAATGTAACCTCCATCTTAAATTATTTTAGCGAGTTTTCGTGGAAATGCTTTAGCAGCTGTTTCACCTTTAATTTTTATATTATGAAGAGCACGTCTTTTAATAAACTTAGCCAGCCAACCATTGCTTGCATGAAATTCATATTTTTTCCTTGATTGAGATGAAGTATCTGGCTGCAGTTTTTTAATCTGTTCATAAAATCTCAATGCTGATTGCCTGATGGAATTTCCGTCAACTGGCATTCTTTTTTGTACATTATCTTCTATCCACATCACTAAAGCTTTTTCAGCCTTTTCTAGAACATCTCTTGTGTATGATGATAATTTCACACTCGATTTTGTCCAGAACATACAGCTTTCCTAATAGCCTCTTCATTTTTCTTTATAGATCTGAGAGTTGATTCACAGACTCCAAAATGCCTACCCACAGCCGTCGCACCTTCCCCAGTTTGAAGATGATCTAAAATATGAATTTTTATATCCAAGGAAACGGCTTTCCTTTTTTTTTTTTTTTTGTTTATCGGCAACATCATGTGAGGGCAGGATTAAAATCTTCGGTTAATGAAATGAAAGATGGTGTGAAAATTACATATAGCTTACCATTTATTATTTCTTGGCAAAATTATAAATTTTATAACGCGATTTTTGTTTTGATTTCACTTAAAAAATGCGAATGCAAAAAATGCAGTAACTGTGTTGTCTACTCAAACACCAAATTCAAACTGCTAAGAACTGCTTTTTTATGCACAGTCAGCTATGTAATTCAGGGAATTCCCAATAAATGAAATTCGTAAGAATTTAAAATTTAAAAAATTAAAAAATAAATAATAAATTAAAAAATTATAATTAATAAATAAAATAAATAAAAAACTACAATAAACTCTGCTAAAGTCCTCTTGTACTAAGATTCTTCTGGATTTGTACAGTTTCGATTGTTATACTATGATTTTCTTAGTATAACAGGCCTTGTACAGTTCAAGTTGAGTTGCTATGGAATGTTAAGAGAGGGAAAAAAAAACACTTCACCAAGTATTCTTGGTATTGGGATTTTTCTTTGGCTTGTTCTGGTTGCTATAAAGGTTGCAGATGGGTCCTCCACAGTCTCGGAATGGTTAGGCCATCATTTTTGTTCAGATTTGGGTTATGTTTGAGCCTTTCACATGCTTCTTTGAATTTCCTCTTGAACCAGGTTTTGATGCTGTGTAGGGACTTGGTATTTTTCCAATCAATTCTGTGGTATGTTTGGAGTGTGTGGTCAGAAAGGCCGGTTTTTCCAAAATGGAGGTATTTAATATGTCGTTTGTGTTCGTCCTTCCTAATTGGGATGGTTCATCCTGTTTCCCCTATGTATGGTAGGTTACATGTGCATTGTATTTTGTATACCCCTGGGTAGGCTAGGTGTGGAAGAGGATCTTTAGAAGAACTGAGTAGATGTCTTAATTTTGTTGGGGGGCACAAATACAACCTTAAAAGGTGATTTTAAGGTTGTATTTGTGTAGTGTTCTGTCTATTTTTTTTGGAGATGCCTTCTAACATAAGGTATGGCAATAGTATTCTTGAAATCTTTTTTGTTTTTAGTGGTATCTCTGTGGAGGATCTTGTGAATAGTTTTTTTACTGTATCCATTTTTTTTATTAATGTATGGTTGATGATCTTGTATTCCAGGTTTAGAGCTTGTTCATTCGAACAGATAGTTTGAGCTCTGTGTTTAAGGGTGCTTATGACACCTAGTTTTTGTGTTGGGTGGTGATAAGAATTTTTGTGTATGTATCATGTGTTACTGAAATTGAGAACCAAAGGCTTATTTATCATACATGTCCTCTAGGAGATGGGCTTTACATTATGGAAAATACTAAGGAAAGTGATCTGGAGTTTACTCCACCTTTACTACTAGTTGCTCATAAGGTTGCTTATGCTTGCATCTGCCGAAACTTTTAGTTTCTATATATTCGGCATGAAACAATTGTGGTTTCTATATTCAGCTATGAAATAATGTTGGATTCAATATCCACCTAATTTGTATCATCATGTATTATATTTGCAGTGTTTTTTTCTTTATGTTTTATTGCTTGGTCTGGAGAGTCATTTTGCTTGTTATCGTATGCCGGTAAGAAAAAAAACTAAAACTGTTCAAACGACTCTTGATAACTTCTTTTGATAAAAAAATTGCAGTAAGTAATGTAGGTACAAGTATTTATTAAACATTTACTTTGCATTCGTTTTTTATCTTTCCTAAAAGAGTACCATATAAAACGAATTTTTAATACAGTAATCGATCATGGACAAATTGTAATTTTTACCATTTATTATTAGATTTGATTAACGCGATTTTGATATATGCGGTAACATCAAGGGATTAATTGGGATTAATTAACCGCGTTAATCGAGGGATACCTGTACAAGGTCTGAAGAAAATCATAGTATAACAATTGGAACTGTACAAATCCAGAAGAATTTTAGTACATGAAGACTTTGGCAGAGCTTATTATAGTTTTTTATTTATTTTATTTATAAATTATAATTTTTATATATATATATATATATATATAAATACATATTTTTTTTTTTTCCTCAACTTTTATTTTATTTTATTTAATTATCGCTAGAGGTCAGGCTAAGAAAAAGATTAATTAACAGCATACATTTAATTTACCAGTACAGAGTGCAAGAGCATGAAGCTTGGTTCCCTATACACATTGTATCCTTCTGATGATGACCTCAATACAGGGGTCGAAACGTCAATTGTTATTTTAGTAATAATAAGTAAAATAATCATTTCAACATGTATGTTTTGTGTCCCTAAATTTGGAAATATGAATGCTGATCACCGTGTAGTCTTAAAAGAAAAAATGTAGTCTATAAAAGCTAACTGACAGGAGGAAAAGAGGATATATGATAACAATATACGAGTTATTGAAGATGTTAACAGAAGTGACATAGAAGACTTTTCTTTAAAGATACCTGTGGCATGATTATAAATAATAAATTCCATGATAACCAGAGTAATTAACTTTAATGAAATGAAAGTAGAGATATTTCGTACTGAAAATAACAGTACATCATCAGTGTGTAGAAACAAGAAATCAATGGAACTGGATTACAAAGAACAGTCGGTGGTTTACCAATTAAAAACTGTTGCCGCATGCTAGAAATTAGTATTAATAAATAATATTATTAAAAATATTATTAAACAACTATTTTTCATGGTTACATAAAATAAGAATCATCCAAAACTTTTGGGAGAGAGAGACAATTGTTCTGATTCACATTTGACTGATGTAAAAGGGCTTCACACCTTTCTCTGAAAAGGCGTTCATATTTAAACCTGCATCTATGGAGAAGACGAACTTTATCCCACTGGATATTGTGTTTAGTGTCAATATCATGTTGTGCCAGGCCAGACTTTTGAGGTTTCATATATTCGATATAATACTGATGTTCTTTAATTCTTTTTTCTACAGAATGGCCTGTTTGTCCAAAGTGTGTTAGATTATATTCATATGGTATCTGGTAAATGCCAGCTAATGATAGAGGTGCCAGTTTGTCTTTTGTAGATGGCAACAGATGAGAAATTTTGTTGATCAGAATATATGTGGGAATGAGTTGATACTTTTTCAAAATTCTACCAATCGGTTTCAAGATGGCAGAAATATAAGGGATTGGAACCCTGCGATCTGGTGAAGAATCCTGAGGTTTTGGAACATAGGAATTCATTATCTGCTCGATTTGATCAGGGTTGTAACAATTAAATTCCATTAACTTTTTGATAGTGAGAAGTTCTTGTGGTAAGTTTGAGGGAGAGGAGGACACCTTATGTGCTCTATTAATTAAGGACTTGATAACACCAATTTTCTGAGACGTGTGATGAGTAGACTTTTGATAGATGTATCTGCCAGTAAAGGTAGGTTTTCAATAAACACTGATTGATAAATTACTGGAGGCTGTGTGTAAGGCAGATGTCCAAGAATGGTAAACTACCAGCCTTTTCTTTTTCCATGGTGAACTGAATGTGAGGGTGAAGGTTACTGATCCGTTATAGGAAAGTGGTAAGTTTATTTTCAGAATGAGGCCAAATAGCAAAGATATCATCAACATGACAAAATTAATGAAAGGGTTTGGGATGAATGAATGAGAACAAGATATCTTTTAGATGGCTCAAAAAATAGTTTGCCAAAGGTGGAGACATGGAGAGAAGTGAGAGAACAATGAATCACTCCGGAAGCTGTGAGTGTAATCAGGAAGGGTATAAGCACTAGATATTTTGCTTGAAGTGTGATGAACGGGTGGTATTCATTTCAAGAAGCTGTTGTACAGGCATTGCCAACGAATAAGTTTAAGGAGAAATATAATAGGTATTGTGTGAATTATGGTTAGCATAGTTTTTTCACTGTGTTATCAAGAAATTATATTCTTGTTTCAATCCTATACCTAAGCATAAGAAAACAAAGTTTGAATGTGAAGCATCTTCACAACTAGGTTACTTGTATAGTATACAGAGGATGTGGACCTGACACCATTTGCCTTAGAGTATCACAATCAGAGCACACTTCCTTTTTGATGTAACAACCTCAATCTAGCCTTTTAAGGAATGCAGAGACCAACTAGGGCTTTTGATCTACTGTCCAATCATTACCTCCTTGTGGTGCACTCTGTTAGGTATCTATCTCAATACTAAACAAATGATGATTGACTGGCAATTTAGAATTTAGCCAACCAAATTGTAATCTTACTGGCTTAAACCATAATGAAAAAAATGGTGCTACAACATGCAGAATTTCATGTCGACTAGATGCAGCTCAGTTAATACAGGGGCCCACAACATTTTCATCAGAATGAACAGCAAAAAGCCAGCTATTATAACAAATCCCAAATCGACATCAGAAGATTTCAAGATTGCCACACAAATTGACATAATAGGAGTGACTGAAACAAAGAAGACAAAAACAGGTGAGATCTTTCTAAGCAACAAATAAAAAATGTTATATTCAAGCAATAACAATCAGGTAAAAGAAGAAGTAGCTATTGTATTCAACATTAAATACGAGGATAATCTTCTTGAGGCAATATCAAGTACAGTGATGTGGGCAAATATTAGAATGAGAACTGGACAATGACACATATGTCTATGGTTCCACAGAAGGTTCTGCTAAGGAAGAAGTGAAGGAAATTTTAGAAGCATTAGCAAAGGCAGCTGACACAATGAAAAATTAAAATTTGGTCAATGTTGGAGATCTAAACGGTAGAGTCAAAATGAAGACCAGACATACAGAGTTTTGGGAACATTTGAAGATAAGAGAGCAAAGCTAATAATAACAGTAAGTATCTGCTGGATTGCTGTTCAGGACAGGGACTAATTATTACTAACATGATCCAACATAAAAAAGTGCAAAAGGAAAGGCAAGATAGGAAAATAGGACAGGTAGGGGTGGGAGGGACTGTTGATAATAACAGGGTAATTATGTCTGCACAAGACTGAGATACAAGAGCCAAAAAGTGGCAGTGATTTTCAAGCATAGAATGTGGAAGGTGGAGACAAAGAAATGCATAACCAACTTGGCTTAGTAAGCAAGCAAGAGTGATTGATTAGGGTAATATTGATTAGAATGAAGAGATAGCATCAGAACATATGCAGAATAAATTAAGGAACAACAATCTTAGTCAATATGTAACAGATGGCACATGAGGGATAAGAGTCTTAGCTCTGATAATATCATCATCAGATGTAATTGTGAATGGAGTATCCAATACCCCGCCCCCCCAGTTGGTGATAATGACCACAAAGTGATAACCTGGGCTGTAGCCAGTCATATAAAAACTTCTATAATTATTATTATTCATATAGGCACTCCACGAAGTCAAAAGCCTCATTGCACGAGACCCACTCTACCCATTAACAAAATGCCTATCATAACATCTCCTTAAACCTATTCACTGTTGGGGCATTCACAACAGCCTCTTGCAATCCATTCCACTCATTCACCACTCTCCAAGAAAAGAACCTAGTCCACACACCCTTATTAACCACACTCTTGGACAGCTTCCAAATGTGACCCCTTGTTTTCCCCATACTCTCCACGTATTGAAAAATTTCTTCTGTGTCAATCTTATAGAATCCCTTTAGTAACTTATAAGTTTCTATCATATCTCCTCTCTTCCAAAATTCTAAATTAGCTAAATTCTGTAACCAGCATACACACACACTCAATCTATACTTGTAGGGAACATTCCACAGACATGTCACCAGCTTGGTCTCTGAATACTCTCCACCACCTCCCAATCCCCAAGAAACGCAGGTGACCAAATCTGTGCACAGTAGTCAACATGTGGCCAAATGATAGTTTTATAAAGTGGGATAATAACCTCCATATCTTTATTTGTCAATGTGTTCTCCAGCATCCAAGTAATCCCATGTCTTCTTAATTTCAAAATCTCTATCCACCATAACTCCCAGATCTCTAGTCTCATCAATTTCTTATAAATTAGTGCCATCAAAATGATCTGAAATGTGTAATCTTTTCATCTCGAAGTGCATTACCTAACATTTTACAACACTGGATTGACAACCATTGTCATTTGCCCACATTGCCAATTTATTTAAATCATCCTGTAAGATATCTCCATAACCTTTATGAACTATTGCCTTCCCTAGTTTTGTGTCATTGGCAAACGATGACACAAAACTGAATATCCCCTTTCAGATCTTTTGCTTTATCATTAGTATACAAATTAAAGAGTAGTGGTCCTAGAACAGAGATCTGGGATACTCCACTAGTTACCCTCATTCACATTGATTCCCCACCACCATACACCACCTTCTGATGTCTGTCTATTAGACACCAACTATCCATACCACCAACCTCATATCCATTCCCATTTGCTCCAACTTATGTAATAATTTTCCATGTGGTATTCTGTCAAATGTCAAATAAAGAAGAGAATATATGTGAAACTACAAGGCTAGTGATTATGGAAAGATTAGGAGATGACTGAGAGCTATAGTGTGGAAAGAGTTAAGTGGGAAGGTGACAGACACTGCATGGGCATTAATCAAGATCGATAAATAGCAGCAATATCTAAGTGTATTCCAAAGCTGAACAGGATAAACAAGGTGGGAGTAAAATGGGTGAATTGCAATAGTATGAAATCTGGAAGATGGCACTGTGGAGGCAACACAAGATGAATGTTGGCAATAATCAGTTGCATGAAGAATACGAAGAACAGGGAGAAAGGTGATTCGGTTGGTAAAGACAGCAAAAGTGCAGTATGAGAAGAAATTAGAAAACCAAATTAAGAAAAATCCTAGTGAATTATTTTGATATATGGAAATTAAAAGGAAAAATAACAATGGTAGGATGATGCTAGTTGATGACATTGGAAGATTTGTAACCAATGCAGATGATATAGTTGAAGTATTCAATGATCAGTTTATAAGTATATTTTATCTCCTTGAAGGCAACACCATGAGAAGCTGGAGTGTAGAGGATATGGAAGAGAAGGAACTGATGGTGATTGAGCAGAAAGAAAATGAGGAATTCAGTATACTTGATTGTTCAAAGTTTTTTCATTTGGTTATAAATTAAATTAAAGATGCCAAGAAATTATATTCTTGGTTTATCCTCTATCCAAGTGTAAGCAAAGTTTCCACATAAAATATCTTCACGACTAAGCTACCTGTATACAGCGGCTAATGACTTCACATTAAATGTCTTAGTATCTCATAATGCAAAGCACACATCCTTTTGGGTATGTATTATACTAAAGATTATGGGAAATGCCACTACCCAGACCGGTATGAGGTATGTTAAAGTGCTGGGATACCTCTCCAAAAACTCTAAATCTCATCAAGATCATCCAAGGTCCCAAAGGACCTTGGATGATCTTGGTTTTTCAAGAAACTTTTGGTGATCAAGGTTTCTTGCCATCGCACCTCGGTGACAAGCAAAAGCCAGCCACTGGAAAGCAAGTTGCCATCAGTGGGAGCCAGATCCAGAACATTTATTGAAGCCTCATCAGTTAGAGGTAGACCCAGAGGTGATACCAAGGTTAAGCAGAAGTCATATATTTCCCATTTACAAATAATTGAAAAGGTGTTACACCTTATTATTAAAATACTCTGGATCAGAGATAGTCATTGAAAGTTTTTTCACTTGGTTATAAATTAAATTAAAGATGCCAACTTATATTCTTGGTTTAATCCTTTATCAAAGTGTAAGTAAACAATGTTTGCACATGAAGTATCTTCACAACTGAGCTACTTGTATATAGAAGCTAATGACTTCATATCAATTGTCTTAGTATCCCATAATGCAAAGCACACACACCGTATTATTATTATCACGCCTTATTATTAAATACTCTGGATCAGAGATAGATATAAAAGTTTTTTTCACTTGGTTAAACCATAAATTAAAGTTGCCAAGAAATTATATTCTGGTTTAATCCTTTATCCAAGTGTAAGCAAACAATTTTTGTGTGTGAAGTATCTTCACGACTGGGTTGTAGGAATATAGAGGCTAATGACTTCACATCAATTGCCTTAGTATCCCATAATGCAAACCTTTGATGTGTATAATGCTATGCATTATGAGAAGGGCCACTACCCAGACTGGTTTCCTGTAAATCTTTAATTTATAGTATAACCAAGTGAAAAAAAAATTCAAAATCTACCTCTAATCCAGAGTATTTCAATAAGGTGCGACATCTTTTGACTACTTGTATATTTGAAATGCAGGTAACTCTTGGTATACACAATTTCATTATCCATGTTTTATTTATTATGGTACACAGGACTATTGCTGTTCAATCTAAGGTGTGGAAGCTTCCCCACATGTGCCTTGTTTCCTATCCCCATCTACTGTGATCAGTGTCCATTTTGTGTCCCTATTGTCTTACTGGTCTATGCAGCATTTATCTTTTTCTGTAAATAACTTCTGTGCCCTTTGAGCAAAATGTCTGGCAAGAGAGAAAAACAAAGGACACAAAGAGTGCAACAAAAAATGTGAATAATCTCAGGTACATACTACCTGAGATAGCTGTCTCTCAAGAATTTGAGAAATTCATTTTCCTGATTACCAAATGCTATCTCTTCATTCCATCTGGCTAAATATCTCTTCTTGTCAACCAATACCTCACAACACTCTGCCTCAAAACCAATGCCACTATTTCCCTCTTTCACGTGTACCTTATGTGGACAAAATTCTCATGCCATTATCAGCAGCACTCTCCCTTCCCTCTTGTCGCTTCTAAAGCTGCAAAAAATACTGTACTCTCCAACTTCTATTTCAATCTCCTATTTCTTCTAATACTTTTCTTCTAATATTTCTATTTCTATTCCAACTTTTATCAGGATATCATCTTCATTCAACCATGTTTCAATCATTGCAACCATTTTGGGGCAAATAAACTCCATCAGTGAAACAATTTCATCTCCCTTATTTCTGATACTCCTGGTATTTGTAAATAAACACAGCAGTTCACTAAACACAGAATCTCTAGGTTTGTTTGGCATTCACGGGTAGCAGGTATCATTCATACTGCACAGAGAAGAGGAAGGAAGGGGGGGGATACAAAATGGAATCCCTGCTCTGGAGACCAAAGCATTTCCTCCAACTAGGAAGGTATCAGTGGTACTACATCTGTGTTTTTTAAAGTTAAAGATTTTGTTTAAAAAGTTATTTTTCATTAAATAAAAATATTCTCTTTTGTCCAGTCTGTAGTTACTCGCCATCTGGCAAATTCTACTTGGTAAGAAAAAGTGGTTTTGTCGAGCCATGTATATAAATTATGCATATACCTTACAAAAGTTGATTCTCATCATTAGAATGGATGGAAAAAAGCCCATATAATAAGAGGAATCTTTATATGGGCTTTTTCATTTGAAGGTCAGTTAGCCGGTCTCCTACAAAGGTAGCAGGGTTTTAGTCCCAGAAACTGAGGTTTTTCATCCTATGTACATGCAAATAAGTCTTCAGAACATAAGCAATTTGTAGAGAAAAAGTACTGTTAGTGGTAGTGATCAGTAGATGGCACTGATAGCAGTTGTGTGTAGTAGGAAAAATGAGTAGCAGGGGAGATGGTTAGGTGAGGTCAAGTGGAGTGTCCTCCAGCAATGATGCCTTGGACTCCTTGAAGGTAGATCACATAATAATAATATACAGTAGTGAACAAATTAATCCGAACAATCTGAATTTGTCAAGTTTTTGGTTTTTAATTCAATTCCAGTTTCTGTTTTAGTTCACTATTTTGGTTGAGTGCTGCACGTTTTAATTGTCTCTATGTTTATTAATAGTGGTGCGCATATTTAATAGTGTAAATAAATTGACATTCATAGTGTTTTATTCATTTTGAGTAGCTATAAAATGGATACATCTCCAACAAAGCATTCAAAAATCTGAATTCTTTCTCAGCACACATCCATGACTCAAAGACAAATGGCCAGTGAGTGTGGTATTTGTCTGGGTACTATTAATGCAATTTTAAAAAGGTTTAGGGAGGTAGGTACCCTCCCTCCTGACAAAAAAGGAAAATGTGGGTAAAAAAGGAAAACTACACTTACTGGTCAGGAAAAGTAAAATGAGTCCAAGATTATCTGCTGTAGACTTAAATAGAGACAGCAGCTAGTAAAATTAATGTTTCTATGACAGTCCGTCAAAAATTGATAGAAGCAGAGAGGACTGCCCACAGACCAAAAAAGAAACAACAATTGACGAAGGCTATGCAGAAAAAGAGGCTCCAGTGGCAAAACTGTACAAAGATTGAACGGTTGAGAAGTGGAAGAGATCATATTCTCATATGAGTGCCATTTCTTTGTGTAAGGAGAGCAATTACCCTGTTTGCAAATCAGCAGCTGAGAAGACCTCTCCCACCCAACTTCAACAAACTCCTAAACACCCAATTAAAAAAATTTTTTGGGGTTGTTTTACACATGACGGACCAGGATGGCTTGTGCCTGTTGATGGTATGATGAAAAGTGAACAATACATAAAACTATTGCAAAAAACAGTGGTCTCACAGATCCAGAAAGAAAAAGAACTCTTCCAACAGAATCTCACTCCATGCCATACTTCAAAAAAAGTGAAAGAGTTCCTCAGAAATCACAACATCCAATTGCGTCAATGCCCAGGTAACTCTCCTGACATTAATCCAATTGAAATTTAGCGAGATATAGTGAAAAAGACATGGAAAATTAAGTTGTGATATAAAGGATAACTTAATACAATCCATTATAAAAGTATGGTTTCAAGATGCAGAAATAAGAAAAATGCATTCTATGTTGGTAGATTCCATGCCAGAGTGAATTAATGAACTTATTAGGCACAGAGGGGAACATATAAATTATTAGGGAAAGTTGGAGTTTAATTTTGTACTTATTTACTTCATTATCATCATCAAATTCCTGACAATTACCCTAAAGGGGTGTACGGGATATTAATATTATTATTACGTGACACCTCCAGGGAGTCCAAGGACTCATTGCAGGAGGACACAACACTCTACCTTGCTAAATACATCCCATCCTCTTCACTACTACTACTCAATTCTCTAACTACGACATTGCTACCATGAACGCCATCGATCACCCATCATCACCAACAATGGTATTTTTTGTCTGTAAATCGCATGTGTTTTGAAGGCTGATTTGTCTGTACTTGGGATGAAAAACCCAAGTTTCTTTCCAGGAGAAAAAACCCTGTTACAACCGTATGAGATTGGCTAATTCACCTTCAAATGAAAAAGCCCATATACTGTATATGGGCTTTTTCAGTATATAATACTGTATAAGGATTCCCCTCGTGACAACGAGAATCGAATCCTGGTCTTTTCCAATTGAGGCTATAAACAGGACTGTAGATAATCCAGGATCCTAAATCAAAAATAACAATTGTAATGCTAAAAATAAGACATCATTGTTACTGAAAGCAAACTATCTATAAGAAAGAATGTTTGCTTGTGTTATCATAAATAGAATTTAGCTTGATGTAGTTTCTAAATGATTAATTAATTTGTATTTTTTTTTTTTTTTTCACTAGAGGTCATGCCAGTAGAATAACCTGTGATCAAATCATTGTTTCTTTAGCTTACTGCATGTAATGTAACTCAGCCTGTCCTGTATATGTGTATATGCTCCAGATGATGATCTTAATATGAAGATCGAAACATCGGGAAATTAAAAGAGTTATTTATAACACTGTTGTAAAGTCTATAATTTCTAAAATGAATGCTGATCACTGTGCAACACTAAAAGAAAGGACCCACATAGTATCTTGTTCCTGTTCTATGAATTCCTATATTTTGCTCTTAACCAACTTTCCAATACCTTAATCATGACTCCTGAGATGCTGATTGGTTGGATTTGCTACCTCAGTATTGGAGCCGCTTTTATTCAATGGAATTATTTTTTTTTCTTCCATCCCCTTAGGACCACCCCAGAGCTGAGACTTAAATTAAACTATGTGGTCAAAGGCACAGCCAATTCTCTAGCATCTGCTTGTAAAACTTGAACTGGTATTTAATTCCATAACTGTATTCACATTAATGTTCTGTAATATCCTAGGCACCTCCCTCTATTTCCATACAAGCCCCTGACTCTCTCTCTCTCTCTTGTTGTTGCAATATTTCCATATACTATTGCAAAGTTTTCACTTAGTAATGCAACAATTTTGTCTGCTTCAGTTACCCCCTACCAATAGTATTGCTTAAAATTATTCTCCCATGATCATTTTTCCTTCCACTTGCAACATACTGAAAGAACTCTTACATTTGGCCTGTATTGCTATTTCCTCTTATACTCTGATTTTGTCTTTTTAACCATACTGGTCACCCTTCTGGCCTCTACTTTGTACTGTTCATGTGCCTATTGAGCACCTTTCTCTTTGAATTCTCCACATTTATTTTATTTATTTATTTTGTTTTTCATTTTTTCTACCTTCCACACTTTTACTACCTAGCAGGTCAAGACCATATGATTACTCCTATGAATCGCTGGCAATGTGGTCATCTGGGTTAGACAAATTCTATACTAGATCTAGCACTCTCAAACCCCCCCCCCTAGTACATTCCATCACATGCTGCCTCAAGTAATTGTTCCTCAGTAACTGTATAAATTCGATTTCCTTCTAATCTACGTTCACATATCTAAAGTCTCCCCATAATAATTACCTGCTCTCCACTCACTCAGGTTATTTACTAATGCATACTATCCATATCATCCTACACATTTCCTAATCTGTAATAGTAAGCAGGTCTATATTTTGTCCTGCTGGCCTCTATCTCACACTTGATGGCCTCACTTGCCTGCAGTTGAACTCCTGCTCACTTTGGTTGCAGTTTATCAGCTATCATCAACAATATTTCTCCCAACATTCTTTACTTTCTGTCCTCCCTGAAAATAATATACCCTTCACATTCTATTCCACTAACTACTGTTATTTGATATCTGCTAAATTATCTGTTATTTAATATTATTTTTCTTCTTCTGAACTCTCTATTCATGCAATAAAAATAACTCATTTTTCTGGATTGTATGAAAATAATTCACAACTGGAAGATTTTTTTTTTTTTGATATGAACAGCAATAATGCAATACTGGACAACAAACAATAGATAGGATATTAATACATTCACAAGTAAGTAAATATCACCACAAAAGCAATTTTGATAATGCACTACAGATAAAACATTATAAAGTGGATAAATATTACAAAGTATTTTCACATTTTATATTACAAAGTAAATATTACAAAAGATTTTTAAGTTTTCAAATATCAATACATTATAACCATGTAATACTTAACTAAATTCTTCTTTTACATAAGAAGAATTTAGTTAAGCAGTACTATTTTCCAAAGTTGCTATTAAGGTAAAATAGAAGTCAGCATATGATCAAATTAGAAATATTACTTCATGTCTTATTTCAGAAATACAGTAATCTATTATAAAAAAGTTATGATATACACCATCATAACAATACCTTTTATCTTGACTTGAATCAGAACTACTCTCATTTGTGCTATAACACCCATTCATTAGTTGATTTGGTGTCCATTTGATTATTAAACTTTCAGGTGTTTGGTGAAGTGATAAGTATCCAGGCATGACTTCTATATGCTCTCTCTGGAAACAATTTAATAAATCCATATCAAAACTGATTCAACACTAATATATAAAAAATAAACATGCAAGTTTTACTTTTATATTTAGAAATTCGATTCATAAAAGTTTCTGAAGTTTTTGCAGCTAGATTTGTGGTCCACCTACGGTACATTCTGTGCAATATAGAATCAACAAATTGGTAAATGTTATCAACATTTATTTTATTATTATCGGGATGTCTCCATGGGGTAAGAAGACTCATTACGGGAGATCCACACAGAGCTTCTCACACAGTTGTTTAATTTAAGTCTCAGCTCAGGCAAGGTTCTGAGGGAGTGTAAAGAGGGTAAGATAGTTCCATTACATAAAGGCAGCTCCAAGACAGAAATGCCAAATTCCAGACCAATTAGTATTTCAGAAGTGGTGATTGCAAAGGCATTTGACAGAATACGCATGAAAACTATTACATAAAGTTGGAGCAAATAGGAATAGATGTGAAGTTGAATGCATGGATAGGGGATTATAAAATTTTAAATGACAATTCCCAAAATACAATTGTAGCATAATGAATAATTTATATTTCAATAATTTATATTTAATGTTCTAAATATACAAACAGACCTTACATTTTTGATCTGTAAGGAATGATTCCTTCATGGTGTTATATATTGTCATCTGCGCCATTGTTATGTCATTACTTTTCCTAAAATAATTTACTTTCTTTATGAGTTTACCTCTCTACAATGACTACAAGACTTACAAAATTTCCCTGACTCTAATATCTATATCACTTCTTACGTATTCATTCTATAAGGAAAGCAAAATCGGCTATATCTCTAGCCGATTCCTAATTTTACTCACGTGCTTACCCTGACTGTTAAAGGTTATTCTTTGCTAAAAGAAACGAATCCTCTAATTTCTTTCTGGGGCCGTCTCCTCTTCAGATATTGATGAATTTATTTTTTAAAGCTGCGCCAGCCAATATCTTAGAATAGAGGGGAATCTTATTCAGGGAGACTTTTCCAGGCTTTTAGTGCACATAGGCAGGACCCATAGCGGCCCTAAGCACTTAGAAGATTTTGGTGCCCCATATATATGTAATTCAAAATATAAACAATAATAAACCATAAAATAAATTTTTATTTTTCGAAATGAAACAAAACTTATAGTAAGATGGAAAATGATGTTTATTTTTGTATACTTTAACTTTATTTAGATTTGAAAAGTTTTCTCCTACTTTTTTTAATTGCAAAGTCTTTGATCAGATCCTCAAAATTAATCTTACGTAACACATCTGCTTCTATACTTAGTAGAGATAAGGCATTCAACCTGCCTTGTTGCATAGTTGTTCTGATGGGATTTTTAATATACTTCAACTGAGAAAATGAACACTCAGCTGAGAAATTTGTGACCATTAATGTTAAAAATATATGAAAGCCAATGTCTACATTTGTCCACACTCAATACTGTCTTCTACAATTATTTTATAAAGTTCAGCATGACTGAATCTTGTTTTTACATTTTTTGTTGCACTGAACTTATGGTGCACATAAGAGTGAAACTGCTGAAGCTCAGCTGAGAAATTAGTGTTCAAGTTCTCTGGGTAAGCATCAATCAGCTTTTGACAACACTGAGAATACCTTTCAATTTCAGTAGATGATGAAGTCACTGAAGTAGCATTATGTGGCACATCACTTAGAAAAGAAAATCTCTCTCTCTAATATTTCTTTGTATATCTCTCCTCTTCTTCTCATCTCAATTTCAAGTTTGTCAACAATTGTGTAAAAGGTGGTGATACGAAATTTATCTCTGGCTTTATCTTCTGAAATATATCTTCTGGAGCGGAGATGCTCCAGAAGATATACTTCTGGAGCATCTCCGTCATTGGGTACCTTCTTTCTGATATGTTTGCGAGTTTGAGCTGCCTTATAATCAACATCTGGTAGCACTTCCTTTGTATCTGCTTCATATCTTTCAAATTCATTTATTCATTTCGTGAAGTGCACAATTGGCCAGCTAATGATCCATACAGATCTGCATATGTTTTTAAGTTGGCATCCTCATTCTGTAGAACTTGGCTTACTCTATGAAAATTTTGCAAAATCTCATCCCAAAAATTCAACATAAAAACGAATTCTAGCTCTTGCATCTTGTTTGCAATATTATCTGCTTCTCTTCTAGTGTCTCCCTTTTGTGACTGGTCTTCGGCTATACTGTCTAATGCTTCTAAAATTTGAAGGAAAGATTTCAAAATTGCTGCTGTTGCCATAGCATATGCCTCCCATCTGGTATCAGAGAGGGATTTTAAGACATTTTCATTTCCAATACAACCTTTAAGAATTGTCCACCGGCTGGCTGAGGCTGAAAAAACGGTATAGAGCAACCACACTGTAGAGAAGAAATTAACCGCATCTTGACAGCAGTCAACAGCACTTTGGCCTACCGAATTTAGTGAATGAGCTGCACAGGGCACATATATAGCAAACTTGTTTGTTTCTAAAATTTTTTGCTGCATCCCCTTATAATGCCCAGACATGTTAGCAGCGTTGTCATAAGACTGACCCCTACATTTTGAAAAGTTTAGCTGACAAACTTTAAGTAAGTACTGCAAGACCTGATTTGCCATTTCCTCACCAGTATGGCTTTTCATTTCCAGAAAGGTTAAAAAGTGTTCAATAGGCTGTCCATCTTTTAAGTACCTAAGTACAACACTTAACTGGTCGATATGTGACAGATCTGGTGTTGAATCAACTGACAAACTAAAATAACTAGAATATTTTACTTCGTCAACAATAAGCACATGGTCCTTTTGAGCCATCAGTTGAATATGTTCCTCACAGGTGGCTTTGGACAGATAAGAAGGATTTCCTTTGCCACAATTTCCATATTTTGCAATGTGACCTGCTAAAAATGGATCAAACTGACATGAGATCAAGCAACCCTAAAAAGTTCCCATTTTGCAATGATCCAAATCTTTCTTCTGTTCCTCGAAAAGCCAAGTCACGTTCAGCTAACATACAAATAACAGCTATGACACGCCTCAGGACATGTTCCCAGTAATCACACTCTTCCTGAATTTGTTTTTCTAACTGATGTCCCAACCCTACACCTTCTCTGCAAGTTAAGTATGTTAGCATAGAGTCTCAGTGAGTAGTGCTTTTTTCATGTTGATCAATTACAATAGTATTTCGCGAGTCACTGAACCCTTCTCTTGTAACAAAATGTGAGAAATTTTTAGGAGCAAACAGTTTACAAACAAAACAATAAACTGATCCCATTGATGGTGAATACAATAACCACTCTCTCTTGTATTCCTCACCATTGGCTTTTGTCCCAATACTGCGAACAGTATCTTACTGGATTGCCACTACTGAAATGTTGGTAAGACTTGTCAAATGGCCCATTGTGGTGTTGACAGTCACTGGGTCCACAAGCAGTCCAATAAGCCACGTCATCAGCAGAGAAATCAAGCCATAACCCTGGATCTTTTGCTATATTTACTTCACCTTTTGCAGACTGAATCATTTCACCAACATCGCCATGGCCCACTAAACTTTCATTTTCAGCAATTATTTCAACCTCAGAATGTTTTGTAAAGCAACTTGCATCAACATTTGCAGTAGAGATATCAAGAAAATTTACAGACAAAGTGAGGTCAGTAGTGAGACATGTGCTAGATGAACCTGCTTGCGACACCTTGATGATTCCAACATCATCATATTTTGATTCTGAAGTGATCAAAGTGGTATTTGTGTCCACTTCTGATGACGGAGATTGGCTCTGATCAGGAATTGGTATATAATGTTGTTGAACTTCTGTGAAGAAATCAGTCAGCTCTGCAGTCTTGGAATCTAATTCCAAAGTCTCCTCTTGTTTCTTTTTTGACAGTTTTTGCTTTTGTGCACCACTTAACTGAATACGTTTCATCTTGGTTCTTGGGATCTGTTAAATACAGAAATAAAAAGATTATTTTGTTGAATATTAGGTAGCAATCAACACAGTTACACATATCACAGGCAAAATCATATGAACAATTTCATTTCGGCTTACAGCTGAATCTTGTGCTTTCGTGCTTTAATTAACTCTTATTTTACCAAAGTCGCACTTCTGAGACAGCTAGGCCATTTACCGGAGGCGCATTTCTCAGATAACCACTGATTTGTTTTATATTTGCTTCTGGAGCCTTTTATAAGACATAATTTATTAAAACAAGACCTAAAACAGAGAGGAAAATAAAAAAAAAAAAATGGTTACGTAAATTATAAAAAATTACCTCTTTGATGCAATGGTAGTGCCAGAAAGCATCGTGAGCGATAATACGGTGTAAACAAACCGTCATGCACGTGGTTAGAGTTTTATTAGGCCTTCTGCATGTCATTATTTATTGAAACAAAGTAGGTAACAGTAAGAAAAGATAATAACAATGAAACACTAATTAAAAGTTAATTTAAATTAAATTTGTCATCTAACTAAAGCAGAAATTCTGTGGTGCCTCCCTTTCCATGATGCTCTAAGCACGTGCTTATTTTGCTTAATGGTTAATCCAGCCCTGCACAGTGAATAAATTTAGTACTTAAACTCATAAATTAAACACTTTACTGTGGCTAAGTAAATTCTGGTTTGTGGTCGTAACCTCTATAACAACATGTTATACCTTTCTTTCAATTCCCCCGTGCTATGGTTCAGATTAATGAGTGGTAGTTTTGATTCATATCACAGGCAAAACTCAGGTATAGAAGAAAAAAACATATTTATTGGAATCTAAAGACATATACACTTAGACCAGTCTCGCTTTCAATTAGTTCAATGACATGCTAAATCAAACTGTATCAAACTGATTAATACTCTAATGCATGAACAATAAATCCTTCTTTTAAGTTAGAGATTAAACACACATAATATACACATTATACACTTCTAATCAATATTCTACCTACTATGTTAGTCTTGCACATTAAACTAGTCACAATCATCTATAATCATTCCAGACAATTTGTCTTATGGACATAAGCCACTGCTAAATAATCACTTAAAGTTCTTAAATACTGTCCATACTCGATTATTACACTGCAATCATCTTTTCCTTTTACTGACTGGGTAATTATACAACAAAATCTGTACTTTACCATTTCTTGGGGCAGGATCTCCAGGTCTGCTTGAACTGTCCTTCTTTGTTTGAATTACCTCACGATACTTCCATATGCCTGTGTCCACATGGTGGGTCACTATGGTCATCAGATTAAGCTATGCTCTACATTTGGTGTTTTACCCGCGTCTATTCTCAGTGTGTTTCGGGCCATCCTCGTTTCTACTGCCGGTTCATAGGATACGTCCACAATATTATTCTGTCGAACTTTCAGCAAAGGAGCGAAGACAGTATATGCCGACATCTCATGCTTTAGTACCGGCAGAAATTCAGACATCGAAGGGAAAGGTGCACCGTCCGATATCGTACTATTGCTAAGAAACACCATCAGGAACTTCCGGTCCATGGGAGAAGTCGAATCATCATCCAGCAAAATAGGCGAAAAAAGCCCTGAGAAAGGGCTTTTTTCGCACCCTGTTACTAGTTCTTTTTTACCCTGTTCTTTCGCACCCTGTTACTAGTTTCTCCTTTTTAGCACCCTGTTACTAGCTGCGATAGTGCCCTCTTACTTTCTGCGATCTTTTCCCGCCCGCTACTTTCTTCGTTCGCGGGGATTTCGACACATCGCGAGATCTCTAGCAGCGTCTTCCGGGAAACGAATGTGCATCGCTTTCCAAGATTGCCAATGCCTCAGGCCACCCGTGACCTTTGGACTATTATTTACATCCAATTTACCCATTCATTGTACAACATGATGCATTCATATAATACTAATTTATACACAAAGTTCTTTACATGGTACTACAATTCTACTAAAAGGAGGTAATTCTATTTCTATTTACAGTTAGTACGTTATTTCTTCTGCACGAGTACAAGTTTTTTCTCTCAGCTGATTTTTCTGACTTGTTAAATCCTGAATGAATTGTTTCCTTTTAAAAGTTCTTCATTCAGGATGTAACAATGGTATATGCTTTTATGGTTTATGAATAAATAATGCAGATGATAAAAAATAAATAAATGATGCAAGTCGTGTAACTTGCATAACTTGCATCATTCATTCTCACCCTTTCTCAGCCTCCTAACTACTGTTACACCCTGATAACCAAGAATGTAATAATTTCAGTTATCATGGTGAAACAAGAAAATAAAAATATAAAATCCTATGTAAGTAGCTAATACAAAATATTTAAAGACAGAAAATATGCTTGCATCCAAGTAAAATAAATATAGCAGAAATTGTTTGTTTAACTAAATAATGAAAAAGGGAATCTTATTGCAAAAAAGATATGAAAAAGATAGGTTAAATAAGACAAAGAAGATTAAAGATAAGAATCTGTATGTGAGAGGCTAGTTTAACACTTGAAAAAAAAAGATTAAAATATTCAAGTAAATTCTAAAAAGGGGATTAATTCAGTATAGAGGCTAGCTTAAAACAAATGACGATCGCTCAAGGTCAATTCCCAAAATGAGACGTCGTCAGAAAATATGCTTGCATCCAAGTAAAATAAATATAGCAGAAATTGTTTGTTTAACTAAATAATGAAAAAGGGAATCTTATTGCAAAAAAGATATGAAAAAGATAGGTTAAATAAGACAAAGAAGATTAAAGATAAGAATCTGTATGTGAGAGGCTAGTTTAACACTTGAAAAAAAAAGGAGATTAAAATATTCAAGTAAATTCTAAAAAGGGGATTAATTCAGTATAGAGGCTAGCTTAAAACAAATGACGATCGCTCAAGGTCAATTCCCAAAATGAGACGTCGTCACGTGCAAGGAACCGTAGCATGTTTTGGGCAGAAAAACATGACTTTAATTGGTGAGTGAGATCGACTCCAGTAGGGGGGGAAAGAAATTGAAGAAGGTGCCGATAGGAGCCGTGCAGATAAAAGGGTTAGGACCCCTTCCCCACGAGGCTTTTTTTCCTAAAGGTTTTTCTTCATGGTAAGGTAACATGGTTAATTTCTAGGTAACATGGGTTTTCCTGAGTGACGGCGTAGGAGTTCTCTCCATCCGACACAACAAGGAAACAAAGTGTGCAGGAATTCGATCCCATATTCCTATTGCAAGAGACAGGGAAGAAGGAATTGTCTATGTATCTCATCATCCAGTACTCGTATCGAGGGAAAGGAAATCCATACAGAAGTCCATGCCCACGTGATGAGTTCCATAGTGATAGAATAGATGATCCTGTGTATGTCCTTTATTCAAGCGCAAAAGGTATAGATCATGAAAACCAGGGTTCATCCTAGAAAGGTACTATAAAATCTTGTATCAATTGAAATCGCATATAGTTTCAATCATTGTTAATTACTGAACAGTCGAAGGTATACTAGGACTTTAGTACAAATCAGAACAGAATAAGAGTAAACTAGTTTATATTATTTGATAAGCATTCATGTGTTAGAGATTTATGTATGCACATGGTATTTCACATGAGAGTGTCTTAAAGGTCAAAGTATGTATGGGCATAGCGAAAGGATAGTTTAACCTATATTGTTTTGTAAGTTAGATAAGGTAAACTGAATATAAACATTAATGTCCAATGGAACTTGACATTGTCAGCATCCAGGAATGCGTTAGCAGAGCTAATCTCAGGTGGTATGGTCACTTAAATAGAATAGGAGAGGAAAGATTAGCAAAACAAGTGTTCTCTGCCAGGTTTGCAGGAAAACGATCCAGAGGAAGACCAAGATATAGGTGGATTGATACGGTACAAAGTGCCTTAGACGATAGAAATATAAGATCTGATAATGTTGGAGTCTTGACAAGTAACAGACTGATTTGGAGGAAAATTGTAGATAGGAAGTTAGTAATGATGTAATTTTTTCATGTAGTACTGTCATATCCTGTACACCCCTTGAGGGTACATGGCAGGAATTTGATGTTGATGATGATGACCAATGGTAGCAATATAGAGCATTCTGACTAGTATAAGGTTAGGTAAAATGTTAATTTTGTTCCAGGAATACATGTGTGTATTTCTATGTATAATGCCTGTTATGACGGCATGATCGCAAATTCCTATATAGGATTTTGCCCTAATACTTGTACTTCGCTTGTGAAATTTTGAAACTTTATTCTTAGTATTGAATTGTGTTTTATATAATAGAAATTGAATTGTACCATGTATAAGATTTTAAATAAACTTTTGTTCATTAATAATGCAGCTGTCTGAGATTGCTGTCTAATGCACCACTTGAAAAACGTACGAACCTAATCACGTGGGAAATTAATGTGTTAAGTTACGAGATAGAGGGTCACAACTGCTTAATTGTTTCACACTCAGACATATTTTTGTAATTGCTCCTTGTTTTCGAATTATATATCTTAAACTAAATGTCCTGAAAGGTGCAGTATAATATAAATATTATGGACACTAAGGGGAGAAAAAGCTTAAATATTTGAATTTTGTAATATCTCGTGCAGTTAAGTTTTGAATAAAGAAAATATAGAGATTCATTTGAAAGGAAAAGGGAAGGTTTAATAATCGTAGATAGGGACACAACACTACTATTAGTTTTCTTCTGAAAATAGTTTGAATATAGATGAATACCTTATTCAAGGCAAGCCAGCCTGTGAGCTTCTGTTAAAACCAATACAAAATCTGAAAATCAAGTTAAAATCAAACAAAAATTTCCAACCAAAATAAAGTTTCTATGCAAACAAGCATGATCACATAGGATAAATATACCATACTGTTCAAACGTAAGAACAAATTCAATCAATTTGTGCATATACGATGGAATTCTATTATATGTGTTCACATATATAATAACTGAAGGAAGTAAGGGTGGTGCACCAAAATCAGTTTAGAATCATGCTATCAATTCTGCTGCAATGATAAGAGTACTGTAGAATGCTTCAAAGAGATGCTTCCAAGAACAGTCTATGCAATTTGAAATAAGTTTTGTGCAATAACTTTGCTTCTTCCATCTGATGAAGTGATTTTTATCCAATAAGTTGTGCTAATTTGCTTTTGGCTGTCTGTATGATATATATATATTTATATATAACAAAGATAATAACCCCAGCCCAACTAAGGTAAGCAGTCTTGTATATCCAAACTAAATACTAGGTACCATGATGACATAGGATACTGGAGATAGATATCTGGAAAGGATAGAAGATACCAGTGGGTTCTGATCTGTTCCAGGAGGGTAGAACAACATTATAGACTCTTTGTCCTTTATGTGAGTAACCTTTCATGGGTAAGACTGACAAAAAAAAAAAAATAAATAAATAAGCCTGACTCTTAATTGTTAAGAAATTCCAGAAAACTGGTTGTCATGCTAAAGAGCATCATAGGAAGTGAGTAACGACCACCTAAACAGCCTAGATTTTACAGCCCTACGCACTAATGTATCTATAGAGGAAACTATACACATCAGTAAGGAAAAATTTCCACCAGACATGACACTCTTTAGCCAAAATAAACCTGTTGGTTTATTATGGACTTGTAATGGATTTACTTCCAGTAGCCACTCAAAAAGAATACAGCCATTTTAAGTGTTTGTTTGGACTATACACAACTAATGTGGCAGCATTGAAAAGAGAGAAACATTTTCCTAATATTCCTAATAACAGTAAAAAAATAAGGTTTGCTGCCAGGATTAAATAAGAAGCTACTTAATCTAGATGTCTTTATTAAAAAAAAAGAAAAAAGAAAAAAAAAAGAAAAAACAGCACCTTTTTCTAGAAATATGAAGCAAAAACATGTTGGAAGCCATCACCCATCTTTACCCTAAACAAAAAAAGGTGGATCATCAAAAATATGTCACTATGCTCCAACCTTGTTTCAAGAAAAGAAGCAAAAAAGTAGAATCAACTTTCATCCAGAAACAATTATAAACAAATGGATACATTAAAAAGTATGGGTATGGTATAGCTACTGTTGTGATCTCCAAAAGGAGCACATACAACTAAAAAATATCACATTTACAGAAAATAAACTGGCACTGTAAAAAAAGCTTAAACAGAAGAAACTAGGCAATCTGTAGAAATCACTACGAACAAACATGGGTGATGTCAGAACATATGTTAAGAGAGTCAGAACATATGTTAAGAGCCTTACAGTACTTGTATCCACCGAGGACCATAAAAGGGATACGTAAAATATGACCTTGAGAGAAAAGTTCTGTTAGGTGGGAGTGTTCACAAAAATCTACAGGACTGAACTTATCATATATATATATATATATAGCACCTCAAATCAAAATCAGGGAATAAAACTACATAATGTTTCACAGGTGCTTATAAAACAGATTAACCATCTATTATACAAGTCTACTAAATGTAAACAGTTCTTATTTTATTTATGGGGGTCTTAAGAAATTATACTATACATATCTCCAAACTAGTACACTGAACACTGAGATCAGTAAAATATAATATATGTTAAAAATCAATGTTCCCTCTAAGATGTTTGTCTGTATACATGCACGCTGATCAAAAAGAGGGAGAACATGCCTAGTAACTGAGGTTCAAAATGTTTGCTTTTAGAATTTCTAAGTTACAGTCAAAATGTTTTCAATATACTATAAAAATGAATTATACAATAAATCATATTTATCACTTATGTATGTTAAAAATATAAAACATAAGAGGACAACATACTGGAGATTTAATGGAACACACACACATACACAAGCAATGCAATACTAAATGAATCAAGTACATATAACCCTAAAGCCATATCTAGGTGGGGCATTCTCTATGGGCATGTGTAGGTCTAGGTTGTAAATTGGGATCTATGAAAATTAATGTTTCCCACATTTTGGGAAGTTTCTTGCATCCATATTTTATTTCAATTCGGCTGATTTCTGAGTGCAGATTCTAAGAACAGTCGTTCTTATATAAATTTACTGTGATGGAGCATAATGGCTTTTATTTATTTATTATTTTTTTTCCAGAACATCCTTTAAGTGGTATTCAATACATAACCAGAAATCAAGACTGCCCAAAGTTGTGATTGTGGATCTGCAATTACAACTAAAATATACCTTCCTCTTGTAAAAGAAGAGGAAGATATTAAGATATCATCTCTTTTAAGATATTAATATATCTTAGAAGAAGAGAAAAACAATCAACTAGTCTTTTTTAGAGATATTAATCTCTAAAATCCATTTCTCCCAAATACCTTTATCCTGAGCCACAAGTTCGGCTTCTCTCCAGCTTCCAGTCAGCCAGCCAGTCTTTCCTTTTTTTTTTTTTGTCCATTAGAGCTCTGTCAAGCTAATTTTTAAGCTTTACCCTTTTCCTTCTGGGATCGCAGTAAAAGCTACTTCAGGAATTTTTCTGCTGTCTATTTTCCGTATTTGTCCAATTTATTTTCATCTGTATTTTTTTATTTCATCAGTGGTGCTTTTTTGCACAGAAAGCTTATATAAGTCATCATGTGCTATACAGGTTGGGGCCAAATTATTTTCAATACTTTACGCACTTTGTTTGTAAACTATTAAGTTTATCTTTCTGTTTTTTGGTCAGCTTCCATGTCTCTGATCCGTATAATAATATACCCTTAACACTGCAACTGAAGATCTTTATTTTGGTTTTATAATGATATATTTTGAAGAAACACATACCGATTGTTATATCTATGCTACTTCTCATCATCATCTTAGTCAAAAAGATGGAACCATTAAGACATTATTTACATCATAGGTGGCCAACAGCAGGATAAAAACTATATTAAATTATACGTATTATCAATTTAGCTATTAGTTTCGACCGCAGATTTTCTGATTGATATACTAGTTATATTCATTATTTCTGATGATGGAAACCATTTATATTTTCAACATGGAATCAAAATTGCTTTAAAAAGATTATTCAATTATAAAATCTACTGCTTCTCTGTGCGAGTTGTAGTAGTAGGAGTGGCAGATTTATATGCGCTCCAGAGTAACGCATCATTGAAAGTCACTTGCTCTGCTCTGGTTACAGTGATCAGTTTCAGAGATTCAATTTCACAGTTAACAGTGTTATTGTTGCAGTTTGTGTCCCCTGGTCAGTTACTTCAGCCTTTGTGTACTATGAGTAAGAAATGTAAGATCTGTAAAGAAAACAGGTTTATTTCAGGAAAAATGGGAAAATGAATTTCTGTTTATACACAATAATGACAACAAACCACAGTGCCTTGTGTGTTTGCAAGTATTGTCTATGCACAAGGAATATGACCTCAAACACCACTACATACAGCACCATGCCACTAAAAACGAGAATATGTTGGACAAGTACGTACTAAATTTGTACGTAATTTGAAGAGAAAGGTTAGTGCTCAGAAATCTATTTTTACTAAACCAACATCAATACAAAAAAGCTCACTTTTGGCATCGTTTGTTGTAAGCGCAGAGATAGCAAAAGCAAAAAAATCATTATCTGATGGTGAATTTGTAAAACACTGTTCTGTGAAAATGGCACGTGCATTTGGGGAAGATAAAATTGCCAGTGAGTTTGAAAGAATCCCACTATCAAAACAAACTGTTACAAAAAGAGACAAGGAAATAGGTTCTCACATATTACATAAATTAAAAAGTATTATTACAGATTCAGCTCACCTAATTTTCATTCAAACTGTTTCCAAAGGCTCTGTTATTAATGAAGAGCTACTAGCATTAGAGTCATTGCATAACAGAGCCAAAGGACAAGACATTTATGATGCTGGAAGTTTATTTTGCACTTGGTTAGACTATAATAAATTGTGTAATCCTTTATCCAAGTGTATGCAAACAAAGTTTGTGCCTGAAAATATCTTAAGGACTGAGGTAAGGTGGACCAAGCTCTAATCACTCCTTGTCTCAGTATCTCCCATAATGCAAAGCACATCTCCTTGCGGACATGTATATTGCTATGCATTAAGGCAGTGGTGTTCAACCTTTTTTACTACGCAAGCTACTTTTCTATAAAAAGTTATTCGCGATCTACTCTGTTATATATAAGTTATTTGGCGATCTACTCTCTTATATAGATCACGTTCCCCCAACCTGATATCTGATTATGCACAAATAAACAACTAAAAATAAACAACTAAAAAAAATACACAACTAAAAACTTTATTTGTGTATTTTTTAATTATTTTAATACAACAAAAAAAAACAACAAATATATTGGAATAAAATATTTATTTCTCTATTTTGGAAAACCAAAGTTAGAAAAAACAACAGATTGATTACAAACTCACAAGTTACAGGAAATGCAGGTTGATTAAAGAAAAAAAAGTTAATGAAATTTGGCATTGTTTGGACCTCGCAATATTTTCATAGTCAAGTTGATATGAAGAAGTGGCCAATCGTAGACAATCATCCAAATGATCATTTGTAATTTGGTTTCTTAAATGATTTTTTATAATGGTCATATTTGAAAAAGCGGATTCTGACAAGTATGTTGATCCGAAACACGACAGAATTTTTCGCGCAATATCGATTAATATTGGGAATTTTTCATGTGCATACTTCCAAATGACTTCATTGTTTATTGATTTTAAATGTAAACTATTCTGAATGTTTATTATCTCAAGTTCTACTTCAGCTTGGTTTATATCAAACAGCCCACTAATTTTATTTGAAATTTCTGTGATGTTCAAGTTTTCTTGAAATGGATTATCGATAAAAGATACATTCATTTCAGTTTTATTAAAATCTTTAAATATTGAATTTATTTCTTCCTCAACTAATTCTATCTCACAAATAAATTCTTTTAAATCATAGCGAAGCATTGATTTAAAAGAATTTATTTTAAATCATAGCGAAGCATTTCTTGATTTTGTTCAAAAAATTTTAATAAATATGGGAGATGTCTAAATTGTGGTCATTTATATTTTTCTTTAATAAAAGTAAGTATTGTTGGAAAGTTTTTATTGAACTTAACATGTCAATTAAATTTTTATCTCTACCTTGTAACTCTAAATTTAAATTGCTTAATTTTGTACAAAAATCTACTAAAAATGATAAGTGGAACAACCATCTTTTATCACTCAATTGTGGATAAATATCTCCTTTTTCATCAAGAAAATTTTTTATATCTTTAATTAATACAAGAAATCTTTCTAAAAATTGACTTCTGCTCAGCCAGCGAACAGAATTTACAATTTTAAATGTAATATCCAAAACATCTTTTGTGTTTAATCTTTTACTATACAGTACTTGTTGGTGAATAATACATTGGTATTATTAATTAAAAAATCTGGTTATTTGTCATCGTTTTTACATAATGAATGAAGCCTGATTTATTACCTTTCATTGCAGGAGCACCATCAGTAGTAATAGACACAAGTTTAAAAAGCAAAAGTTTGTGTTGTTTCACAAATTTATCAAATGCCAAAAAAAGTCTTCTCCCCTAGTCCTTCCCAATAATGGTATAATTTTCAAAAGTTCTTCTTTACTTGAATAACCTTGAAATACCATGCAAATAAATACCATTAACTGAACAACATCAGTGAAGTCGTTTGATTCATCAAATTGTAATGAAAATGCAACATACTGGTGAATGTCTGACATTAACCTGGCCTGGAAACTTTTCTCCGGCAATTGGAACTCTTCCTTTCGGCAATTTGAAACCTTGTCTGCGGTCTAGAAGTAGTCTCTCTCTAGCAACGTCTCAAACGGAGAAGCTCCATTTTTGGAAACGGGAAACTCCTCTCTCAAGCAACATGGATCTGGGCAGTCTCTCCGACGGCTACTCTGGACCAGGCGGCCTTCTCTCTGAAAGCAATTTTGGAACCGGAACCCCCTTCTGCTTGCTTCAGTCCCTTTTTATTAGGCCTCCTCTGAGACCTCACATGAAGTTTGGCAACCCCCAAAGAATCGCTTTGGGGGTTGCCATTTCCAAGGATATTTTTCCCTTGGAAACTGGTTCCAAGGGAAAAATATCCTACATTGAGTGATTTCAGCTTGAGAATTGCATCTATGTTTGGAAACACATACGTATGTGAATGCACTTTCTTGAAATTTAAGATGAGTCTTTCATCTTAAATTTCAAGTTCAGCACGCCTTTTGTTCTCCTCCGCTTATTTTTAAGTGTAAGTTGCCGGCCATCGGAAAGTTGTTTTAACTCTTTCTGACTGAGTTCGGAGATGTTTACACTTAGAGCCTGCAAGCCTTTCTCATACGTACAAGTTTCAATAACAATCTTTCTAATGCCACCATGTACAACTTCGGTGACAAAAACATTGCCTTTGTTTTTAACACTCTAACATATTCTTATTAAAGCAGTATATACAGTTAGCTTCAAAAGAGTTATTTACAAAAACATCTAATACAAACTATACTGAGACAAACAAAGTATATTTTTTTACAATATTCACATGGGACTTAACCTAAGTAAAAAATCAAATATTAAATATTCCAAAGCACATCGATGTAATATGCTTTGGAATATTTAATATTTAAGCTACAATCAAGTTTTTACACTTTGCTTATAAGTGTATTCACTCGGTTCGCTGTTTGACTTCCACTGATCCAAATTAATTCATTTACCCGGACTTATAAGAAAATTACTGATTTGACAATTTTAACGAAAAATAAATAAACAATAGCAATACACTTTAAGCGAATTAAAAATAATACAAAATAATGATAAATAAAATATTATGTTTTCAGTTTTAATTAAATTTGTAAGTAAGGAGGAATACACAAGAGATCGACCAAAAATCTCGCTCTGCGATTGACGGGTTGAACATCCCTGCATTAAGAGAAGGGCCACTACCCAGACCGGTTACGACCTTTATTGAGGTCTCATCAGTGGGAGGCAGACCAAGAATGGTGATACTCAGGCAGAAGCAATGGAGAGGTTATATTTACCTATACAAGTTGCCAACCGGTGTACCACCTTATTATTAAAATACTCTGGATTTAGAGAAAGATGCTGGAAGTTTATTTTGCACTTGGTTAGACTATAATAAATTTAGTTTAATCCTTTATCTAAGTGTAAGCAAACAAAGTTTGCGCCTGAAAATATCTTCAGGACTAAGGTAAGGTGGTACATCCCTTGGCAACTCGTAGCAAAGGTGGACCAAACTCTCATCACTCCTTGTCTAAGTATCTCCCATAATGCAAAGTGCATCTCCTTGCGGACATGTATACTGCTATGCATTAAGGGTGAATAGGTAAATATGACCTCTCCATTGCTTCTGCCTGAGTATCACCACTCTGGGTCTGCCTCCCACTGATGAGACCTCAATAAAGGTCGAAACCGGTCTGGGTAGTGGCCCTTCCCTTAATGCATAGCAGTATACATGTCTGCAAGGAGATGTGCTTTGCATTATGGGAGATACTGAGACAAGAAGTGATGAGGGCTTGGTCCACCTTTGCTACAAGTTGCCAAGGGATGCACCACCTTACCTCAGTCCTGAAAATATCTTCAGGTAGTGCCAAATCAATGCGTGGTACTCAAACAGGCTTAGTTGGCTTACTAAGGAAGGCTGGAATCAGTTGCCCTGTATTGCACTGCATTATACATCAGGAGGCTCTCTGTGGTAAAATGCTGGAGATAGAGGATGTTATGAAAACTGTAATGAAGTGTGTGAATCTAATTAAGGGCAGAAATCGGCCTTGACACACTGCAAGTGTCTTTCTTTTCTAACAAAAATGGAGGCAGAATATGACGATTTAGTGTTGTAAACAGAAGTACGTTGAAATGGTTTTTTGCTTTGAGAAAGAAAATAAAACAGTTTTTAGAGGAGCACGAGAAGACAAACAAAGAACTAATAATTAAACTATGTGCTCCTCATTTTAACAGCTTACTCGTCTTTCTAGCAGACATCACACACCACATTAATGAACTCAATGTGAAGTTACAGGGACATAACCAAACAATTTCAGATTTAGTAGGACACCTAGATGGGTTCATAAGTCGACTGAAAGTTTTCAAATTCAGCCTAGTCAGAGGAAACTTGGTACATTTTCCTTCCTGCAGGGAGTTGATGGAGGAGAGCCATGACATTGACTTCAAGTTTTCTGTGCCAATGTTAGACCAATTTTTGGAGCAATTCAGTAAGCGATTTTCTGACTTCAGTGACATGAGGCCACAATTGACATTATTTAACAACCCAATGAAATGTGACATTTCAGAGCAGCATGACACCATTCAATTGGAGTTGTGTGACCTTTGAAGTGACCCCGTTTTCTAGTCAAGGGTGGAGATAGGCATTGACTTTTGGAAACTGGTTCCAAGGGAAAAATATCCTACACTGAGTGATTTCAGCTTGAGAATTGCATCTATGTTTGGAAACACATACGTATGTGAATGCACTTTCTCAACTACGAGGGTGGTTAAATCGTCATGGAAAAGCCAACTGACTGATGACCACCTTCAGGATTTGTTACGAATATCGTCATCATCGTTGAAAATCGACTTTGATGAATTTGTTGCCGCATGTCCACAGTGTTCTCATTAAGTTTTGTTACATGTAAAAAACCAGAAATATGTAATTAAATTTAATTTAACAACTTATATTTAAATCAATCAAGTATTTTATATTGTTCTCCAGTAGTAAAATGATTTAACAAATATAGTAATTCAATACATGTAACTATTGCCTTGAAAAAATGCAGTTTATTTTTATTTAAGTTCTGTCTAAAAGTGTGTGGCCCGTGACGCTACCACTCCTCATATATTGGCCCTTTATAGAATGAAGTTGCCCACGCCTGATGTACATCATGCTTTGAACATATAGCAGGACATCATGTTGGAGGTTTAGTGGAATAATAACAGCACTAAGAAAGGATTAAAACCTATTTTAATTCTTCCAATATTTTGTCTCCATCACCGAGATATCTTCAGGAAGCACACAAACTAACACTTGTAACACACACACGCACAAAGGCAATGCAATACTAAATTAATCAGTAGATATAACCGTAAAGTCCTATCTAAGTGGGCTATTCTCTATGGGCACATGTAGGAGGATATAATGAGTCATTTATCAAGAAAGCCTTTAACAGTAAAATTTAGGCCCCAAGAGACTAGATCTTCTGAAGAGATAACTTGGATTCCACCTACATATATGAAACAAATTTCTGAACATACTTCTTAAGGTCTAAGACCTCTTAATATTGCAGTATCCTTTCATCCTGTAAGGAAGATTTCTACTTTCCTTCCTTCATCAAGAGACAAGCTTTCTTAGTCTTCCAGGTGCTACCAGATTCTTTGCTCCTGTAGTTTGTCTTACTTTGGAAAGTCTGGAAGATCTCCAGCTATCTGATGTGAGACACACATGAACACATCATATATGCAGCATCATGAACCTGATCAGTCTAACCTGAAGAGCATGCCATCTCAATTAAATATGGAGTTCTATGAAAGAAAATTAAACATTTATATAAAATTAGATTCCTTACAGAGTAGTTATTATTATTATTCAGGCCTCCATGGAGTCAAAAGACTCATCGTGGGAGGTCCTTCCTACGAAACACAAAGTCTATCATACCACTCCTTAAACTCATGACCATTTTTGCTCTCACCACTCTATCACGCAATGCATTCCATGGTTAAACCACCTTCCATTCAAAGAAACCAGTCCTCACCCTCTTGCTCACAGCTTCCTTTTGCAACTTCCAGGGATGGTCCTTTCTCATTCGTCCTTCCTGCTATTTCACCAAGCAAAAGAACTCCCCAGTGTCAACCCTCTCAAGAGTTTAAAAGTCTCAATCATACCTTCTTTCTACCAAACTCTGCAGTCCACATTCCGTCAGCCATCCCTCATAACTAACATTGTACAGTCCTTAAACCATCTTTGTTATCTGCCTTTGTACCCTTTCCACAGTGAATTTATCCCCTTCAAATCCTGGGGACAAAATTTGAGAATAATCGTCTAAGTGTGGTCTGATCAAGGTCTTATACAATGGAATGATAACTCTTATCTCTGCAGGTCAGCATCCTTCTCAGTATTGCAGCAATCCTCTGGGTTACCTTCACCACATTTGCAATATGTTCCCTGAATTTCAGATTTCTATCAATCATCACCTTCAGATCTCTTGTCTCCCCTACTTCCTCCACTACAGCTCCTCCAAGAGAGTATGCAGCCTTCCATCGATGTATCCTAAACTTCAAGACTTTACATTTTGCTGCATTAAACATCCCCATTCATTTGCCCACTTGTCTATTTTATTCAAATCCTCTTGCACATTGCACTATTACTAATAACCCTTCCCAGCTTCACATCATCTGCAAATGACTGAATATCCCCCCCTGCAATCCATTCACAATGTCATTGATATAAAGGTTAAATAATAGAGGTCCTAGTACTGAGCCCTGTGGGACCCCACTTGTAACCTTCTACCCCCTTGATATTGCCCCACCATACACAAATCTCTGATATACCTATCAGACAGCCAATCCTGAATCCAGCTGATTAACTCCACATCTAATCTCATGTGCTGCAAATTAAATATCAGCTTATCATGTGGATCCCTGTCAAATGCCTTTGTAAAATGGCAGAATATGCCTTTCCCTCATCAACCACTGTTATCACTTTGTTATAAAAGGCAATCATATTACCAAAACATGATCCCACACTCCTTATCAAATCTATGCTGACTCTCACAGATAACATTACCCTCATCTGCCCAATGCTGTATATGATCCCTTACTAATTTCTCTGAAATCTTAACTACTGATGAAATAGAAACTGGTCTATAGTTCGACACTTCTGGTCTGCTACCACCCTTATGCAATGGTACTATTTTATCCTCCTTCTGCTCCTTAGGCACCTTGCCCATTGTCAGAATTTCATTGAAAAGCCTGGTCAACAGAACTGTCAGTTCTTTAGCACATTCTCTCAAAACCCATGGTGAAATACCATCCAGTCCCACAGCTATACTGACTTTGAGAGTACTCAGTATTTGGAACACACTCTCCTCTTGCACCTCTAAACTGCCCTATCCCTCTAGTATTAAAACTTTCTTCTCCAGGATGAAATACTCCAATGAAGTGCTTATTGAACAACTCCACTATATCCTCTGGATCAGTCACTCTAATCCCATTTTTAATCCACAATGTCATTCTTCCACAATCATTTCTCCTCCTACTGGCCACACAGCTAAAAAATTCCCTAGGATTTTCTTTGGAACTTAGTGCCAATCTCTTCTCATATTCCAGTTTCGCCTTCCTCACCATAGTAGTCATTCTCCTAGCCTGAGTCTTATATTCTTCATGCATCTGCTCTCCACTCCTATCCTTATATCTCTTCCATAACCTCTTTTTCACCTGCAGTTCCTGTTTGATATTGTTTATCATCCACTTGACACTGAATTGTGTCCTCTCTTCACTCGTGGAATACAGTTTACTATTGCTGCTAACAAATGTTCCTTCACAATTTCCCAAGCACTAATGATATCCTGGCCTTCTTCCAAATCTTCCAAAGTCAAAACCACATGGTCACTCTCTCCAACTGAGGGGAGAGAGATGTCATCTCAGTTATTATCAGCTATTCTGATGCTATGACCAATTCCAAAACTCTTGAACCTCTTGTTCCTTCTATTACATGTTGCCTAAGACATTTATCCCTCAAGAATTCTAGAAATTCCATTCCCTTATTGCTACATGCATCTTCCTCTCCCCAATTTATACTGCTGTAGTTAAAATCTCCCATAATCATCATTCTTCTTGCACTTGCCAAGCTCCTGCTCCCCACCCTCTGTGCTCTTTGGCTTGTAGCAACACCCCCACTAAATATCCTGTCTTGCCCACCTCTAACTCACACCATATGCTTTCAAAACCATTAGTGTCACTGCCTTCCAAATCATTCACTCTTAGAGGAAATAAGCCATCAATTATCATAAGCAGTACTCCACCACCGCATTTTCCCTTCCTATCCCGCCGAAAAATGCTGTACCCTGCTACTTCTATTCCTGTAATTATATCATCTTCGGTCAACCACGTCTCAGAGATCCCAATAATCTTTGGCCAGGCTGATGCTATCAGTGCCACCAATTCATCTCCTTTATTTCAGATACTCCTGGCATTGGTATAAAGCATAAAAATTTGACTGCTTCTATACCTATTATTATCCCCTCCAGACTCCACTGGACTCGGTGTTACCTGATGTTGTCCCCTTCTCCCAAGCACCCATTCCCACAAGAGGCCACTCCTGCTACCATCCACCATGGGAATTCTAGTTTCCCTGCATTGACACACACCGACTCATTCAGAAAACAGCAATCTCTCCAGATGCCTACGTCCTTCCTCATTCAAAAGAAAGCGGTCTCTCGAATACCATTCCTTTCTGTCCTCAAATGTCCTACAAGCATCCACATATTCCAATCCCCCTCTTCTGACACATTCTGGCTATTATGCTATTCATTATTACTGCTCTTCTGCTCAGCTTGTCATTATCATACCTGGGCAACACACAAATCTTTCCTCTTTGTGTTTTCTTTTGCACAACCTCAAGCATGAATCTCAGATCTCTCACCAACCGATTTACACTGCCTCTCAAATCATTTGTGCCCACTAACAATCATCTCATCCACCCTTTCACCCTGCTTAACTGCCATAGCCACACTTTCTATCATTCCTCCAGGCAAACACTCTTCTGGCATCCTATCTTGCACACCACCTAGCTAAACAAGGAAAACTGTGAGGCCTTTCTACAACAACCAAACTTAAACAGATCTGATAGCCTTTGGTTATCCCTTTTATTACTATTATTATTACACCCTCCACAGAGTCAGCAGACTCATCATGGGAAGTTCATTCAACTGACAACATATTTATCATACAGAATCTTAAAATCCTTAACACTCCTTGTATTAACAACATATTCTGGAAATGCTTTCCATTCACTGACAGTTCTCATCAATGTAAAAATTCTACTCCTCAAACTCCTCTTCATCACAAAATTCCATGGATGACGTCTGGTTCTTCCCCTCTCACCTTCAACTCTTTTCATAATCCCCTCTGGATTAAATGGATAAAATCCTCTCACCAACTTATCTCTATCATATCACCTCTTTTTCTCTTATCCACTGAATTCTGCAATCTACATTTCTTCATCATCTCTCCATAGCCAGCATTCCAATGTTTCCACATCACACTGAAAACAGGTGACCAAATCTGAGCACAACCACTTCCTTACCCTACATGTTAGAACATTTCTTATCCTAGCAATACCATGATGTGCAGACTTTGCAACACTTGTCTACTGCCAACCATCACTCCCAAATCTCGTATATCATCCACTTGCATTTATAGCACCATCAATATAGTTCAAAGTTTTATATTTCTGCACTCCTAAATGCAACACTTTGTGCTTATTAATATTAAAGTTACAACCCGCACTCATTTGTCCAAGTGAAAAGTCTACTCAAATCTTCCTTGAGGAGAATTAACATTAGCAGTGCTACTTTTTTTTTTTTTCCAACAAGGAATTTAAAGCTCTACAGGAAATGAGGAATAATAAAGAATTAGTTATCACCAAAGCAGATAAGGGAAATGCAACTGTAGTACTTAACCAAAAGAACTACAAAGGTAAGCTTAATGCTCTTCTATTAGATTGGGCTACTTACCTCCCCATTGAATACAATCCCACCAATTCACAAATCAGAAAACTTCACAGGCTCCTTAAGAAAGTCACTTCTTGGCTTGTAGAAGTTACCAACACATTAAAGCCGTTTAACTCTATACCCCCCCCCCTCCCCCGTATTTACGGACTCCCAAAAATAAATAACGAAAATGTGCCATTACGTCCCATAGTGGATGGCATTGATTCCCCCACATACAAATTAGCTAAACATTTGGCCAAAGAGCTCACACACTATACTGGCAACACACCATCACACATAAAAACTAAAAACCTCAGCCCACTTCAAAGCCAGCATAGAAAATCTTACACTCCAACAGACTGACATAATGGTCAGCTTTGACGTCTCCTCCTTATTTACAAATGTCCCACTCAAGGAAACTTTAGAGCTAATCCAAGCTAAATTTTCTCACGATATCTCAGTCGTATTTCAGTTCACAATGAACTCAGGCTATTTCGTTTGGCAGGGAAAATTCTACAAACAAATAGAGGGGACAGCCATGGGTTCACCACTCTCCCCACCCTTGGCCAATTTCTTTATGGAGATCTTTGAAGAAAAAGCCTTAGCATCTGCCCCACAAAAACCAACCATATGGCTTCGCTATGTTGATGATGTGTTTGCTATTTGGCCACGTGGCTCTAAAACACTCCTCTCCTTCCTTACACACTTAAACAACCAACACTCCAGAATCAAGTTCACCCTGGAAAAAGAGGAAAAACAACAGCCTCCCTTTCCTAGACACACTAGTCACCTGCCAGCCTGATGGAACCTTGGTTTTCTCAGTTTATAGAAAACCCACCCATACAGGCAGATACATTCACCAACAATCCCCCCCCCCCTCACAACAATATGGAGTGGTGAAAACACTATACAACAGGGCTAAACTAATCTGTTCTAACGACATGGCCCTAAGCACTGAACTAAATCACATCCTCAACACTTTCTCAGCCAATGGCTACCCCCCTTCCCAAAAATATTAAAACCTAGAAACCACAGCTCCCCCCCCCCCACAACAAAGATCACCATTCCCTACATCCGAGGCAGCTCGGAAAAAATTACCAAAATTTTAAAAAAACATGACCTCACCTCCTGTTACTGGCCTTACAGAAAATTGGCATCCCTTATCCGCTCCACTAAAGACCAACCACTTCCCCTAGACCTACCTGGTGTTTACCAGGTCCCTTGCAGTTGTAAACTGTCTTACTTTGGCCAAACAGGCAGGACAGCGAATATCAGAATTTCTGAACACAAGGACTACATCCGGGTCCACAAGTACAGCCATTCTGGTCTTGCAGACCATGCTCTGGATACCACAGAATATGGTGGAAGAAAGCTACAGTAATACATCGTAGCAAATACAAATTCGAAAGACTATTTATGGAATCAGCCTCAGCCCTAAGAAACTCTCCAAACCGCAACAAATTTGGTTGTATGTGACTACCCCAAATTTGGGAGGCATACATCAGCAGACCTTCAGCCCAACAGCCAAGAACACCTACTTCGCCCACTAGAGGGCACCATCAGGACTTCTAGGAGAACGATAGCTTCATATCTTCATTCTCAGTTACTGTGTTGTAGTGCCTGCGTGCACGTGCCTTTTTTGTAAGTTCCTTTTGAAAATGGCAACGTGACGTTGCCGAAATATCGGAAATATTTATTAAAGTATAATTTAATTTATATTCGGATCTACGTTGTTCAATTTCCTAAGTGATTTAAAAATGCATAACCAACGTATAAGCCTGTCTACGAGAAGCAGTGCTACTTATTTCACGAGTTTGTATCATCAGCAAGCAATTGAAAATCCCCAGTCAGTTTGCATGATATATCATTTACAAACAGGTTAAACAGCAGGGGGCCACAGAACCCTGGAGCACGTCACTGGTTATCCTTTTTTGAGACACTGCTCCATCATACACAACTTGCATCTAACTAATTTACCAACTATTCTCATACTCTGCAGTTTGCACACCAACTTATCATGCGGTAATCTATCAAATGCTTTTTGCAAATTCCAAGAATATCACTGTCTATGATTTTCCGTTATCTATCACACTCGGTACCTAATCATAAATTAAAGATGCCAAAAAATTATATTCTTAGTTTAATCCTTTATCCAAGTGTAAACAAACAAAGTTTGCATGTGAAGTAATGTCACGATTAGGAAACTCATATATAGAGGCTAATGACTTCACATCACTTACTTAGATAAAACAAGATCTACCCTTTAAAAATCCATATTGACCATCATATAGAATGCTATATCCATCGACCGAGTCCTGTATTCTAATCCTAACCAATCTCTCCAAAACCTTGAACTACAACTGTATTTATATAAACTGGTCTATAATTGGAAACTTCTGTCTTCAAGCCATGTTTGTGGACTGGTACTATTTTGCCTTCTTTCCACTCCTTAGGAACCCTACCCACTGCAAGACTTTCATTTAATAACCAGGTCAAGGTCATAGCCAACTGTGGTGCACATTCCTTAAGAATATATGGTGATCTGTCATCCGTTCTCACAGCCTTATTCACATCTAACCCAACCAACATCTCATACATCTCTGTTTCTTTCACTTCCAATTCTCCAAATACTTGCCTCCCTTCTGTATATTGTACTGCAATTTTTACACCAGTATGATATACAATGATTAAGTGCTTGTTCAATAATTCCATTATATCCTTTGCAAATGTTATTCTGCTGCTATGACTCAGAGTTAACCTGCCATAATTATTCTTCCTCTTGCTTGCCATATAATGGAAAAATACCCTTGAATTAACCTTGGCCCAACTAGTCACTCTACGCTCATAATGTACCCTTTCTTTCTTTACCATGCTTGTCACCTTAATAGTCAGTACTTTATACTTATCATGAATCTGATCACCACCAACTGTCTTGTCCACCTCCATAGCCTTCTCCACTCAGCTTGCTTGATTTCACTGTTCATCCAATTCAAGCCTACTCTATTTACTCGTTTAACCCTTGGTGTGTTGTACATTGCTTGTGTCAGGTATCGCCTTATGAAATTCTATGCACTGTCAACATGCTTTCTGCACAGCTCATCTACTCTACATATTGATGTGAATTGACTATAGAGCTTCCCATAATCACCTGCCTTATACTTCCACATATAACCATTTTCAGCAATAACTTTTCTTGTTTTCACCACTTCCCAAACAAGTACCTCATGATCACTTTCACCAGCCAGTGGCAGTGCTAATACCTTATTAACAACCACATCCTGTGAAATTATCACCAAATTTGTTGCTTCAGTCACATGCTGTTTAACATCTCTCTTAAAAATTTAACAAATTCACTCCCATTGTTCCCGTATCTCCTCCTTCCATTGTATATTCCTGTAATTAAAGTCTCCCATCAGGATCACTTTCTATTTAAATGCCGAACCAATCTGCCTAAACATTTCACAGTCAGTATTAACATACTAGCCTGATATGTCAGAAATACTAGCCAGTTAATTTCAACTTCACACTACACAGATTCAAAATCTGTACTATCAACTTCCACACTATGTGGACACAATTTCTCTGCAATCATTAACAGCACTTCTCCTCTTTTTCCTTCCTATCATTCTAGAAGATTATATAATTTTCCATTTCTATTCCCAACATCACATCCTTCTCAGACAAACAACTTTTACTTATACGTATTATCTTTGGGTATACTAACTCAATCAATGCAACAAACTCAGCTCTCTTATTTCAAATACTCCTTATATTTGTGTACAAACAAAACAATCTCTTTATCTTTGAGGCCATTCTATCTGCACCAATATTCTCCATTTTAGTTGCTATACCAGACTTCTCTCTTTGGCCTGACCACTCCCGTTTCCCTGATCCTGATTTCTATTACTACCTGTCACATCCTCACCTTTATGTATTGCATCATTTTGTGCTGCTGCAACCACATCTTCAACCAAGTATCCACCTTCCTCCTGTCATATAATCCATTTAGATGTGCTATCCTGCTTCACAAGTAGATTCTGATCGTTTGCTACATTAACTTCTTGATTCTCTGCCTTCTCAGAAAGCAGCCTCTCTAAATGCCCAACACCAAACCCATTCAAATGCAATTTATCAACTTTAAACCATTCCAACTTTCCTTTGAATTCACTCTATAGATTTACAGACTGAACTCCCTTTGCCTCACACAACTTGGCCATTTTACTATTCATTATCTCTGTTCTATATTAAAATTATAGCAAAAAATTGCAAAACAGAAAAAAATCCAACCAAACAACAAAACTCATTGTTGTTTTGGTTGGATTTATGACCACAGCTCACCTAAGTTTTCTGCAGTGCATCATTCATGGTACCTCCTGTGAGAACTGTGGAACATGTTGTAAGGTTGGATTCTGATACTGCATGCCCAATGACTATCAGATCTGAGAGCTCCTTTATATTACAGATTTAAAAACTGAATCCCTTTGCCTCATCCAACTCGACCATCTTACCATTCATTATCTCTGCTCTCCTTCTCAATTCACTATTGTCATATCCGGGCAACACATTAATGACTTTTCCAATAACACTATTATCCTTTACCTGCCACAACAGCTTCCTCAAGTCGCTACGAACATTCTTTTTTTCACCAAGTCATTTGAGGCCACAACTACCACTAATTTTCATGCAATGGATCAGTTGTTTCATTATTTGTTTCATTGATCCACCAGGAAAGCATGTTTTGCACACTTTATTAGTCATCACACCTCTAATGATGATCAAGTTCCTATACATATATGATATTATGATGTTTAATTATCATTAGATGCTTATTATCATCTTCCAGATGTTTCAGTTTACTTTTCATTTTCACTAACTCTTGCCTAAGCTTTTCTACTAGTGGCGTAGCTGGGGAGGGGGGGGGGGACAGTCCACCCCAGGCAGCAATTTTTTCATGGTTTTCGAGTGAGACACAACTTTATTTTTCGATGATTCTTTTATTTATGTTAACTTAGTAATTTTTATTATTTAATTAATAATTAGTTTTTAACAGCTATACTTACAACTAAAATAAATAAAATATAAATATAACAAAACCATTACATTTCCCTATCATACTATAATTCAAATTCTTAAATAAAAACAATAAAACGCATGGCATGCCAATGGAGAACTATTCAGGATGAGTTTAAAGAAATTTTGGGAGAAAAAGTAAGAAGTAAAGTTATTGAGCAAGTAAAGAAGTAAAGTATTTTTCTATGATATTCAACAGCACTCCTGATATTTCTCATAAGGATCAAACAAGCCAAGTTTTACAATACGTTATGATGATGGAAATAAAGTGAAGTCTGTGGAATCATTTGTTGATTTCAATGAAACAAAAGATAAAACCGCCGAGAATATTTCAACTATGATTTTGCAAAAAATTAGAAAACGATGGAATTGATATTCAGAATTGTAGAGAACAAGATTATGATAATGCTGCTGTGATGGCTGGTCAACATACTGCCATTCAGAGATGCATCAAGGAGATTAATGGAAAAGCAGAATTTGTCGTATGTACAAATCACTTGCTGAATTTGGCAGGTGTACATGCATGCAGCTTCTGTTGCTGTGAATTCTGTTATTGTTCTCATTTTTTTCTTCCTCAACCCATCGCTTGGATATTCTGAATTCAATCACTGGTCAAAGTGTTAGGCATGTAGTAGAAACTCGATGGAGTGCACAGGGAAATGCTGAGTGTTGTAAAAAAAAATTACTCAAAAATCTTAAGTGCTGTAGAATATTTAACTGGCGAAGAAGAAAATAAAGTTACCAGGTCAGAAGCTAGCGTGCTGCTTGTTGCATTAGAATAGTTTTCCTTCCTGCTTGGCCTGTGGGAAACCGTCGTTCTATAAATTAAGAGCACATAAGTCGACTTCCAAACCAAAGGATTGAATATACAACAATATGACATAAACCTCAAAGCTTTAAAAGTTTTAAACTAAAAAAAAAGGATGAATTAGTTAAGAATTCAGTAGCTTACACCAAAGAAATTTGTGATGATCTGGGGATAGTCGTGGATTGTCAGTGTAGAAAGAAGAAACTGATGGCAGGTGAAGAATCAGGAGATGCTGAATTGTCATACGAAACTAAGTTGAGAAGAGAAATGTTTTTTTTCACTGGACAGAGTGATCCAAGAAATCACCATGTCATTTCAACAGCTTCATGTTCTTGCTGAAAAATATGTCTTAATTACTCCATCGAATCTTTTGAATGATAAATACGAATATCAACTAAATCATGATCATGATGACATTAATAAGGAAGAGTTCCTCTTTGAGAGAAAAATACTTCAGTTTTATTTGTTTGCTGCTACGCAAGACGAAACAGAGACATGGAAGAACGGTCCCCCTTGAACTTCTGCAGTATATTCTAAAATACAGTCTCGAGAACTCGGTTCCAAATATTGTAATACTACTCCGAATTTTCCTCACAATTGCTGTAAGTGTTGCTAGTCATAAGAGGAATTTTTCCAAATTAAAATTGATTAAGAATTACCTAAGATCTACAATGAGTACCTTGCGTTTAAGAAATCTTGCCATACTGTCTATAGAACAGCAACTGAGTGATGAAAGAGACTTCGACAATGTCATTTTAAGTTTTATTTAAAAATAAACATAGTTTTTCAATTTATTTCCCTATACATCGTCTTGACTTTTAGTAGTATTTTTGGTTATTGAGAGGGGCAGAAAACTCAGGGACTGTCCCAGGCAGCAAAAGCTCTGGCTATGGCAGTGGCCCTGATTCTTGTTCCCATTTCTAATAGCTCTAATCTATCAACACACTTTGCACACAAATCTTAATCCACAAATCTTTCACATTTTTTGGTGTATACATGAAGCAATTTTCACAATGCATCCACTGGGAAAAATCCAATACAGAACTCGATCTTCATGCTGAAGCTTTCCATGCTGCTGACATGCACTACTTTACTGATGCCATTTTCTGAAGCAGAAAGAACTCTTGTAAATTTCGATTATTATGTTATTTATTATTTAATTTTTTTTAATTGGAAATTTGCTGACTATCTTTTGTCTTACTTAAGCTGTAGATGAACTTTTTTTTAAATTATTCTTTTAATGTATTTTATCTTGTGCTCTATTGTCATTATCGTACTGAAGATGCCTATGATATTTAGGCAAAAAGTTTACAGAAAATAAATTTATTTCAAATAAGTTTCGGATTTTGTATTTAATTTTTTCAAAGACTGTGGTTCCTGTGAGGACACAGTGAAAGTGATCACTTCCATATATGTTAGCAAAACCCCACAACTTAATCTAACCTAACCCTTCATCAACAAAGTCTCACTGATGTCTATAACGTTTGGCAAAGCTGAATTATTAACATCTGACTTCCAAGAAGTCAGAGAGTCATCACAGATTAACTAATTGAATTAGCTAATGCTAAAAACTCCTCTTCCTTATTCCAGATGTTTCTGGCATTAAAATTGATAAACTTCAGTACTCACACCTATCCCAACCTGAAAAGCTAGATTCTTCCAATATCTTTTTTGTAATAGATTTCACTGTTTGATATCTTCCAATATCATTCATTCATTCTCCCAATAAATCACTTCAAGGATGCTCGTAGTTACACTTTCCCCTACATCCTTCATAAAAACTTAAGTTTCCCTGACTCTGCACTTCTGAACTCTCATTGAATAATAATTTCTTAAGACAACTAATATCAAATCTATTCACATGTGAATCATTAGTCTTCATAAATCCTTTCATAAAATGAACTCGCTCCACAAACTGCACAACCATTCCTCCTGCAAAACTATGCATTGATTCATTTGCACTATGGCCTATCTTCTCAACTCATATTTATCATACCATGAAACACACTCATAATTTATACTCTCTCTTATTTGCTTGTTCCAGCAACACTTTCATATCTTCTTGCATATTGCAGTTATCACCTGCTAGATCATATTTACCAGCCCAAATAATCACATATTTCACACTATTTCTCTCTCTGCATCCTAATGGCATCACTGGTATCCATAAACTTTTCCCAATGGAAACATGATTTTATCACACCTTCTCAAGTACTCCTCTTCTTATCAGGAGTCTTCGTATAAAACTCTCATCTTACTTTTGCACTTTCATACTCTATTATTTTTCTTCCCTTGCCTTTCCTTCTTTCACTTTTCTGCCATACCACTTAGCTAACATTTCTTCAACAATTCTATCTGATTCTGTCTTGACCTGTGAATTCCTCCATTTAAATGCACAGTCTCCCCCCCCCCTCCATCATCTGGTCATTCTCCTCATCGTCCACCATTTCATTCATGCTATCACTCATACCACATTCACCTTCTTTACCACTTCACTTAAAACAATAATCTTACTGACTTTCCCATTTGCCCTTTCCTACCTTTTGTCATTCAACTCTCCACTGTCACATTTTGCTCTCCCCACACTTCAAGCACTCACTTTCAGAACAATTCATACACATGCATTCACAGGTCTTAATCTTCTACCACAAATCTTTCACTCCAGTGAATGCATTTGACATATATATTACAGGGAACAAAATCCTTAATGTTGAATTTGCTTGTTATTATTTTGCATGAGTGCCATACCAAACAATACATATAATATAATAAGTACTTTGTTCACCCCTTCATTTAACTACACAAGCAAACTTAGAAAACAATCAAGCAAACACTCATAAAAACATAATTAAAAAATGAAGTCAATATAATCAGCTTTTCAGACAACACTTATCTTTCATCTCTCATATCACTGTTTCTATCAATACACATTCTACAGCACTTATCAGGGTACTTCTCCAAGCAGTTCAGGTTATTACTACTTTATTTCAAGCAAAGAAATGAAACTTGAAAATAATTTCTTTTACAGAAAAAGTTTGAACAATCCAATTTTTGAAATGAATAAAAATACTTACAGGTTGGACAAGAACATTATTCTTCCCATACAATAATGTAGACTTTGAATTTTGGTGTAATGATTCTACATAATCTCTAGCCACCAATGGTAAAATTCTGAAGTTTTCTTCCGAACTTCCAGATATTCGAACATCCCTTTTGTACTACAAAAATATAAATACTTAACATTAGTAATAAAATGGCATTTTTATCTTCATAACTATAATACTGAATTCTTATGCTCTTAGCAATCAGACTATACAATTCTACTTAAAAAGAAAATGCTACAAGTCATTCTTTTCAGCCCTCCCTAAATTCACTCACCATCAATGGATTCCCTACTCATTCCTACAATGCACTTCCTTCATTGACAGTTATCCCGAAACATGATTTTTTTTTTTTTTAAATTAAATTAACATTCCATCAATCCAGGTTCTGTCTCTAAGCAATCTCTCTAATACCTTCATCACTACACTTGAGATACACATCGACTTCTAGTTTTATACTACTGACATGGATTCTCCCTTAAGCAGAGGCGCTTTCCACTCTTCTGGGATTGCTCCTGTTGCCCAACTTCTGTTGAACTAAGGCTGTAGGATTGGATGGGATATGACCATGTATACTACAGGAATGTGCAAAAGAGCTAGCAGTCCCAGTGACTTGGACACTGCCACCTTTTTTGCACATTCCTGTCCCATACATGGCAATATCCTATCCAGTCCCCCAGCATTATTAACATCAAGGTTGCTTGATGTTAATAATGCATGCTAAACACTTCCCATTCTTGAACTGTCAGTCTTTTTTTTTTCCTCTTTTCTACTGATATTCAACACCACTCTTAACCTCCCTACATGAATTACAATAATGAAATAACATTTTCACTATATCTTCAGCAGATGGACTCATGTTCCATTTCCAGCAACTAAAGTCTTACATATTTGCCCTTTCTTCTTTCTTTTCATATGTCAGTTTCTCTTTCCTTACTATACTCATCATCTTCCTAGCCCAACTTATATTCCTCAAGTTACTGAGGTGTACCCTGTTCTTTATATCTCCTCCATAGCATCCTCTTTCTCAAAAGTCCCTGCATTATTTCATGATTCATCCATTTTCTTCCTACTTTATTTATCCTCAGAACCTTAGGAATACAATATGACATTGCCATAAGTAATTGATTCTAGACCAAGTCCCAGATACTGCTGATCTGATTTCTCTCCCTTGATTAAGCCACTGCACATCATAAATTTTTTCCTTAATTAATCATAGTTTCCTGCACAGTAATTCTGGTACAAGCTTCTGTGAAGCTCGTACCTACCTAGCCATTCCCTCAAGGTTATATCAAAACCATATAACCTTCTTCCCAACTAGTAGCATCATGGTGACATCTTCTATTATCACTATATGAGAGGATATTAGAAATCAAACACTTGAGACCCAAATGTTTCTTCAATTACATGTTGCATAAGATAGCTGTTCCTAAGTAGCTCAAGGAATTCTCCTTACTCACACATGATTTTACCAACTTTCAATCAATGCTGCCATAGTTACAGTCATCAATTATTATCACCCCTCCTGTTGCTCACCAGTCTCATCTGTCTGAATACTTCTGAATCATCTTCCTTTGCATTCCAAGTTCAACAGCAACATCCCACTAAATATCTAAATTTTGTGCTAACCTGAACCTCATGCCAAATGGCTTCAAAGCTATTATCATTACAGCTTTCTTCATGTTCCACATTGAGAGAACACAACTCTTCTGAAATCATCAGTAATAACCTCACCTCCTTTTTAAAATCTTCTATCTTTTTTTAAAGGATGCTATAAACATCACATTCTACTGTGAGCATATCATCCTCCATTAAGTAAGTTTCACTAACACCAATGATTTATGGACTGACTAATTGTATCAAGGCCACAAACTTTGCACCATTAGTCCAAATACTCCATGCAATGGATTATAAGAACAGTAGCTTTGCCCTTTCCTTCCTGCAATTCCTTACCCCATCACTTAAGTCTTTTGACCCTGCTGCTATCATTGCTCTCATCTCACTGCTCTCCTTGCATTTCCATCTTGTCTTCCTTTGTCCAATACCTCACTCCAATTATTTTACACTCACAGTCCCAATCCTAGTTTTCATTTCCCTGAATGGCTACATCCTCTTCTCCTCTCATCAACAATTTACCAACTTCACACTACCACTCTTACTGAAATGCAGAATGTAGCATACAGCTCTTGCATATCTTCAAATTTATCTCATACATCTACAAACTCAAGTCCTCTCTTCTTGCACATTTTGGCTACCATGCCATCTGGAATCACTACTGTTCAATTCAGCTCTCTACTATCATACCTTGGCAATACACTCACAATTTTCCAATTTAAGTCCTTTAATAACCATGGCAATACACTCACAATTCTCCAATTGTCCCTTAATAACCATGACAATATACTCACAATTCTCCAATTTAAGTCCCTCAATAACCTCACTAACACATTCATAGCATCAAGTCCAACCTTAATAGTATCCAATACCACCTCCAGTACCAAACCTCTCTTCCCCACCCAGTCAAATTCATTTGTTGTCTCTATTGCTCCCCTAATGCCACCAACCACTCTGAGCTCTTTAATTTCCTCTCCTTAAAAACTGATTTTCTCCAGTCCCACTTCCCTAACAGCAAAATCAGCCTCCCAAGAGACGACATCACCAACACTACACCAACTAGCTTTCCTCCTCGAATCAAATTTGAGTCTGCCTGCTACAGATCTAACAGGCAGAGATGCTGAAATATTTACCATCACCAACGACCTCAACAGGGGTGAATATTCCAGGTGTGCTAGGTGCACGGTGCTCATCCACGAATTATCAGTATCACAGATATTAAATTTTTGCATTTATTCCCGTTAAAGACTCCCCCAATTATTTGCAGACTTCACGCGATTCCTAAAATTGAACACAATATTCTAATGCTTCATTGTCCTCTTCACGAGGGTAATAAAGCATTAGTGCTTCATGAAGAGGGCACTTTTCGACGCGTAAACATTGCTTCATGTTCGCGTTAATAGCTCGGGTGTGCTTTCAAAATGCATACACCTTTCAGCCTTTCAAAAAGATGTAAAGAGGGCGCAGCGGGTCAAATTCTTAGCGTTTTAGTATTTTTAAACCACTGAGAAGGCGAGACTGGGTGAGCTAACATTCTGAGCTCACCCAGCACCGGCTGTGATTGGTTATTGTGTCAACCAATCCAAGTGAATGTTGTCACCTTGTCATGAGTTGAGCACTTTCTGCATCTGATGGCTGTATTACAAACAGCTGTTACACATTTTCTGGAACTGAAAATTTGAAAGTGGATGTTAGGAGATAAATGCTAATTGTTTTTTCTTTTGCTTGTGCAGTATAGCATCTGTTGAAGTTGCAAAGTTTTTTAACGGTATAGAGACATTTTTTTTCTAATCTTCGGAAACAACAGACAGTAAAAAAATATCTATTTCTGAATAAAAATGAATATTCAATGTATTATAAGAAGTTGTTGATCTACAACAAAATACCAGTGTAAAAATATTCATAATTTTAAATTATGACTGTTTTTTAATTGTTTATATTAGTACATTATTAGTTTTGGTTTCATAATACGAATTGTCGGCACTTGCAATGTACACGTTATTGATGGTATTTTGTCAAAATGAAATGTGAAGCATTTAAAAAAATGTATGTACTTACTGGATTTGGGTAGTTGTGTTACTTTTAGAAATTTTATTGTGGTTTAAAATTATTAAGTGCTGTGTTTTGCAAAGACATTCTCGTAACGCTAACGGAGACGACACGTCAGCCATTATACATAACATTTCTTGCTTGCCACTTTCATTGAGTGTGCATGCTTGCCGAGGAGTTTGATGGGTGATTGACAGCTGACAGAGAGAGTGTTCAGAGTATCGAGATAACAAAAACAACAAAGGGGCATTTGGTATGGAAGTAACAGAGGAAAAACAAAAGAGAGCTAATTAGTTTAAGAACGCAGGCCGGCAAACTTTTGTTGTTAGGAAATTAAGTTTTTATGTGACAGTCAGGGACATATTAATAGAAGATTATGAAAAAGGAATTGTAGAACTGCGAGCCTTTAAAGTGCAGGAGTTAGGACTGTAAATAAGTATTGGTAAATAAAAGAAAATATTGCAATTGACGTTCTATAGCAGACCAGCACAACTTGATTATCTTTGAGGGCCAAACCCAACTTGGACCACCTGACCAAGGGCCAAATCACTCTGGACCTAGAATCTTAGACTTGTCCACTGCAGATAAACTTAAGTAAATTTGTTAGTAGTTCTACAGTAAATACTAATTAATATGCATATTTACATTTTTTTAGAGAGTTACAATTAAAATTATAATCAAAATTATTTACAAACAGATATAGCTGCAAAATTTCTCAATAAAAACCACTTAAACATAAACACAAAGTTTACTAATAATTTCACTGAGAATATCACACTTATTCTCAGTGAAATATCAGTGACTGAATGTCACATTGTGATATTCAGAATGTCACAATGTGACACATTGCATTTCTTTGTTGCCACTATTTTATCAAAGTTTGGTATCATGTTTGAAGTGGCCGTTCTTAATATGCAGAGTCTTAATAAAAATTTAATTCAAAGCTGGAAAAAATCGTCTAATTTCATATTCCCTCATATAATTAAATAATTCAATCAGGCAGACGGGCCAAAATGAATAGCATTGCGGGCTACATGCGGCTTGCGGCCCATATGTTGTGTAGGCCTGTTTGAGGAAACGGCGATTGAAAATTTCATCTGTTTTAAGAACACCGGATCTATCTGAAAGGAGATGGAATTTAGCAACTTAGATAAAGCAGTAGAAGAAGATTTTTTTGCAGGTACAAAAATTAACAAAAATTGAACTGCATGAGGTAAGAATACCTGTACTTCGGTGAATTCAGAATATCTTATTTAAGAGTCAGGAGGAATAATGTGTGCTACATAAGGGTGATGAGAAAGGATTCTATGGAAAAAGAAGAAGAGAATCTTATATCTTCGAAAAAAGGCCTTAACAAAGAAACTGACTATGAATATTTGTTATTGTGTAAACAAGGTGTTTAGTCTAGTAGACGCGATTAAGTATATGTTAAACAAACCAGTAATAGAATGAGTCAGAGAATGGGTGATCTCTAAAGTATAAGTTTATTTTAAAAGGCCTTGGATCCAGTTAATTTTGTAGTTAGTTGTGCAATTTTATTTGAAGTGTATATATTGTTTTTGTTTTATTGAACGTGTATATTTTGTATTTGGTCTTGAGTCCGTGATTTTTCGGATTCTTAAAGAAACAGTTAAAAGTCATTGCACCAATCAGAATTGAACCCTTGTGCATATAAATAAAAACACTCGGAAATAGAAATAATCATCATAGAGAAAATCTCATAACAAATCAGGATATAACAAGAGGAATTTAGAACACAGGCCAGCAAATATTTAGATTCAGAGAAACTTGAGTTTTTTATGTGACAGTCGAAAGAAAATTAATAGTACATTCCGAAAAAGGAATCGTGGAACTATTAAGTTTCAAAGTGGAATAAGTATTGATAAATAAAAGGGAAATATTGCTATAGGGCGTTTTAAAAGGAATAATGGAGGAAACACTAATTGGAAGATTAATAGGAGATTCCGAAAAGGAAATCGTAGAACTGCAAGTTTTTTTTAATTGGAAGAGTTAAGACTGTCAATAAGCATTTAGCAAATAAAAAAACAATTTGCTATTTATGTTCTAAAGGAATGTTCGAGAAAACTCTGATTAGGAAGTTTCATCTGTATTAAGGACGCCGGATCTAACTATTATTTCTACTAAAAAGAGACAGAATTGAGTCAGAAAGATTTAATGTGTGCTACATGAGTCATAAAAAAAGGATCCTGTGAAAATGAAGAATAAAGTCATATGTCTTCGGAGAAGGGCCTTCACAGAGAGAGAAACTGACTATGAACATTTTGTCATTGTGCAAAAAAAGTGTTTAGTCTAGTCTTAAGTTAAGTTTATTTTTAAAAGGCCTTGGATCCAATTAATTTGAAGTTAGTTACGTAATATTTGTTTGAAGTGCATATATATTGTTTTTGTTATATTAAATGTATTTATTTTGTATTTTGGTCTTGAGTCAGTGATTTATTTGGATTCTGAAAGGAATAGTAAAAAAGAGGTCATTGCACAAATGGAGTGAACCTTTTGTGCATATAATAATATATAGGTACATTCGGAATTAAAAAAATAATTGTTAGAAACAGAGATCATCTCCATGGTAGCATTAATATTATGATAATAACTATGAATATCCTCTATATAAAAATCCACTAATTATTAACAATGGCGCAGTCAACAACAGGATTGGTTATGACTTAACTTATTTTTAGAATCCAGAAAGTAAATCTTGACTCAAGTAAAATGGCTACAGGAGATAGCAATTCTAGTAGTGAAGTTTCTTCAGTTAAAGATGAGAAATTTTTTAGGTTAATTAATCCAACTTTAGTAATACCTTCTTTCTCAGGCGATAGTAATGAAAGCATAGAAACATTTTTTAAATATGCAGAAAAAATTAGAGATTTAGGAAAATGGTCAGATTTTCATTTGTTGATTATACTTCGTAATAAATTGTTGTGCAAAGACAAAACATTCTTAAACACATCTCCTTTACTAAGAGACACTGACAGTTATGCAACATTTAAAGGTTTGCTAATATCAGAATTTTGAAGTGTAAGAGAATTAGGGCCTAACATTTGGAAAATTCATCAGTGCATTCAAGGTAATAGGTAGTATGTTTCGGAATACTATCATAGACTTTGGAGCATTGCTCATAAATTCAATGTTTCACCTGAAGAGAAATCCTCTTTAGAATGGTTGCTTTTTAATCAATTTAGGCATGGCCTCAGAGATAATTTGAAAAAAACAGCATACAAGAAAAAGGTTAAAAATCTTGAACAGCGTTTTGAAATTGTTAAGGAAAGGGAAGAGAGACTTAGAGATATAATTCATTCCTCAAACAATAAACAGGTGAACTTTTCTCAGTATAATGAAACTCATTCTCCAAACACAGTGGCTACAGATAAAGTGAGAAAAGGAAAGTTTCATAAATTATAAGGTGCTAATAAAAAGAAACAGTCTAAGGAGACCTAATGTGAATTTCACTGAAAATGTTCCAGAATCTATTTCGAAGATACAAATACATGATTTAGAAAAATTTGATGAACTGAAAACATTTCTTATTGAAGAAATAGAAAGACAACAGAGACCAGTAGGAAAAGGACAGGAACTTCTATTTAAGATGATATCTGATTTAACAAGGTACAATAATCCTAAAGATAATCAATCTTTATCTTGTAAATCTAATGGTATTGACAGGAATAAAGCATCTCATAGGAGATATGTTCCAAAACGCTTTAAATGCAATAAACTGGGTCATTTTGCTAACGACTGTTATGTTAGAGATAAATCTTGTTTTCAACATAAGAAATCAGAAAATAAAGAAAAATCTGGAAATAGTTATTATTCCAATATCATACTGGTAAGGACAGAAATGTCAAACTACTCACTAGACATGGGTAAAGCTAAAGACAGCTCCAACCCTAAAAGAGAGTTTAATGTAGCATTAGCTCCTTATGCTAATGGATGTAATCCTTTGACAGTTCTACAAGGATTTATTGAAGATGTGCCTTGTGAAATCTTACTTGACACAGGTGCACGTATTACACTCATTTCTTATAGTTTGTTTAACAGAATTAAATCTCTAATTCCAAATGACATTTCAATTTTGAGTTATTCAATTAAATTAAAGGGAATATTTGAATCAGAAATTTCTGCTGATAAACAAATCAATGTTTTTATCTCAATTCCTTATTTTCCATTGAAAGTTTGTCATCCATTAATAGTTCTTCCAGAATCATCTAATCCAAATGTACAAGTAATATTTGGAATTGATTTTCTGAAATGTCATTGTTTTGCACGTAATTTTGTTGATAATACAGTGTCCTTCTGTGGACTAGAATACTGTTTGGACAGGAAATCAGGTGACAAAGGAAAATTAGAGCAGTCTCCTGAAGTTTTTCAAGACACTAATTATAATCATCAAGTGTTTAATATTGAGACTTGAAAGAATAAGGAACCTAGTTCACAAATTTAGGGAAAAAAAAAAAAAAAAGATTGCCCAAGCTCAGAAAGATGATCCCATACTTAAAACTATCTATGAAGCAGTATTGAAGAGTGGAACTCAACCGCATACATTTTTAAACCTGGAAAACTTGTATTTAGATAAAGATGGGTTACTCTTATCTAGACAAATGGAAGATGGAAGGTTGAAAGTGAAAATATTGGCACCGACTCAAATGATTCCTTGGATTATGTACACTTTCCATGATTCAGACTTGGCAGGACACCAAGGATTTTCTAGAACTTGGGAAAGAATAAAGGATTGTTATATCTGGAAAGGTATGAAGAGTGACATACTCACATATGTCAAATCATGCCATAAGTGTCAAATAAGATCCCCTTTCAGAGGAAATGCTCCATTACAACCATTTCCAATCCCAACTAGACCTTTTTCAGGCTGTTGCTATTGACGTGGTAGGTCCACTGCCAATTACAAAAAAGGCGATAGGTATATTCTAGTAGTCATAGACATGTTAACTAGATTTCCTGAAGCAGTGTCAATGACCTTACTTTCAGATCAAGGAGCAAATTTCACATCTGAACTATTGTTACAGTTATGTAAATTACTCAACTCAACGGAAGATTTTTACTACACCTTACCACCCACAGTGTAATGGTATGTGTGAAAGGCTGAATAAGAATATAAAGCAAATACTTTCCAATCTAGCAAACACTAAAATGAATGATTGGGACATACATATTTCTCCAACATTATTTGCATGTAGATCTGCTTTTCATTCTGCTATCAAAGAAAAACCATCTTTTACTTTATATGGCTTTGATCCAATTTTTCCTAATGAACTTGTTTCAGTCATTCCTAATACAGGATACAATGACATAAATGAGTATCTGGAAACAGTAGTAGATAAATTTTCCACTACTCACAGATTAGTAGGTGAAATAATTTAATTAAGTTCTCAGAAAACTAGGCAGTATATAAATCGTTTTAGAAAGTATAAGTCATTTTCACTAGGAGATTTAGTATTGTTAAATGATAAATCAAGTATAAAAAGAGTTGGGAAATTAGGAAGGAAAGCTTTAGGTCCATATAGAATTTTAGACAAATTTTCTCCTGTGAATTTTAGGATTCAAGATGTCAAAAATCCTAGTAAAATTATAAATGTACATCCCGATAGGTTAAAAAAGTACTTTTTGGGGAGTAAAAATTTAGTTATATTAGGAGACAACATGAATAGAATATTGAAAGATGAGCGTTGTTTTCCTAGTAGTAATTGTGCATCTCATTCACAATCAAATAGTAGGAAAGGGTATCGTTTTAAAGCTCATAATTCAAATATGCAGCAAAGGAGAAAATTAAATTTGGATAAAACAAAACCTAATGCAGGAAATTTTAGAAATCTCAGGGTACATAATTCAGATAATGTACAATGTAAGAGTGATGATAATCAAATTGACTCTAACATGGATGAAATAGTAGCAGAATATCATAGGTTAGTTAATAAAGAGTTAAGTAAGCCAGAGGAATGTGAAAATACCTCTAATTTAGTTGTAAGGATAAAGAATCTCAACTTGTAGAATCTCAGACACCTGTAGAATTTGATTCTGATGGTGATGATTCTGTAGATTTAGAGCGTAATTCAAATAGTTTAAATAAAATATTTGAAAGGTATAGAAATGAAATTTGTAAGTATAGTAAATTGGAAGAAGAAAATTCCGAATTATCTCTAGCATCAGATGATTCTGAAACTAGTGATTCCGAAAGTATAAATAATGATCAGCAGGAATCACATTATTTTTTAAGATCAAGGAATAAGCATTAAAATTTTGATTAGATATAGGTTAAATATTTTAAAAAAATTTTTTACAAAAAAAATTTTCAGAGAAAGATGAAACTGATGTAAATATAATCATAATTTAAAATTCTGAATATTTTTACGTATTGTTTATGTTAGTATGTTTATTAGTTTTAGTTTCATAACACGCATTATCGGCACTTGCGATGTGCCCGTTATTGAAATTGTTTTGTCAAAAAGGATATGTAAAGTAGTTAAAAATTGATGTACTTACCCGATTTGAATAGTTGTGTTATTTTAAACAAATTTATTGTAATTTAAAATATTAAGTGTTTGCGTTTTTTGAAGACATTCTCGAAGGTCTCTAAGGTCTCTAATTGGAAAATTTATAGGAGATTCCGAAAAGGAAATCATAGAACTGTAAGTTTTTTTTTTAATTGGAAGAATTAAGACTGTTAATAAGCATTTAGTGAATAAAAGAAGAATTTGCTATTTACGTTCTAAAGGAATGTTTGAGAAAACTCTGATTAGGAAGTTTCATCTGTATTAAGGACACCAGATCTAACTATTATTTCTACTAAAAAGAGACAGAATTGAGTCAGGAAGATTTAATGTGTGATAAAAAAATTTTATCACTACATGAGTGATAAAAAAAACATCCTGTGAAAATGAAGAATAAAGTCATATGTCTTCGGAGAAGGGTCTTCACAAAGAAAGAAACTGACTATGAACATTTTGTCATTGTGCAAACAAAGTGTTTAGTCTAGTCTTAAGTTAAGTTTATTTTTAAAAGGTGTTAATTTGAAGTTAGTTATGTAATATTTGTTTGAAGTGTATATATATTGTTTTTGTTATATTAAATGTATTTATTTTGTATTTTGGTCTTGAGTCAGTGATTTATTTGGATTCTGAACATATAATAATACAGTAAAACCCCTTTTTTACACTTTTTAGGGGACTGATGGAAAAAAGTGTAAATAGCAGGAAATGGTAAAAAAACATTAAAAAAAGGTAAAAGATGACTTACTGCTAGTATGTGAGTCTACATACTAGATTACAAAATTTAACTGGTAATTAATTTACGGAATTAACAACGCATATAAAGTAAATTAATTAAAGATAACTTTAATGAATCACTTCTATATTTCGACAATGTCACATTGTCATCTTCAGGAACATAAAGATATGGTATGTGCACTACAGGAACTAACAAAGCAAATGAGGAAGAAATTAAGACACTAATTTTGTTCCTAAAGTCCTAATGGTGCCCTCTTGCGGGCTAATTTGGTAGTCTTGGCCGTTGGGCTGAAGTTCTCATAATGAAAGTCTCCCAAATTTGGGGCAGTTTCATGCACCCAAATTTGTTGAGGTTAGGAACGTTTTTTAGAGCTGCTGAAGATTCTTTGAATAATCTTTCGTATTTAAACTTGCTGCGATGGATTATTTTTGTCTTCTTCCAACGAATTTTATGGTGGGTATCTAAGGCATGGTCTGCCAGCCCAGAGCGGCTGTACTGGTGAAACCGGATGTAGTCTTGGTGTTCTGAAATCCTGATATTTGCTGTTCTGCCTGTTTGGCCAAAGTAGGACAATTTGCAGCTGCAAGGAACCTGGTATACACCAGGTAGGTCTAGGGGAAGTGGTTGGTCTTTGGTAGAGCGGATAAGGGATGCCAACTTTTTATATGGTCTGTAACAGGAAGTAAGGTCATATTTCTTGAGGATATTAGTTATTTTTTCAGAGGTGCCCTGGATGTAGGGGATAGTGATAGACTTGGTGTAGTCTTTATTGTTGAGGGGGGGAGGGGGGTTGTGGTTTTCAGGTTTTAGTATTTTTTGGATTTTTTTGGGGTTATAGCCATTGGCTAAGAAAGTGTTGAGGATGTGGTTTAGTTCCATAGTCAGGGCCTTGTCATCTGAGCAGATTAATTTTGCCCTGTTATATAGTGTTTTTATCACCCCATATTGTTGTGAGGGGGGGTGGTGGGATTGCTGGTGAATGTATCTGCCAGTGTGGGTGGGTTTTCTGTAAACAGAGAAAACCAAAGATCCATCAAGCTGGCGGGTGATTAAAGTGTCTAGGAAGGGGAGGGTGTTGTTTTCCTCTTTTTCTAAGGTGAACTGGACTCTGGGATGTTGGTTGTTTAAGTGTGTTAGGAAGGAGTGGAGTGAGTCTGAGCCATGTGGCCAAATAGCAAACACATCGTCCACATAACGAAGCCAAATAGTGGGTTTTTGTGGGGCGGAGTTTAAGGCTTTTTCTTCAAATGTCTCCATAAAGAAATTGGCCAAGGGTGGGGAAAGTGGTGAACCCATGGCTGTCCCCTCTATCTGTTTGTAGAACTTTCCTTGCCAAACGAAATAGCCTGAGTTCATTGTGAACTGAAATAGGGCTGAGAAAAACGTTCCTAACCTCAACAAATTTGGGTGCATGAAACTGCCCCAAATTTGGGAGACTTTCATTATGAGAACTTCAGCCCAACGGCCAAGACTACCAAATTAGCCCGCAAGAGGGCACCATTAGGACTTTAGGAACAAAATTAGTGTCTTAATTTCTTCCTCATTTGCTTTGTTAGTTCCTGTAGTGCACATACCATATCTTTATGTTCCTGAAGATGACAATGTGACATTGTCGAAATATAGAACTGATTCATTAAAGTTATCTTTAATTAATTTACTTTATATGCGTTGTTAATTCCGTAAATTAATTACCAGTTATGTCTAACCAACGTATAAGTCTTACCACTACAAAATTTAATAACTGAAAATAAATAAATTTACAATGTACTTACATTTATATATTTAAAAAAATCTTTAATTGTTGATTGTTTTTGCTTTTTGGTTTTTTTTTTTGTTTTTTTTTGACTTAGCGCCAGATTGCTTTGCATTGAATTCAATGCTTGACCTGTTTCTTTACTATCGTGTTCAAAGTGGACATGGAGAGTCCAAGATCTTATGCTAAATGCACACATGTTCCGGCATGGCAATTTACATGTCGCAGAATTGCCATCTTTTCTTCTACCGAAATACATTTTCTGTCTTTTCTCTCCATGTTACTAACATGGATAATCCACCACCGCACCTTGAAAGCAAGTTTCAAATGCTAAATTACTTTGCAGAAATTCTGCAATATCAATTCGTACTGTGATTGAAAAATCACGGTATCGCTCATCACTACAGTACTGCTGCATGCGTGCAAGTCACCGTGATGACAGAAACGAAACTATAGCTGAAAGCAATGCCACCTGAGAACAGCAATGCGCAGATTTCCGCTGAAATCGATTTGAAAATCGGTATTGCCACTGAGAAAAAAATGCAAATCACGGGAAATAACGTCCACATCAAGTTGTTAATGGAGTGAAAACAATACATTGTGAGAATAGGCCTTAAGACGGGACCAACAGAAAATGACATAAATGGCAGGAAAACGTAAATTGCGGGAACGTACAAATGGCGTTTTACTGTATATAGGTACACTCGGAAATAAAAAAATAATTGTTAGAAACAGAGATCATCTCTATGGTAGGATTAATATTATAATAATATCTATGAATATCCTCTATATAAAAATCCACTAATTATTAATATTTTAATGAGACAGTGCATTGGTAAGATAGAATCAGACATGCTATTAACAAACAAAACAGTTTATTCATTCTAAATCAAGGTAATTACAAAGATTAATACTACACATATCAAAATATCTGGCTCTAATTCACTCAACTAAATAACATGGAAACAATGCAAATCACGTGTCTGGTTCTCTATTCGATTAAATAAGTATTTTTTTATTATTATTATTATTACCACGGGCTACTCCAGGAGTCCTTAGACTCATCGAGGGAGGCCCTAAACATCATGTTCACACAGCTGTTCAACATTCTCACAGTATCTATCATACCTTGCCTTGAACTCGCTCACTGTCATAGCACCCACAACAGACTCTGGCAGCTTATTCCACTCATTTACCACTCTAAAAGTAAAGAACCCAACTCTAACACCCCTGCTAACCACGCTCTTGCCCAGCTTCCATGGGTGTCCCCTAGTTCTCCCACCACCAGTCCTGATCTCAAAAATATCATCTGAATTAATCCTATAGAATCCTTTTAGCAATTTGAATGTCTCAATCATATCTCCCCTTTTTCGCCTATCAACTAGTTTCTGCAACCCACAAATCTTCAACCTGTTCTCATATGGTGCATTCCATAGACCTGCTATCATCTTAGTCACTCGCCTCTGGATCCTCTCAACCTCCTCCCCATCAAGAAGGAACCGAGGTGACCAAATCTGGGCACAGTAGTCGAGATGAGGTCTTATCAGGGCTCGGTACAGAGGTACAATAACTTGTTTTTCTCTGCTCGTCAAGGTATTTTTCAACAACCAAGTGAGTTGATGAGCTGATTTAGCTACTTTCGCAATGTGCCCCCTAAACTTCATCTCCCTATCCACCAACACTCCCAAGTCCCTGGCCTCATCAATCTCTTGGAGTACAGTTCCACCAATGTGGTATACTGCTGCTAATCTTTTTACTCCGAAATGCATAACCTTACATTTTGTCACATTAAATTGACATCCATTCTCCTTAGTCCAGAACTCCAATCTATCTAAGTCATCTTGCAAGACTTTGACATCTTCTGCATTCACTATCGCCCTACCCAACTTTGCATCATCAGCGAACAAATGAACTGTCCCACTTAGACCATTCCCTATATCGTTAATGAACAGATTAAACAGCAGTGGTTTTTTTCGCTTAAGCTTTTTTTCGCTTAAGCATTTCTCGCTTAAGCTTAATGACCAAGAAAATAAATACGCTCACATAGAAATCAGACATGTGGATAGATTTATTCACACTTTAAATTAATTTAACTCAGGCTATAAACAGTATTAGGCATAACTAAAACTTTACATTCAATTCCCCTTTCATTACATAACATTGGCAAATTCCTCAGATCTCTGCAAACAACTAGTTCACAATTACTTAGAATTACGGCTTTCCGACTTCACTACTGTTCTTTATGCTAACAAATTATAGGATCAGCAATCTTTGCGTTAATTTTCACAATCTAGGAAAGTGCTGCATAAATCTTACTTGTTGCCTTGTCAGTCAGTTCAGCATACAAGATCCTAGAGATTGCGAACACGTTCTTCTACTTTCCGGTTAAAAACCACACATGGGCACTATTTCACGACAACGATGATACAGCATACTCAGAGATTGTCAAGGAACTTAGCGGTGGGACTTCTGGAATAGGTCGTCACTGCTGTTAAGAACCTCCTATCATCGTCGGTCTTCTGCTGGCAGGACGTGACTCCCCGTCCTTGGAACTGCTGGACACACAGGAACCTCCCTCCTCGAAGTGAGAGCCAGGAACAGAGCAATTTGGCCCCTCGATAATGAAAAAGTATCCTACTCTCCCAACCTTGGAACTCTTTCAGATTGGGTTGCCCGGATTTTCTTGGGGGGGGGGGTCTTCTCTGCCACCCCTTTGCCACTGAGTTTTGGCAGGAAAACCCATAACTCGCTGACCTTTGCGATTTGCACTAGCCTCAGGTCCACATTTTTAATCCTCTGAGCTATTTCTTTGTTTGTACAATTTTAGTGGTTCTTAATTTATTCTAATATTTTATCGGATTCAATACAGCAAAACTGAGTTAAAATGTTAAACAAGTATTTTATATTGATATTATTTCCCAAGTAAAATTGGTATAGAAAAGTTTTGTTCTAAATTCTTTCTATACAAGATTTTACAGCAACAATACCAAGTTATATACCATGAGTGATGAAGAGAACATAATTTGGTGTATAGTGGATGACAAACAATATGAAATGGGAGCTGCAGGTAAAAAAGAGGTTCTGGAAGTGATATAAGATAAGAAGAAGGCTGAGGCCAAGAGCGTAACTAGTATGGTAAGAAAGAAAAAAATAGAATATGCGAAGAGACTGGTCTGAGATCCAAAGAAAATCCTAAGGAATTCCTTCATCATGTGGCCAGTAGGAGTGTGGAAGAATGACATTTGATAAAAATGGGAATAGTGACTGATACAAAGGATATGGTGGAATTATTCAGTGCTTCTCCAGAAAATATGCAGGCATGAGGTTTAAAAATTTTTTTTTGAAAAATTTTTTTTAAAATCTTGTATAGAAAGAATTTAGAACAAAACTTTTCTATACCGATTTTACTTGGGAAATAAAATCAATACAAAATACTTGTAATTTAATTAACATTTTAACTCACTTATGCTGTATTGAATCAGATAAAATATTAGAATAAATTAAGAACCACTGAAATTGTAGAAACAAAGAAATAGCTAAGACAGGATTAAAAATGTAGACCTGAAGCAAGCACAAATCGCGAAGGTCAATGAGTTACGGGCTAAAACTCAGCGGCAAAGGGGGTGGTGGAGAAGACCCCCCCCCCCCAAGAAAATCCATGCGACCCAATCTGAAAGAGTTCCAAGGTCAGGACAGTAGGGTAAAAGGGAAGAATCGAAGGGCCAAATCGCTCTGTTTCTGGCTCTGGATTCAGATCTCGCTTCGAGGAGGTTCCTGTCTGTCCAACCAGCAGAAGTCCGACAATGATAGGAGGTTCTTAACAGCAGTGACAGTCTATTCCAGAAGTCCTACCACTAAGTTCCTTCATGATCTCTGAGTATGCTGTATCATCGTTGTTGTGAAATAGTGTCCGTGTGTGGTTTTAACCGGAAAGTAGAAGAATGTGTTTGCGATCTCTAGGATTTGTATACAGAACTGGCTGACAAAGTAGCAAGTAAGATTTATGTAGAACTTTCCCAGATTGTGAAATTTAAAGCAAAGATTGCTGATCCTATAGTTCATCATCATCATCAAATTCCTGCCATGTACCCTCAAGGGGTGTACAGGATATGATAGTACTACATGAAAAAAATTACATCAATATTAATTTCCTATCTACAATTTTCCTCCAAATCAGTCTGTTACTTGTCAAGACTCCAACATTATCAGATCTTATATTTCTATCATCTAAAGCACTTTGTACCGTATCAATCCACCTATATCTTGGTCTTCCTCTGGGTCGTTTTGCTGCCAACCTGGCAGAGAACACTTGTTTTGCTAATCTTTCCTCGCCCATTCTGTTTAAGTGACCATACCACCTGAGATTAGCTCTGCTAACACATTCCTGGATGCTGACAATGTCAAGTTCTTTCCTAATATCCTAGTTTTTAATATGATATTGCCATTGATGCCATCTGTTCACACTCTAATCTTTTTCAGGACTCTCATATCTGCGGTCTCTAGTCTTTGGTCAAGTGTTTTACTTCTGACCCAGCTCTCAGATCCATAAGTTAAAATTAGTTTGAACACAGTCTTGTATACAGCTAATTTAGTGTTCCGCCTAATTTCTTTCTTATTCCATGAATTTATTCAATTGACTTCCCACGATACCAGCTTTGCTGATTCTGTTGTCTATTTCTATATTTAGTTTACCATCTTCAGTAAAAATTGTGCCTAAATAGCTGAAATGTTTTACTTGTTCCACAGGTTCTCCATTCACAACACAGTTGACATTTTCAATGATTCTGCCTATTTTCATTGTCTTTGTCTTTTTATTGCTGACCTTCATACCATATCTATTACAACAGCTATTCAATTTTGTCAGAGAATCTTGCAGACTTGTAGCAGATTTATTTAGAAGTATAACATCGTCTGCATAAAGCAAAGAGCTGACATTAACATCTCCAATTTTGATATCATGTTTAATACCACTTTCCTTCATAATGTGATCCATATAGATAATGAATAACAGAGGGGATAATGTACATCCTTGTCTCACACCAGATTTAACATTAAACCATCTTCCTGTACTTGCTTCAATTCTAACTGCTGACTTACAACTCAAATAAAGACTAAGTATTGCTTGATATAATGCCCCATTGACACCATATAACTGCAGCGTATTGAGTAGCTTCTCTCTTGGCACCTTGTCATATGCCTTTTCAAAATCGACAAAACTTAAATACAGATCTTTGTTATATTCCCATGCTTTCTCGACTATTTGTCGTAAAGTGAAGATCTGATACTGACAGCCTCTATTTGGCCTGAATCCAGCTTGTTCTTCATCCAAGCTTTTCTTCCACAATTCTTCTCAACCGTTTCTCAAGTATACTTGCATAGCTCTTGCCAGGAACACTCAGTAGGGAAATACCTCTGCAATTCTCACATGCAGTTTTATTTCCCTTTTTATATATGGGTACTATGAGAGCTCTACTCCAATCATCGGGAATTCATCCCTCTGTCCAGGCTTTCTGAACTATGCAGTGCAGCCACTGTAAGACTCTTATACCACCATACTTCAGCATTTCTGGTCGAATATCATCTACTCCTGCTGCCTTTCCACATTTCAAGCCTTTGATGGCTTTTTCTACTTCAAGTATGGATATGTTTCCGACTGCATGCCTGGTCAGTGTTTTTTACCACTGTGCTGTCATCACTGCTTGTTTCATTTAGCAGTTTTTCAAAGTAATTACTCCATACTTCAAGGATATCTTTTTCTCCAGTGTTCATGTCACCTTTATCATCTCTAATTTCTTTTACAGCACTCTTTCCTCCATTCTTAAGCTTCTTCAACAATCTCCAGAATATTTTGCCACCTTCTTGATACTTATTTTCTATATTCTTTCCAAAGTCCTCCCATGACTTTTGTTTAGCTAGTTTTACACAGTGTTTAGCATTCTTGCATTTGTCTCTGTATTCTCTAATAGCACAAGATGACTTATTTGACAGGAACTTTTGATATGCTTTCTTCTTTTCCTTCACTGCCTCTTTAACTTCCTGTGTCCACAAAGGAGTTCTGATTTTTTTATCCTTACAGACAACCTCACCACATGCCTCTCTGGCAGAATCAATCAATGTTTTCTTCAGAGTTTGCCACTGAATCTCCAAGGTTTGATTCCTGTTCTCAAACTCTTTCATTTTTTCTTCAATAATCTTTGTGTATTTTAGTCTACAGTTCACATCTGAGAGCTGCTCAACTTTTATTCGCTTTAAAACTTTCTTACGTGTTATTCTTTTCAATATTAAATTCAATTTTATCCTGCTAATAAAAAAAATAAAAAATGATCCTATAGTTTGTTAGCATAAAGAACAGTAGTGAAGTTGGAAAGACGTACTTCTAAGTAATTGTGAAGTAGTTGTTTGCAGAGTTCTGAGGAATTACATTCAATTCCCCTTTCATTACATGTTATGTAATGAAAGGGGAATTGAATGTAAAGTTTTAGCTATTATGCCTAATACTGTTTATAGCCCGAGTTAAATTAATTTAAAGTGTGAATAAGTCTATCCACGTGTTTGATTTCTATGTGAGCATATTTATTTTCTTTGTCATTAAGCTTAAGCGAGAAATGCTTATTTAATTGAATGGAGAAACAGACATGTGATTTACATTGTTTCCATGTTATTTAGTTGAGTGAATTAGAGCCAGATATTTTGATATGTGTAGTATTAATCTTTGTAATTACCTTGATTTAGAATGAATAAACTGTTTTGTTTGTTAATAGCATGTCTGATTCTGCCTTACCAATGCTCTGTCTCATTAAAATAGAACCTGTGTGTCCTGAAGATAGAATAGCCACAACTGACTGATTTTAGGTTTAAAAGTTGCTTGACTTAGAATTAAATATTAGAGATATTTCCGTGTTGAGCTGGACATTTCTGTTGCATGTATGGGAAAGACATGCAATTCCTCCACGTGATCTTTAATGGCGCAGTCGACAAAAAAAAAAACATTTTTAAAGATCAGTGCAAGAGAAAGTGAGCAAGACAGACAAAGGAATTGGTTTCAGCCCAAAGCACTTCCTAAGTCTAGACTACGTAAATGCGAAAAATATCATACTTACGACCTTGAGAAAGGGGGGGGGGTTAAATTGTAGCCAAAGAGGATTAAGAGAGATTGAACTAGCTCAAGCAACGACTACAAACTCAGTAAATACAATTGATAGGAAAAAGAATATAAAGGTGCAGTTTGACAATAAGCAATAAAATAAATAAAAATATCAAGTACATGCCCTTAATATATATATTAAGGGCATGTACTTGCACTTAATATATATGTATAAAATAAAAAAGGAGATATTATTAGACTGCTAATAAATATTCCTTCACAAGTTTCCAAACACTGATGATATCTTACCCTTCCAAGGAACTGTCCCAAGTTGATATCTAAAACTATTATAATCACCTGCCTTATAATTCCACATAAATTTCTTTTTTTTGATACTCCTGCATGTTTATTCATCTTCCAAGTCAAAACCTCATGATCACTCATGACTTTTTAACAGTATTAACAACATCGAATGAAATATTTCATAAAAGGATGTTTTATTAACTTGCTTATATTTTGCTGAATTTTAAATCAGCATCATCAGAGCACAACACAACATGTATACACAATGGTGAGTAAGTGAAACAATACAATCGTAATGGACAAAAGATCTAAAGTCCTTTTTTGGCATTCTCTAATGGTGTAAAAAAAAAAAAAAAAATTAAAAAATACAGCTATGTGGGAGGAGTTGCTGTTAAGATAACAGTCGCCCAAATTTTTGTCAAATCAATGCAACCATATTTGTTCAGGTTAGGAGAATTCTTCATAGCCAAGGCTGACTCAAAAAATAATCTTTCAGATCTGTAATGACTTCTATATAGCACATTAGTTTTCTTCCATCTAATCCTGTGTGAAGAAAAATACATTCGCTACCATAATAATGGTAGCGAATGTATTTTTTATGTTTTTCCAGGTGGGTGTTAACAACTCTTCCTGTCTACCCATAGTAGGCCAAGTCACAGTCACAAAGAACTTCATGCACTCTGGGGTGTTCTAGAGAGAGAGTGAAGTTTATCCTTAGGCGAGTGGATCATAGTTGCTAATTTAATATGAAGTTTGAATGTGGTGCAGGTACTATGGCCAAATAGGAAGCTCTGTTAACATCTGCCTGGAAGAATATCAAAAATACATTTGCTACCTTTATTATGGCAGGTCAGGACTACCAGACAGCTTTGTTCACCCCTTAACACAGGATTAGATGAAAGAAAACTAATGTGCTATTTAGAATTCTTTACAGATCTGAAAGTTTATTTTTTGAGTCAGCCATGGCTATGAAGAATTCTCCTAACCTTAACAAATATGGTTGCATTAATTTGCCAAAAATTTGGGAGATTGTTATCTTAAGAGCAACTCCCCACATAGCTGGATTTTTTTTTTTTTTACATTAGAGGGCACCAAAAATAGGACTTTAGATCTTTTGTCAATTATAATTGTATTCTTTCACTTACTCACTGCCACATATACATGCTGTATTGTGCTCTGATGATGCTGATTTGAAATTCAGCAAAATATAAGCAAGTTAAAAAAAAAAAAAAACACCTCTTTATAAAATAGTTCATTTGGTGTTGTTAATACCATTAAAAATAAGTCACAAATAACTGTCAACATCTAATCTTATCTGGTTGACACATGATCACTCTCTCCAAACAGGGGCAGAGATGCCATATCAGTTATAATCAGATCTTCTGATGCCATGACCAAATCTAAAATTCTTAAATCTCACGTTGCCTATGGAATTTGTCCTTCCAGAATTCCAGAAATTCCATTCTCTTACTACTACATGCAGTTTCCTCTTTCCAATTTATACTGCTGAAGTTTAAAATTTCCCATAACGATCATTATTTTTGCAATCACCAAGCTCAACTGCCTAAACATATATATCCTGCTCTTCACCCTCTAAGCTTCCTGGCTTATAGCAACACTCCACTAAATATCTTCTCCTGTCGATCTCTTTTTCACACCATATGCTTTCAAAACCATTAATGCCATTGCCCTCCAAACAGTCCACCCTGAGAAGACATAAGTCATCACTTATCATAAGAAGTACTCCACCCGTGTTTGCCCTTCCTGTCCTGTTGAAAAATGCTATACTCTGCTACTTTTATTCCTGTCAGTATATCATCTTCCATCAACGATGTCTCAGAGATTCCAATCAGCACTACTAATTCATCCCCTTTATTCTGGATACTCCTGGCATTGTCCCTGTTTCTATACCTATCATTATCCCCTCCATACTAAACTGGATTCAGCATTACACAATCTATTCCTCCTTCTTCCAAGAGACTATTGCCACAAGTGGCCATCCCTGATAATCCTAGTTTTCCTGCAGTGACACACTGACTTATTCAGAGAACAACATTCTCTTTTTCTAGATGCCTACCTCCTTCCTAATTCAAATGCAAGCTGTCTCTCGCATACAGTTCCTGTCTGTCCTTAAATGCCCTACAAGCATTCATGTAATACAAGTTTCTCTCTCTGGCAATTGTACTATTCATTACTGGTGCTCTTCACTGCAGCTTTGCATTATTAGGCAACACACTATCTCAGTGTTCTGTACAACCGATTCACACTGCCTCTCAAGTCATGCATAATAAAAACAGTTTGCTGAAACGGAAAATGAAGAAACTGAAAACTATAATATCTGTGTTAGACAAGAATCGTGTCTGGTTGAATTTTAATAAACATATTTAGTAGCACAACTATTTTGTTTCAAATGAGAATGCAGACTCAATTCATAATATATATATATGAACAACAGGAAAGAAACCAATGGGTATAGACTGAAATCAATAAAAAAGAACTTGAACCCGAAAACATGATAAAACTGAAATCAAAATCGATATTACTAAAATTCTTGTGATGGAATCTTCATAATTTATTCAGTTTCCCATCCCTAATATATATATATATATATATATATATATATAATCCGTATCCACTTGAATATAACTTGCACTTTTTTCCCCAAAATTAAAGTTAAGAAATTGTGGTGCAAGGTATATGCAGGGATTTTCGGAAACTAAAATTTTTCAGGAAAAAACTAAATTCACGTTTATAATTAAATCCTCAGTATTCATTGTAATTTATAATTGATCACTTTATTTATAAAATGAATACATTTAAAATTTAATTATCAACGTTATTTATGTGATCAGCCGCTCACCTTCATCACGCGATATGTTTGAATCTTTAGCAACAATGCTTCTGTACTTAAACAGTTTCATTAATGCCTGTCCTTTTATCATATTGGAATCATAAGATCACCATGATTTAAAAAAACTGAAGAACTAATATTAATATACTACTATAGGTTTATTAATCTTTTTTGAGTGGAATGCACATAAATATACAGTATAATCTCTCTATATTCACCTGTAATCCTGGTCGACGAGCTGCAGGAGGAGTGGCTGGACCATTTAATAATGGGTGACCTGTAGATAACCGATGTCGTTGAACAAGTTCATCTGCGGGTGGATCAGTCCAAAAATGGTCTTGTGTTTTCATTTTGGAGTAATCCAATGCACATGGTCCAACTAAAATAAGCAAGATAATTTTTCTTTTAAAAATGTTTATTTATTTATACATGTATAAACCTTGAATTAATATATTTACATATATAAAAACTCAAATACTGTGAGCAGTGAGTTATTGTAACAGTTGCACTTTCCCCTCAATTCTGGTGAAGAGTACAACTATTTGGGAAAAAAGTGCATATACGGATAAAGGTAGATCTGAGTCAATTCTGACAATGAATTTCAGAAAAGTCTTGTATAATTAAAGTTTTGTTTCCATTTTTTTATAATAGCTCAAAGACAAAACTAACATGAAACTATAGATCTAATAACCAAAATAATTCTAAAAGGAACATCAAGAAAACTCACTGTATTATTTAATGATGTATAAACAGAAAACTTAGTAGTTGTGCAATTCAAGATTCTTTAACTTCAAAAGATTCTTAAAAAAAAATCATTACAGATGAATACTAGAATGTTCCCTTAACGTTGTTTTTCTTTATGAAACTAATAACTGTTTCTTAGGTTGACATAAAACACTTAAGAGAGAATGTTTTTATGAAAAGCAAATGAAACTACTTGGTTATGAGCTTGCTTGTGGGGGCACTGAACTGATAGCTGTGAATCAAATCACCACTGAGGAATGACATTGTTTTTCAAATTTTTCTAAGATTCACTTCACTTCACTGAGTTTTTTTTTTTTTTCATAGAGATCATTAGAGTGAACTGAGATGTCGGATGGTAGATTGAGAAAATTTGGTAGATTTGGAAAAAATTATCAGCACATTTACCAAAGAGAAATGTGCTGATTTTTTTTTTTTTTAAGTTTTACTTAAGATCCAGATCTAAAACATGTTTAGACAAAGTGGATGGGCATGTAAAAAGAAGGTGATCCCAATGGGAGGCTTTAATAATAGGAATATAAAATGGAAGGAGAAGACAATGTATGGAACAAGGAGAGCGAGTTTGTTGAATTTAAGACAGATAAATACCTCAAGCAGCAGATGATCAAAGCAACTAGAAACTTTATTGTTTTTCATTTAGTGATAAATTCACAAGCTGTAGTTGTTAATGAGGTATTAATACTGCCACCAGTCAGAGAGAGTGATCAAGAGGTACTTGTTTGGAAAATGGTGAAACCAGAAAAGGTCACTGACAAAAAATAAAAAAATAAAAATAAAAATAAATAAATAAAAAGGATATGTGGAATTATAAGGTGGGCGATTAATGGGAACCATGTAGTCAACTAGCATCAATATATTAGGTTGATGAGCTGTGCAGAAAAGATGTTGGCGGTGCATGGGAATTCATGATAGCATCTGATACAAGTGCATAACTACATACCAAGGGTTAAGAGAATATATAGAAAAGGAGTAAAATGGACAAACAGTGAAATCAAGTAAGCTGTGTTGGAAAATAAAATATTATGGAGGAGGTATAAGACAGTTTCCTTGTTTCCTCCAAATTTGTATCATTTTTTCTGTAGGCGGAGACCCAAAGAGCCGCTCAGCTCATTCTTTTTTGTGTACTCAATCGCACTACGCATAAATGCAATAGTATAATTAAGTCTGTACTTCATAGACTCTATGGATTATAAAAAATTTAAATATTATTATTATTATTATTTGACACCTCCAGGGAGTCCAAGGACTCATTGAGAGAGGGCAGCAGTTCTACAACTTCATCTCCACCATTCAATCACCACCTGACTGCAACTAAACCAATGCCATCTACTGCCGACCACTAGGTATTTCCACAGACTATACTGGTATTTCCACAGACAATCACAAACGTCAATGCCCATGGCAGGATTCAAACCAGCAGCCTTTGGGCTGGAGAGCGGATATGCTATCCACTCGACCAACCAGGCCGGCTCAAATATAAAAATGTATTGATTACTAGTTTAAATGCATGACAGTTAACGACCATGCAATTACAAGGGATGATACACCTTAAGATGCACTGGTTTATAAGACATCCTCATTTTCAGATAAAAAAAGCACCTCTTATAAGGTGAAAAATATGGTATGTTGTCATTTGAATGATCCTTCCATGATGAGTCTGCTGACTCCATGAAGGATGTAATAATAATAATTTGGAATGGACTTCTTGTTGGTTTGTTATAGTAAGTGAACTAACTATAATGTTGTTTTCTACAGTGGAGATATTCATAGTATAAACTATTTCTACCTAAAAGATCTTCATTCTTCATATCTACTCTTCCTACCTATATTACTGAAGTCAATTTAGACACATATCGCAATCGTAGACAAACAGGCACATCAAATTACACAGCTGTTGAAAAACACGCCAACAAACAGGATTATGGATATTATTATTCCTTATTATTTCCCTTTATAAGACCAAGTCTAGACTCAATGCAAATCTGATCACTTGGTTTTCATGGGAATGAAGACGTGGAGGAGATGATCCAGAGGCAAGTGTCTAAGGTTGTGGCAGATGTACATAATGCTTTCTATGAGAATATAGCGAAGGCTTCAAAAACTAGCAATGAACAAATAAGCAGGGACATGACAGAAACATAAATTATAAAATACTTTACAGAAATGATATCAAAGTTTTTTTTCCCATACACAGTAGTAAGGGAGAGAACAAGGGGTCACACTTATTCTCAATATAATGAAAATTGCATTACTGGCATGGAAATTGTATAAGCGTGTGGTTATCAAGGGTGTTAGAATTAGATTTTATGCTTGTAGGGTGGAACAGGAGGCTAGAATAGTCTTCCTCATGAAGAATTCCCTAAGGACTACAAGCCAATAACACAGACTACTATTTCTTTTGACACCAGCCTACATATAAACAGGTGTGGCAGTGTGTTTCTTTAAGCCTTACAGCCTCTCATAGTGTCTGTGAGTGACAAGAAAAAAATTGTATTTCTCACTCTTTGTATCAGCAGATGAGATATCTGCTAATTGATATCTCTATTTAACCCCGACCGCTCTCTCTCTCTCTCTCGCTCGTGTGTGTAATCATTAACATACAAGTTATATACTAGGTGGGGTGCTCTCTGTGGGCATCCTAGTTAGGACTCTAGTCATTCGTTCACGTGTTCACTTAGTTTTGTGTTGCCTTTGTGCAAGTGTTAGATTGCAATCCCTAAAGATATCTCTGTGACTGAGATGAAATACTTGAAGAATCAAAACAGTTTTAAATCGTTTCCAAGTGTTATTTATATTTTATTAAACCTTTAACACGATGTGCTACCCAGCATTTAGGCCTTAACACAACACGATATTGCCTATTAGATTGCCAATCACCAAGCTGAAGTGCTAATCTATTACCTAACCACCATTTATTCCAATTTAATTGGAATAAATGGTGGTTAGGTAATAGATCACATGCTGTGATCTATCAAAGACTTTTACAAAATCTAAATATAGTACTGTATACACAACTCCCTAGTATAATGCATATCACTTTGTAATACATAAGCAGACAGCTAAAATAAAATCTCCCTTCAGCAAACTCATTTTATCACAGAGAATGCTGCTGTTGTCATGTTAATTCACAGTTATTTACATCCAGACAAACAGATTGACTTCCACCTCCACATCTCCACCTCCTTTGTGAAGTGGAAGAATCTTGCCCTCTTTCTCCACCTTTGGAATATACTTCATTGCAAAACTCATTAAACATGCCATGCAATGGCATGTTGTCAAGGCTATCATTTATTCCAATTTAATTGGAATAAATGGTGGTTAGGTAATAGATCACATGCTGTGATCTATCAAAGACTTTTACAAAATCTAAATATAGTACTGTATACACAACTCCCTAGTATAATGCATATCACTTTGTAATACATAAGCAGACAGCTAAAATAAAATCTCCCGTCAGCAAACTCATTTTATCACAGAGAATGCTGCTGTTGTCATGTTAATTCACAGTTATTTACATCCAGACAAACAGATTGACTTCCACCTCCACATCTCCACCTCCTTTGTGAAGTGGAAGAATCTTGCCCTCTTTCTCCACCTTTGGAATATACTTCATTGCAAAACTCATTAAACATGCCATGCAATGGCATGTTGTCAAGGCTATCATTAACACAATTTAGCATAGGGCATGCCTTTGAAGCATGCTGATATATCATCAGGTTCTGCTGCCTTATTAACCTCAAGTTTACTTAATACATTATGTACATCCTACTCACCCATCATCAATCCCCCAATCAAGCTCTGCATGATGTCATACTAAAGAGAATGAAATACATTCATGAACTGCTAATTCACTATTTCAATATCCACCGTAGCACTCAACATTTTCACCAACTAATATCCTCCCATAAGTATCCTTTCTTCTAATAGTTGCACATTAAAGGAACTCTGATATTTTTCTTGACCTAATTGGCAATTGCTTCTCATATTGCAATTTTTTCTATCCTTAGCAAGTAAGTCACCTTCCTGGTTTACTCCTCATTCATACAACTGAATGAGGAGTAATCCAGGAAGGTGTGTTATTACCACTCATCTTATGAAGCCTCTATAATGTCTTCCACGAAGGTGCTTGCTCAATCTCTTCAATCATCGATGTTCCTTACCTCTAAAAAATATTCACATACCTGAATACAGTGAATGATAATACTGATTACTATGTAGAAGGAACTGCTATATGGAGTCCAGTTACCTCTTTGACTAATTACTATGTAAAACACTCAGAAGACCAACCATTATCCACCAAACACCGCACAGTTATACGTGGGCACAATATGTCACTGTTTTCACCATCTGAAACCCCCCCACACACATTAAACAATTAAATGATTTCCTTCAACACATTGTTACCATCTCATGAATTACAAAATTTTACTAGAAAAAAAAATTAAGAGTAACCTAGGCTTTCTTAGGTGAAATGACTCGCTGATATACAACTGATATTTCTTCAAATGTTCCCAGAACATTTGAAGAAAAGGGCAAAGTTAATAATAATAATAAATTTAGTTTAATCCTTTATCCAAGTGTAAGCAAACAAAGTTTGCACCTGAAATATCTTCAGGACTGAGGCTACTCATGGTAGAGGTGGACCAAGCTCTCATCACTCCTTGTCTTAGTATCTCCAATAATGCAAAACCACCCAGACCGGTTTCAACCTTTATTTAGGTCTCGTGAGTGGGAGCCAGACCCAGAGGTAGTGATACCAAGGTGGAAGCAATGGAGAAGTCTTCTTTACCTATACAAGTTGCCAAAAGGTGTCTCACCTTATTATTAAATTACTCTGGATTTAGAGAAAGATGTTGGAAGTTTTTTTTTTTTTCCCCACTTGGTTAGACTGTAATAAATTTAGTTTAATCCTTTATCCAAGTGTAAGCAAACAAAGTTTTTGCCTGAGTAATTTAATAATAAGGTGAGACACCTTTTGGCAACTCGTATAGTTAAAGAAGATTTCTCCATTGCTTCCACCTTGGTATCACTACCTCTGAGTATGGCTCCCACTGATGAGACCTCAATAAAGGTCGAAACCAGTCTGGGTAGTGGCCCTTCCCTTAATGCATAACATTATACATGTCCGCAAGGAGATGTGCTTTGCATTGTGGGAGATACTAAGACAAGGAGTGATAAGAGCTTGGTCCACCTTTACCACGAGTTACCTCAATCCTGAAGATACTTCAGGCACAAACTTTATTTGCTTACACCTGGATAAAGGATTAAATTAAATTTATTAGTCTAACCAAGTGGAAAAAAAACAACAAAAAACTTCCAACATCTTTCTCTAAATCCAGAGTAATTTAATAATAAGGTGAGACACCTTTTGGCAACTTGTATAGGTAAAGAAGACTTCTCCATTGCTTCCACCTTGGTATCACTACCTCTGGGTCTGGCTCCCACCCACGAGACCTAAATAAAGGTTGAAACCGGTCTGGGTGGTGGCCCTTCCCTTAATGCATAGCATTATACATGTCTGCAAGGAGATGTGCTTTGCATTATGGAAAATACTAAGACAAGGAGTGATGAGAGCTTGGTCCACCTTTACGACGAGTTGCCTCAGTCCTGAAGATACTTCAGGCGCAAACTTTGTTTGCTTACACTTGGATAAAGGATTAAACTAAATTTATTATAGTCTAACCAAGTAGGGGATAAAAAAAAAAAAAACTTAATAACGGTAAGTTCCTCTTAGATTTCTGCTCAGGACATGAACTAATCCTTAAAATGTTCTGCCATAAAGATGTGCATAAATTCAAATGGATAGAACACACATTATAAATAAAAAGTTTTATTGACTATGCTACTGTTTTCAGTGATATCTTCAGACTAGTTGGATCCAAACTTATACCACAATTTGAAAGAGAAAATGATCACTATACAGTTTTGAGTAGGATAAAAATCAGTGTCATACTGAAAAGAAAAATATGTATAAAAGTTTAAAAAAGAATTAAAGTCAAGTAACTTTCGGAGGCAAACTGCAGACTCAAATAAACAAATATCATCCAAGGAAAAAATTATGTAATTTGAAAACAAGATTCAAAATATGAGACTTAGTGGCAAAAGTTGAAGAATGATTCTAAATAAGCAAGAGGAGATGTCGCCTACAAAAAGAAAAATCATAATTCTGGGTGAAGTCAAGGAGTTAAAGAGGCAGTACCAGAAAAGAAGAAGAATCCAAATCAAAAGTTATTGGCAAATAAATAATGGTAAGAATACAGACAATAACTATCATGAAGGAGGCAAAATATTCTGAAAACTATCAAAAAAGCTTAGAAATGCAATAAAGATGCCAAGAAATTATATTCTTGGTTCAATCTTTTATCCATTTGTAAGCAAACAACGTTTGTGTGTGAAGTATCTTCACAACTGGGCTACTTCTATATACAGCTAATAATTTCACATTACATCAGTGTCTTCTGCAACATTCCCAGAATTCATTGTTGACCCCATGATTTTGGCAATGTGTCTCTAAATTTTACATCCTTATCTATCATCCCAAGATCTCTTATTTCCTCCACTTCGAACAATATATCCCTACCAAGTGTAAATTCTACATCTCATCTTTGTTTCCCAAATTTTAAAACCTTACATTTTGCAACATTGAACTGTTATCCTCACTCCTGTGCCCATTCACTCAATCTATTCAAGTTTTCTTGTAAGATCAGAACATCAGCTCTACTCCTCATAGTTCGTTCCAACTATGCATCATCTGTAAAGAGTTGTATATCCCTATTCAAATCTTCCCTAATATCATTAACATAAGGTTAAACAGCAATGGCCCTAAAACAAACCTCTGAGGCACACTACTAGTGACTTTTCTCTTCTGGGATATTGCTCCACCATATACAATTTGCTGATACCTATCAGATAGCCAATCTCCAATCCAATGCACTAGTCTAATATCTAACCCCATCCACTCTAGTTTGACTATCAACTTATCATGTGATAATCTATCAAAAGCCTTTGTAAAATCTAAGTATACTACTGTGTATCCATCTCCTTTGTCCAATGAAGCCGTCATCTTATTCTAATAAATAATTTTGCTTTAGAAGAAAAAAAAAACTTAAGAAAATACATTAAATCATAAGGAAAGAATACAGAATGAGTGGAATTTTATAAACAAAAGTAGCAGCTACATAACTTTCTTGTATTCTCCACAATACCTGCAATTTTTGTAACTGAAGCACAAGTAAGAAACACAAGAAAAAAAAAAGTCATTTTGAATATGAAAGTCAAGATAAACCTGTGATCTGGAAAGAAAAAAAAAACTGATGCTTCTGGTTGAGTCACTCATGTCCTGGACTAATGGGAAAACATCACCATAAACTATAAGATAGTCAATGAGACTTTCTTATTTCTTGCCATCCTTTCTTAATGCAAATTTGAACTATTCAATGTCATGAAGAGAAATCCAGCAAGTACTTACCATTATTATTACCTTTACTCTTTTCTTCAAATTTTCCCAAAACATTTCTATATATCTAGTAATCATTTCTTATTCTACTTAGATCTGTTTAGATCTCTAAGAAGGACCAACTTTAATTTTTTCATTGTGTCGACTGCCTTCTTTAATACCTCAAAAAATTCCTCCATTTCTTAGTAGAACTTTCTGTGGCACCACAGGCATAAATGTCTCATTGTGCAGTTCCCCATTCTGATACCTGCCCACATCATTCTACTTGATATTCCCTGACATTCAAGATAATCCTCATATTTAGTGTTGAATACTATGGCTATTTCTTTTCCCTGGTTGTTATTGCCTGAATATAACGTTTGTATGTATTGCTTAGAAAGATCTCACTTCTTTTTTTTTTTTTTTGTCTTCTTTATTTCAGTCATGCCTATTATGTCTATGTAGTACTTATCCAATTCTTCTGCTAGTTCCATTTCTTTTGATGCTTCTTACACTGAGAGTACCAATCTTGAACTCTGTTGGTGTTAAGTTGGGATGTGTTCCAGAATTTATTCCAATATAAAAACAATACTGACCTTGTTTCAGCTGACATGAAATTCTTTCATGATGTACCATCATTTTACATTGTGGTTGAAGCCACTAAGAATACAATTTGATCAGCTGAATCCCAAACTGCCAGCCCATCCTCGTTCATTCAGTATCCAAGTAGGTACCTAAGCTATGAGAAGGTAGAATGGATATTATGTCAATATCTCTGGTTGGTTCCCCATATTCCTTAAAAGGCTATGTGCTAGTCTCCTCCTAGTCGTACAGCATTAACCCTTAAGCACCCCCCGAAACAATATCAGGACTGAGGAATAAGGATTATGAAGACAGAATGAGAATTTTTGGACTGAAGACACTAACAAACAGGAGAAAGCATGGGAGTATGATTGAGATTTACAAACTTCTGAAAGGGTCAATCAAGACATCAACAGATGGAATTTTTCATTTTATGGAGGGTTGGGAAAGGATGAGAGGGCATTGCTGGAAGTTGAGAATGAATGCATAAAGAATGCGGGTGAGAGCTAGATTTTTCTCTGATACAGTAGTGCATTATTAGAATGGATGGACTGTCAGTGGATGTTGTGTGTGTGTGCTAGTAGTGCGAATGAATTCAAGAACAGGTACATCAGCTGGTGCAGGTAGTATGTTGTCAACCTTGATGAGTCTCTCTTAATAATATTTGTGTTTGAGGGAAGAATGAAATTATACAGGCATGATGGGTTGCAATTAAATGGCTTCAGATAAGTGTACTGGAGAAAGTGTTGATAGATGGCAGTACAGTCGATGATGCATGCAAGAGATCAGAATAAAGAGATCAAGGGAAAAATCAGGAGAGTGATACTGAAGAGACAGAAGGGCTTGGCAGTGGAAATTGTAGTAGTGTGAGAGATGAAGAGAGAATGGGAATGCAAGAGGAACAGGGAAATGCGGGTGCCTGCCTGGACAGGGAGACATGGAATAGGGAGAGTGGATATTAAAAGTGGCAGAGAATGTGTGTATGAAGTTAGAGTATATATTGCGATGTCAGTAGGGAAGTTGACACTAAACAGATATATGTGGTGACTGGTGATAAACATGACTGGGCAGGTGTAGTGGAGAAATCACAACCAACAAGTGGCTTGGATAGTACTGGTTATAGACCTAAAAATAAATTACGAGTGAATTCAATGTGTTTGTTTACAAATGCCATAAGTATCAGAAATAAAAGAGATAAAATGGTTTTGCTGATTGAGTTTTTTTTGTATTCGCCCCAAAATCATTGGAATAAGTGAAACACAGTGGAAAGAAGATGGTATTCTAACAGAAAGAGAAATGGAAGATAGAGTATTTTTTGTGAGGATAGAAAGGACAAGAAGGGAGGCAGAGTGCTGCTGATGACAGCATGGGAATTATGTCCACATAAGGTAGACATGAAAGAGAGAAATAGTGGCAATGGTGATGAGGCAGTGTGGTGTAATGTGGAGGTTGATAGGAAGACATATTTAGTTGGATGTTGTTATGGGCCAGGGAATGTAGAGAGTGGTGATGAAGAAATATATAAACAACTTGGAGTAGTGAACAAAGGAAGGATAATTATTATGGATGATATCTCCTGGAATGAAGATATAGCATTTAGAAATAAGTAAAATGAATTTCTTGAGTTCTAGAAAGATAACTAACTCAGGAAGCACATGAAGGAGGGCACGGAAAGATCGAGAGTTCTAGATCTGATCATTTCATCAGAGGATGTAACTGTGAGAAGGTTTCATACTTTCTTCAGTTGGTGAGAGTGATCATGAAGTGATTATCTGGATTGTGGCTAGCCATAAACAAACTTCTGTGAGGAAGGGATATATGTAGAATAATAAAGCTGGTGATTATGACAAGCTTAGAAGACAGCTGGGAACTGACAAAGAAATACATAACAGCATCAATGTATGAATGTATTCCGAAGGCCAAAAGGCTGAATAAGGTAGGTGTCAATTGGATGAATGTGGGGCTTAGGCATGAAATCTGGAAAAAGATGGTACTTTGGAGGACGTACAAGTTGAATAATAGTAATAATCAGTCACATGAAGAGTATAAAGAACAAACTAGGAGAGTGACTCAGTAAGGAAAACAAAAGTGCACCATGAGCAGAAATTGGCAAATCAGGCGAAGAAAAATCCCAGTTTTTTTTATATATGTAGCAGTTAGAAGCAAGAATGATCATAGTAAGATGATGTTAATGGATGAAATAGTAGAACTGTAACTGCTGCAGAAGACATTGTTGAGGTATTCAGTGATCAATTTATAAGGGTGTTTCATCCTTATCATCGTGGAATCATGATGAACTTAAGTGTAGAGGACATAGGAGAGAATGGCTTAATTATGAGTGACCAGGAGGTATTTGAGGAAATAAATAGCCTCGATGTCAATAAGGCAATAGGATTTGATGACATATCACAAAGCATCTTAAGGGAATTGGCATGCCTGTTTAATAAGAGTCTTACAACAGCACAGGTTCCAAGGGAGTGGAAGGACAGTAAAATTGTTCCACTGAATAATGATGGTGATAAGGCTGTAGCTTCAAATTATAGGCTAATCTGTATATCTGGAGTTGTGGTGAAGGTACTAGAGAGACTGATGAGAATTAGGATACAGAATTGAGTTGAAAACAGCAGTAATCTCTGTGGTTATCATCATGGGTTTGTTAAATGGAGATCATATTTTACTAACTTACTAATGTACTGATGGAAGTTTTTTTCACTTGCTATACTTCCAATTATATATTTGGTTTAATCCTTCATCCAGTGTAAGCAAACAAAGTTTGCTCCTGAAATATTTTCAGGACCGGGGCAATTTGTGGTAAAGGTGGTATTAAGTTCTCATCACTTGCTTTAGTATCTCCCATAATGCAAAGCACATCTCCTTGTCCTGTTCCTCTTGCATTCCCATTCTCTCTTCATCTCTCACATTACTACTGTTTCCATTGCCAAGCACTTCTGTCTCTTCAGTACCACACTCCTGATTTTTCCCTTGTCTGCAAGGAGATGTGCTTTGCATTATCGGAGATACTAAGGCAAGTAATGAGAACTTATACCACCTTTACCACGAGTTGCCCCAGTCCTGAAAATACTTCAGGCATAAACTGTTTTTTTACACTTGGATAAAGGATTAAACCAAGTATATAATCGGTAGCATAGCCAAGTAAAAAACTTTCATCAGCTTATCTCTAATCCAGAGAATTTTAATAATAAGGTGTGACACCTTTTGGAAACTGGTATAGGTAAATATGACTTCTCCGTTACTTCCACTTTAGTATCACCACCTCTGGGTCTGGCTCCTACTGATGAGACCTCAATAAAGGTCAAAACCGGTCTGGGTAGTGGCCCTTCCCTTAATGCATAGCTGTATACATGTCTGCAAGGAGATATGCTTTGCATTATGGGAGATACTAAGGCAAATCATGAGAACTTACACCACGTTTACAACGAGTTGCTCCAGTCCTGAAAATACTTCAGGAACAAACTTTGTTTGCTTATACTTGGATAAAGGATTAAACCAAATATATAATTGGTTATGGGGTGCTTAAGGGTCAAAGCTGTATAACTGAGAGGAGACCTCCACATAGCCTTTAAAGGAATGCGGAGAACCAACCAGGGCTTCTGACCTAATGTCCAATCCTCACCTTCTCGTGTTGCATCCTGTTGGGTATCTACATGGATACTAAACGAATGAGGATGGGCTGGCAATTTAGGATTTAGCCGACTAAATTGTATTCTTATTGGTTAAACCAAAATAAAAAATGATGGTACGACATGACAAAATTTCATGCCGGCTGGGGCGTCGCATGGTTAAACAAGGCCCCCATTGCTTTCGCCAGGGAACCAGCACGAACAGCGAAAAGTCAGCTACTGGAACAAATCTGAAAACAAACACCAACTCAACATCACCAGAGTTAAAGATCGGTACTATCAACATAAGAAGCCTGAATGGCAAAGAAATGGAGCTAGCTGAGGAATTAGATAAGTACCAGATCGACATAATAGGAGTGACTGAAACAAAAAAGACAAAAACTGGTGAGATCTTTCTGAGCAATAAATACAAAATGTTATATTCAGGCAATGACAATCAAGGAAAAGAAGGGGTAGCCATAGTATCCAACAAAAAATACGAGGCTAATCTTCTTGAATGGCAGTCAGTCTCAAGTAGAGTAATGTGGGCAAATATGAGAATGGGGAACTGGACAACGAGACTTATTTGTGCCTATAGTCCCACAGAAGGTTTTACTAAGGTAGAAGTGGAGGAATTTTTTGAGGCTTTAGAAAAAGCAACTGACACAATGAAAAAGGAACAGCTGGTCCTTGTTGGGGATCTAAATAGCAGAGTAGGAAATGATTGTCAGACATACAAAAATATTTTGGGAAAATTTGGAGAAAAGAGCAAAGCTAATAATAATGGCAAATACTGTTGCATTTCTGCTCAGGACATGGACTGGTTATTACTAACACCATGTTTCAACATAAAAATGTGCACAAAATTCACATGGAGAGAAGAGGCAAGGAATAAGAAAAGTCTCATTGACTATGTTAATGTTCATAGTGATGTTTTCTCCCTGGTGCAGGACACCAGAGTGTACAGAGGATTTGAAAATGGAAGTGATCACTATTTAGTCTTGAGCAGGATAAAACTGAATTTCATATATACTTGAAAAGAATGACATGTAAGAAAGTTTTAAAGCGAATAAAAGTTGAGCAGCTCTCATATGTGAACTGTAGACTAAAATACACAAAGATTATTGAAGAAAAAATGAAAGAGTTTGAGAACAGGAATCAAACCTTGGAGATTCAGTGGCAAACTCTGAAGAAAACATTGATTGATTCTGCCAGAGAGGCATGTGGTGAAGTTATCTGCAAGGATAAAAAAATCAGAACTCCCTGGTGGACACAGGAAGTTAAAGAGGCAGTGAAGGAAAAAAAGAAAGCATATCAAAAGTTCCTGGCAAATAAGTCAGCTTGTGCTCTTAGAGAATACAGAGACAAATGCAAGAATGCTAAACACTGTGTAAAACTAGCTAAACAAAAGTCATGGGAGGACTTTGGAAGAATATAGAAAATAAATATCAAGAAGGTGGGAAAATATTCTGGAGGTTGTTGAAGAAGCTTAGGAATGGAGGAAAGAGTGCTGTAAAAGGAATTAGAGATGATAAAGGTGACATGAAAATGGGAGAAAAAGATATCCTTGAAGTATGTAGTAATTACTTTGAAAAACTGCTAAATGAAACAAGCAGTGATGACAGCACAGTAGTAAAAAACTCTGACCAGGCATGCAGTCAGGAATACATATCCATACTTGAAGTAGAAAAAGCCATCAAAGGCTTGAAATGTGGAAAGGCAGCAGGAGTAGATGATATTCGACCAGAAATGCTGAAGTATGGTGGTATAAGAGTCTTACAGTGGCTGCACTGCATAGTTCAGAAAGCCTGGACAGAGGGACGAATTCCCGATGATTGGAGTAGAGCTCTCATAGTACCCATATATAAAAAGGGAAATAAAACTGAATGTGAGAATTACAGAGGTATTTCCCTACTGAATGTTCCTGGCAAGATCTATGCAAGTATACTTGAGAAACGGTTGAGAAGAATTGTGGAAGAAAAACTTGGTGAAGAACAAGCTGGATTCAGGCCAAATAGAGGCTGTCAGGATCAGATCTTCACTTTACGACAAATATTCGAGAAAGCATGGGAATATAACAGAGATCTGTATTTAAGTTTTGTCGATTTGGAAAAGGCATATGACAAGGTGCCAAGAGAGAAGCTATTCAATACGCTACAGTTATATGGTGTCAATGGGGCATTATATCAAGCAATACTTAGTATTTATTTGAGTTGTAAGTCAGCAGTTAGAATTGAAGCAAGTACAGGAAGATGGTTTAATGTTAAATCTGGTGTGAGACAAGGATGTACATTATCCCCTCTGTTATTCATTATCTATATGGATCACATTATGAAGGAAAGTGGTATTAAACATGATATCAAAATTGGAGATGTTAATGTCAGCTCTTTGCTTTATGCGGATGATGTTATACTTCTAAATAAATTCGCTACAAGTCTGCAAGATTCTCTGACAAAATTGAATAGCTGCTGTAATAGATATGGTATGAAGGTCAGCAATAAAAAGACAAAGACAATGAAAATAGGCAGAATCATTGAAAATGTCAACTGTGTTGTTAATGGAGAACCTGTGGAACAAGTGAAACATTTCAGCTATTTAGGCACGATTTTTACTGAAGATGGTAAATTAAATATAGAAATAGACAATAGAACCAGCAAAGCTGGTATGGTGGGAAGTCAATTGAATAAATTCATATGAAATAAGAGAGAAATTAGTCGGAACACTAAATTAGCTGTATATAAGACAGTGTTCAAACCAGTTTTAATTTATGGATCTGAGAGCTGGGTCAGAAGTAAAACACTTGACCAAAGACTAGAGATCGTAGACATGAGAGTCCTGAGAAAGATTAGAGGCATGAACAGATGGCATCGATGGCAATATCATATTAAAAATGAGGATATTAGGAAAGAACTTGACATTGTCAACATCCAGGAATGAATTAGCAATTCTAATCTCAGGTGGTATGGTCACTTAAACAGAATGGGCGAAGAAAGATTAGCAAAACAAGTGTTCTCTGCCAGGTTGGCAGCAAAATGACCCAGAGGAAGACCAAGATATAAGTGGATTGATACGGTACAAAGTGCCTTAGACGATAGAAATGTAAGATCTGATAATGTTGGAGTCTTGACAAGGAACAGACTGATTTGGAGGAAAATTGTAGATAGGAAGTTAGTAATGTTGTAATTTTTTTCATGTAGTACTATCATATCCTGTACACCCCTTGAGGGTACATGGCAGGAATTTGATGATGATGATAATTGGTTACTAATGTGCTATAACAAGAAGACAAATACCTTGGACAGGGGAGGTGCCAGAAAACAAACTATTAAATAAATTGAAACAGATTTGATTCAATAACAGACTTCTAAGTTGGATCAGTGACTGGCTATCAGATAGGTATCAGAAAGTTGTATATTATCCCGAAAGAGAAAGGTCACTAGTGGTGTGCTGCAGGGGTCAGTTTTGGGGCCATTGTTGTTCAATTTGTATGTTAATGATTGGTATGGGTTTAACTAGTGATATGCAAATGTTTGCAGATGAAGAAAAATTGGGGAGAGCAATGCAGTCAAGCAGATGTTATGGCCTTACAGGAGGTCTTGAATAGATTGCATGAATGGTCAGGTATGGGAAACTGTCAGTTCAATGTTGCAAAGTGTACACTTGGTGGGGAAACTTTAAAAGAAATAGAGGAGATGAGAGATGTAGAAGTGATCGTGGACAAGGACCTGAAATTCAGGATCCACATTTTACATATTGTGAAGACATCACATTGAATAATGGCAATGATATGTTGAACCCTAACATGCAAAAATAGAGAGGTTATGATGCCTTTATATAATGCCCTGATCAGGCCTTTTATGGATTATTGCAGACAGATTTTTTTGCCGAGTTTTGATGGTGATGAGAATATGCTGGATAGGGTCCAGGGAAGATTCATAAAGGTGGTCAGTGGTTTTAAGAATGTGGAGTACAAGGACAGATTGAGATAATGTAAGTTGCAAATCCTCGTGAATAGGAGGAAGGAAGGGGGGGGATATGATTGAGACATATAATCAAGTTAGGGAGTTATCAGGTTAAAGTGGAAGAGATTACTTAAGTATAAAGAGCTAATAAGCTTCATTTCGACAATGAAAACATTATTTAAATTAAGGGGATATTAAATCCCACATAGTTTTAAAACCGAATAAGAAACTCAAAGATTGGAATCAGAGAGTTTCTTGCCGAATATAGTAAACTATAAAGTATATCGGCGACCACTGGCGTGAGCAAATGCAAGTGACCCTAGCACGTAGTGCAATACCGGAAGACTCGCAACAAAGTCGGTAAATTCTGATCGCTATTCTTAGGTATTTTCCATAATGTAAAAACACATTTCCTAGGAAATGTATGCTGTTATTACATTATGGTAGGGAGGTCACTACCCAGACCGGTTTCAGCCTTTTTTGAGGCTTCATCAGTGAGTAGCTAGACCTAATACCAAAGCATATAGCGAAAAGAACTTATATACTCTGCGATACCAGTTTCCAAAAAGTTTGGAAACTCGTATCGCAGGATATGGCTCTTCCAAGCCATAAGTGGCTTGGAAGAGCCATATCCTGTAAATAATACATCCTGATGGTTTGAGGTAATACCCTCAAACCATCAGGATCTATTATTTACAGGTTCTCATTTGAATAGCTATTGGATGATATATTATTATTATCTGAGACCTCCAGTATTCCACTCACTCACTGCTCTCTGGGAGAAAAACCTAGATCTTATCCCTTTCAAATAAAGGGATAAGATAAGATATTTTGCAAATAAATTTAACTTCCATGGATGCTCCGTGTTCTCTCCCCACATTCCATATAAAGAAAAATTTCATCAGTTGATATCCTATAACACCCATTAAAAAGTTTATCTATCATATCACCCCTCTTTCTCCTGTTAACCAGAGTCTGCAATACACATACAAGCAATCTGTCCTCATAATCTAAATCCTATAATCCAGATATAAACTTTGTAACTCTTCTTTGCACCCTTTCCATAGCTTCTTTATCCCCTTGGAACCTAGGAGACCAAATCTGCACACAATAATCCATGCGTGGTCATATAAAAGCCTTATAAACAGGCAAAATGACTTTCTTATCCTTACATGTAAAGGTTCGCTTCAACATCGCAATTATCCTCTGAGTTGTATTTGCAACTTTTGTTAAGGGACCTTTGAACTTTAAATTCCTATCCACCAATACACCAAGATCCCTTGCCTCTTCAATTGTTTCCCGATATATCATTGATAATGTGGCAACAACATTTACTGCATGTAATGGGTAATGGCTCCTGCCATTCTGTTCACAATGCAAAATGGTATTTGGATAGTCACTAAATGGCTGAAACTGACCAGCTATGTGGCCTCTACAATCTATTGAGTTAATTTCAGCCAACTTCCATTTGTAGGCCCATCTCCCCCTCTTTCTTCTATCCACTAGGTTCTGGAATTTGCGTTCTCTCAATCTGTCCTCATATTCCACATTCCAGAGACCAGAAACCAACTTAGTCAATCATAGCGGGGACCCTCTCCAACATTTCATCATTCTTTAAAAACCTGGTGACCAAATCTGTGCACAATAATCTATATGCAGCCTGATCAAAGTCTTGTACAACAGAATCAAAACATCCTTACTTCTACAAGTCAGTGTTCTCTGCATCATTCGAATAATTTGCTGTGTCCTCTTCCTGACAAATTTAGCAAAATGTCCATGAAATTTCAAGTCCCTATACACCACAATTCCCAAATTCTTCATTTCCATGTCCTCCAAAATATCCCCGCCAATCCATTACTGTGCATCCCATTTTATTTCCCAAATTTTAAAACATTACACCTTGTAACATTAAACCAACATCCCCACACACTTGCCCATTCATGCAATCTATTTAGGTCCTCTTGCAAAACTATAAGTTTCTGTTCTACTTCTCATAACTCTCCCCCAACTTTGCATCATCTGCAAACTGTATATTACCATTTAAGTCCTTTCCAATGTCATTGACATACAAATTAAACAATTATGGCCTCAAAAAAGACCCCTAGAGCACGACACTAGTGACTTTCCTCTTCGGGGATATCACTCCCCCAATACATAACCTGCTGCTAATCTCCAATTAAATGCACTATTCTACTATCCAACCCCATCTGTTCCAATGTAACTACTAATTTGTTATGCAGCAATGATTGAAATTAAAATACTGGAAAGTTTGGACATCTTCTGTAAACTATTTGAAATTGATCAGATTGTCTTCTTCTTTTCACTGAGAAAAGTAGACAAATATAGTTGGTCTTTAACTTATGATAAGATTCTGTTCTGATGATCCCATCGAAAGTCAAAAATCACTATGTAAACCATAATGATATGCTAAAAGTTAATGTGTGTGAATACTAAAATGTGTAGGGTCTGTTTTCTTATATATTAACCGATTATATTTGTAGATTATGGTGAAATAATCCAATGTTCAATTTATAATAAAAAATATTTGTATGAAGTATACCATACTGAATTAAATAATGAAACATGATTGTGGTGTTTCTGTGCACTTAATGGAAAATAATCATCTAGAATAAATGGCAAATTCCTGTGCCAATTTTTTTTACTGTAAACTTTTTGTTAGGACTACTTCCTCTTCTTGTTCTTCTTCTTCTGCAATTTTCTGTGCTTCTAATGCTATAAGATCTTTATTTGAGAGTTCTTCTACAGCTTCCAACAAATACTTTCCATTTTCATTGTCAACCACCAACTTCAACTTTTTAGCTAGCAGCACTAATCTCTTGTAAGGTTTTGTCTTTGTCAAATCTGTGAATGTATGAACATATATTTTCAGCAGCTTCTTCCAAATATCATCACACACTGCTGTCACCTCACTCCATGCTGCATCTGCAAGATATTATATTCCTTCCAAAAGTTTCCTTATCTTCCGTAGCAGCAACAGCCTGAGCAAAAGTATCCTGGTCTATAGAATACAGGAGTGAGGTAGTATTTGGTGAATATGTTCAATGGGAGGAAAAGATCATAGAAAGAGAATTTATAGAAAACGTACTGAGCAAGGGACTACCTTAAACAGCATGTAATGGAAGTGACTCATAGTATAAGAACACTGGATCTAGTATACGGCATCTGAGAATCTCTCTCTGTAAAAGATGTGACCATTATACTTCTAACTCGTGTGAGTGATCATGTAGTTCTGACCTGAAAGGTGGCAGGCAATGTTCACATGGACCTTTATCCTTCTTATATGATGCTTATATAGTCAACAATTACTTCTTTTTTTTTGGCAAACACCACTGTACTAAACTCACTCACTATAACAAATTAACAAGATGTCCAAACTGAAGTTGGTGCAATACCATTCTATAGAAAATTTACTATAGCAAACTACTTATTATAAATTCTTCCTATGGCACCTGAGCTTCTATACAACAGTATGTAGGAGTATTTAGTTAATTAGAATCATTAAGTGTGTATGCATGTGGAGTAGATACCCTCACACTCAATAGGTTATGTGTGGGACATTTTCTCCAGAAATGCAGTTTAAAATGGAATTTATTACCATAAAATATCTATACCAAAATGGTTCCAATCCAAAAATCACAGATAAATATGTTCTAGCCCAAATCATTATCAACAGAAAAAGGATTAAAGTCCCTTATACAGCAGAATATTTCTGAATATGTGGCAAATATTTTTAACAAATTTCAGTTTTCTACCATTTCAAACCATAAATATGGGCAATTTCTTGCTTTCAAATAATGAAAGGCAGGCTCACTTATCTCTCTCTTTCCAAACAAATGCCTTGTCTATTGAATAAATATGATATTGTCTATTGGATAAATTTCTTACAGATTTGGGAGAAATCTGTAAGAAAGAAATAATCAAAGATGAAAAGAAAAATGGAGTTGATAAAATAGGCCTGGCTTTTCATGTGACTAGTGAAAACATCAGGTCATCAACTCACAAGAATGCCATTTATATTCTATTCAAACATTTAAAGAAGGCACTGAAATGACATGATATTCATCACAGTGTGATACAAATCAAAGCTTGATCTAACACCACCAATGGTAAGCCTACATAAAGGATCTAAGAGATTCAAAACTAGGTTATCATAGACATCACATAGCATAGATCAACAGCTAATCACATGTATGACATCTCAGGTTACATGTTATAAATCACTCTGCTGCTGTTTGTTTTCAAATTAAAAATATCTTTATTCCTGATGAAGTACACTATACTGAATAAGAAACTAGTAGCATAATATTTTTACTTCATATTTTTAAGTGTAGTTTATACTGTAGAGAATACTAATACATTATTTTATTCTGTGTTATAATTTTAAATTTGTTTTCAATATCATTCATATTCAGTTTAATAATTTAAAGATAGCAATGTCAGATTGTACACCTAAAGTGAAGAATGTAAAAGTTTGTATAATAAGATAGTCAAAGACAGCAATATCAGATTATATACCTAAAGCAAAGAGAATAAATGTGGTAGGAATGAATTGCTTGATTAGTGAAATTAAACAGAACTTAAAAATTATGGAAAGCATAGAAGGAAAGAGGTAATGAACTACAACAGGATGCAAAGTGTATACTTGATGGGGAAATCTTGAAGGAGATTGAGGAGACAAGAGACCTGGGCATGGTGGACAAGGATCTGAAGTTCAGGGGTCATATTGCACAAGTTGTGAAGCCATCACATCAGATCATGGCAATGATACAGAGGACTTTAACATGCAGAAATAGAGGTTATGGTTCCATTGTATAAGGCCTTAACTGGGCCTCATGGATTATTGTGCACGGGTTTAGCCACCTGATTTTTATGATATTGAGGATATATCCAAGAGAATCCAAATTCATTAAAGTTGTATTGATCTTTGGGATATGAAGAGAGATTGAGGGAATGCAATTTGTAAAGCTTTATGAACAGGAGGAGAGAGGATATGATTGAAATGTTTAAGTTGGTTAGAGGGTTGTTACCAGGTTAATGCAGAAGAAATATTTCACAGAATGGGAGTAGAGGATGGACAAGGACCATCCCTGGAATCTGTATGAGGGTATGAGAAAGGGCATAAAGAGAAGGTTTGCATATAGAGTGGTTAGTGACTGGAATGCATTGTCCGCTGTATGATGAATGAGGACACACACTGAATGAGTTTAAAACACAGTTTGATAAGATGTATGTGTTATAGTGTATGTGTTTTCCATGGTGGAGCTTTTCATTGCATGGAGATCTGGTTTATTTTAATTTTTTTAATTGTATATAAATAAATTGTATATATATAAATTTTTTAAATTGATTTTTATGGTGTAAATACATCAAGGGTCATACTAGTACATATGGTAATTGGTCAGTAGAACAATCACAAATATCCATACGCTTGGTGGGATTTGAGCCAGCACCTTTTGGCTGGAGAGCAGATACACTAACCACTCAGCAACCAGGCCGGCTCTGGTGTTAATAATAACACCAGAGCACCATTATGAGCTTCTTCCTCTTAAGGAAGAAGCTCATAAGAAATGCAAAATCTAGTACAGTTAATGAACGACTTTTTTTTTTAAATTTATTTCCTCATTTCTGCATGGCTAATTCTAGCGCACATTTTAACAGGAAGGTTTTATATTATGGCAATTTAAGTAGTCAAAAATAGCAACTGCCATTATTCTTAATTTCAGGAATAAAGCTAACTGTAAGATTGACTGTGTGTGTGTATACCAGAAATATTTTTGAACATATCACACTAATGATGCCACACATACACACAGTCCTCTGTAACATTTGTTGTAGCAGTTAGGCTTTCATATCACAAGAAACTTTCAAAAAAATACCAAAATATTCTTTTTCTATGTGATATGTAAAGAGATGTCTGATTATGAAAGTATAAAAGCGCAGAAACACTGGAATATATGTATATATATATATATATATATATATATATATATATGACTAAACCTAACTAGCTTCTCAAAACAATTTTTACCATTATCACTACTTCTGAAACACTTTTGTTTTTATCCCTATTTTATGGAATCCCTATTCCTGCTCATTTAGAAAACCTTAACATAAGATTTTCTCTGAACAACTACACAAAGTGACTGGTAGTTTCTTAGCACATTTCCTTAATACATGTGGTAAGATACCATTCAGGTTTTTCTACATAAAGTTAAGTTGATGTTAAAGTTTGGTTTCCTAAAACTGACTTAAAACTGCATTATTTCATCCACCTCCCTACCTGCCGAGGTGGATAAAATAGCCAAGACCACCTTAGCATTTTACATGGATCAAAACTTCATCGGCATTCTATCTTTCATCATGTAATTACCCTCCTCTGCTGTTAATCCCTTAGCTATTTTAGAGCTATTAGCGGATTAATGGTGCCAAAGCGATCCTTGTGTCACTGGTCTTTTAATGTGCTGTGTTACTTGGAATTTCCTTTACTGTCCTTCAATACTGGACCTTTTTTTGCTGTTCAATTTATTTATTGTCTCTTCCCAAACATAAAAATTAATTTCTCATGTGTGAAAATAAATAATCAATCATGAAATGACCAGAGATCAGCATTTGCAATGAATTTATTTAGAAGCAATTTTTTGTGCAATTTTCCAATGTTTATTTGCGTTGAAAATTATGTTAAATATTTATATATTTTAAATAACATTTATTGAAATAAATATGACCTTTTGCTTTTTTTCCTTGCATAATACCATTATACGGATTGTCACATTTCAATTTTAGAAATGAATTTGTTTTATAAACAACAAATGATGTTAATTTGCATTACTCGGTTTTCGATTGCGAGACTTTTTAATATCAAAAATTGATATGCAGTGATCGTCTTTTGCAAATTGCAAATTTTTTTTTTTTTTTTTGTAGGATGCACATTACCATAATATCCAGTGCTTAACCACTGTCGTCTTCTTCTTTCCTGGATTCTATCAGGAACATCGGTAGTCTGTAAATGCTTTCCATCAGTTCTTTATCCTTGCTATTGGCCTACTGTAGATATGTTGAAAATATATGAAGGATATCCTATATGGACTAATTCAAAATTTATGCTTATTTTGAAGATTTTCAATTGCAACCCCTCCCTCCTTCCCCTCTCCTGGAACTGAATTATATAATTACCCTGTCTAAATTTCTACTGGTTTGAAAGATTTCACAAACAGTATTCAAAATCTTATTACTCTATTTTATCATTTTGACAAAAGAAATAAGGAAATAATATTGCTGTATCCATTGAAGCAGGTACTTCTAATTCTGGACTATTTCTTTGCAATCTAAAATCAGCTGTTCAGCTGTCTGCTGAACTTATTCTAAGTTTTAGAAATACTTAATTTCTATACTATACTATATTTTCACCAAGTAAAACTATTTGTATTATGCATGCCATAAAAAGGAAAGTTCGGTAGTGTAATTTTTTTCTTTTTCTTTTTTTTTTTAATTTTAAATATTACTGCTTCTACTGCTACTGGTTGCTATTTCTGAAATAATCTGTCCTAGAAATATTTGATAATAATCCTCTCAGCTGGAGGAAAAGCTAAAGGCTTAGATTACTCTAATTGATATTGAGAAAGTGAACACTTCCCCAGAAGTCACACTAAAGTGCCTCAAGCTGAAGTGAAGAATACATTAGCAATGTCTTGTTTCGTTTTCAATTGTTGATTAGCAAACATCCTCAAGAGAAATTCTGATATTTCTTTTACAGGCTGATAAAGTATAGGCTCAAAAAATTATAAAGTATTTGATGCAATTATCTTGAAAAAAAGATTGCAATTCTTTAAAAAAGTTGTATATGTGTTACATAATTGTTTAAATATTTTGTCGGTGTTATTGACCTATTCAACCTGCAGATATTTATGTTCAAAATCTTTCTCAAGGCAATTGTTACAAATGTAAATCATTTGGGGAACATGCTCATACATTTGAGTGTAAAATAGTAGTAAAAGTATAGATACTATAGATACTTCAACAATATCTGATATTTAAACCAGATGAAAATGTCTTTTTAAAATGTGGAGCGATTTCTTCTTTGTATACATGAAAAAATCAGATAATTATTATTATTATTATTATTATTATTATTACGGGTATCTCCATGGAGTCAGTAGACTCATCGCGGGAGACCCAAACTAGCAAAACAATATCTGTCATATCTCTTCTTGAATTCATTTACAGACGAAGAGCTCACAACTAAGTCAGGCAATGAATTCCACTCATTCACCACCCTCCAGGCAAAAAACCTTGTTCTGACACCTTTGTTAACCACACTCTTCTTTAATTTCCAGAGATGACCTCTTGTTCTTCCATCACTTTCACACAGCTGAAACATTTCCCCTGCATCAATCCTATAAAAACCTTTTAGTAATTTGAATGTTTCTATCATATCCCCTCTTCTTCGCCTATCAACCAATCTCTGCAATCCACAAGCTCTCAATCTATCAATGTAGGGAGCATTTTTTATATCACTCACCAACTTGGTCACTCTTCTCTGAACCCTCTCCACAGCCTCCTCATCTCCAAGGAATCCAGGTGACCAGACCTGAGCACAGTAATCCAAATGTGGAAGTATCAATGCTTTATAAAGGGGAATAATAACCTCTTTATCTCTGGATGTCAGTGTGTTCCTCAACAACCAAGTAATCCTATGTGCAATCTTGGACACCTTAGCAATGTGTCCTCTGAACTTCATCTCCCTATCTACCAATACCCCTAAGTCCCTAGCCTCATCAATCTCTTGGAGTACCTTTCCATCGATGTAGTACACAGCTGGTAATCTTTTAATCCCAAAATGCATGACTTTACACTTTTCCACATTGAACTGACATCCATTTTCTTTTGCCCATTTTACCAGCTTATTTAAATCCTCCTGCAAACTTTCAACATCAGCTTGATTTTTTATTGCACTACACAACTTTGCATCATCAGCAAACAACTGAATATCTCCCTTTAAGCCGTTTCCTATATCATTTATATACAAATTAAACAACATTGGCCCAAGCACAGAGCCCTGAGGCACACCACTGGTCACCTGCCTCATTCTGGACTCGGCTCCTCCATACACCACCTTATGGTATCTCTCCCTGAGCCATTCTCCTATCCATATCACCAATTTAATATCCATTCCCATCTGCTCCAATTTGCGTAACAGTGTTCTATGGGGTATCCTGTCAAAAGCCTTAGCAAAATCCAGAAGTACCACTGTGTAGCCAGTTCCTTTGTCCAACTCAGATGTTATTCTATTATGAATAGTTAATAGATTGCTAAGGCAGGATCTACCTTTAACAAAACCATGTTGGCCTCTATAGAGTATCATATCCTGATCCACCCATTCTTGAATTTTGTCTTTAACCAACTTTTCCAATACTTTTACCACTACTCCTGAGATGGTGATTGGTCTGTAATTCAATACCGCAGTTTTAGAGCCACCCTTATGCAAAGGAACCACTTTGCCTAACTTCCACTCCCTAGGGACCATACCAGAGTTCAAACTTAAGTTAAATATCCAGGTGAGAGGGGTTGACAATTCATTTGCACATTCACGCAACACCCGAGCTGATATTCCATCTAAGCCTACCGCAGTGTTTGCATTTAAGTTTTGCAATATATTTAATACCTGTGATTCTTTAGCTTCAATTCTCACATTAGGTATTGCTGTAGGTATAGAGATATCCTCACTTGGGTGATAGACTTTTGAAAAGTGATCACTCAGTAACTCGACTATTACATCTGATTTTGTCACCTCAATACCATCAGCACCCACTAAGGTTATCCTTCCGAAGTCATTCTTCCTCTTACTTGCCACATAGCGGAAGAACTCTTTGGGATTACCCTTGATCTCTTTGGCTAAGGTCTTCTCATAATCTGATTTAGCTTTTCTTACTATGCTGGTAACTTTCCTAGCTTGAGCCTTGTACTGCTCATGGGTGTCCTGATTGCCTTTCTCCTTGTAAATTCTCCATAACATTTTCTTTTTTTGCAGTTCAAGCTTGATACTACTGCTCATCCATCTAATGCCTGCCTTGTTTGACCTCCTAACCATGGGGACACAATCTGATATTGCTTTCCTCAGATACCTGCTGATTTTATCCCAAGCACTGCTAACATCTTTCCCTTGCAATATGTTCTGCCATGGGATGGCTGCAAGCTCACTCCGAAGCTTGTTATAATTGCCTAACCTGTAGTTCCGTACATACCCCTTCTTAATAGAAAAATCCACAGATTTTGCAACCTCCCAAGTCAATACCACATGATCGCTTTCACCAACTGGAGGTAACGAGGACACCTTACTTATGCATATAACCTCTGAACCAATAACCAGGTCCAACACTCTCACACCACGTGTCCCTTCAGTTACGTGCTGTTTCAAGTAATTATCTCGTAGAAGATGTATGAATTCCATTTCCTTTTTGCTACGTGATATTTCCTCCTTCCAATTGATATCACCGTAATTAAAATCCCCCATAATAATCACCAAGCCTTCACTCATTGCACTAAGTTGCTGATGCATGAATTCAATATCTCCCCCCGTACTCCCTGGCCTATAGCAGCATCCAACTGTATATTTGGTTGCGTTGGTCGCTATTTCGCACCAGACTGCCTCAAATGAACTCTTATTCACATGTCTATCATCATGATATACTACTTTCTTTGGCTGCAACACATCAGCTATCATCAACAGTACTCCTCCCCCTGTTCTATCTTCTCTATCCTCCCTGAAAATAGTGTACCCATCACATTCAATTCCAGTGACCACATCTTCTGCTGACAGCCAAGTTTCACTAATGCCTACAACTTTTGGTGAGATTTCACTGACTAATGCCAAAAATTCTTCTCTCTTATTTCGAATGCTTCTAGCATTGGTATACAAAAATTGCAGATTCCCTCTAGATCTTGTACCGGCTTTAGAACTGATATATAAGTCATTAACTACCGTAGTCCTATGCCGATTTTTATCCCCTCTCTTCTGCAATTTATTCAGCCTATAAGGATCAATAAATACACAATCAGTGCTAAAGTTTCTCTCTCTTACACTCAACCTTTTCAATATTAGTTTCCCTGCCCAATAACTTCAACCTGTTCAGAAAACAATAACTTCTTCAATCGCTTATGTCCTTCCATGTTAAGATGCAGTCCATCTCTAGCATACAACTGCCTTTTTCCTTCAAACACACTCCAAACATCAACAAACTCCAGACCTCTTTTTCTGCACATTCTTGCAATCATATCATTCATTATCATTGCTCGTCTACTTAACTCGTAATTGTCAAAACGAGGCAGCACACACACTATTCTCCCATTGACACTTTTCCTCTTCACAATATCTAATAATGTTCTTAAATCTTTTCCTACCCGATTTATACTACCTCTCAGGTCATTCGTACCCACCATAACTATCATCTTGTCTGCTTCATGCCCTCTCTTTATTGCTAAAGCCACTCTTTCTATTGTCCCATCAGCCAAGCACTCCTCATGCATACCACTCTCCATACCCTTAATCATAGAATCACCATATATTTTACTACTCTTAACTTCATTCAAGTCCACACTCATGGACTCATTCTCTACACTATTCAGCATGACTCTCCCAGCTTCATTACTCAACTCTCTATTACTTACCCCCCCCACTCTCACTACATCTCATTTCTTCTAGGCCACTTGTGGTTTTATTATATTGACTCACAATCACTCCCATACTATTTATTACTGAATCATTCACCAAAGACTCACCCATATGTAATCCTGTTCTAGTTACTTCAGCTAAAGTAATCTCTATAGTCCTAATTTCTCTGTTTAACACATTAAACTCCGCTTTAACTTCCAGTATCTCCTTACCGATCACTTCCACTTCCTCATGAAGAAGATGAAGGTCATTTTTCATTTTCATAAACTCCCACCGAAGTTCTTCCGCTACGGTCCCGATGTCAGCTTCCATTCCTAAACGCTCCAGCCTATCCTGACACTTCTCACATACGTCGACATTTTCGTTCTTTTCATTTTGCCAGACCGACCACAGATCCTTCACATTTTTCGGTGCATACATATAGCAGTTTCCGCAACGCATCCATTGCGAAAAATCCAACGCTGAGCCGGCCTTTCTTGTAGTAGTAGAAGTCCTGCGCGCCGCTGACGTACGTTTCTTGTTGGACGCCATCTTTACACGTTGATATAGTGAAACAAACGGCAGTGAAAACACAATATATACAACACAGTTCTAAACAATAATACCACTGAAGGACACTTGTTTCTAACCGATACACAATTGCAGCACAATTTGTGACAAAAAGCCACACTATATTTAACTTTAAAAACACGTTTTCTAGACTAGCTAAACTCGACCGCCACATTTACCAAGGACACTAGCGCCACCTTCAACAGAAGAAAAATATGTAGTATATTATTTTTCATTGGGTGAATTTATAATGGTCTTTCTTTGTTTTAAAAAGAAAGCACACAATTATTTTTTTGGTATTTTTGCCAACAGAATATCAGATATAATTAAAAGAGTGACATTTTACTATTTTTCTCACACACGAGAAAAAGAAATATGGCAATAATATTACTGAATCTATCGAACTTAATTGTAGCTGAGTTGCAACCTTTATGACCTCTTGACTTAAAAAATTTCGAAAACGAAAAAAAAAAACAGATTATTGTTGTTGTTGTTATTTGCAGAGTGTGCATTTCAATAATAATTCTATTTCTTAATCACTGTAAAATATATGATGAAATTATCTGAGATATGTCCTATAAGGAATTGATTTAAATTTTATATTTGTTTTGAAGTATTCCAATCACCCTGCCACCACAAATGTCCACTTCTTTTTTTTTTTATTCTTTCATATTTCATACCTTTTTTGCAATGTGTACTCCACGTTTCAGTATCCGAAATCTATAACTTCATTTTATCCATCAAGAAATGAAATGAATTAATTATTCTCTTATTTATCTATATCCATACTATTTCTTTGCTAGTTATTATTCCAACCACTACTTTCTATTCTTCCTAAGTCCCAGTATACAGTTGTTTAGGAAATAGTAATTAGCTAAGATTGTTGTAATTTTTACTTCCTTAAAAATTCTTAAAACATGAATGTTAGATATGAAGGTTAATGTTATTTTCTGCCTGGGAAGGAAGGAAGTTGAAAATAGCATGAAATAATTTTTTTGCACTTCTATTTAAATAGAATCTTATTTCTTCCCCTTTGAATAAGTTGTAACAACATTTTTTTTTTTTTTTACTTTGCTGCACTGTAATAAAAAAATATTATTACTGCTACTTTGAAAATATCCAATCTGAGGCACACACTACTATGAAAATTTAAAAAACAAAGTTTCATTATTGGCAAACTGTATTTTAATTTACTACAGTCTTATAATAGACAAGTTTCAAAACACCAGTTGCATTAGGTGGGATTGTGGTCTACAGAATGTTTCAAAAACTAAGAAAAAACATTTCAGAGAAGGATTTAACCTTAGGCCTCACACACATATATATATATATATATATATATATATATATATATATATTTAGAACCTCCATAGCTCAGTCAGTATAGATGAAGCTCTTTGGTGGGAAAGACCTGGGTTCGATTCCTGTCAGTGATGTGAGGCACCTTTACCTGGTCTCTTTCTACTAAAAGATGAGTTAGCCGGTCTCATATGGAGGTAGGGGTTTTTTTCACTCAGAAACTCGGGTTTTTCATCCCCCAGAACAGGCAAACCAGCCCGTGAACATACACATCAACAGACATAGTGCACACCAGGAAGCATACAGCTAACCTTATCCTTGATATAGTAGTGGTTAAATGTAGAAAAATCCTCAAAACTGCAAGGTAAAAGAGGAGGGAAGGAATAATAATAATAATATATATATATATATATATATATATATATATATATATATATATATATATATATTTACTTTTCAATTATAGCATGTTTTCCTCTGATAAAAACTTCACAAAAAACAGAATTTGATATTAAGAGATAACACAGGCATCTTCCATTGAGGATTACTCTCTAGTTATTCAGAAAATTGCATGTTCTAATAGTAACTTTTCTTTCTTTTCCATTAGAAATAAAAATTTGATAATTACAGTCATAGTTAATCTTATTTTATTCATTCTTCCTGAGTGAATGAGAATAATAGGATATTACATTACTGTTGTGTAATATTGTTATTATCACTATGCTGTTATTATAGAATACAATTTACATTATGATAACACTAAGTTTTCTGATATAAATTGATATATACATGAAAAGAGTCCCTTTATCCCATGTTCAGTAAAATACTACTATTAACAACAACATTAATTTCTATGTTCTATATTCTGAAACTAGCCATATGCCTTGTTTTTCCTTTCAAGTAATGTAAAACTTGAAGCTTGGTGTGTGTGCAAGCTAGGAAGAACGGTGGGAACTTTTCCAAGTGTTACTTCTGCATTTCCTAGGTTGTGGAAAACTGAGGATTTCAGAATTCATCCAGAAAACCTTGCTCTGAAAGAACTATGACTGTTTTTATATATATATATATATATATATATATAAATAAAACTCATGGTCACACTTATATTTTCTAAAAAAACAATAGAAAAATTATCCCCCTTTCATCCCTGTTTAGAAATTTGGGCTCTTCCCTATGCGGAACAAACAAATTAGCCAGCGAACATGCATTTCACAGATATGACATATGTGTTCCACAGTGTATGCCTCTAAAGCAAATATGAGGAGAATGCAACAGTTTTTCAGAGAAGGATTTCAAACCCAGGTTTTCTAACCTGGGTTTGAAACCCATGTAGTACTATAAGAATCTTCAGGGCTTTTCAACAGAAAATAAGCTAGACAGTCTCATACTGAGATGATGGTTTTCCCTACCAGGAAATCACGTTTTTCAACAAACAGGCAAATGTCAGACACACAATGTACTTGCCTCATAGTTGTTTCAGCCATAATTCTAGTCAAAACAAAATCACGGCCTTAGTCTACTCAATCATTTTCGGATTGAGACAACTAAGTTTGGGTAGTCAACTGATGAGGGTCGCTGCTTTTTTACTAAGTCGCTGTTGATTAGAATCCTCATATTGGCAGAATGCTTATGAAAATATTTAGCTGGTAGATGAATTTGGTTCTGTAAATAGTACAATGCAAGGCCATTATCCAGTTTATTGGAGGCTTGAAAAAAACATGTTTAGTCTTATCTCTGATGTTAATTACCCTTCATATAGCATTAATATTATAGATTTCCAAATTTTTGCACTTGTGGAGATAAAAAAAAAATGTTTGCACCTAGAAGGCATGTGTACTGATGGTCCTTCCTATTTTTATTTTATTTCCTTAAAAAATGTACTTCGAGAGGAACAATGTTATTCTGCATGTAATAAAAACAAGAAATTCCTCTTCAAGAGGAATTGGAATGAGTACAGTCAGGCATCTCTCCCATTAATATTTGTAATCCAGTTTGATGGTTCTGAAAGGGAATAGTTTCAAAATTTATATATATCTTGAACAGTATGGAACACCCTAAAACAAGGGTCAATGTACAAAGCAGTCTTACAATCTGGACACCAGATTATTGTCTGTCCTTTCCCAATTTTTTTAAGAAGCAGATATAACATTTGCCTGCATTTTTATTTTTTTATTTTTTTTTTATTTTATTTATTTATTTATTTATTTTTAAGCTGTGGGAGGTAAAGTTTCCAGGACATAGAGTAAGCAGCACTCAATTTCAGAAGTTGGGAAGAATTGTCTGTTTTCCTGCTTGCTGAAGAAGGAGCATAAACTTGTAGCAATGTTTTTGCAATTTCTACTCTGCAATCTAGATGTGTTATGGTAGGCATACATTTTTACTTGTACAGGAGGAAACTGTTCCAAATAATAAAATCCAATATATGTCCAAACACTTTTTTATAATATTTTTTAAGTTGTTTGCTCATTACAGAGTAAAATGATAGATAGCTACCATTCGTACCTGTTGACTCCACTCATAGTGTCATTGTATGCACATACAGTAATGAGTTTGTATTTCTTGAAACCATACTTCTCTATGGATTCCATTGATGGACTGTGCAGGGAAGACAGCAAAAAAAAAACATCTTTATTTTTCCAATGCAGTGCAAAGACTTTCCCTTGCTGATAAGATCAGATTTACCACTTTGACAGTTTTCCTGACACCAGATCCTCAGGAATGTCACGCCTTTTTGCATTTACGGTACAATAACTATCAGTAAGATGCTGTTAAAGAAAATCAATGAGTTCCGGACACATATAGTAGTTATCCATTGTAATTAAGTTACCTTTCTCCAGTAAGGGGGTAATGATCTGAATATTTATCATGCTCAAGTACAGTCTGCTTTCCTGTATAAGGTTCGAAAATCCTAAAGATATCCACGTTGTGCTTCACGAAGCATAAATTTATCCCATATTTTGCTTTCTTTTGGAGACTATACTGCTTCCATTTCAATCTGCCTTTGAATGGCATAAGACTTTCATCGATACATTTCTCTCAGGAATGTATAGTGATCTAAATTTCTGATAAATTTTCATCAGAAAATCATATATTTTGTTGAGGAACTAAGTAAGAATGTGTTGCCTGATAATATTCCTCATTATTCTGAAGATGCAAATACTTCACGAGAATAAATTGTTTTTCAGTCATAATATCACGAAACAATGTCATGTTCAGAATCCATTCTGCACACCAATACATTTTGAGTGTGGACTTTTTCATGATACCTTGCACAATCAAAAGTGCTATAAATTTAAGTGGCATGCTGATATCTATTGGGCTCCAAAGTGTAATGCAAGAATGCAGACTGTACTCAACTTGATGATGTTGTTGGCAAGCATAAAGGCAAGTCTGTTCCACTATGAAGGAAAGAATATCTTCAAGAAATAGACAGAAAAAGCCTAAAATGCTATTGTGTCAAGGACTTCAGTAATTTCTTGCTTACCTCTGAATGGAAACTGTAGACAAGCTGCTGTGCATTTAGTGATGATCACCCATCTTCTGCATGAAGACATGTCTAAACTACAGGCAAAATCAATATCTTCAGAGCTATAAAAATTTCTCTTATCATCAGTAGAGCAAGAGATACTTGAAAGGCGAAAGCTCCACCTTTTCTGCATCTCCCGAACTTTTTTTTTTACCCTGAATGTTTCTGCTACTTGCCACCTGAGAAATTAATTCCTAATACTCCTTTCTGCTCGAGTAACAGGTTGTAAGCTTATGAAGTTTACTGAGAAAGAACATGTCCCAGTAGACACACACTAAAAAAAAAAGTCCAAAGCAATAGCTAAATATATGCAGAAATTCGTTGATTTGTTTTCAATTTTCTGATTGATTAGCAGATATTCGAAACACTTTATTCTAATTGCTTTTGTAGCATGACACTGTTTTTTAAACATTGGTTTCCCCAATTACCCAATATCATATAATTTCCTAATTTATAATAATCAGTAAACAATATAAATGAGAAAATATACAAAAGTTGCTAATTTATAATAAATACAATTTAATTTCGGTATTGGAAAATTAAAAGTTATCTGATACAATTACTTTGACAAAATAACGAATTCAAACAAAAAGAAAGTGCAGCTATGTTACCTAGCAGTTTTTTTTTTTTTTTTTTGTGCATGTGTGTGTAGGTGATAGTTAGGAGGGAGAAGCTATCAAATGAGAAATACAATTTTAACTCTATTATGAAAAATTTGGAAATGAAATTTGACATATGCACCTCTATACATGTTTTGAATCTTAAACTATAGGAAAAGTATCGCCACTTTAAAACAGCTGCATAATATCTAAACTAGCAGAAAATATGTACATAACAGATGTTTATTTCAATTTGTAATGAGCAATTTGGGAAAACCAAGAAAGTGAAGTGAAGTGCAAAGAACTACAGATTACCTTATAAAGATTATACATCACATGATATGATTCAAGATTTATGTATAGTTCTCTATAAAGCAAAATCGTAAACTGTGAACCTTCATACAATCTCTAAACTAATCTTCAAACTAAGATTATGAATAAATATAAAGAAAACTGAATTTGAAACAGATGGGGCTGTATTTTTTTTTTTAAGATTCAAATTTTCATCATTAATTTATAAAATAACTGTTTGACAAAAATAATTATCTTGAATCAAGTTCTGGGAGAATAAGATGTACTGGTGACTAAGATGATTAGCAAAAAAATTAATAATGATATAGGTCTTCAAAGGTGATACAATATTTAAGTGAAGAAAGTATGAAAGGATCTCTTATGTTCCACTGGCATTAAAACCTATAATTATGCAATGAAAGAGGTAAAAAAATAAATATAACTTGTAGATATTTAGTCTAATATAACTAATATTCCAGTTATCCAGCAAATAGTAAGCAACTGTGTTTCTTGCTACAGGTAACTGAAAGTAGCTATGCACGCAAGGTAATTTGGTTAAGTGTTCTCTTCAGCGTGAAGGATTATTGCACCTTCTAATGGACATAACGGCCAAATTGCACTTATCCATATTCTTTCAACAGGTAGTATGAATCGTATCCAGGTTTTGCTGGACACGTATATACATCCCGGCTGGTAGGGAGATTAAAATGAATGATACAGTCAATCAATCAATGAATTTTAATAATGGCTTAATTCTTAAAAGAAAGGAAATTAAATCCAAAGATTAAGTGTAAGATTAACCTTTTTAAAATGTCTAGTTGAGAATAACAAAAATAATAATAATTACCTAAGAGGGAAGCAAGTATCTGGCCTGAGACAGGGTCAACAATCAATGCATCTTTTTCATAGTATTTACTGTAAAAACAAACTTCATTATAAAGATTCATTATTAGGAATACTGTAAATTTAGAGAATAAAGAAAAAGCAGAAGCATATGCAAGACTTACTGAAAATTGTAAACTACACTACTAGGTCTCAGTAATCATTTTAGTGAATGATAAAAATTAACTGAAATAAATCAAGAACAAATCCTGAAAAACCTAATTTATTTAGAGAAAAATTTATTCTAAATAATAGCATATTTTTACATTTACAGTGCAGACTACTATTGAGAGTTTTTTCACTTGGTTACAAATTAAATAAAAGATGCAAAAAATTATATTTTTGTTTAATCCTTTATCCAGGATTAAATTAAGCAAACAAAGTTTACATATGAATAATCTTCTTGACTAGGCTAGGCTACTTGTATATAGAGGCTAATGACTTCACATCGATTTCCTTAGTATCCCACAATGCACAGCACACAGTTCAGTTATGTATAATGCTATTATGCCTTATGGAAAGGGTCACTTCAGCTTCTGAAGTAATGTAGAAGGACTTCTGCATTATTTCAACCTTGGTATCTGCTCTGGCTCCCACAAATGAGACCTTAATAAAAGTCTAAACCGGTCTGGGTAGTGGCTGTTCCATTGTACATTATTGAATGTTTGTTTATAATAGTGTTCTTGTGACATGCACTCATACGACATGCAAGCAATCAGTAATAGCAGCCATGATGTCACTAGAACTTCACTCTGAATCTCAATAATGGACATGCATGTTAGTAGTGAGCTTTTACAACAGCAGTCGCTGGGTAATAAGAATGCTAGTATGTAAGCAAGGAAAGATGGTAATTCTCGTAGACAAGCTTATACATTGGTTATGCATTACTAAATCACTTAAGGAATAGACAACATACATACATAAGAATATAAATTAAATTACACTTTAATAAATATTTCCGATATTTCGGCAACGTCACGTTGCCATCTTCAAAAGGAACTTACAAAAATGGCACGTGCATGTAGGCACTACAACACAGTAACTGAGAATGAAGTGAGGAAGCTATTGTTCTCCTAAAAGTCCTGATGGTGGCCCCTAGCGAGCTATGTAGGTGTTCTTGGCCGTTGGGCTGAAGGTCTGCTGATGTAAGCCTCCCAAATTTGAGTCAGTCTCATGCAACCAAATTTGTTGAGGTTTGGAGAGTTTCTTAGGACTGAGGCTGATTCCAAGAATAGTTTTTCGAATTTGAACTTGCTACAGTGTATTATTGTAGCTTTCTTACACCGTATTCTGTGGCGTGTATCCGGAGCATAGTTTGCAAGACCTGAGTGGCTGTACTTGTGAAACAGCCGAAATTCTAATATTTGCTGTTCTTCCTGTTTGGCCAAAGTAAGAATGTTTATAGCTGCAAGGGACCTGGTATACATCAGGTAGGCCTAGGGAAAGTAGGTGGTCTTTGGTGGAGCGGATAAGGGATGCCAATTTTCTGTATGGTCTGTAACAGGAGGTCAAGTCATGTTTTTTTAAGATTTTGGTAATTTTTTCCGAGGTGCCTCGGATGTAGGGAATGGTGATGGATTTAGAGTAATTCTTGTTGTGAAGGGGGGAGGGCTTGTTGGTTTCAATATTTTTTGGATTTTATGGGGGAGGTAGCCATTGCCTGAGAAAGTGTTGAGGGTGAGATTTAGTTCAGTGTTTAGGGCCTTGTAGTTTGAACAGTTTAGTTAACCATGTTGTATAGTGTTTTCACCACTCCATATTGTTGTGTGTGTGTGTGTGTTTGGGGGGGTGATTGTTGGTGAATGTACCTGCCTGTATGGGTGGGTTTTCTATAAACCGAGAAAAACCAAGGTTCCATCAGGCTGGCAGGTGACTAGTGTGTCTAGGAAAGGGAGGCTGTTGTTTTCATCTTTTTCCAGAGTGAACTCGATTCTGTTGTTCTGTTGGTTGTTTAAGAGTGTTAAGAAGGAGAGGAGTGTATCAGAGCCATGTGGCCAAATAGCGAACACATCATCAACGTAGCGAAGCCATATGGTTGGTTTTTGTGGGGCAGAGGCTAAGGCTTTTTCTTCAAAGGTCTCCATAAAGAAATTGGCCAAGGGTGGGGAGAGTGGTGAACCAATGGCTGTCTCTTCTATTTGTTTGTAGAATTTTCTCTGCCAAACGAAACAGCCTGAGTTCATTGTGAACTGAAATAGGACTGAGATATCGGGAGGAAATTTAGCTTGGATTAGCTCTAAAGTTTCCTTGAGTGAGACATTTGCGAATAAGGAGACATCAAAGCTGACCATTATGTCAGTATGTTGGAGTAAGGTTTTCTATGCTGGCTTTGAAGTGGGTTGAGTTTTTTATGCGTGATGGTGTGTTGCCAGTATAGTGTGTGAGCGCTTTAGCCAAATGTTTAGTAATTTGTATGTGGGGGAATCAATGCCATCCATTATGGGACGTAATTGCACATTTTCTTTATGTATTTTTGGGAGTCCATAAATATGGGGGGGGGGGGTATTGAGTTAAACGGTTTTAATCTGTTAGTAATTTCTACAGGCCAAGAAGTGACCTTCTTAAGGAGCCTGTGAAGTTTTCTGATTTGTGAGTTGGTGGGACTACACAGGTAAGCTTAATGCCCTTCTATTAGAATAGGCTACTTATCTCCCTATCGTATACAATCCCACCAACTCACAAATCAGAAAACTTCTGAAAGAAAAATTTACACTGCTGCAGTTAAAATCTCCCATAAAAATCATTCATTTTGCAATTGCCAAGTTCAACTGTCTAAACATCTCCTGCTCTAAATATCTTGTCCTGTCCACCTCTATCTCACACCATAGGCTTTCAAAACCATAAATGCCAATGCCCTCCAAATCCAACCCTCTGAGAGGACATAAGTCATCACTTATCATAAGCAGTACTCCTTGCTATCCTGTCGAAAAATGCTATAGCCTGCTACTTCTATTCCTCTCGGTATATCATCTTCCATCAACCCTGTCTGAGATTCAAATAATCTTTGGACAAAATGATGCTATCAGTGCCACAAATTCATCTCCTTTATTCTGAATACTCCTGGCATTCAAAAATCAAGGCACCGTCACTGTTTCTATACCTATCATTATCCCCTCCGGTCTCCACTGGATTCAGCATTACCCAATGCTAACATCCACCCTGATAATTCTAGTTTCTCTGCATTGATACACTGACTTGTTGAGAAAGCAGAATTCTTTCCAGATGTCTATGTCCTTCCTTGTTCAAATGCAAGCCATCTCTCACATACAATTCCTTTCTGTCGTCAAATGCTCACCAAATATCCACATATTCCAAGCCTCTCTTTTGACACATTCTGACTATTGTATTATTCCTTATTAATGCATTTTAAAAAATTATGGAGACAACTACCATGTTATAGAGTAAAACTTTAGTTTAATATAAACCAAAATCAACACTCGACGTTTCGACCTTCATATCAAGGTCATCCTCTGGAGCATACACAATATATACAAGAAACAAGCTGCACTACAATCTACATGGTTTGCTAAAGTTACTGACCAACCGTTACTACAATTATTAGCCTGACCTCTGGTGGAAAAAAAAAAACCTTTACTACATCAAAGCTAGAGTCTTATTATTATTATTATTATCTATTAGGTTACAAAACCAAGAGTTGGGCTGGAGAGCAACATGTTCATATATATATATATATTTGAAAAAAATATAGATTTAATGACTATAAGACCGAGATAACATATAAAGATTTTAATGATAAATACTACTAGTTTCGGCATATAACAGCCTTCTTCAGGTATTTATAAAGGAAAGGAATACTAATAAACATTGAATTATTTAAACAAACTGGAAATTACAGGTACAAATTGCCTCACTTAATCGATACATAAAAACGTTGTATTTTTTTCAAGTTGTTCCAACTGGCATGCCGTTGTTTGTTGCAATTGTGCGTGCAGGTTCACGTGAACGCCAATATTGAATAACTGCAGCATGGCTATCTGGGATGTTATAACTTAAATTGTTGTTTAAGTGGACCGGGTTCAGTAGGATTTCCCTTGATTCTACGATTTTCCTTTCAAACTCATCATCACAGTGAAAGATATTTTCTGATCTATTCCAGCAGACAGAGTGGCTTCGTTGGTCATAATTAGGATTATTTGAAAAAAGAACATGACTGGATAACGCAGTTGCATGAGATCTTTTGTAAGAGATGTCTCTCTTATGCTCTTCTATTCGTTGTTCAATAGATTTGTTAGTTTGACCAAAGTATGGGATATTGCAATCGCACCACAATTTATATACTCCAGGGTACTTAAGGTTGTGATGAGTAGGTTTTGGATGGCTGATTAGAGAACGGATTTTTGGAAGTGTGGTGAAGAAGGTCCTGATATTATATTTTTTAAGGACTTTAGCTATTTTCTTAGAGACTGTGCTAATGTATGGAATGGAGATGCTACCTTTAAAATTAATAGTCTCTGTTGTGCACTGCCTAGGAGGATTCAGAAGATATTTCTTAATTGTTTTTTCAGAGTATCCATTTTGTTTAAAAATAAGAGTGAGGTGATTCATTTCTTTTTGTAGTTCATCTTGTTCATTTAAGACAGAATGTGCTCTGTGTCCTAAGGTAGATATAATTCCAAGTTTTTGTGGTGGAAAATGATGAGAAAGATTATGCAGATATCTATTGGTATGCGTAGGTTTTCTGTACATAGAGATTTTTAATCTTTCTGAGCATCGTGTAAGCATAACATCCAAGAAAGGTAAGGAGTTATTATTTTCTAGATCAGCAGTAAATTTTATATTAGGATGTTGGATGTTTAGATGACGAAGAAAATCTGTGAGAGATGTGTGCCCGTGATTCCAAATAATGAATATATCATCAACATATCTTTTCCAAACTTTTGGTTTAAATGAGAAGGAAGATATGGCTTTCTTTTCAAAATCTTCAAGGAAGATGTTAGCTAGCACTGGGGACAAAGGGTTGCCCATTGCCAGGCCTTGTTTTTGTTGGTAAATGGAGTCCTGATATCTGAAGTAACCAGAATGAATGCAATGCTTTAATAAAGTGAACATTTTTTTGGATAATTTGTCCTGTAGTAATGTAAGTACCTCGTCCGTAGGGACGTTAGTAAATAAAGATATAATGTCAAAACTAGCTAGAATGTCATTTTCATCGATGGGAATATCTTTAATATGAGAAACAAAATCTGTGGTGTTTTTGATGAAAGATGAAGATTTATTGGAGAAACATTTGAGGTACTTTGCTAAATATTTTGAAAGTTTATATGTAGGTGAATCAATTCCGTCCACTATTGGGCGAAGAGGGATGTTTTCTTCATGAATTTCTTTATGATCTAGAAAATAATAACTCCTTACCTTTCTTGGATGTTATGCTTACACGATGCTCTGAAAGATTAAAAATCTCTATGTACAGAAAATCTACGCATACCAATAGATATCTGTATAATCTTTCTCATCATTTTCCACCACAAAAACTTGGAATTATATCTACCTTAGGACACAGAGCACGTTCTGTCTTAAATGAACAAGATGAACTACAAAAAGAAATGAATCACCTCACTCTTATTTTTAAACAAAATGGATACTCTGAAAAAACAATTAAGAAATTTCTTCTGAATCCTCCTAGGCAGTGCACAACAGAGACTATTAATTTTAAACGTAGCATCTCCATTCCATACATTAGCACATTCTCTAAGAAAATAGCTAAAGTCCTTAAAAAATATAATATCAGGACCTTCTTCACCACACTTCCAAAAATCTGTTCTCTAATCAGCCATCCAAAACCTACTCATCACAACCTTAAGTACCCTGGAGTATATAAATTGTGGTGCAAATGCAATATCCCATACTTTGGTCAAACTAACAAATCTATTGAACAACGAATAGAAGAGCATAAGAGAGACATCTCTTACAAAAGATGTTCTTCTTTCAAATAATCCTAATGATGACCAACGAAGCCACTCTGTCTGCTGGAATAGATCAGAAAATATCTTTCGCTGTGATGATGAGTTTGAAAGGAAAATCCTACTGAACCCGGTCCACTTAAACAACAATTTAAGTTATAACATCCCAGATAGCCATGCTGCAGTTATTCAATATTGGCGTTCACGTGAACCTGCATGCACAATTGCAACAAACAATGGCACGCCAGTTGGAACAACTTGAAAAAATACAACGTTTTTATGTATCGATTATGTGAGACAATTTGTACCTGTAATTTCCAGTTTGTTTAAATAATTCAATGTTTATTAGTATTCCTTTCCTTTATAAATACCTGAAGAAGGCTGCTATATGCCGAAACTAGTAGTATTTATCATTAAAATCTTTATATGTTATCGCGGTCTTATAGTCATTAAATCTATATTTTTTTCAAGTGTATAACAACCGAGTAAAAGCTGATCATCACACACACACACATATATATATATATATATATATATATATACACAAGCCCGGCTGGTGGCGTGTGTAAAGTGTTCAATATACACAGGCGCTGCAGAAGAAAAGGTGCCTAAAAGATGGCAAAAAAATATGAGATAAGAGTTTAAATGAACAACGAATGGTACGTATAATTATGAATGTACATCGTCTTCCATTCAGGCCCCTTCAGATCTTCCCGGAAACAATCAAATAAATTCTGAAATCGTATCCTGGACCCGATTATATCACTGTAATTTTTTTATTAAAATTTACGAAAATAAACCTAAAATAGTTCTTAATTTTTTGATGTATCATAAATCAACTTATGATTAATTGTTGAGTTCTGTTTAAAAAAAATTTGTATAAGCAAGACTAATCCGTAGGTAACATTATACTGTAAAGCGGTTTTCATTTGTTTTTCATTTCCTGTTCGTTTTATTCACACTTTATTCAAAAAAAACTTTTTTGGAAAGGCACGGAACATTAATCGCACACACAAGAAAAATTCTAGATGCCGGTGCTGTATATATATATATATATATATATAAACAAAAAAAAAAAAAAAAAACAATGTGATTATACATATAAATTTCAACCAATTGGTATGGAATAGTTTCATAAAGTATGCTAGATACTAAGTGGGCTGAATATGTGCCATCCAAATTCTTGGAATTTTTATGCTACCATTATTGTTGAGATTAGGGTGGTTAATCAGAACTTCAGAATTGAAATTCTGATTGGTATGGAATTGGTTGAAATTTATATGTATAATCACATTGTTTTTATATATATGTGTGTGTGTGTGTGTGTGTGTGTGTGTGTATATATATATATATAAAAACATGTTGCTCTCCAGCCCAACTCTTAGTTTTGTAGCCTAATAGATAATAATAATAATAATAATAAGACTCTAGCTTTGATGTAGTAAAGTTTTTTTTTTTTTTTTTTCACCAGAGGTCAGGCCAATAATTGTAGTAACGGTTGGTCAGTAACTTTAGCAAACCATGTAGATTGTAGTGCAGCTTGTTTCTTGTAAATATTCCAGAAGATGACCTTGATATGAAGGTCGAAACGTCATGCTGATTTTGGTTTATATTAAACTAAAGTTTTAATCTATAACATGGTAGTTGTCTCTATAATTTTTCAAAATGTATTCTGATCACCGTGTAAGCATGAAAGAAAGGATTGCTGATTGATGCTTTTCTCTGCATTATCATACCTGGGCAACACACTATTTTCCCTCTCTCAGTCTTCTACTGTACAACCTCAAGCATGAACTAGCAGATATCTTGCCATTCATTTCACACTGCCTCTCAAGTCACTCATGCCCACCATCATCACAATCATCTCATCCAGCCTTTCACTCCTTAGGCATTCTATCTTGCACACCTCGCATCATGAAGTCTCCATACATCATCTACCTTTTACCACTCTGTTTCTCCCTGCTCACCTGCATCCCTCACTCTCTCTCTCTCTCCTCTAACACTTTCTTTCTGTGTTCCCCAACTTACTTATTGTCCTGTCATCTCTCCATCCCTGGTTCCAGCACTCTCTCACATTTTTCTCACTCCCTCTCTTTTACTGATTCTCTTAATCTTTCCCTTTTTATCATTCCCATACCTCTCTCTCACCCCTACTCTGATTTGCTTTATATTCAATTTTTCTAGTGATCCAATCTTGTCCTTCACACTTCTCAGCTCATTCCCGAGACATTCCACTTCCTCTTTCAGTGCATTTATATCTCTCTACAAACTACCCACTCTTGCTTGACATTCATCTCCCCAATTAACACTATCTTCAAAACTTTGAATGCTTCATTTTTACATTTTCATTCTACTCATTATCCTCACCCTTGATCGTGCTACTTGTCTCTCTCTCAATCGGTATATCACTCGTTTATGGTGCAATGCTGCTGATGTCCGTTATACTAATGTCCATATCACGAAATTCTACCCATCTTTTACATTTTCCACATACATGCACTCCTCGATCTCTCACCTGGAAATAAGTGAGCAGAAATAAATAAAATAAAGGAAAATAAACAGGAAAGTAATAAAAATAAATGCTGTAAAGGAAGTTCCCATAATGGTTCAAGTGAAACTACAGAACTTTTAGTTAACTACTATGTTCAGCAGGTTTTGCATATTATTTAATGTCATTTCTGAGAAATGAATTTAACACGTTCGCTGCACGCTCCTCGGGCATAGTTTGTTACCACACACCAAGCAATTTCACTTCTTCAAGGTCAGTACGAATAATCTTGTAGCTGGCAGAAATCGACATACGAGTATATTCGTAGCTGGCTTGCGAGGCTCATATACCAACTATGAGTATACTTGTAGTTGGCAGCGAACGTGTTAACTGAGAGAATATGAGAGTGAGAGATAATATTTTCTTTGAGCTCATACTATATAATTCTAGAATGGCTTTATAATATATATGTTTTAATATGTAATAAGAAATTAAGAGTTACATATATAGAATATTAGAATTTACTAATTGTAATTCTGCTGTTAATATGATATATATTAGCAGCAGAATTACAATCTGGTAAAAATTGTAAAAATTTTTACCAGCCGGATTAGCCAGGCATACAAAAATTTTGAATGAGTTAAGAAAGATTCTTTTTCATAACAAATTAAAATAGTAATTTTATTAGAAATTACTTCAAACAAGGATAATATTTTATATAGTAATTATTACAAACAAGACTAGGATTTTTCTTATTTTCTCATTAATTTATGAAAAACCTTGTAATGCTCACAGCTTAAAATTCTATACATTAATTCTTCTCTTCTTAGAAGCCCAGTTGTCAGCAGCTTTTTCGTAATTAAAATCTGTTGGATCTGGTCCCTCCAGTGAAATCAGTATCAGATTATTTAGAGTGTTCTGACTGATACAGTTTCTCATACAGGTTTTTATCCTTTTTAATGCAGAGAAACCCTTTTCACATTCAGCTGTGCTCACACGTATGGCCAGTCCAACAGCAGCTAGTTTTGCTAAATTTGGAAAAGACTCTTTGGGCTCAGATGTTGTTGCTAATTTCAGCACTATTTGTCTTGGATCTAGATTTTTGTATGACTGTTCAGTAATCATTTTTGATGCAACTGCCCATTCTAGTTTAGTACTTTCATAGTTTAAAACTGCAGGACTTCCATTTCCAGAATAATAATCAAAAAGAATCTCAGAAGCCTCACGTTGATCATAACTTTCTGCATTGAAAAGTCTTGAAAAGCAGGAAATGATTGGCATATCTGGAAATCTTGCTTCTAGGTGTTTAATAACTGTGCCTATGTATTTATCATATATTGTAGTCTTAAATGTAATAACATTAGAATCTGAATAATCAGTGTGAAGGTCTGACCATTCACCTGAAATATGCTGATGAAGATTTTGAAAATGTCTTTCAATTCCATGATGGATAGTTTTCTGGCTTCTAAGACTGGCTCTATTTAAGTTAAGTCAACATCTTGCCTTTGCCATGATCTAGACAAGTTAGATGAATTAAAAAAGTCCTATTTTCTTTTACGAAATAAAATATTAAATACTTGACTCAAGATCTTCGGACGAAAACCATTATTAAGAAAAATAAATGTAGATTTTTAACATCGATTTTTGCCTTCGATTCGAATTTGCTCAATTTTCACAATTTATTTCTTTCAAACATCAAAATTATATCTCTTTCGTAAAAGATCTTCTTTGCAACCAATACTGTTGTATTTGAGATCCTGATTTTTGTCTTCTTCCGCGTACGAATTGGCGTGCATCAGAATATCCAAAGCTCTCGAGATTTTGCTGGTCTCACGAGTATCGAGACTCCCCGGTTCGATTTCTCATCACTATCAATTTAAAAATGTCTTAAATTATTTTTGCATTCTTGCTCATTATTTAGCCATATCAATTCACAACATTAATTAGCTGGGTGGTCAGTAAAACCAGCCGGGCAGTTTGCCCATTCAAAAGGTCCTGGGGAGAACATAGTATTATATCTCCTTACAAACTTAAAGAGAATTATTTAATATACATCACTGAATGTATTGTACATGTATATTTGTTTACAGTAAATATTTTATTTTTTTATATCCGAGGCATGTGTATTCCTTTGGAATACATGTGTTTTAGTCAATTCACCATTATGGACACAAATCTCAAACATTGTAACCAATTAAAATAAAATTATATATAATATATTGTTATCTTACTCTCTCCTTACCTCCTGAAAGGTATCTCCACCTTGACATGGTGAGAGGGCTTGTGTGCTTTGACAATCCAAGGAGCTATAGTGGAGGTTGCTTAGCAACCGACAGGGCAACCCAAGCCAGTCAGATCTCATTTGGGTAGGAGCCAGACTAAGCACATACCCCAGAAGTGGACAATAGCACATTCCAGCACTGGCTAAAGATATGCAATATCACCAAAGGTGCTCATGTCCGGATAGCTATTTGGCATGGCTGAATCAGCATTATTGGCCATAGCTCTGTGGTAGAAGAGGCAAAGGGAAACCACTCTACTCATTTGTCATGACAACCACAGCCACAATGAAGAATGATGATGATAAGACAACACCCATTGAAAATCCATGATGTTCAAAGAACTGACACCTTTCTCAGACACAATCTAACTATGACCAAAAAGCACCAATTAAGGAAAATTACACCTATTGGTACTTGGAATGTATAAGGGCTGCTACATAGAGGCAAACTGGACACAGTGCAAAATGAAATGAAAAGACTAAACATCAGTATACTAGGAATCGTGGAAACCCCACTGGAAAAACAAGGGACACTTTGCATCACACCTAGGCAATACCATTTATTTTGTTAGATATGATTCTATAAGCAGAAAAGAAATAGCAATAATTGTCAAAAAATGTATGTTCAAATCAGTGTTGAGCTATGACCCTATCAATGATAGGATAAGTTCTTTAAGGATTGACTGTAATCCAATACAAATCACACTCTTACAGATTTATGCCCTCACAAGTGATGCAGACAAAGAGACCATTGACCTCTTCTACAGGGATCTGAATTATTTAGTCATAGATGCAATACTGAAAAGAGATATTTTGATCATTAAGGGTGATTTCAATGCCAAAGTTAATAAAAGGATGGAAGACCACAACAAGACAGTCCTGGGATCTCATGGACTGGGCACCCAAAATGAAAGAAGAGAAAGACTAATCAACTTCTGTATAGAAAGAGAACTTATGGTTACTAACACCTTCTTTGAGCAATACAAATGGACACTATTCACCTGGAGACAGAATAAGGAACCAAATTGATTACATCTTTATAAACAAATGATGGAGGTCTGATAAAAGATATTAAAGAATTTCCCAGAGCTGATTGTGGCTCTGATCACCAACTCCTCACTGTTAATATGAAAATATATTTGAAAACAAATAACATATCCATGCAGATTAGACTTCACAGGAATTACTGAAACATATAGCATTAAAGTGGAAAATAAATTTCTAGAACTAGGGAATTACACTGATGACAGCCCTTACCCTATTTCTATGATAAATCTTGTAGGTGCTCAAACACCTCAAGCTTCAAGCTAATCTACAATAAGGTACTCAACATGTTTCGTCGGGATTGACTTCATCAGGCATTAAGATGCATAGAAAGCTATTAAAAGACACTGAAAACAAAACATTGAGACACTCTAAAGCTATTCAATTATAAAGCTATAATATTCGACTGTAAATTCGATTGTAAATTACAGTTATTATGAACTCGATTTATAGTCCATGTTAAAGTTCTATTGTTGTACACTTGTGCGTGTGTGGAACCCCGCGATCTCCAGTATCTGATAGTAGAGCTGAAAGAGTCAGGCAAATTATAGCTGAGATTATTGTTCATATGAAGAGTGTCCAAGGTGATTTCTTTTGACTCGACAATGCGGTGTTCTGCCTCATCGTGGCAAATATGTAGGTTTGAAGTTGTTGTCCAATTTACTTAATGTCGGTGGCTTTCGTTATTCGTGTTTATTGTAAACAGGACATGGCCTGATAAGGCAGTAGCTCTGGTTCTCTTGTAAGCAATATCTCTCTGGTGTTCCTCAAGACGTAGGAGGATAGATTTCTTCGTTTGACCATAGTAAGGTTTTCCGCACTCACATGTGACTTTGTATACACCTGGGAATTGTAGAAGGTTGTGAGATTGTTTGTAGTTGCTGAAACTTAATCTTATTTTTGGAAGAGTCAAAAAGCACATTTGTATGTTAAATTTCTTTAAGATTCTACTCAGTTTATTGGATAGTGTGATGATATATGGCAAGGAGATATAACCTTTGGAGTCGTCCTGTGTCTCTATGTTGCTACATTGACGATGGGATAATTGTTTGTTGATACTTTTTAAAGAGTAGCCATTGCTTTTAAAGGTCCATTTCCCTGTGTCTCTATGTTGCTACATTGACGATGGGATAATTGTTTGTTGATACTTTTTAAAGAGTAGCCATTGCTTTTAAAGGTCCATTTCAGATGTTGTAGTTCTTTTTTGTAGTTCTTCTTCATCTGACAGTACAGATCTTGCACGATTCGCAAGAGTTGATATAATACCCAACTTTTGCGCTGGATGGTGATGTGAGGACGCATGCAAATATCTGTCCGTGTATGTTGGCTTTCTAAATATAGAGACTTTTATTGATTCAGGCGTCTTGGTGAGTTTAACATCTAGGAAACAGAGGGAACTATTTTCTTCCAACTCCATGGTCAATTTGATATCCTGGTGGAGGTTGTTTAAGTGGTTGAGAAACCTGTGAAGATTCTCAATACTATGCTCCTATATGAGGACTATATTGTCCACATCTAAGCCAAATTCTTGGTTTTAAACTAAAAGAGGAGATTGCCTTTTATTCAAAATCCTCGAAAAAAATGTTGGCTAATATAGGAGAGAGTGGGCTTCCCATAGCTTCCACACACGCACAAGTGTACAACAATAGAACTTTAACACGGACTATAGCTCAAGTTCATAATAACTGTAATTTACAGTCAAATTTAGAGTCGAATATTATAGCTGTATAATTGTATACCTTTAGAGTGTCTCAATGTTTAGTTTTCAGTATCTTTTAATAGCTTTCTATGTTCTTAATGCCTGATGAAGTCAATCCCGACGAAACATGTTGCATTTCAAATAAATCTCAATTTGTTATAATTCTCGGTTTTTTAGTCAGTTTATATTAAAATGAACATATATATATATACTAGGAGCTCCACCCCCTGGCGCCTACGGTGCCCAACTCCCCCGAGTTCCAGGCTGGTAGGCCGGTTCTCCTTGAATTCTGATGACTGGAAATTTGAAAACTTGAAAAGGGGGGTCCTCCCCCTGGCACCCAACCCCCGAGTTCAAGACTGGTAGGCCGGTTCTCCTTGAATCCTGATGACTCGAATTTTGAAAATTCGAGTCATCAGGATTCAAGGCAAAGAATCATAGCAATTTGAAAATTGCTATGATTCTTTTTAAAACTTTCTGAAAAGATTTACTTTTCATTATGATATTCATTTTTATCTGGCTTAAAACTAAGTGATGATCACTTCCTATTTTCCAATTGCCTGTATTTTTTTGTGTCCTGAAATAGCATGAAGAAAACCGTTATCAACAATAACACTATTGACAAAACGCTTCTTATTTTTCATGTCTTCCCCCCATGTGGACTTGTTCACATAGTTATGATGGAACATGGTGACAACTTATTCATTGTCTGAACAGAAATACAGTAGGAGATGAATATTATTATTATTAGCTGTGCAATTTTCTCCAAATTTTTTGAACATATTTCTGTATATCTGGTATAACTGCTGTTTAGTTATCCAATAAGGACCAACTTTTTCTTTCATGTCAACCACCCTCTCTAATAAAAAAAAAAGCCCCCATTCTTCCTTACTAGAATTTTCTGTGAGATCTCAGGTACATCATTGTCCATTCCCCATTCTGATTTTTACCCACATCATTCTATATGAAAATGCCTGCCACTAAAGAAAATTTTCTTGTAGAAGACATTCTACAAATTACAAATAAACACAGGTCGAATTCATTACCACAAAAACAAATTAATTATACATCATCCTGTAGCTGGAACATGTGGAATTGTTAAAGACTTGACATATAGTGAACTCCAAGTCTTCCGAATGCATGGTCTCAAAAATGTTTTCCCACACATATCACTATACTCGGACTTTCTCCTGAAATGATCTTGTAATAAATAACAGCAGAATCAACTAGCTGGTTGGGAAGCTCCTGGTTGCATTAATCATCAAATATGTTCCCACGTACCATCTAGCAGTCAGCCTGCAAAACTGCTTAAACTTGTTAAAGCAGGGTAGGTAGGAGGTAGAAACCTAGAACATGCTTTAACTGCAGATTCTACGTTCCTACAGTGTGTTTAGAACAAACTTGGAGGATGTCACCACTGCATATAAGGGTGTGTGTGTGTGTGTGTGTGTGTGCGCGCACACGCAGGGTGGGGGAAGTGTAAACAGTGTCTTGGTATTCCTGAGACACTGACACAGTTAGCTATCAATATACTTTTATTGGGTTCACCTAGCTCCCATTATCACCTCCAATTTAATGTCATCACTTTTGCCCACTAACACATGCACATTCTAGAATACAGAGAAATAATGTGTCTCAAATCATCAGACTAATGGCATATGACGGCCATTACCTACATATATCATTTGTCACATATAATGATCAAATTCCCTTTATAATGGGGATGTCTCTAACATTTTTTTCAGTCATTATAGCAAACACTACTAAAAATAAACCACTCATTATAATAAACTACTGAAAAGTCATGTCCTGAATCCTATTATTACAATTCTATGATAAAATAAATTCACCATAGTAGACTGAGAGTCTACTGTAAACACATTATCAAATATATTTCTTTCTAAAGTTAAAAAGTCAGCTTGATCTCATTATAAAGATGTTTTATAATACTAAGCAAAAAAAAAAAAAAAAAAATTCATACCTACTATTTTGGACAAGATGGTCTACTATCTTTGCTAGCTGCTTTTCAAAAAGTGCTAGTCGAATCCATAAGTATCGAGGATTATACTGCACAGATGTCTTTTTATTTGGAGTCGCCTTGAGCTTGTTTGTACTGTCACTGCTAGAAGATGATCGTCTGTATCATGAAAATTGCAAATTAACAATGTTATTTAAGCAATTCATACACGAAATTGAAAGTGAACCATGACCTGGAAATCTAATATACTGAGTTGTGATAACAGATTAAAAGCCATGTTTCAAAGAACGTACTGTTTTATAGCATTCATTCGGAATTTTCTTTATTGGAAAAATGTATGTGGAACTTGGATTGCAATACTTTTTTAAATATTTAAAACTAAATATTAAATAAGTGATACAATCTTGGTTTTATGCAGCCTTTCTCCAGAAAACTTTAGGACAAGTGCTATATGCAACTACTGAAATTCAAGAATACGAAAAAATAGCCTATTTCAGAAAGGTACAGCAAGTTTTTTTTTTTTTTTTTTTTTTTTTTTTTTTTTTTTTTTTTTTTTTAATAGTAAATGATTTTAAAGTTGCTTGTTGGCCTGGTTGGCCAAGTGGTTAGCGTATCCACTCTCCAGCCAAAGGCTGCAGGTTTGAATCCCGTCGTGGGCATGGATGTTTGTGATTGTCTGTGAAAATACTAGTAGTGGTGGTGGGCGGTAGATGCGTTGGTGTAGATCAGTGGTTCTTAACCTTTTCGAAATCATGGAACACTTTTGATTATAAGAAAAATTTGGGGAACACCAAAAGCATTAGAGTCATAAAACTAACAATAAAAATATGCATGGACTTGCCTTTTATAAAAATGGAACTTATTTTAATTGATACCTGAGCTTTTCGGCTTTTGCAGATTTCAGCATTATTAGAAAGTCTTTCATGCTTTTTAGTTTTTATATTGGATAATATTGAGAAACCGAGCTTACACAAATATGATGTTAAAAACTGTAACAAAATTTTCAGTGCCCTTGTAGAGAGAGCTGGGTATTTTGCTTGGACAAAAATCCAAAATTCCTCACAAGTTATTTCAAAGAATTTCATTTTTAGAATATGATCTGTTGACAAGGTAACTAATTGTTCTTCTTCTTGTAACGAAAATTCAAAACTCGATGTATTACCAAATGGATTTCGTATCCAGTAACTTGAAATCTTTTCTTCCAATATTGTTAAATGGTCTATTATAATGGAAATAATTCCCTCGATATTTTTATTATGGAGTGAAGGAAACATATCTACTGTATTTTTTTCTCATATGCATTTTTCCAAAGAGATACCTTTTTCTGAAAAGCTGACAATTTGTCAGTGGATGTTAAAATATTTTCATTTTCCCCTTGGATACTTGTATTAACGCTATTTAAGTAATTAAAAATATCAGTTAAATATGCCATTTTAGCACACCAAATATCATTTTGAAGACATTTTAGAAAAGCATCTGTACCTTCATTTTGAAAAAAGGCTAATAATTCATTCTTAAGTTCTAAAATTCGAAATAGCACTTTACCCCTGAATAACCATCTTATTTCGGTGTGCAAAAGCAAAGATTCATACTTGGCTTCCATAGATATGCAAAGTTTTTTTTAAAAAGGTGTGCTTTTAAAGGTCTTGACTTGATGTAATTTATCATATTTACAACTTGGTCTAGTACAGGTTTTAATATTACTGGTAATGTTTTTGAAACTAGGGATTCTCTGTGCAAAAGACAGTGCATAGATATAATATTTGGATTTATTTTCTTTTCAAGGGTAACAAATCCTTTAATAGAGCCTACCAGTCTATTGGTTTAGAAGTAAACGAGCATAGCAGTCTTCAGTTGTTAGGATCAGAGTAGCCAATTACACTCGTGTGTCATGTGACATCTTTCACCGGCGGAATGCTTGTAACCAGTTTGCCGAACATCAGTGTTCCGGGGGAATGCCAGTTGAGAACCACTGGTGTAGATGATGGAGACAGAGTTGTAAAATAGATGCCCTCCCTCAATGAGTCTTTGGACTCCCTGAAGGTGTTACATAATAATATGATCATTTTTTCCCAACACACACACACACACACACACACACACACACACACACACACACACATTGATGGGTAGTTTTAACATATATTCCCAAATGCTTTTTCCTTCATGTTCTCAACATCACTCCTAAATAATTACTTAGGTTCAACAAAACAATCCGAACTTTACGTCAATTCTTGGTGAAATAGGAGAATAATACAGTACATCTGTCCAAATTACTACTAACAACAAAATGATTTTTCTTGCAATATGCTATTGCAGTAACAGATATGACAGTAGCTGATGTGCAAATACAGATTTTTTGAATTAGAGGTGCACAGGATATCAGAACCTTGATGTGAATACAGCTATGGGATTATATATCCCATATAATATATGGGACTCATGTATTATCAGATATATTAACTCATGTATTACCAGAATGGGCTAGGGAATTGATGGTGACTTTGACGAGACTGTTTAAATTTTTAAGTATCAGCTCTGAATGGATACCAATCGAAAGGTAAATAGTTCCAGTGCATAAAGGAGGCTCTAAGACTATGGCAATAATTACTGACAGATCATCATCATCACTAAAGTGGTGAGCACATATTGGAGAAGTTGGCTAAAGGCACGATTCAGGAATGGGTGGAATGGAATACTACATGAAGGACATCATGGTTTTGTGAAGAGCAGGTCATACCTCAGCAATTTTCTTTTTATAATAAAGTGACAGCTAGGCTGGATAAAGGGGATGGCTACATGATGACACTCCCTGGACTCTGCAAAGGCATTTGACAGGATACCACACAGAACTCTGTTACCTAAACTGGAACAAACAATTGGCATGAAGCTTATGATATGGATAACAGGATGGCTGATGGATACACATCAGAGTAATTTATGGAGTAGCAGGGTCCATTAGAGGGACAATGACCAGTGGTGTGTAGCAAGACTATGTCCTCAAGCCACTGCTTTTATCATTATTCCATTATTCCTATATTGCTAGTTTGTACATTAATGATATTAGGAAGTAATCACTAAGAGATATTCAGTTGTTTACTGATTCAAAAATAGGTAAAGTAATAGTCAATAAAAATGATGCAGAGATCTTGCAAGGACAATTTAAATATACTGAGTGTGAGCAAAGGAGAATGGCTATCACTTTAATGTGGCAAAGTATAAGGTTATGCATTTTGGAATGAAAAGATTACCAGTTGTATTCTATACTGCTGGAATTAGGCTGCAGAAAATTGAGGGCTAGAGATTGTGGGGTGCTAGGGGAATGTAAGTTAAATTACAGAGTACATGTTACAAAAGTGAATAAAAAAATAACTTATAGTGTTACTTGGTTATTGAAGAGTATACTTACCAGCATAGGTAAGGAGGTTATTATAGTTTTTTATAAGGAGTTGATACAGTCCAACTGGAGTACTGTGCAAAAATCTGGTCACCTAGGTTCCTTGAGGATGAGGTGAGGATTAGATTATTTGCTTAGAGAGTGAACGTATGGAATGGGTTTCCAGATTCAGTTGTGAATACTGCGTATTCACAACTGAATGTTAATTAATGCTTGACGAAATATTTAGGGCTTCCTGAATCTAGACTCGTGGAGATGCCTACATAATAATACTAATAATATAGTTTGTAAATTAAAATGGATAGAATCATGGGATTTTTACTTATTAAAATTTTGGTTAGTTTCAGATGCCAAACTCATCACATTTAGTAATTCTACAGTAAGCAATCTTAACTAGAGAACTAGCTTTCACATAACTTGCCACGTTTAAAAATGGTGCCAGTCACAATACAGTGTTGTGTTCCATGTACTTGTTAGGTTTGAGTTCTCTATTATATTCCAAGAATATAATAGAGAACAGCAGTGTGGCAAAAAATAGCTCTAGAAAACTGGTTATGTATTGAAGATGAAAGGAAGTGGTAATAACCAGACATTTGGGAGTGGGGGAATTGGTTTAAACTAGTTCTGTAACTGGACAGCTTTTCAACAAAATTCTCATAAATCCATTTGTAGGACCTTATATTTTTGTTTAATCCTTTATCTAAACATAAGCAAACACATTTTTTGTGAAATGCCAAGGGGCTCCTTTAAGGAGTCTACAGGTCTGGTTACCATTAGTGAGACCTCAATAAAGGTTAAAACTGGTCAAAGTAGTAGTAATACTTTCAGTATGTCCTCTGAAAAAGCTCCAACACAGCATCTAGAAGAAGAAGAAATCCAAAATCAGAAGAACTGAAGATAGGAACCATCAATATAAGGAGTATTAATGGAATTGAAATTAACTTGCAGAAGAATTGGAAAATTGGTGTTATTGGCACAAAGAAGACAAAAATAAGTGAGATATTACTAAATAATAAGTACAGGATGTTATTTTTAGGCAATAATGATCAAGGAAAGGAAGGAGCAGTGACAGCATTCAACATTAAAGATGAAGATAAACTTCTTGATTGAAGGGCAGTTTCAAGTAGAGTTACGTCGCCACACTTTGAAATGGAGAAATGGACAATGAAACTTATTTGTACCTATGGCCCCACAGAAGGTTCTTCTAATTTGAAGAAGTGGAAGAATTTTTTTTGAGTCATTAGAACAGTCAACTAGCATAAAGAAATAGATGTTGGAAGTTTTCTCCCTTGGTTATACTATAAATTAAAATGCTTAGAAATTATGTTCTTGGTTTCATCCTTTATCCAAGTGTAAGCAAACAAAGTTTGCGCCTGAAGTAACTTCAAGACTGGACAACTCATATATAGAGGCTAATGACTTCACATCACTTGCCTTAGTATCCCATAATGCAAAGCACATATCCTTATGGATATGTATAATGCAGTGCATTATGGGAAGGATCACCATTCAGGCTACTCATATATGGAAAAATGACATGTGAATTACTTCAACCTTGGTATCACTTCTGACTCCCACTTCACAACTTGTGCATTGTGGTCCCTGAATTTCAGGTCCCTGTCCACCATCACTCCTAGATCTCTCCTCTCCTTTACTTCCTTTAAAATTTCCCTACCAAGTGTATACACTTTGCATCCCATCGTTGCTTACCAAATCTCAGAACCTTACACTTTGCAACACTGAACTGACCACTTACCTGCAAATTCATGAAACCTATTCAAGTCCTCCTGTAAGGCCATAACATCTGCTTGACTCTGAATTGCTCTCCCAAATTTTGCATCACCTGCAAACAGCTGCATATCACTAGTTAAACCTAACCTAATATAATTAGCATACAAATTGAATAGCAATAGTCCCAAAATTGATCCTGCAGTACACCACTAGTGACCTTCTTCTTTTGGGATAGTTATTTAAGTTATAAGTCAGCAGTTAGAATTGAAGGGATACAGGAAGATGGTTTGATGTAAAATCAGGGATAAGACAAGGATACATGTTATCTCCACTCTTATTCATCACCTATATGGATCATATTATGAAAGAAAATGGCATTAGGCCTGATATAAGAATTGGAGATATCAAACTTAGATCTCTGCATTTGGCAGATGATGTTGTAGTCCTAAACACTTCTAGTGCAAATCTCCAGGATTCTGTAACTAAACTGAATAACAGCTGTAAAAATTTGGCATGAAGATCAGCAATAAAAAGACCGAAACTATGTAAATAAGCAGAAGTGTTGAACACATCAATTACATTCTGAATGGAGAGCCTATAGCTGTCTTGTACAAGTAAAAGATTTCAGCTATTTAGGCACAGTTTTTAGTGAAGATGGCAAGTTAAATCTAGAAATAGACAACAGAATAAGCAAAGATGGTATGGTAGGTAGCCAGAGCTGAATAAATTTAAATGGAATAAGAGAGAGAGAGAGAGAGAGATTAACCTAAACACCAAACTAGTAGTATACAAGACAGTGTTCAAACCAGTTTTAAGTTATGGATCTAAGAGTTGGGTTAGAAATAAAGCACTTGATCAAAGACTAAAGACCACAGATATAAGGGTTCTGAGAAAAATTAGGAGAGTGAACACATGGCATCAATGGCAGAATCATATTAAAAATGAAGTTATCAGGAAAGAACTTGACATTAGCATTCAAGGATATGTGAGCAGAGCTAATCTAAGGTGGTATGACTGCTTAAATAGAATGGGTGAGGAAAGGTTAGCAAAACAGGTATTTGATGCCAAGATCCAGAGGATGACCGATGTCAAGGTGATTTAGTCATCCTCTTGGACAGTCAGAAGCGATTTAGAAGCACAAAATTTAGATATGACAATATTGGAGTGATGACAAGTAACAGACTAATTTGGATGAAAATTGCAGATAACAGATTAATAACAGTGTAAATTTAATCATGTAGTGCTGCCATCTGGAAACTGATATTGTATCATGAAATACAGAGGTAATCGATCTGAAGTCCATAGCCACTATATAGAAGTTGACTAATGGTGAAGATACTTCATATGCAAACTGTTTACTTATATTATGTAGAGCAAGGATTATGCATGATATGTTAGCAGAAATGTGTGAAGAGAAAGAGTGCAGTTTGTGAGTGAATGGGAAGAGTTTGAAGGAGGAATGGAATTGTATAATAGTGAACTGCATTTGAATGGCTTTGGTGTGAGTCATCTGGTGTGGGTGCTTCTGGAAGGGGAGGTAATGAGTGCATAGAATGGATGTGAGCAAGTAAGAAGCAATGTGTGAGAGAGTAAAGAGTGAAGAAGGGGGACTGAAATGGTGCTTATGAATGGTGAAGTGAGTATCATGAGCACAGAGAATGAAAGAACAAGTTTCACTGATGCCACTTATTAGACAGGGAAACAGTGGAAAGTGGACAGAGTAAAGTGTTAGAAAGGCTGATGCTCAAAGAGGAGGTGAAAGCTGAGCAGACAAGAAAAGAATGAGATGGCCTTGAATGTGTGGAGAACAGTTGTTAAAGATGGATAATGAGAGAGAGAGGGAATTGCTCACGGAAGGCATGAAAAAGGCATCTAATAAGTGGCATCAGTGAAACTTGTTACAGATACAGAAATGAATCCTTATGTTTGTATATGAATGCTAGCAGTATCAGAAAGAAAGGAAATAAAATTCTTGCACTGATTCAGTTTATTCACCCAAATATTGTTGGAATAAATGAGACATGGTTGGATGAGAATGGCATTCTCACAGGAATAGAGATGGAAAGTTACATTTTTCGTGAAGATAAAAAAAGAATGGTAGAATGCTGTTAATGATAAAAAAGCAGTTATGTCCACGGAAGGTAGAGATACAAGAGTGAAATAGTAGCAGTCATTTTGTGCAGTATGGCGTGAGGGATAAATAGAATGAAATAGTTGGTCAAATGTGTCTATATATACCTGGTAATCTGGAGTGACCATGAAATGTAAAAGCAAATTAGCTATGCAAATAGGAAAAGGGTGATTTCAATTATGGTAAAAATAGATTGGGATGATGAGATAGCATCTGGAAGTAAAGAAAATGAATTTCTTCAGTTTTTGAAAAACAGCTGCTAAAGGCAATATGTAGCAGAGGAGATGTGAGGAGTGAGGGTTTTGGATTTGATCATTTCACCAGAGGATGCCATTACAAATGCAGGCCTGGCTGACCGTATGGTTAAGCATACCTGTTCTCAACCAACAGGCTGCAGATTCGAATCCTGCAATGGGCATGAATGTCGACAACTGTCTTCAGGTAGAAGATGAATTTCATCACCCTGTATATGAGACCACCACCACCCTACCTACTGGAAGCCTGAAGTGAATTACAAAGTTCCATGTTTGGTCTGGACTATGTGAAAATAAATAAAAAAAATACATAAAATTGATAAAAATAGAAAAAATCCGCAACCCCACAATACAAAAAATACTATAGGTTTATAAGTAACCTTTTGTGGGTGAGTAACAAAAATAAATAAATAAATAAGGTGTCAAATCTCCCTCTAGCTGGTAAGGATAACCATGAATTGATTACATAGGTGGTTGCCAGCCATGAGAAAAGAATATATCTAGCACTACAAGGCTGGTAATTATGAAATGCTCAGGAAACAGCTTGCAGCAGTAGCACGGAATGAGAAGTTAGGTGAAAGGAAATTAATGCTGCTTGCATGCTATTCAAGAACTATCGTAAAAGCAACGTCTAAATATCAGGATCCAGAATTGGGTCGACAAGAATGGTGTTCTCCTTAATGGTGTAAAATCTTGCATAGAAGGATTTTTGATAAAAAATTCCTTATGTGCCGATTTTACGAAAACGAAAATCCATACAAAATACTTGTGGTTAATCAGCGTTTTTTATAGTTATGTAATATGGAATTAATTAAAAGTGAATTGTTCAATAATGTAACCGCCAAAATTCTGTAGAGAACAAAGAAATTAAGTGAAAATTAAATTGTAACAAAGGAAAGGTCCAGACGGATTAACTTATGACCTAAGGCAATCACTATCGCGAAGGTCAAGTATATACAGGGTTTCCAGTCTTATCGCAACAACGAAAAAGGTGGTGGGTGCAGACCCACAAAATACCCAAGGGAATTAAATCATAGCAGGACCCCAAGGTCAAATGAACAAGATAAAAGGGGGAGACATTGGCCAAAAAAGAATCGTTACTCAGGTACTGAGAGGTTAGGCAGTCACAATAGCGAGTCCTAGTACTCATTGTCGAAAGTGGTTCGTGGTCGTCAGCAGGTTCTTCGTAGGTCAATCGTCTTCTGGCAGGTGGCCACAGAGAAAGATGGCCGTATCGATGTGTTCATGACAGAATAAGTTCGTCTTCGTTCTGTTCTGGCTCCAGGTTAGGGAAAGTTACACCGATTCAAGGTCAGAGACCCACGTTCCAGCCAACAGATGCCGAAGTGCGAGATAACTCATCTGAGTTTTTGAAGAAAGGCAGTTCCGGAATTCAAGCCGCCACATTTCCAGACGAAATAAGAAGTGACCTCATAAGTCTTGAAAAAAGGTACCCGTATGCGTAGCCAAGATCAGAAAGTAGCAGTGGATAGTGATTTCAAGAATCTATTAGTGTGGACAAGATGACTATATACAAAGTAAGGTTTAATATATTGTTTTTCACTAGAGGGGGAATTTGTGATGGAGATTTCTTTAAAGTTTTTATGTTAAAAGTACTTGAGGACTGAAGGCATATAGCTAATCTTTGAATTAATTGTTCAGTTGGGTGAGATAGAATAGCATTGATTTAAGGTGAAGTGTTAATATGCTTAGAGTTGTTTATTAGCTAAGCCTGCCTTTTGTTTAGCATGTGTAAATTTGCACTGTGTATGACTAAGTGATAGCTAAAGTAGTACCATAGACAAGTTGTGTTAACAGAGAATTGTTTACTTAAGAGGATTAATTATAGTTCCCAACTAAATTTGCTGCTGAGGTTTAGAGCCTGAAATATTTGTGTGTTTAAAGTTAACTTCCAATGTACATTCAATTTGCATGAATAAACTGTTTTGATTGTTAAATAATTTGCCTGATTCCTGCTTACCAGTGCACTGCTCATAAAAATCGAATCTGTGTGACCTAGAGTGTTAAGTAGCCACGACTGAAAGTTAGTAATTTTGTGTTGCTAGATTTAGTAATAAGTAAGAGAGGAAAATTCCGTGTTTTGCTGAGTGTTTTTCTTTGGAAGGATATTCAACTCCTATCTGCGAATTTTGATGGCGCAGTCGAAAAACAAATAAATTTTCAAAATTCAATTTAGAAAAATGCCAGTAGTTCAGACAAAGAGATTGGCTCCAGCCAGAGGCAGTTTCTTAGTTTTGAAGGTTTTGTGCACGTGAAGAATAATATTTGCGGCCTTGAGACAAGGGGGGGATTAAAGTTGAATGTGAGGATTAAAAATAAGAGACTAAATCAGGCAACGTATTTAGATATCAGATTTAAGACTGTTAAGATTAAGATAAGTGAAATAAAATTAGGAATGAAACAATTGTAATAGGGGTGCTTAAGGATCAAAGCTGCATAACTGAGAGGAGACCTCCACATAGCCTTTAAAGGAATGCGAAGAACCGACCAGGGCTTCTGACCTAATGTCCAATCCTCACCTTCTCGTGGTGCACCCTGTTGGGTATCTACTTTGATACTGAACGAACGAGGATCAGCTGGCAATTTGGGATTTAGCCGACCAAATTGTATTCTTATTGGTTAAACCAAAATAAAAAATGATGGTACAACATGACAAAATTTCATGCCGGCTGGGGCGTCGCCCGGTTAAACAAGGCCCCCGTTGTTTTCGCCAGGGAACCAGGGCGAACAGCGAAAAGTCAGCTACTGGAACAAATCTGAAAACAAACGCCAACTCAACATCACCAGAGTTAAAGATCGGTACTATCAACGTAAGAAGCCTGAATGGCAAAGAAATGGAGCTAGCTGAGGAATTAGATAAGTACCAGATCGACATAATAGGGGTGACTGAAACAAAAAAGACCAAAACTGGTGAGATCTTTCTGAGCAATAAATACAAAATGTTATATTCAGGCAATAACAATCAAGGAAAAGAAGGAGTAGCCATAGTATTCAACACAAAAGCTAATCTTCTTGAATCCTCTTCACGAGGCTAATCTTCTTGAATGGCAGTCAGTCTCAAGTAGAGTAATGTGGGCAAATATGAGAATGGGGAACTGGACAATGAGACTTATTTGTGCCTATGGTCCCACAGAAGGTTCTACTAAGGTAGAAGTGGAGGAATTTTTTGAGGCTTTAGAAAAAGCAACTGACACAATGAAAAAGGAAAAGTTGGTCCTTGTTGGGGATCTAAATAGTAGAGTAGGAAATGATTGTGAGACATACAAAAATATTTTGGGAAAATTTGGAGAAAAGAGCAAAGCTAATAATAATGGCAAATATCTGTTGGATTTCTGCTCAGGACATGGACTGGTTATTACTAACACCATGTTCCAACATAAAAATGTGCACAAATTCACATGGAGAGAAGAGGCTAGGAATAAGAAAAGTCTCATTGACTATGTTATTGTTGATAGTGATGTTTTCTCCCTGGTGCAGGACACCAGAGTGTACAGAGGATTTGAAATTGGAAGTGATCACTATTTAGTCTTGAGCAGGATAAAATTGAATTTCATATTGAAAAGAATAACATGTAAGAAAGTTTTAAAGCGAATAAAAGTTGAGCAGCTCTCAGATGTAAACTGTAGACTAAAATACAGAAATATTATTGAAAAGAAAATGAAAGAGTTTGAGAACAGGAATCAAACCTTGGAGATTCAGTGGCAAACTCTGAAGGAAACATTGATTGATTCTGCCAGAGAGGCATGTGGTGAGGTTGTGTGCAAAGATAAAAAAATCAGAACTCCCTGGTGGACACAGGAAGTTAAAGAGGCAGTGAAGGAAAAGAAGGAAGCATATCAAAAGTTCCTGGCAAATAAGTCAGCTTTTACTCTTACAGAATACAGAGACAAATGTAAGAAAGCTAAACAGTGTGTAAAACTAGCTAAACAAAAGTCATGGGAGGACTTTGGCAAGAATATAGAAAATAAATATCAAGAAGGTGGCAAAATATTCTGGAGGTTGTTGAAGAAGCTTAGGAATGGAGGAAAGAGTGCTGTAAAAGGAATTAGAGATGATAAAGGTGAAATGAAAACAGGAGAAAAAGATATCCTTGAAGTATGGAGTAATTACTTTGAAAAACTGCTAAATGAAACAAGCAGTGATGACAGCACAGTGATAAAAAACACTGACCAGGCATGCAGTCAGGAATACATATCCATACTTGAAGTAGAAAAAGCCATCAAAGGCTTGAAATGTGGAAAGGCAGCAGGAGTAGATGATATTCGACCAGAAATGCTGAAGTATGGTGGTATAAGAGTCTTACAGTGGCTGCACTGCATAGTTCAGAAAGCCTGGACAGAGGGACGAATTCCCGATGATTGGAGTAGAGCTCTCATAGTACCCATATATAAAAAGGGAAATAAAACTGAATGTGAGAATTACAGAGGTATTTCCCTACTGAGTGTTCCTGGCAAGATCTATGCAAGTATACTTGAGAAACGGTTGAGAAGAATTGTGGAAGAAAAGCTTGGTGAAGAACAAGCTGGATTCAGGCCAAATAGAGGCTGTCAGGATCAGATCTTCACTTTACGACAAATAGTCGAGAAAGCATGGGAATATAACAAAGATCTGTATTTAAGTTTTGTCGATTTGGAAAAGGCATATGACAAGGTGCCAAGAGAGAAGCTATTCAATACGCTGCAGTTATCTGGTGTCAATGGGGCATTATATCAAGCAATACTTAGTCTTTATTTGAGTTGTGAGTCAGCAGTTAGAATTGAAGGAAGTACAGGAAGATGGTTTAATATTAAATCTGGTGTGAGACAAGGATGTACATTATCCCCTCTGTTATTCATTATCTATATGGATCACATTATGAAGGAATGTGGTATTAAACCTGATATCAAAATTGGAGATGTTAATGTCAGCTCTTTGCTTTATGCGGATGATGTTATACTTCTAAATAAATCCGCTACAAGTCTGCAAGATTCTCTGACTAAATTGAATAGCTGTTGTAATAGATATGGTATGAAGGTCAGCAATAAAAAGACAAAGACAATGAAAATAGGCAGAATCATTGAAAATGTCAACTGTGTTGTGAATGGAGAACCTGTGGAACAAGTAAAACATTTCAGCTACTTAGGCACAATTTTTACTGAAGATGGTAAACTGGTAAACTAAATATAGAAATAGACAACAGAATCAGCAAAGCTGGTATCGTGGGAAGTCAATTGAATAAATTCATATGGAATAAGAAAGAAATTAGTCGGAACACTAAATTAGCTGTATACAAGACTGTGTTCAAACCAATTTTAACTTATGGATCTGAGAGCTGGGTCAGAAGTAAAACACTTGACCAAAGACTAGAGACCGCAGATATGAGAGTCCTGAGAAAGATTAGAGGCGTGAACAGATGGCATCAATGGCAATATCATATTAAAAATGAGGATATTAGGAAAGAACTTGACATTGTCAGCATCCAGGAATGCGTTAGCAGAGCTAATCTCAGATGGTATGGTCACTTAAATAGAATGGGAGAGGAAAGATTAGCAAAACAAGTGTTCTCTGCCAGGTTGGCAGGAAAACGACCCAGAGGAAGACCAAGATATAGGTGGATTGATACGGTACAAAGTGCCTTAGACGATAGAAATATAAGATCTGATAATGTTGGAGTCTTGACAAGTAACAGACTGATTTGGAGGAAAATTGTAGATAGGAAGTTAGTAATGATGTAATTTTTTCATGTAGTACTGTCATATCCTGTACACCCCTTGAGGGTACATGGCAGGAATTTGATGATGATGATGAACTAAATTTGCTGCTGAGGTTTAGAGCCTGAAATATTTGTGTGTTTAAAGTTAACTTCCAATGTACATTCAATTTGCATGAATAAACTGTTTTGATTGTTAAATAATTTGCCTGATTCCTGCTTACCAGTGCACTGCTCATAAAAATCGAATCTGTGTGACCTAGAGTGTTAAGTAGCCACGACTGAAAGTTAGTAATTTTGTGTTGCTAGATTTAGTAATAAGTAAGAGAGGAAAATTCCGTGTTTTGCTGAGTGTTTTTCTTTGGAAGGATATTCAACTCCTATCTGCGAATTTTGATGGCGCAGTCGAAAAACAAATAAATTTTCAAAATTCAATTTAGAAAAATGCCAGTAGTTCAGACAAAGAGATTGGCTCCAGCCAGAGGCAGTTTCTTAGTTTTGAAGGTTTTGTGCACGTGAAGAATAATATTTGCGGCCTTGAGACAAGGGGGAGATTAAAGTTGAATGAGAGGATTAAAAATAAGAGACTAAATCAGGCAAATTATTTAGATATCAGATTTAAGACTGTTAAGATTAAGATAAGTGAAATAAAATTAGGAATGAAACAATTGTAATAGGGGTGCTTAAGGATCAAAGCTGTATAACTGAGAGGAGACCTCCACATAGCCTTTAAAGGAATGCGGAGAACCGACCAGGGCTTCTGACCTAATGTCCAATCCTCACCTTCTCGTGGTGCACCCTGTTGGGTATCTACTTTGATACTGAACGAACGAGGATGAGCTGGCAATTTGGGATTTAGCCGACCAAATTGTATTCTTATTGGTTAAACCAAAATAAAAAATGATGGTACAACATGACAAAATTTCATGCCGGCTGGGACGTCGCCCGGTTAAACAAGGCCCCCGTTGTTTTCGCCAGGGAACCAGGGTGAACAGCGAAAAGTCAGCTACTGAACCAAATCTGAAAGCAAACCCCAACTCAACATCACCAGAGTTAAAGATCGGTACTATCAACATAAGAAGCCTGAATCGCAAAGAAATGGAGCTAGCTGAGGAATTAGATAAGTACCAGATCGACATAATAGGGGTGACTGAAACAAAAAAGACCAAAACTGGTGAGATCTTTCTGAGCAATAAATACAAAATGTTATATTCAGGCAATGACAATCAAGGAAAAGAAGGAGTAGCCATAGTATTCAACACAAAATACGAGGCTAATCTTCTTGAATGGCAGTCAGTCTCAAGTAGAGTAATGTGGGCAAATATGAGAATGGGGAACTGGACAATGAGACTTATTTGTGCCTATGGTCCCACAGACGGTTCTACTAAGGTAGAAGTGGAGGAATTTTTTGAGGCTTTAGAAAAAGCAACTGACACAATGAAAAAGGAAAAGTTGGTCCTTGTTGGGGATCTAAATAGTAGAGTAGGAAATGATTGTGAGACATACAAAAATATTTTGGGAAAATTTGGAGAAAAGAGCAAAGCTAATAATAATGGCAAATATCTGTTGGATTTCTGGTCAGGACATGGACTGGTTATTACTAACACCATGTTCCAACATAAAAATGTGCACAAATTCACATGGAGAGAAGAGGCTAGGAATAAGAAAAGTCTCGTTGACTATGTTATTGTTGATAGTGATGTTTTCTCCCTGGTGCAGGACACCAGAGTGTACAGAGGATTTGAAATTGGAAGTGATCACTATTTAGTCTTGAGCAGGATAAAATTGAATTTCATATTAAAAAGAATAACATGTAAGAAAGTTTTAAAGCGAATAAAAGTTGAGCAGCTCTCAGATGTGAACTGTAGACTAAAATACAGAAATATTATTGAAAAGAAAATGAAAGAGTTTGAGAACAGGAATCAAACCTTGGAGATTCAGTGGCAAACTCTGAAGGAAACATTGATTGATTCTGCCAGAGAGGCATGTGGTGAGGTTGTGTGCAAGGATAAAAAAATCAGAACTCCCTGGTGGACGCAGGAAGTTAAAGAGGCAGTGAAGGAAAAGAAGAACGCATATCAAAAGTTCCTGGCAAATAAGTCAGCTTTTACTCTTACAGAATACAGAGACAAATGTAAGAAAGCTAAACAGTGTGTAAAACTAGCTAAACAAAAGTCATGGGAGGACTTTGGCAAGAATATAGAAAATAAATATCAAGAAGGTGGCAAAATATTCTGGAGGTTGTTGAAGAAGCTTAGGAATGGAGGAAAGAGTGCTGTAAAAGGAATTAGAGATGACAAAGGTGAAATGAAAACAGGAGAAAAAGATATCCTTGAAGTATGGAGTAATTACTTTGAAAAACTGCTAAATGAAACAAGCAGTGATGACAGCACAGTGATAAAAAAACACTGACCAGGCATGCAGTCAGGAATACATATCCATACTTGAAGTAGAAAAAGCCATCAAAGGCTTGAAATGTGGAAAGGCAGCAGGAGTAGATGATATTCGACCAGAAATGCTGAAGTATGGTGGTATAAGAGTCTTACAGTGGCTGCACTGCATAGTTCAGAAAGCCTGGACAGAGGGACGAATTCCCGATGATTGGAGTAGAGCTCTCATAGTACCCATATATAAAAAGGGAAATAAAACTGCATGCGAGAATTACAGAGGTATTTCCCTACTGAGTGTTCCTGGCAAGATCTATGCAAGTATACTTGAGAAACGGTTGAGAAGAATTGTGGAAGAAAAGCTTGGTGAAGAACAAGCTGGATTCAGGCCAAATAGAGGCTGTCAGGATCAGATCTTCACTTTACGACAAATAGTCGAGAAAGCATGGGAATATAACAAAGATCTGTATTTAAGTTTTGTCGATTTGGAAAAGGCATATGACAAGGTGCCAAGAGAGAAGCTATTCAATATGCTGCAGTTATATGGTGTCAACGGGGCATTATATCAAGCAATACTTAGTCTTTATTTGAGTTGTGAGTCAGCAGTTAGAATTGAAGGAAGTACAGGAAGATGGTTTAATGTTAAATCTGGTGTGAGACAAGGATGTACATTATCCCCTCTGTTATTCATTATCTATATGGATCACATTATGAAGGAATGTGGTATTAAACCTGATATAAAAATTGGAGATGTTAATGTCAGCTCTGCTTTATGCGGATGATGTTATACTTCTAAATAAATCCGCTACAAGTCTGCAAGATTCTCTGACTAAATTGAATAGCTGTTGTAATAGATATGGTATGAAGGTCAGCAATAAAAAGACAAAGACAATGAAAATAGGCAGAATCATTGAAAATGTCAACTGTGTTGTGAATGGAGAACCTGTGGAACAAGTAAAACATTTCAGCTACTTAGGCACAATTTTTACTGAAGATGGTAAACTAAATATAGAAATAGACAACAGAATCAGCAAAGCTGGTATCGTGGGAAGTCAATTGAATAAATTCATGGAATAAGAAAGAAATTAGTCGGAACACTAAATTAGCTGTATACAAGACTGTGTTCAAACTAATTTTAACTTATGGATCTGAGAGCTGGGTCAGAAGTAAAACACTTGACCAAAGACTAGAGACCGCAGATATGAGAGTCCTGAAAAAGATTAGAGGCGTGAACAGATGGCATCAATGGCAATATCATATTAAAAATGAGGATATTAGGAAAGAACTTGACATTGTCAGCATCCAGGAATGCGTTAGCAGAGCTAATCTCAGATGGTATGGTCACTTAAATAGAATGGGAGAGGAAAGATTAGCAAAACAAGTGTTCTCTGCCAGGTTGGCAGGAAAACGGCCCAGAGGAAGACCAAGATATAGGTGGATTGATACGGTACAAAGTGCCTTAGACGATAGAAATATAAGATCTGATAATGTTGGAGTCTTGACAAGTAACAGACTGATCTGGAGGAAAATTGTAGATAGGAAGTTAATAATGATGTAATTTTTTCATATAGTACTGTCATATCCTGTACACCCTTGAGGGTACATGGCAGGAATTTGATGATGATGATGACAATTGTAATAAAATTTTACAATGATGCAAACGACACACAAGAAGAATTTAATAAGTATAATTGAACAAGTAATGGATAAATATTGAATAAACATTCAGAATCAAGTATAATTAAAAATTAAGTAAAACAACCATAAAAATCAATCCTATTTTTACGATGGCGCAGACAACAAAGATTTAATAATATAATAAGTAAATTTTTACGATGGATACTATGGATCTGCTAAAGGAAAGTCATGTTTTAGTAATCTGCCTACTTATTACAATAAGGTGACATGTGAAGGTAGTATACTTAGATTTTACAAAAGCTTTTAATAGATTACCACCTGATAATTTAATAGTTAAATTAAAACTTATGGGGTTGGATAACAGATTAGTGCACTGGGAAGGAGAAAGGCTATTTTTTGTATCAGCAAGTTGTGTATGGGAGAGCAATATCCCAGAAGAGGAAAAATCACTAGTAATAGTGCCACATATATCCTTTTCTCACATGGCTGGCAACCACCGACGTAATCACTTCATGGTTACCTTCACCAGCTACAGGGAGAGATTTGACACCTCATTTATTTAATCTGTATGTTAATGATATTGGTGGAAGTTTGAATGGGATATTCAGTTGTTTGCAGATGATGCAAAGTCAGTAAAAACTATGAGAAGCAGTTTCATGTGTTGTGGCTTTACAAGAGGACTTGAATAGACTGAATGAATGGACACAGGGGCAGGGTTACCAGTTCAATATTGCAAATTGCAAAATTTTAAATCTGAAAACCAAAGATAGAATGTAGAGTATACACTTGGTGGGGATATACCGGAAGAGGTGAATAAAATAAAAGATCTGGATGTAATGGTAGATAGAGATTTAAAATTTAGAGGACATGTTTCTAACATTGTGAAGACAACAGACCAAATTCTGGCAATGATGTAGAGGACAATGAATTGTAGTAGTAAGGAAATTCTGGTTCCATTGTATAAGACCTTGATTAAGCCACATATGGACAGATTTTGTCACCTGGTTTTCAAAAGAATTACAAGGTATTGAAAAGAGTCCAGAAGCAATTGACTAAGGTGGTTTCTGGTCTTTGTTTAAGTATGAAGAAAAGTTGAGGATGCAATTTACAGAGGCTAGTAGATAGGAGGAGTAGGAATGATATGACAGAGACATATAAGTTGGTAAGGATTTCCTATCAGATTAACATTGAAGAGGTTTTTTCATAGAATGGTGGGAAATGAGTGGGAGGTGGAAGGGAAAAACAACAGATTTATTGCATGAAGAGTCATGGATGATTGGAATGCACTGTCTGAAAGTATGGCATCTGCAGAGAATATGAATGTACTTAAGGCACAGCATGATGAGTTGTGTGCATGACAGGGGGGACATTCCATGATGAGTCTGGCTCCATAGAGGTCTGAGGTTATAGTAATAAAATGGTTCAGGGATTAAACAAGAATGTAATTTCTTGTCAAGTATAATATACCTGATAATACACTGAAAAAACTTCCTAAAACAATCCAGAATATTTAATAACATAGTGATATGCTGTTATATTATGTTATGTATAGAAAACATACAACTCGTAGATGAGCCCTCAATAATGGTTGCAACCATTCTGGATAGTGGCCTTTCTCATAATGTTTTTGTATCATGGAATACTGAGGCAAATGATGTGAAGTAAAAAGCCTCAATATTTATTTTATTTATGTTGGGCCCATACACGAGAGGTATGAGGGACATACCTCTCGAGTGGGATGAATATGAGAGACAGATGGGATTGTATAAGAGTGATAGACTGATTTTAAATGGTTTTGGTATGAATCAAATGGAGAGACTTGCTGAAAGGGATAGTAATGATAGCGGTTAATAAGAGATCTGAGGAAATAAGAGCTGATATGAAGTGTAGGAGAGCCAACTGAATATTTTGGCTATTTGGGGATAAAGCTGAAGCAACTAATGCTATGAGACCTGTGTATTATATCTATTAATTATTTGTCTGTTTTTAGGGCAGTTTGTCTGTTATGGAATGAAAAACGCAAGTTTCTCGGATGGAGGCAGCAGGGTTTTCCCTCCGAGAAACTTGGATTTTTCAATCTCATAACAGACAAACTGGCTAAAAACACACAAATAATTAATATATATAATATACAGGTCTCATAGCATTAGTTGCTTCAGTTGAAAAGCTCTAATAAAGATTTAACATGCTCTACAGATAGGATCAGAAACCCAGGTCTTTCCAACCAGAGGGTATTGCTTATATGACTGAGTTACCGTTGGAAGAGCAGGTGAGTAGAGTAGAAGTATCATCCAGCAGTATCACTGTGTAACCACTACTTGTAAATAGAATGGGGAGTAGTTTGAGCAACAGGAATGAGAGAACTAAAATTTAAAATAGAGTCAAGATGGAGAAGGAAACACAGCATGGGAAGAGTGAATGCCTGAAGAAGCAACAAACGTGTGTATGTGAATAGACAACAAAGGAATGGGATAACTTGAGATGCAAGGGAAGCATTTGAATTTGGAGAAAATTATGGAATGAGTTGATATTAAGAAATGGACAAGGGAATGAATGAAAGAATCATATAAGAAGTAGTGTCAGTTAGATTTGCAATGAGTATCAGAAATATAGGGGACAAAACTGTTACACTGATCTAGTACATTCACCAAAAAATTGCCAGAACATGAGATATGGTTGGATGATGATGGTATCCTAATAAGAATGGAGATGGAAGGGTATGTTGTTTTTTAAGAAGACAGAAAAGGCATGAATGTGAATGGAGGTAGGAGGGGAGTACTGGTCGCTGTCTTGATGAGAGTAGAAGAGTTATGTCAATGTAAGGAGGAAATAGTGGCAGTTATTTTGAAGCAGTATGGAGTGAGGTGTAGTGGTGGATATGATAAAATATTTAGTAGGATGTTGCTATAAACATAACAATGAAGAGGATAGTGAAAAGGAAATGTATGGCCAAATCAGCATAGCACACAAGAAAAAGGTTATCATCTAAATCACCCTGATCTCCAAGAAACCCAGGTGACCAAATCTGGGTACAGTAATCAAGATGCAGCCAAATCATAGCCTTATAAAGAGGGATAATAACATACCTAACTTTACTTGTCAATGTGTTCTTCAACATCCAAGTAATCCTTTGAGCAATCGTGCCGGCTTTTGCACTATGTCCGCTAAACTTCAAATCTCTATCCACCATTACCCAAGATCCATAGCCATGTCAATTTCCTGTCATCCTGTACTCAGTATTATATAAAGTATGCGATATTTTCATCCTGAAGTGCATCACCTTACATTTCAACATTAAACTGGCAACCATAGTGCCAATTTATGTAAATCTCCTGCTGGATAACTACTATTGCCCTCCCAGTTTCGTTGTCAGTACTCAAATAAAAAACACCTCTTGAATCTTTTCATATATCTTTAATATGCAAATTAAAGAGCAGAAGCTCTAGTATGGAGCTACTAGTAACCATGCCACCAGCCTTATATCCATTCCCATTTGCTCCAATTTATGTAACAGTTGACTGTGTGGTATTCTGTCAGATGCCTTTATAAAGTTCAGCAGTATCATTGTGTAAGCATTTCCTTTTTCCAATCCCACTGTCACTTTATTATAAAATGCGAATAAATTACCAAGGAAGGACCTACTTTTACAGCCATGATGTTTCACTACCCCATTGAATATCATATTCCTACCAACTCAGTCCTGAACTTTACCTTTAACCAACTTTTCCACTCCTAAGATACTAATTGGTCAGTAATTTGCTACTTCTGTCTTGGAGTCATTTTAAATAATGGAACTATCTTATCCTCTTTCTGCTTTCTTGGAACCTTGCCAGAGACAAGACTTAAATTAAACAACTCTTTCAGAGACATTACCAGGTTTCTTTCACATTCTTGTACCACACTGGCCGACATATCATCTAGTCCAACTGACTACTGTATGAACATTGATATTTTTCAATATTCTGAGTACCTCCAATTAGTCTACCTCAATTCTCACATTAGATACTGTCACACCATTAACTACAAAGTCAGCTGGATGTACGCCCCCTTGCAAAGTGATCAATTCATAGCTCAACTGTATCTTCTGCTTGTCACTTTTCCTACCATCAAAATTGAGTCAAGTTGCCTTTCCATAATCATTCTTTCTCTTACTTACTACATAACAAAAAATCTCTTCTGGATTTACTTTGGCATTATTATTATTATTATTACTGTCCTAATATCCCATGGAGTCAAAAACTCATCTAGGAGATCCCTTTTGTCATACACACAGCTCATCATATCTTGCCTTAAACACATTCAAATTCTCTGCAGACACCACACTCTCAGGCAAGGCATTCCAATCATTCACAACTCTGCATGCAAAAAACCTGCTTCTCACTCCCTCCTTATGCAAATTCCAAACATGACCACTTGTTCTCCCTTCATCTCCTACCATTTTATGAAAAACCTCTTTAACATTGATCCCATAACAACCCCTTATCAACTTGTATATCTCTATCATATCACCTCTCATCCTCTTACCCACTAGACTCTATAAATTGCATTTTCTCAACCTTTCCTCATATTCAACATTCCAAAGATCTGAAACTATCTTAGTCAGTTGCCTCTGGACCTCTTCCAACGTCTCTTCATCCTTTTGAAAATAAGATGACTAAATCTGCGAACAGTAGTCCATATGATGCCTAATCAAGGCCCTATACAAGAACAAGAATCGAATTACTTCTACAAGTCAGTGTCCTCTGCATCACTCCCAGAATTTGTTATGTTGTCCTCACAATTTTGGCAATGTGTTCTCTAAATTATAGATCCTTATCCACCATTACCCCAAGATCCCTTATTTCCTTAGCCTCCATCCAACAAAATATCACCACCAAGTGTAAATTCTACATCCCATCTTTGTTTACCAAATTTTAAAACCTTACATTTTGCAACATTGAACTGGCATGCCTACTCCCATGCCCATTCACTCAATCATTTCAAGTCTTCTTGTAAGGACAGAATGCTCTACTTCCAATAGTTCATCCCAACTTTGCAAAATCTGCAAACAACTGAATATCACCATCCAAATCTTCCTCAATATCATTAACATACAAGTTAAACTGCAATGGCCCTAAAACAGACCTCCGAGGACACCACTAGTGACTTTCCTCTTCAGAGATATTGCTACCGATACACAACTTGCTGATATCTATCATATAGCCAATCTTCAATCCAATGCACTAGTCTAATATCCAACCACATCGATTCTAGTTTGACTATCAACTTATCATGCAGTAATCAATCAAAAGTCTTTGCAAAATCTAAGTATACTACTGTATATCCATCTTCTATGTCCAATAAAGCCATCGCATTATTGTAATAAGTAAGCAGATTACTAAAACATGACCTCCCTTTAGCAAATCCATGCTGTACATCAAGGATAATACCACCATTATCAAACCATTCTGGATCCTGGTTCTCACCAATCTCTTTAACCACAAAAACTGACACACAGATAGGCCTATAATTTGATGCTTGAGTTTTGTCACCTCACTTATGAAGTGGCACAATCTTGCCTGCCTTCCACTCCCTTAAAACTTGACCCAATGTAAGACTCATATTAAACAAATATGTCAAGGCAGATGCCAACTCCCTGGCGCTTTCCTTCAAAATGTGCAGCGATATATTATCAAGTCCATAGTCTTATTATTATTACATAACACCTCCAGGGAGTCCAAGACTCATTGAGAGAGGGTACCTACTCTACAACTCTCCGGCTCAACCACTCCACCAACCACAACTACCTTCATCATTTGCACCAATGCCATCTACCACCACCACTAGTATTCTCACAGACAATCACAAACATCCATGCCTAGGCAGGATTCAAACCCACAGCCTTTTGGCTGGAGAGGGGGATATGCTAACCACTCGGCCAATCAGGTCGGCAAAATTCAGCGGGCTCGTCCAGGATTTGAACCCAGAACCTCTCGCACCCAAAGCAAGAATCACACCCCTAGACCATCAGGTTTGTAATGGAACTATCTTATCTCAATTCCCCATATATCTCTTGCTCGCTTACAGTCAGTCTCTCCTCCTCATAATCGTCTGCTCTCAAACTCTCCATAATGTCACATTCACAAGAATGAAAGACCTTTATGGACTGCTCACTATATATCTCAAACATATCCTCTGCAGTGGTTATTCTAACACCATTTTCTCCAATCAATGTCACCCTTCTATTTTTTGCTGGCTACATATTGAAAGAACTTCGTAGGATTTTTTTTTGGCTTCATTAGCTAACTGCTGCTCATATTGAAATTCTGCTACCCTTACCAAGTCACCCTCCTAGCCTGTTTTTTTATATTCCTCATGGAATTGATTATTACCACTCCTTTTATATTGTCTCCATAATGCCTTCTTTTTCTCTATATTGCATGCTTAATATCTTCATTCATCCATTTCACATCTACCTTATTACAAGGGTTTTCTGACCCTTGGAATAGACTTTGCTTCTACTAGATAGTTCTTGAACATCACCCAAGCAGCACTGATTTCCGTTCCAGCCAACTCCTCATTCCATGCTACACCTGCAAGCTGTCTCCTGAGCTTTTCATAATCACCAGCCTTGTAGTTCCATATATACTCTTTCCTCACCAGGGTTTTCACACTGCTGGCAACCACCCAGGTAATCACTTCATGGTCACTCTCACCAACTGGAGGGTGATTTGACACCTTATTTATAATAACATCCTCTGATGAGATGATCAAATCGAAGATCCTCAATCCTCATGTGCTCTCTGTTACATACTGCCTGAGATAGTTGTCCCTCAAAAACTCTAAATCAACTATACATTTCATGGTCACTACCATCCACATTACCAGGTTTATAACAACATCCAACTAAGGAGTATTATTATATATATATATTTTTTTAATATAAACTATGGACTATACATTTTTGCTTATGAAAATTATTTTTTTTTAAAAATATATTATATATTTATTATGTTTTTCAGAAAATGTAATAGCAAATGTTAAATGAATGTCATGATTAAGGCAGAGTAAATTTTCAGCTAAGCTTCACATCCAAATTTCAGCATTGCCATCATTCCATCTGTTATTATAACTACAATATATATATATATATATATATTTTTTTTCCCCCAAAACGATTTCAAATTCTTGCATTTGAGAGTCCACAATATTCTGAATGTCAATTGATGTACATTTTATAGATACACAAACTAATCCTAAATAAAAGAATTTTTGCATCATCAGAATGAACAAATAATACTGAAATATTTTTCATTTTCAATACCAGTCTACTCATACAAAGTAGGACTAAAACGATGATCTAATTGTGTTAGCTCTTTAAGTGTTGATAGATGCCCTTTTCTTTTTTTATGTTTAAAGCAAAATTAACTTTAAGATATGTGACTTGTTCCTTGGTAATACAGAATTCTGGTTTGAAATGAATTCACATATAAAGGAACTATTGACAATTTTTTGAAATGGGGTTCCATCTACAGTGGTTGAATGTCCCAAAAACAGTATCGACACACATACATGTTCATCAACTTTTATGTCTTTTATTCCCTTATAGAGAGTAGGCAAGGCCTTTTAATCCCATCTAACTTTTTTCAGACTGAGTGGGCAGTTTAATCTCCACTGGTAGCCAATCAGAGATAGCTAGCCCATGACTATCATTAATTATAAGCAGCAACTAATGAAGAGGAAGGCAAACAAGTGCAGCCATCTGTTGGTACCTAACCCTAACAGGATATGTTACTGTCTAAATAATGTGGATTCTACAGTCGATTTTCTTGAGTTTATGGGACAAAAAAAAAAAAAAGGCGAGTTTCTGGGAGAAAAAACCTGCTTGTGCATTCTATAAATTCTCTAAGTTAGTTAGAGAATTTATAGAACAAGTTAAATATGTCAGTTATTTAGGCACAGTTTGTAGTGAAGATGGTAAATTAAATATGGAAATAGACAGCAGAATAAGCATAGCTAGTATGATGGGTAGCCAGTTGAATAAATTTATATGGAATAGGAGAGAAATTAGTCAAAACACTTAACTAGTAGTATATAAGACAATGTTCAAACCACTCTAAATTGTGAATCTCAGGAGTTGGGTTAGAAATAAAGTACTTCATCAAAAATTGAGACAACAGATATGAGGGTTCTGAGAAAAATTAAGGGCTGAGCAGATGATATCAATGGCAGAATCATATTAAAAATGAAGGTATCAAGATAGAACCTGATGTTATTAGCATTCAAGAATGTGTGAGCACAGCTAATCGAATGTGCTATGGTCACTTAAACAAAATGGGAGAAGAAAGGTTAACAAAACAGATGTTTGATGCCGAGATATTAGGAAAATGATCAAGATATAGGTGGGTTTGATCAGCCAGAAGTGCCTTAACAACTTCACTTTAAGCCAAACAGTTGTCTTAAAGTGAAAATCTGATCCTAACAACCTCTATTTAGCCTGAATCCAGCTTTTTCTTCAAAATCTTCACTTTTGCAATTTTTATTAGCAGTTTCTTAAGTATACTTGCATAAATCTTACCAGGAATGCTAAGTATGGAAAAACTTCTGCAATTCTCATCTGTTTTATTTCCATTTTTATTGATGGGTACTATGAAAGCTCTACTCCAATCATCCAGAATTCGACTCTCTGACCAAGTCTTCTGAATTATGCAGGGCAGCCACTGTAAAATTTTCTTACCTTCATATCTGAGCATTTCTGATTGAATTTTATATACATCTTTAATTACTCTCCAGGAATAAGAAACTGAGGAGTTAATAATTAAAGAACAGTATAATATATCAAGCCTTTGTAGATGAAAATATTTTGTGCTTAATGAAAGGCAAGTGATATATGTTCCACAGAACAATATGGAAAGTTTGCAGTAAAAAAGATCAAAGTCAATTGAGAAAATTGCCAGGGTTTTCATTGCTTATTTGGGACAACAAGATGTTTGTTTGGAACAGGAGATGTGGCTTTCAAGATTATCCCTCTGAGGTAATCACTTGTAAATTGCTAGCTGGTTTAAGGCTTATTGGCAGAAGGAGTGCAGAGATAATAGTGTGCCAAACCACAGCTTATAAATGACTCATCAGCTTAGTTCCTCCATGTGTAGATGACTCATTACTCATCTTACAACTAAGCTTATACAACATATTACCTTTTAAGAGGGACAATTTCTAACTAGCATTAGCTGAGTCCACTTGTGTCATCACTATCTGAAAAAGATTCTCTTATGAGAAAATCAAAGGCCATTGGCCCAATACAATCACCATTGTCTTCTGGAGATAACAGGATTACCGAAATCTATGACTGCACCCTTGATACAGCAGCAAGATAAACTGAAAGAAGATAGGACGTGCCATGGAAAAGAGGGAATATCCAAAAAACAGAAGCATGTAGGTAAGAATCCTGACACTGAGGACACCTTGAATACAACTGGATAAGGAGTAAGCGTCAGTGGTCCAATGTTAAAAAAGAAGTCAGAGGAGCCAGCTAAGAAGCTGGATCATGATTCTTTTAAAGCAACACATGGTTGGTTGTCTTGATGGAAATGAAAGCACATAACAAAAAAAGGCAGCACTGATGTGGATACAGAAGAAAATGGAAATCCAAGAAAGTACCTGAATTATTTCAGAAATTTTGTGCACATGATATCTACATGATGAAATAGGCCTGTTTTATTGTGCTACATCAGATTGTTCTTTCTGCTACAATCATGTAAAATTATCAGGTTCTAAGAAAGCAAAGGATTGCATAACTGTGTTATGCTGTTCAAACATGTCAAACTGATAAGAAGTTGTTTGTTATTGAGAAACGTGCTAAGCCCTGGTGCTTTACATGGCTAACAATGGATAGTTTACTGGTCGAGTATTATGCTAATAAGAATGCATAGATGACTTCTGAAATATTTAAGAAATGATTAATGAGGTGGGATGTGGAGTTAAACTGGAAATCAAGAAAAGTTTTTCTGTTTTTCGAGACAACTGTGTGGCACACCTTCACTGTTCAGAGTGTTGGACAAATGTCCACCTGGAATTTCTGCCTGCCAACATTACATACTTGGTTCAACCAATGGATATGGGAATCAAAAAATGTGAAGATGTTGTATCGCACAAAGTTGGTGAACCACATCCCAGAAGCAACTAAAGAAAACATACTGACTCATCTTTCACAGCCATGGAAGCGAGTTCAAAAGTAAACTTCTCCAGGCATTATAGTTTGTTGCCAATAGTTGGCAAGAAATAAGCAGTACGACAATTCAGAACTGTTTTTATCACTGTGTTTCAAGCATTTGGACTTGGAGATGCCTTAAATAGCCAAAAGTGAATATGAAGCAATTACAGAAGTGCAAAAATTTAGGAACTATGAAGAATTTGAAGGTATTGACAATAATGCTACAATGAAAACAAAGATTGTGAAGAAGAAATCAATCAAAGCATTTTATTAAAATACCAATAGGAGGAATTAAGAAAAGAAGGCAAAAAAAGTGATGATGACGACATATCTGAAGTTGAACAAATGACTACACAGGATGCCAGTAAATTTATTGATCCGTTATGAGTATATTTCATGCAGGAAGACAATGAAGGAGGTCCACTGTCAGCACACCAAAAGAACACAGCAGGGTACACTGGATAAATTCTTCCAACAATAAGTATTAGGAACTAAAAGCTGAAAAGTAAGTATGCGCATGTCTATTATATAGCTTACTTTTTTATTTATATTCATTATATTTATATTGGACTTTGGCAAGAATATAGAAAATAAATATCAAGAAGGTGGCAAAATATTCTGGAGGTTGTTGAAGAAGCTTAGGAATGGAGGAAAGAGTGCTGTAAAAGGAATTAGAGATGATAAAGGTGAAATGAAAACAGGAGAAAAAGATATCCTTGAAGTATGGAGTAATTACTTTGAAAAACTGCTAAATGAAACAAGCAGTGATGACAGCACAGTGATAAAAAACACTGACCAGGCATGCAGTCAGGAATACATATCCATACTTGAAGTAGAAAAAGCCATCAAAGGCTTGAAATATGGAAAGGCAGCAGGAGTAGATGATATTCGACCAGAAATGCTGAAGTATGGTGGTATAAGAGTCTTACAGTGGCTGCACTGCATAGTTCAGAAAGCCTGGACAGAGGGACGAATTCCCGATGATTGGAGTAGAGCTCTCATAGTACCCATATATAAAAAGGGAAATAAAACTGAATGTGAGAATTACAGAGGTATTTCCCTACTGAGTGTTCCTGGCAAGATCTATGCAAGTATACTTGAGAAACGGTTGAGAAGAATTGTGGAAGAAAAGCTTGGTGAAGAACAAGCTGGATTCAGGCCAAATAGAGGCTGTCAGGATCAGATCTTCACTTTACGACAAATAGTCGAGAAAGCATGGGAATATAACAAAGATCTGTATTTAAGTTTTGTCGATTTGGAAAAGGCATATGACAAGGTGCCAAGAGAGAAGCTATTCAATACGCTGCAGTTATATGGTGTCAATGGGGCATTATATCAAGCAATACTTAGTCTTTATTTGAGTTGTGAGTCAGCAGTTAGAATTGAAGGAAGTACAGGAAGATGGTTTAATGTTAAATCTGGTGTGAGACAAGGATGTACATTATCCCCTCTGTTATTCATTATCTATATGGATCACATTATGAAGGAATGTGGTATTAAACCTGATATCAAAATTGGAGATGTTAATGTCAGCTCTTTGCTTTATGCGGATGATGTTATACTTCTAAATAAATCCGCTACAAGTCTGCAAGATTCTCTGACTAAATTGAATAGCTGTTGTATTAGATATGGTATGAAGGTCAGCAATAAAAAGACAAAGACAATGAAAATAGGCAGAATCATTGAAAATGTCAACTGTGTTGTGAATGGAGAACCTGTGGAACAAGTAAAACATTTCAGCTACTTAGGAACAATTTTTACTGAAGATGGTAAACTAAATATAGAAATAGACAACAGAATCAGCAAAGCTGGTATGGTGGGAAGTCAATTGAATAAATTCATATGAAATAAGAGAGAAATTAGTCGGAACACTAAATTAGCTGTATACAAGACTGTGTTCAAACCAATTTTAATTTATGGATCTGAGAGCTGGGTCAGAAGTAAAACACTTGACCAAAGACTAGAGACCACAGATATGAGAGTCCTGAGAAAGATTAGAGGCGTGAACAGATGGCATCAATGGCAATATCATATTAAAAATGAGGATATTAGGAAAGAACTTGACATTGTCAGCATCCAGGAATGTGTTAGCAGAGCTAATCTCAGATGGTATGGTCACTTAAATAGAATGGGAGAGGAAAGATTAGCAAAACAAGTGTTCTCTGCCAGGTTGGCAGGAAAACGACCCAGAGGAAGACCAAGATATAGGTGGATTGATACGGTACAAAGTGCCTTAGACGATAGAAATATAAGATCTGATAATGTTAGAGTCTTGACAAGTAACAGACTGATTTGGAGGAAAATTGTAGATAGGAAGTTAGTAATGATGTAATTTTTTCATGTAGTACTGTCATATCCTGTACACCCCTTGAGGGTACATGGCAGGAATTTGATGATGATGATGATGATATTTATATTGAATTTATATTTATTATATAAATTAAATTTTAAATATCAAATATTTTTGTGTTGTATACTGTGTTTTAATAGAATTACAATGAAGGGCAACCAGTCTCTCTGTTGATATTAACAATGAGGAAAATTTAAATATGTAAATATTTTGCTATTGTAATTAATTTGAATAAATAATTTGTTACTCAGCAGAATATTACTTTGTCTTTTCATATCTTTCTAACTATTATCATGAAATTTCACATAAATAGAACAGCCACTAAATTGGGTCAAAATGTTCTAGCCCTCATGTATCCCAATTAACTGTAATCTACTTTGTGTGTGTGTGTTAAAAAAAAAATTCTGCACACACTTCTTGTAATTCTCAAAAATTTATTTATAAGAAATAATCTTGCTACTATGCCACTCAACTGTCAGTTGGAGATAACAGGGAATAGTGAAGGTAATATGGTGATGACATCAAATTTACATGTAATATTCTACTACATAAAAATAAACAAACAAGAAAAAAAAAACCTCACTTATTTGGGTCCAAATTTTCAATTTCTGCAACCATCCGAGCAATTTCAGCTGCAGGCTCAAAATTTTTGGCTACTTTTTGAAGTAATGCTGTTGTTGAATTGGTTTTGAAAAGTCCCAGGGCTCGTCTCTTCAAGCCACTGGACAAACAGGCATCAACAGCAGCTAACAATAAAGAAAAAAAAGTTTAAACCAATAAGCGTACTATAAAAAGTTTGAAAGAAGAAAAAATCATGTGTAAAGAACTCAAAGAAATAATATACAACTAATTCTCAAGATAGCATATTTGCAGGGATTGGTTGTTGTAGTAAAGCTTTGCTATGGTGAATTTCCATTAGAACAATGTTGGGCCTCTGAGCATGTGCTCAGGCCTTCTTTTGGTAGTTTGTTATGGTGAGGGTGCTTATCATAATGGTGTCTGCTGTAGTGAGAGTTGGCTATATTGAAAAATTAAAATATAGTACTGTACTCTTAGTTATGACATGATAAACGTTTAAACAACAGGATTTTTAATGTCAGGCATATATGTAATTTCTACAACATAACCCAATACTGATATTATGAAAGTTGTTTCGAAGTTTTGCATAATGAGCAATGGTCAGTGAGATGATGTAACAATTTCCACTTTCAGATCCGATACAAGCCACACTGAATAAAAATGTCATATGCTCATTTCTTTTTTTTGTTGTTTTGTTTCCTTCTATTGTTCTTGCTTTGTGAAATGAGACTCCAAAATAGGAGATGAAGGTGACTGGGTGAGATGTGAGGCCATATGTTTCGCATGAAATATCCGATCATATTGAAAAATACGGATACCAAGTGCTCTCCCCTCACAGTCCCTGTACAGTTCTGACATGAGATTGTTAAATTAAAGTTAACAAGAACTCATGAAAAAAGAGAAAAACACTGTTATGTTTGAATATTGTGTTGTCTACTTATATTGCACACAATTGGAATGGTTGCTAAAAGCTATCCGATATGAGTGAAGATATCTGCCTCATTATTGGGCTCTCTGACTGATTCACAGGAATAGTAATCCAAAATGCAAACTGAAATAGTGGAATCAAAACAAAAGGAATTGGGATTACTAAGGGCAACAGAAAGTATGAAATATAGCAATTGCTATGGAGTAAAAAAGTTTGTTCCATTAGGAGTGAAATGGTTTTTTTTTTTAAAAAAGTCTCATATAAAGAAATAATGCTTTAAGTGCAATATCAAAAAAAAAAAACAGAGTGATTGAACATTTTGAGTATATTCCAAAGTAATACCTGAACTTTTGTAACAAACATTATGAATATTATTATACTACGACCCCATGGAATCAAAGACTCATCTAGGAGGTCCTCTGTCATACACACCACCTTAAACACATTCAAATCCTCTGCAGACACCACGCTCTCAGGCAATGCATTCCAATCTTTCACAATTCTCCATTCAAAAAACCTGCTTCTCCCTCCCTTGCTCACGCCCCTCCTTATACGGCTTCCAGGAATGACCTCATCTCCCATCATTTTTATGAAACAGCTCTTCAACATTAATCCTACAACAATCCCTTTCCGAATTGTATGTATCTATTATATCACCTCCTCTTCCTCCACTAGACTCTGCAAGTTGCATCTTCTCAACCTTTCTTCATATTCAACATTCCAAAGATCAGAAACTACCTTAGTCAATCACCTCTGGACCCTTTCAAACATCTCTTCATCCTTTTGAAAACCAGGCCACCAAATTTGTGCACAGTAGTTCAGTAGCCTAATCAAGCCCTTATACAATGGAACCAGAATCTCCTTACTACTATAAGTCAGTGTCTTCTGGATCATTGCCAGAATTCACATTGAGTTGTCCTCACAATTTTGGCAATGTGTCCTCTAAACTTTAGATCGTTATCCATCATCACCCCAAGATCTGTTATTTCCTCTGCCTCCAACAATATATCCCCACCAAGAGTAAATTCTACATCCCAACTTTGTTTTCCAAATTTTAAAACCTTACATTTCTCAACAATGAACTGGCAAGCCCATTCACTCAGCCTATTCAAGTCTTCTTTGTAAGGCTACAATATCTGCTCTACTCCTCATAGTTTATCCCAATTTTGCAACATCTGCAAACAACTGAATATCTCCATTCATGTCTTTCCCAATATCATTAACATACAAGTTAAGCTCAATAACCCTAAAATGGACCCCTGAGGCACACCACTAGTAATTTTCCTCTTCCAGGATATTCCCCCTCCACACATAATTTGCCAACATTTATCAGATAGCCAATCTCCAACTTCATCTGCTCTAGTTTGACTTTCAGCTTATCAACAGGTGAACTGTTATGCTAAAAAGATCTTTATTCATTAATCTTAATTCTGTTCAAGTGAGATAGTGTGTCAGAGCAAGAGTCAGATTTTCTTTTCTGTAAATTAAATTTGAAGTATAAAGGTAAAGCAGCCAGTAATCTTAACAAGAGCTTACTTAATACAACTCAAATATGAGATGTACCTGACCTATTGTTTTCATAGTAGATCTCCATAGATACTTCAGTGTAAATAATTTTAATTAAATTGTTTAAAGCATATTGATTTTTTTTAATGAGTGAGTCTTTCCTGAAAACTAGGAAGAAGGTATAACTCCTCTACCAGTTTTCCCAAAAAAAGATTTTGTTGAGAAAAATTATCTGGAAATCAATGTGTTTCTCTTACTCAGCATAAAAAGTGAAATAATCAAATAAAATCCCTAAAGAAAGCTATCACTGGTGTACCAGGCAAGGACAACATCAGGAAAAATAATACCTATAAATGTTTTTTAAAATAAAATAAAATAAAAGCTGAAAGATAAGTTGTATTAGAAAATAATAGTAATGATAACAATAAATTGTGGTTAATTATCCTCATGAGACCCTCAGCATTTAAAAAAAAAACTGCTTCTCTTTTCTTCCACATAAAGATCTGCAGCTGAAAAGTGAAACTGACTAGTTTATATGTCAGAAAAGTTTGGAGAGGGAGTACTAGAAGTGTGGGGAGAATAAGAATGATAGCAGTGAGTTGGATGATAAAAGAAAAGAAAGCAGAAATATAGAAAATATATAGAAATATAGAAGAAAGAAGAAATATAGAGAAAACTTATAAAAATAGAAAAGTGTGAATCCTGGCATGGCTGTTGTTACAAGTAGTGCTGAAAGCAAGTGAGGATGCATGTATAAGTGATGGCAAGAATGAAACAACAGAAAATGAAGAGAATGATCAGACGATGAAAGAGATTGCATGCTTACATTGAGTTCTATACAGAACAATATGTGAGACAGAATGGCTGGAGAAACAACTGGCAGATATTATGGCACATAAGCAAAAGAAGAAAGAGATGCAATGGGAGTGAAAGAGTATGAAAGAGAGAGAGAGAGAGTGAAGATCGAATTTTGTACGGCATTTCCATGATAAGGAGTGCTGGAGGAGAGCATGAAAAAAATCTGTTTCCCTTGGCCAAGATTAAGGAGATTAGCAATGCTGTAAGCAATGAAGAGAGGAAAGGTAAAAGAGATTATCTTGGCTGGTATTAATGATCTTCCAGGTGACAAGCATGGTATGTAAGATATGAAAGCGCTGCTAGTAAAAGTGGATAAGAACAATGGGAAAGAAACTGTGAGTTTGCTGCTATGGCATGATAGATGAAAGCAAATATGAAAACCACGATTGTGGATGATCAGTGTGTAGGTTCTGCAGGAAGAAATATGTCGAGTTTATGGATGTGTGGGACTAATGACTAAAATTAAATCTATAAGGCTTTGTTCAGCTGGTCTGGTTCCTGCACAAAAAAGATTTATAATACACATAAATTAATCAGCACAAGATCATAATCAACAGCAGTTAGTTTTAAGTATATTAAAAAACATACCACACAATGATGTTATACTGCTGCTTTCCTCATGTACAAATTTTCTTGTAACAGCTTCCTCCATAATTTGCTTAACCTAAAATTCAAATAACAGCATAAAATAAAACTACAATATTATAACAAAGCACGATCAATTATGTCATTATTATTTTTATTACTAATATTATACATAATTTGTTGAAATTCACAGATTTATAGCTGAAGAAAAAGCCTAACCACAAAGTTATCAAGCCTTAAAAGGATCTGTTAGATAACTATAAACCATCCAAAGCATCCATATGGTTTACTTTTCTATCATTACTGATTTTCCAAATTTTTTAGATTCTTTCCTAACTAAATTCTATACACTTTCATTGATGTAAACCTCATCTCATATGCACTGGCAAAAAACAAACCAGCACTATACGTCTCAGAAAGGAGAGAATCAGTTGTCTGTCGATGATACAAAGTTACGGAAATTTATAAGCAAATCCTTTCAGGGAAATTTAAACAGGATATTAGTCAGGACAAATAAGGACTGCTAATTTCCTTTCCCCTTCCTAATCCCACATGTGAAAGGTTACAGAATCTGTAGCACACCAGTGCTTTGTGTTGGAAAAATTTAAAAGAGTAGCAAAACGCTGAGTTTCTTTTTTAGCTGCTGTATGTAGTATCTAGGAAATACTTGATGTGGAATACTGATCCAGAGAATGAGCAGAGAGAATGAAAAAGAAGAAGGAGGAGGGAAGCAGGTTTGGTAGGTTTAAATATGGCAGCTGTTGTTTGTGTTATAATAGGATAAGTTGAAAATGGAAGAATAAAATGGAAGACCATTCATGGGAGAAGCTAATTTTGCTAATTTCCCTTCTCTCACAGGCTGCTGTGAGAGAAGAGAAATTATCTAAATTCTCTCATCTGGACTTGGATGCAGATAGGATTTATACAGGGTTAGTGGCTAGACATCTAAGAAGCAATGTTTTAAGCAGAAAAAGGACACTTTTTTTTTGGATGTGAAGCTAATGCAATATGCTTAAATGCAAAACAAAAGAAGTTAGATTTTGTCTGAGGAGCTGGGTATTAATGAAGGGTAAAGAGAAGTGAAATAAGTTCTTTTTTTGAAGGTGAGAAGACACGACTGCTACCCAACAAGCCTTGTTTTGGTCGCACTGAAGAATGAGAGAGAGATCAGCATTTAAGATCACTAAATGAAGACCACTAGACAAAGATTTGATTAGTCATATTAAAAAGACTAATTAAAAAAGTTTGATTAGTCATATTAAAAAAATTATTAAATTACTCACATGTAAAAGACATGGATTAAACTACTACCTAGAGCAGTGTTTCTGAAACTTTTTTCGACTACGAAACACTTCACAAATCCTGAAATTTTCACGGAACACCTTGGTTATTTTGTAATGTATAAATTAATACTTAATTGGTAATTAGCTGATTTTTATTATTAATTGATAATTGATTATTAATTAATATTAATTTATGATTATTAATTAATATTAATTGATAATTTAGTATTAATTGATTATTAAGTAATATTAATTGATAATTAATTAATAATTAATTAATATTAATTGATAATTAATTAATATTAATTGATAATTAATTAATAATTAATTAATATTAATTAAACATCAATTAGACCATAATTAAATTAATTTGTGCTGACAAATTAATTTAAAAATTACAAATTCCAGAACGTCTCATGGAACACCGGTTAAGAACCACTGACCTAGAGAATAAAAAAATAGAAAAATAAATAAATCATGCTCAAAGTTTCAGTCTTCATGCTAAGGCCATCTCAGGAGCAAACCAACAGTATATACTAAATCTTATAAACAGTGACTGATAAACTGTGAAAATTCACTAATGGGCATGATTCTCAAAAAGCTGCTCAAAGCTCAGAGTTTTGCGAGGTTTGCAAAGGAGTATGAGTGGAGTTACACAGGAACGGATGAACTCCAAACAGCAAAATTATGGAAATGTTTCAGGTCAGTGACAGGTCATTTGTATGTAGTATCAGAAAGTAAGTGAAACAGCAGAGCCTTGGAGGTATTCTGTTATTATGGTATTGAGGAGATAATATCATTCCTTAGAGGAATAACATGCATCATTACAATCAATAACTTGAGCGAAAACTGGCTACCTAATTATCAAAGGTGGAGGATACACTGCAGCACAGTAGTTTGTAACGAGTTTTTTACTTAGAAAGTAAATTGTACTTGACAAGAAATTATATTCATTTTAATCATTTACCTATGAATATGAAGTATCTTCATCACTAGATTACTTGTATATTATACAAGTAATCTAGTGATGAATTAAAAGAACATACTGTACATAATCAAGTAATCTACTGGACACTTCCTAACACAACATATGCAGTAGTGAGTGATAAAATCAAAGGCATCTCCTGGTATGCGAACAACAGACACAGAGATATCCTCTTCAGAGATGATAAGATTTTCACCATTGAAGAGTCGTTTAACTGCCAAAATGATCAGGTATATGTCCTGGATGGTCGCACAGAACGTGCCATACACCCAGGATTCAGAGAGGTCATCACCCTGCATCAGTGATGGTTTGGTGTGTGTATGTGTGATGGATGATGTATCAGGGGTATCCAGGTTGCATTTATCAAGACACCATGGTGGAATCTGTGGTATGGTCTCTAAACAATACCTTGTTTCATGGTAGACAGTGGACCTTCCAACAGGACTCAGCCTCTGCATACAAGGCAAGGACAACAAAACAGTGGTTGGAGGTGAATGTGCACAACCACATATCACCATCTGATTGGCCATCTGGAAGCCCTGATCTGAATCTGTTTGACTTCCAATTATGGTCAGAGTTTGACAGAGTAGCCTGTAAGTGGCAGTGCTTCCATTGGATGTTGTGCATACCACCATCAATGTGAAGCCTCAGACTTCAGGCTGCTATATGCACATTATACATGTAATTTGTATGTACTGCAAGCTATAAGTGATTTACTGGTAGATTAAAGGTTTATGTGCTGTTCAAGTTGTAACAGTATTTATGGCTAGGCTAGGTATACTGCCATGAATTATGGGATGGGAGATACCCACATGACCTTTGACCTTTATTGAGGTATCATCAATGAAAACTACCCTAGTGGAGACATCGAGAGCTAAATAAATTCAGAAGTCATATTTTCCACACAAGTACACAAATGGCACATCATCATGATTATTAAAATATTACATAATATTAATGAGAAATAGCTGTACAAGCTTTTGTTTGTTCCAGCTTGGATAAATTAAAAGAACATAAATTTCTTATCTAGAATAATTTAGGATGGTAGTTTCTTGATTAGAAATCTATGCAGATCTGCAGGTTTCTTCAAATTTTGTCCACATATGCTTAGAGGTGATGTACACTAGTGATTACCATGGATTTAAAATTACAAAATTCATACTGGTTGTCATTGATTAAATGATGGATCTAAGTGATGAAGTTGACTAATGATGACATCTCTATGCAGTGAAAACGACTTATGAATTAAACTACTACCTAGAGAATTAAAAAAATAGAAAAATAAATAAATTATGCTCAAAGTTTCAGTCTTCATGCTAAGGCCATCTCAGAAGCATATCAACAGTATATACTAAATCTTATAAACAGTGACTGATAAACTGCGAAAATTCTGTTCACTAATGGGCACACTCCTCATAAAGTGAAATGAAATATTACTCTTGATATTCATACTGATTCCATGTGAAATTATTGCCATTCACAAATCTGCAGTGGATCAGTGCAATGAGTTATGGCCCTAACCACAACAAATTGAACAGGAATAAAATGGCCCTCATTTCCCATATTACTATTACTACCTACGGCAGCAGGCAGTTAAACATGAAGACAGATTATTATTAACATCTGATCTCCATGGAGTCAGAGACTCATTGTGGGAGGTACACACTATTGAACACAATGCTCATCCAAGCATGCCTTAAACTGATTCAATGTGTCTACATTCACAACACACTCAGGTAATGCTTTCCACTCACCAACCTTCTGCTAGCGCTCCTCTTTACAGTTTCAAGTGATGGCCTCTTGATCTACCCCTCACCCATTCTATAAAAATCTCTTCCATGTCAACGTAATAACAACCCACTGACTAGATAATACATATCAATCATATCCCCCCCCCCCTTTTCCTCCTATTCATAAGCCCTTACAATTTACATTCTCTCAATCTGTCCTTATACTCCACATTTCAAGAACCATTGACCACCTTTGTAAATCTTCTCTGGGCACTTTCCAACATATCCTCATCACAATGAAATCCAGCAACCAGATCTGAACATAATAATCCATATGAGACCTAATCAAGGCCTCATACAAAGGCATCATAACCTTCATATTTTTGCATGTCAGGGTCCTCCAGATCATTGCCATTATCAATGTGGCCCCTGAATTTCTCCTTGTCCACCATCACTCCTAGGTCTCTAATCTCCTCTACTTCCATTAAAATTTCCCCTCCAAGTGTATTCTTTGCATCCCATTGTTGCTTACCAAATCTCAAAACCATACACTTTGCAACATTGAACTGATAGTTCCACTTAACTGCTCATTCATGCAATCAATTCAAGTCCTGTTCTAAGGCCATAACATTCGCTTAATTCTGCATTGCTCTCCCCAGTTTTGCATCATCTGCATATCACTAGTTCAACCCATCCCAGTATCATTAACATACAAAATGAACACCAACGATCTCAAAACTGACCCCTGTGACACACCTCTAATGACCTTCCTGTTTCGGGAATACTGTACCGCCATATACAATTTTCTAATACCTATCTGACAACCAATCACTGATCCAAATCAGAAGTCTGTTATCCAATCCCATCTCTTTCAATTTATTTAACAGCTTGTCGTGTAGCAGTCTATCAGAAGCTTTTGTAAAATCGAAGTACACAATTGTATATGCATCTCAACTGTCCAAGGTATTTGTCACCTTGTTATATTACATAAGTTAGTGAAACATGATCACCCTTAACAAAATCATGCTGATGACCACAGAGAATACTGTTATCAACCCATTTTTGTATCCTACCTCTCACCAATATCTCCAATACCTTCACCACAACTCCAGATATATAGACCGGCCTATAATTTGAAGCTACAGTCTTATCACCATCTTTATGTAGTGGAACAATTTTCCCCTCCTTCCACTCCCTTGGAACCAAGTGCTGTTGCTAGACTTTTACTAAACAGACATGCCAATGCTACTGCCAATTCCCTGGAACATTCCCTTAAGATGTGTAGTGATATGTCATAAAATCCTATTGCCTTATTGACATCAAGTTTATTTATTTCCTCAAATACCTCCTGCTCACTCACAATTAAGCCATCCATTCCTATGTCCTCTACACTTACGTTCTCATGATTCCACCCTGATCAGGATGAAACACTCTTATAAATCACTGATTACCTCAACAATGTCTTCAGCAGTTAGCATGCTACACTTTCATCCATTAACATCATCTTACCATGATCATTCTTCCTTCTACTTGCCACATATCTAAAAAAACTCTAGGGTTTTTCTTTGCCTGATTTGCCAATTTCTGCTCATACTCTACTTTTTTCCCTACTAACTGAGTCACCCACTCTCCTGGCTTGTTCTTTATACTCTTCATGTAACTGATTATTACCCTTATTCATCTTGACTTCTGACAAAATCCTTTCTTTTTCCAGATTTAATGCATAAGCTCCACATTCATCCAGTTTACACCTATCTTATTAAGCCTTATGGCCTTTGGAATACATTCACACATTGATGCTGTTATGTATTTCTTTGTCACTTCCCATGCATCATTTATTTACATACCGCTCAACTCCTCGTTCCACATTATAACTCCAAGCTGTCTCCTAAGCTTGTTGTAATCACTAGCCCTATAATTCCACATATATCTTTCCTCACAAAAGTCTGTATATGACCAGACACAACACAGATGATTACCTAATGATCACTTTCACCAACTGGAGAAAGTGTGAAACCCCTCTCACAATTACATCCTCTGATGAAATGATCACATCTAGAGCTCTCAATCCTCGCATGCCCTCCTTTACATGCTGCCTGAGATAATTATCTTTCAAGAACTTGAGAAATTCATTTTCTTTATTCCCAAATGTTATCTCTTCATTGCAAGCTATACCGCCATAATTAAAATCACCCATAATAATTACCCTTCCTTTGTTCACTAATCCAAGTTGTTTATACCTTTCTTCATCACCATCCTCCACATTCCTAGGCCTATAGCAATATCCAACTAAATATGTCTTCCTCTCAACCTCTACATTACACTACACTGCCTCATAACCATTGCCACTATTGCCCCCTTTCAAGTCTACCTTATGCAGACTTAATTCTCCTCCTGTCATCAGCAGCAGTCCCCCTCCCTTCTTGTCCTTTATATCCTCACAAAAAATACTGTATCCTTCCATTTCTATTCCTGTTGCGATATCATCTTCATTCAACCATGTTACATCTATTCCGATGATTTTGGGGCAAATAAACTCAATCACTGATGAAATGTACTTATAAACACAGAGTGAGAAATGCCAATAGGTCATTATATACTTCTTGGTGCCTATAACATAACTGTATAGGCACATCTCCACTCCCATTACTAGTGCTATTGATAATGTTCAATCGGAGGTCATTTTATGGGCATACCTAAGTTTAAGAAGATGACACTTAGTGTCCTTATGGTATATCTTTGAATATTCTACATACTTCACTATCCTCCACTTGTGTATATGAGGCTGATTAGTAGTTGGCCAAATTCTTGAATCTTGCAGCAATCGCACTTATTTAGATTATATAAAAAATTTTATAATGGCCTTGTTTGCTTCCTTAAACTTTGTTGTACCAGAACTGAGTATGGTGTGACAGCTGGATTCCTTTCTTAAGTCCTGTGGTTGGCGTCAAAGGCATGGTCCAAGGGACCTGATTTTCTTAGGTATAGATATTTGATGAATCTTTTGCATTCCTCTTGTCTTAATAAGATACAATATTCTGTCAATTATCCAAATGCAGTGGAAAATTAATTTGCTAGTTTGATAACCAAAGGTATGGTTACATTATGCTGTACAACCACAAGCTGCTTGATATATTAGCCCATTTAACAGTTAATTGAAAGATCACTGTATGCCTTCCTGTTTCACCAATGTAGAGTGTGACAATCTTCTCCACTATTTTAAAAAAGATTGAGGTGATGTGCTGATATTCCAATGGCAGACTTATCTCTCTTTTTTGTAACCTAGCTATAGGATATGGGGATTTGCTAGCTGAACATAACAATATATAGATAATTCAGAGTGGGGGGTTATTCTACTCTTTATTCTCTTCACTCTCATTTTTAATACCTTTCCATAACCTCTTTTTCATCAGCAATTCTTGTTGGCTTTTCCTAGTCACCCATTTCACTAAACAATTCTCATTCGTTGCTGTTACCAAATATTTCTTAGCAAGCTCTTACTGACCTCTTTTCCTTCAAACTCACTATTGGTTTCTAGACGCTTCACAGGCTGAGTCGGTTTCAACGATGCCCTTGGGTTAGAAAGATGTAAGTTTAAATCTCCTCTAGGATGTGAAGAACCTCTTTATGAAGGTTTTTTTCAATTGAAGGTAAGTTATCCTGTCTCATACATACAGTAATAAGACATCCTCCAAAAAATTTGAGCTTTTCATCCTACAAAACACACAAATCAGTCAGAAGAACATATTCAATAGACAGTCAAAATACACTAAAGCCAAATGAGACTAAAGAGAAAATGCAGTAATAGTTTCTAAATCTATTATAATTACTTCATAGTAATATGTAAATTCTTTTCTCCATGAAAGTGTTGCATGTCCACTTACTCCCAATTAAAGAGTAAGGAATTATTTATAACCAACCAGGTCCAATGATAGCATCTCAATCGAAAAAAAATTTATAAAACTGGAACCAAATTCAAAACTCTCAATATTTCCATTTCCTCTACCACACATTGCTTAAGATAATTCCAGAAATCAAGGATCCCTTACTACTATTGCTATTTCTTCTGTTTGGTCTATATTATCATAGTTAAAATATATCTTATTGATCACTCATCTTGCACTTGAAAGCTAATTTACTAAAGCATTTCTCATTCACTCTCAACTCTTGCTATATAGAAAACATTCTCTATATAGCAGCATCTCACAAAATATTCTGCTCTTCCCCACTTCTAAATCATATCATGCACACTATCAAAGTCAATTAGATGATTTGTGAGATTTTCCTAGTGGTTATTTACTCTGCAATGGTACAAATCATCCAACAGAAGCACACTCACTCTCCTCCCCCCCACCCCAAAAAAAATAAAATGCTACATCCTTCAACTTTTATTCCTCGAGATGGCATCTCTCAACTATGCCTCACATACCAGTAATTTTCAGATGAGCCAGGTCTATCAAAGGTCATTTTCCTTATTCTTCTGATATTTTTATGCAAATTAAAAAAAAAAAAAACATTGTCAGTATTCCCATTAGTGCAATATCTATTACAGCTATCTCCAAACTTCTTAATATACTATATAACCTCTCGTCACTAGCCCCACATCATTCCTGCTACCTTTCACTCTGGCAACAATTTCTTGCTTCAGCATCCCACCTTCTCAGAGAAGCAACCTCTTGCTAACAGTATTAAATAACATCAAGAATAAATAAGACATTTATTAAATGTCAGCTATCCTTTTGGTAATTCAGACCACAAAACTTATATAAGTCTCCTATGCCAGTACAACCTTAATCCTGCTACTCTCAGGCTATAACAATACCAAATGGGATGAACTACAAGACTTCTACTCCTCCTTTCCTTAGACTAACTACTGTTGCAGAAATTTATTCCAACCAAATAACTCAAATAATTCTTACTGGTATGCAAACCTTCATCTTCCACTCCACCCATAAAACCAAGCCCACCATCCAAACCTTGGTTTTTCCAACAAATATGCACAAGTAGTTCAAGGAAAGAATTCAGTTGGTATCAACCTGGACACAGTCACCCTTATTTCCTACTCGACACATTGATTTTCATGTGATACTTAATTTTTATGACAGTGACTGCCGAAAATCCAGCTTCGCACATGGAATTAAAATTCTCTGAGCTTTTTCACTCAAAAGGGGATATTCATCTTTTACTGATATCCAAAATTCAGTTAATTCCATGCTGCTAAATTTTGTTTTCAATGTATTGTTGCAAGACAATTCAATAAAATTTTCTTCTTCTGCAGCAGTAAATTCAGATGGAGCACTAGCATTAAATGGATCTCGAATCCATGCAAATTTATCGATATTATCATTTTGAAAATATTTCTCAAACCAGGTGATAAGCTGTGATAAGTGTGCTTCAAAAATGGATTTCATACCTCGAGAGAAATCAACTCCACTGGAGGTCAAAAACTGTTGTAACAAGGGGAAACATTCTTTGCCTCCATCTTCATTCCTTTTCTTTTCTATAGTTTTAGTTTTTTTTTATAAAAGTTGAAATTTTCTCAATCGACTTTAAAAGGTGCATGCTGCATCCCTGCAGGGAGAGATTCAGAGCATTCATCTTTTCAAAAATATCATATAAGTATGCTAGTTTTAAATTTCCTGTCACAATTCAATCGTACGAGACAAAACATTACCACGAGAGAGCCATCGCGAAGTGCTGTAGTACAACAAAGACGTGCTCGGATCCCATAACTGCACATAGTTTTTTGAAAAACCTTGCCTTCAACGGCCGAGTTTTAATAAAGTTTACTACATTCACTACATATTCTAAGACCTGGTTCAATGTAGGACTCAGATATTTTGACAGGAGTGCTTCCCTGTTAATAATGCAATGGGTCCACAGTGCATCAAGGGCTTTGCTTCGAATAAGTGCCTGCAATCCTCCATAACATCATAGACATAGAAAGAGCACAATCAGTACAGACACAAATGCACTTAGTCCACTTCAAATTATTTTCGGATATAAAACTATCAAGGATCTCGAACAAGTCTTGGGCCTTAGCACCAACAGTGATACTTTTACAAAAGAGATGGTCTTCTCCAATGTTATTACCATCTATAAACCGTACATAGCAAATCAAGTGAGCATCATTATTATTATCTGTGGATCATCCAGCAGCAATCCAAATTCCTTCCCTTTTATTTTTTCAATTAATTGATCATTAATTGGTCCTTCGCTATATGCTGTATTCTGCGACTGATGGTGTTATTGGACAAAAACACTTTTGAAAGCAGCTTCCCAGGAGACTCACCGATCATAATGTTCACCATATATACAGCAGCCGGTAGAATGAGTTCTTCTGCGATGATATGAGGCTTCTTATATTTGGCGATTCTAAGTGCCACCTTGTAAGATGCTAGCAAAGCATTACTAAGTATTGACACCTTGCTTATAAAAACTACCTCTTTGTTGATTTAACTCTTTTAACTTTCTGGTAAGGGGTGCAAAAGGGTCAAAGCTATATAACTGACAGGAGACCTCCACATAGCCTTAAAAGGAATGTGGAGAACCGACCTGGGCTTCTGACCTAATGTCCAATCCTCACATTCTCGTGGTGCACCCTGTTGGGTATCTACCTGAATACTGAACGAACGAGGATGGGCTGGCAATTTGGGATTTAGCCGACCAAATTGTATTTTTATTGGCTTAAACTAATATACAAAATGATGGTACAATATAACAAAATTTCACGTCACCTAGTTAACACGTTCATTGCCAAGCTGAAATTGGAATTTCGTGTGGTGGCCAAATTTTTTTTACTTGATAGGGACACCCACACGATAACGCGTGATCGACCGAACGTTGAGAACTCGCATCACGCGATATCGCTTGATTGGCAATGAACGTGTTGGGTAAGGCCCACGTTGATTTCACCAGGGAACAAGGGCGAACAGCGAAAAGTCAGCTATTGGAACAAATCTGAAAGCACACTCCAACTCAACATCACCAGAGTTAAAGATCGGTATTATCAACATAAGAAGCCTGAATGGCAAAGAAATGGAGCTAGCTGAGGAATTAGAAAAGTACCAGATCGACATAATAGGGGTGACTGAAAAAAAAAAAAAAAAAAAAAACTGGTGAGATCTTTCTGAACAATAAATACAAAATGTTATATTCAGGAAATGACAATCAAGGAAAAGAAGGGGTAGCCATAGCATTTAACACAAAATATGAAGCTAATCATCTTGAATGAATGGCATGCAGTCTCAAATAGAGTGATGTGGGCAAATATCAGAATGGTGAATTGGACAATGAGACTTATTTGTGCCTATGGTCCCACAGAAGGTTCTACTAAGGTAGAAGTGGAGGAATTTTGTGAGGCTTTAGAAAAAGCAACTAACACAATGAAAAAGGAAAAGTTGGTCCTTGTTGGGGATCTCAATAGCAGATTAGAAAATGATTGTCAGACATACAAAAATATTTTGAGAAAATTTGGAGAAAAGAGCAAAGCTAATAATAATGGCAAATACTGTTGCATTTCTGCTCTGGACATGGACTGGTTATTGCTAACACCATGTTCCAACATAAAAATGTGCACAAATTCACATGGAGAGAAAAGGCAAGGAATAAGAAAAGTCTCATTGACTATGTTATTGTTGTTAGTGATGTTTTTCCCCTGGTGCAGGACACCAGAGTGTAGAAAGGATTTGAGATTGGAAGCGATCTCAAATTGTATTCCATATTGAAAAGAATAACATGAAAGAAAGTTTTAAAGCGAATAAAAGTTGAGCAGCTCTCAGATGTGAACTATAGACTAAAATACACAAAGATTATTGAAGAAAAAATGAAAGAGTTTGAGAACCTTAGAGATTCAGTGGCAAGCCTTGAAGAAAACCCTGATTCATTCAGCCAGACAGGCATGTGATGAGGCTGTCTGCAAGGATAGAAAAATCAGAACTCCATGGTGGACACAGGAAGTTAAAGAGGCAGTGAAGGAAAAGAAGAAAGTATATCAAAAGTTCCTGGCAAATAAGTCAGCTTGTGCTCTTCGAGAATACAGAGACAAATGCAAGAATGCTAAACACTGTGTAAAACTAGCTAAACAAAAGTCATGGGAGGACTTTGGCAAGAACATAGAAAATAAATATCAAGAAGGTGGCAAAATATTCTGGAGGTTGTTGAAGAAGCTTAGGAATGGAGGAAAAAGTGCTGTAAAAGGAGTTAGAGATGATAAAGGTGACATGAAAACAGGAGAAAAAGATATCCCTGAAGTATGGAGTAATTACTTCGAAAAATTGCTAATAAAAATAAAAATTGCTGGATAAAAATAACTCAAGAGGCATAGAGTCAGGAATGCATATCCATACTTGAAGTAGAAAAAGCCATCAAAGGCTTGAAATGTGGAAAGGCTGCAGTAGATGATAAATGCTGAAGTATGGTGGTATAAAAGTCTTACAATGGCTGCACTGCATAGTTCAGAAAGCCTGGACAGAGGGTCAAATTCCCGATGATTGGAGTAGAGCTCTAATAGTACCCACATATAAAAAGGGAAATAAAACTGAATGTGAGAATTACAGAGGTATTTCCCTACTGAGTGTTCCTGGCAAGATCTATGCAAGTATACTCGAGAAACGGTTGAGAAGAATTGTGGAAGAAAAGCTTGGTGAAGAACAAGCTAGATTCAGGCCAAATAGAGGCTGTCAGTATCAGATCTTCACTTTATGACAAATAGTTGAGAAAGCATGGAAATATAACAGAGATCTGTATTTAAGTTTTGTCGATTTGGAAAAGGCATATGACAAGGTGCCAAGAGAGAAGCTATTCAATATGCTACAGTTATATGGTGTCAATGGGGCATTATATCAAGCAATACTTAGTCTTTATTTGAGTTGTAAGTCAGCAGTTAGAATTGAAGGAAGTACAAGAAGATGGTTTAATGTTAAATCTGGTGTGAGACAAGGATGTACATTATCCCCTCTGTTATTCATTATCTATATGGATCACATTATGAAGGAAAGTGGTATTAAACATGATATCAGAATTGGAGATGTTACTGTGCGGACGATGTTATACTTCTAAATAAATCCACTACAAGTTTGCAAGATTCCCTGACTAAATTGAATAACTGTTGTAATAGATATAGTATGCATGTCAGCATTAAAAAGACAAAGACAATGAAATTATGTAGAATTGTTGAAAATGGCAACTATATTATGAACGGGGAACCTGTGGAACAAGTAAAACATTTCAGCTACTTAGGCACGATTTTTACTGAAGATGGTAAATTAAATATGGAAATAGACAACAGAATTAACAAAGCTGGTATGGTAGGAAGTCAATTGAATAAATTCATATGGAATGAGAGAAATTAGTCGGAACACTAAATTAGCTGTATACAAGACAGTGTTCAAACCAGTTTTAACTTATGGATCTGATAGCTGGGTCAGAAGTAAAACACTTGACCAAAGACTAGAGACCGCAGATATGAGAGTCCTGAGAAAGATTAGAAGCGTGAACAGATGGCATCAATGGCAATATCATATTAAAAACTAGGATATTAGGAAAGAACTTGACAATGTTGGCATCCAGGAATGCGTTAGCAGAGCTAATCTCAGGTGGTATGGTCACTTAAACAGAATGGGCGAGGAAAGATTAGAAAAACAATTGTTCTCTGCCAGGTTGGTAGGAAAACGACCCAGAGGAAGACAAAGATATAGGTGGATTGATATGGTACAAGGTGCCTTAGACGACAGAAATATAAGATCTGATAATGATAATATTGGAGTCTTGACAAGTAACAGATTGATTTGGAGGAAAATTGTAGATAGGAAGTTAGTAATGATGTAAATTTTTCATGTAGTACCTGACATGTACCCCTTGAGGGTACATGTCAGGAATTTGATGATGATGAACTTTCTGGTAAAGTAGTCACAAGATGTACTAACCATGCTGGGATGATTGGTTTCTAAATGGCATTTCAACTTACTTGGTAGCATGCATTCTGGTGCCAAAACTGTCATACACAGTACACACTGCGGCCTCCCTTCATCATTGACTTCTGTCGACATAAAACCAAAGTCCAAATAACTGTCATCATATTTTCAATATTTACGCTTCTTTACACTCTTGCCACTAACTGATGGTGTGCCCTCTTTATTTTCTCTCTCACAACACTTTTTACTGTTTAGTAAAAACGGATCCATTTTTAAAAATACATACAAAAAGAAATACTTCAAAAACTTCACTTGACTAAATCACAATATTCATTTGATACAATCTCCGAAAACTAATTCAACACTAAGACTACGCGAAACCGACAGCTATTTATATTCGAACACAAAGTACCGAGAAAGTTCAAGAAACTTAATTATTGTAGAGCACCATCTAGTAACCATTTGTAGAGGCTTCTGCAAACAGTTATTACTAAGTGAGTTACTGGTTTGCACCAGGTCCGCTAGATGTCTCGTACTATCAAATTGAATTGAAAATGGAAATAAAATTATGAAAATTTTATAATTGCGGCACCCCTGTGAGGAAGCCGCGCCACACACTCTGGAACCACTGGGTTAGAGCATCATGCTAATAACAAGAAGGTCATAGGTTCAATATGGCTAGGTATAGTTTTTGAAAGTCTGTAGGTGGTAGAGTGGACTTAATGCCTAGTGTAAGATCATCACTATGCATAATGGAGAATTTAAGTGGTTTTGAAAAGTCCTACATATGATCATTAAAGAAGGATCCCTTTTAAGCGCCTCCGTAGCGCAATTGAAAGAATGATGGTATGCTGCGCCCTTCAATTAGAAAAGCCCTAAGTTCGATTCTCGTCATGAGGAGAGGAATCTTTTTTTTTTTTTTTTCCTACTGAAGGTGAGTTAGCTGATTTCATATGGAGGTAGCTGGATTTTTCCCTCCCGGAAACTTGGGTTTTTTTCATCCCACATACAAACAAATTGGCCTTTAGAACACATGCAATTTACAGACAAAAAATACTAGTGGCGGTTCACTGTAGTTAAGTGGTAGAGATGGAGAGTTCTGGAGTGGGTGCCTTCCCTCGATGAGTCCATGAGTCTACATGACACCTCATCGAGATGTCACATAATAATAATAATTCTTTGCAATCTCTCATACTAATCTGAAATCTATCCTTTAGCATGGTAACCAACCTACATTCAACCAATCCTAAAGAAAGGAGAGAAAAGCCAGTTATCCAATGATCATCCCATTGCATTCACCTCAGTTTTATCCAGAGGCTGATCAGTGACCATCAATATGGACTCCACACACACTGACTCAATAGCAGATCTCTTTGCCGACATGATCGTCTGGTCAAAAGTTTTGGTGGTTGTCCTACATATTTTAAAAGCTGTTGACTGGGTCTGACACAAAAGCCTACTTACCGAATTATCATCATATGGTTTACCTTCCACACTTTGCAACTTGATTGCCAATTTCCTCTCTGGTCATTCACTGCATGTCATGATGGATGGCTTCTTCAGATTTCCCAACTAATACAAGACTCTGTACTTACACCCACTCTTTCTCCTATTCATAAATAATCTTCTATCACTGACCTCAAATCCCATCTACAATTCTACTGATGCATAGTGCATGTTATTCATCTTTTCTTTCAACAACTCCCTGTGACATCAATATATCCAGCTCTTCCATAATCAATGTCATAAATAATGATCTTGCTCACTTTCAGTGAGGTGAGGGCCATCTTGTCAACTTTAATGACACCAAAACACAATCTTAGTATCCCATGAGAAAGATGGCACTTCATCTTCTTTCATCTTTGATAATACGCATATCACCATTCAAGATCAGGCATTTCTTCTTGGATTGACATAAGTCTATCCTTTAAACTGGCAAACATATAACATCCATGGCCAAACTTTGCTTCCAAAACACCAGATTTGTTTTTTCATTCAAGACATTATTTCTCCTATTACTATGTAATTCCCAAAAGTACCCTACTTTAGAATATTGTTCTCAGATATGGAGTGATGCACCAAAAACCTCTCTAAAAATGTTTGAATCTGTCTGGAACAGGGTGATTTGATTAATTTGTGACCTTCTCTTACAGTCTCTCTTTCCAGTCACTATCAGACTTACTGTTTCCAATATGTGCCTCTTCCACGGGTATTATCATGGACACTATTCCACAGAACTGGCTAATACCATTCCTCCACTTTGCCTTCAACCTTAGAATATTAATACTTTAGAATATTGTTCTCAGATATGGAGTGATGCACCAAAAACCTCTCTAAAAATGTTTGAATCTGTCTGGAACAGGGTGATTTGATTAATTTGTGACCTTCTCTTACAGTCTCTCTTTCCAGTCACTATCAGACTTACTGTTTCCAATATGTGCCTCTTCCATGGGTATTATCATGGACACTATTCCACAGAACTGGCTAATACCATTCCTCCACTTTGCCTTCAACCTATAAACACACGAGCATTGCTAGTCAGAATTCATTCACTGCCCAGCTCCAAACATTCAAAACTAAACAAGGACTACAACCTTTGGCTATACAAAAAATATATATCATGGAAATTCCTCTTTCTTTTTAATTACTTTCCCATGGATAGCACCAATGTGCTATAGGTCTGACAACTTCTTGTGTGTGGGATTGCCATAAAAATAAATTAAAAAAAAAAAGCTGATATTTTCCTGGATTTCAAACCAGCATCTTCAGAACACAAACAAGTCACAACACAGGCAATATATCAGAAACAATTCAAATTATTATTATTATGACAGGCTACTCTAGAGTCCATAGACTCATTGAGGGAGACCCTAAACATCATGCCAAGAACTATCCGGCATTTGTGCAGTATCTATCATACTTTACTTTGAACTCATTCACAGTCACGGTACCCACAACAGACTCTGGAAACCGATTTCAACTCAATAACCACTCTCCAAGCAAAAAATCTACATCAACATCCTTGCTAACTATACTCTTGCTCAGTTTCCAAAGTTGGCCCATAGTTCTCCCACCACCAGACCTCTTCTGAAGAAATTCCTCTGTATTAATCTTGTAAAAATCCTTCAGTAATTTGTATATCTCAATCATATCACCCCTTTTCCACCTGTCAACCAAGCCATTTTCATTTGCCCAAAATTTCCAACCTATTCAAATCATTCTGTAAGTGCTGGACATCAATAGCATCCCAGATTGCCCTGCCTATCTTTGCATTATCAGCAAACAATTGAACATTTCTCATTAGATCCTTCCTAATTCACTACTGCTTGGACCCTACTCAAGAGCTATCTGGTGGAAGCAACAGCAGAATGTATTGCAAGGGTGAAGAAGTTAAATAGAGCAGGTGTGAAATGGATGAATGAAAGGGTAAGGCATGCAGTCTGGAAGAAGAAGAAAGTATTATGGAAAAAGCACAAGATGAGTGGTAACAACCAGTTGCATGAGAAATACAAAGAGCAGGCGAAGAAGGTCACTCGTGTGATGAGGTGTATAAATCCCACTTCCATTTTGCTATGCCCCCTTTCCTCCCTCCAATTGATGTCCCCATAGTTAAAATCTCCCATAATAATTGTTCGGTCTACACTCATTGTGCTGATTTACCAATATATGGCATCTACATCTTCCTGTGGTCTCTCTGGTCTACAGCAGCACCCAACAACGTATTTTGTCCTATTTGCCTCTATCTCACACCAGACAGCCTCAAATGAACCATCTCCCCAGACCTAATATTCTCTTTAAGTTATAATTTTGTTGGTTGTAATTCTTTAGCTATCATCAGCAATACCCACCTCCTGTCCTGTTCCTTCTACCCTCCCTGAGAATACAATACCCTTTACATTCTATCCCTGTAACTATATCATTTTCAGTCAACCAGGTCTCAGTGATGCCTATAATATTTGGCCAAGTTGAGCTTACCAATGTCAAAAACTTCTCACCCTTATTCCTGATGCTTCTTGCATTTGTGTACATGGATTTCAATGTCCCTTTGTACCCATAGTTACCCTTGCATAATGTCATTACCAACCCATTTAAATTGGGGACCTGTGAAATCACGTTTGCCATTGTATAATCATTACTGTACCCATGCTCATTTATCACAGGGGTGGCCAGACACATGCTAGATTTCATCCTCCCTAATATCTCTAGTTTCCCTGGTTTAGCACTGCCATACTCTCACTAAGCAACACTTTCACCAAACATCTAACTTCAAAATCATTCAAACGCAGGCATATACAAGTCTTTGCATCCATTAAACTCACTCCATACATCAATAAACTGCATATTTACAAGAAAATAGACAAAGTGGCCCTGAGAACACGTGCAATTTACAGACAAAAAAATACTAGTGGTGGTGGTGATGGACAGTAGATGGCAATGGTGTAGGTGATGATGGTAGTGGCAGTTTGCTGTAGTTGGTGGATTAACTGGTGGAGACAGAGAGTTGTAGGGTAGCTGCCCTCCCTTGATGTCCCTTGGAGGTGTTATGTAATAATAAAGCTATCAACACATCAAAAACCGACTTTGAGAGAGCTAAAAGCAGGAACTTGCATCCTGGCTAAACAGCAGCCATGCTTTCTGGTCTCTAGCCAAAACTATTGTCCAACACTACTCACACCATTATTAACACCCAGATGATACTACTGCATCATAACTGACAGAAAAAGCTTCCTTCTCTAATTCTTTCATGGATGATCATGATAAATGTCCCTAACCATTCCATACACTCAAAACCTCATTTGACCTTTTGTCAGAAAGAAATCAGAAAAATCCTGTCTAAAGTGGATACTAAAAAGTCTCCTGGCCCTGATAGCTTTCCTCCAATTGTTCTAAGGATCTATGCTCCAGAGTTGACTCCCACTCTGAGTCTCCTTTTTTACACTTTCTCATTCCACTGCAGTGGAAATTTGCACAGATACAACCTATTTATAAGAAAAGTGAAAAATCTTTACCATCAAACTACTGTCCAATTTCCCTCGCCGCAGTTCTTTCTAAAGCAATAGAATAAACCATTACTCCACCTCAATGTGCAATGGTTCTTTACACTCAACTTGTATGCAACCTTGAAGGCTCTTAACCAATAAATGGCTGACTATGTATTCTGTAATTTCTGTTAAATGGAGACCGATGAAATCCCGTTTGCCATTGTATAATCATTACTGTACCCATGCTCATTTATCACAGGGGTCGCCAGGCACATGCTAGATTTCATCCTCCCTAATATTTCTAGTTTCTCTGGTTTTGCACTGCCATACTCTCACTAAACAACTCTTTCTCCAAACATCTAACTTCAAAATCATCAGATCAACTAACCTATGTCTACCATCTCTGAACAAACACCTTGGAAAAGTTGGATGAATCCCAACCCTTGATATTTCCAAAGCTTTTGACCAAATTTGGCACAAAAGGTCTAAGTAAACTTCCATCATTTGGTCTGCCCCTGACTTTTGTAATTGGATAGCCAGCATTCTGCATCTGACTGGATGCTCACTTCAAGTGATTATGGAATGCTGCTCATCTTCTAACTATACAACTAATGTTGGGGATCCCATAAGGCTCAGTTCTTTTGCTCACCCAGTTCCTTCTATATATAAATGATCTACTCTAGCTGACTCCCTCAAGGGCTCACTTTACTGAGTATGGGAATGACAAACCCGAGGTACCTGATGTTGGACCATGCCTTAATTCATGTAATATACATCCGTTATATTATCTGTAAACTGGTCCCTCCCACTCTTTTTTCTTCTTGCTCCCCCCCCCATTCTATTAGAGTATTCGAGAGCAAGGAGTGAAGCTTTCATATTTTTGCTATTTTATTTCATCTTCTGCAGTGGGAGTCTGCCTCACCTAATTAGGCCTGCCTCGCAAGTCCCAACCGCCTGGCCAACGTGGGATAAACTGAGGACCAAAACTTCCCAGATCTGTGGAAAGGGTCTCTGCAACCTACCACTTTTTTTTTTCTTGCAGTGACTTCACTTCACAATGCTGATATAGTTGTGGCTAATAATACCATGCTGCATTGGTTGTCATGCAAAATAATCAGAGCCACATTCAGGGCTTAGGCAGAGGGTCCTGTTCGATAAGTATATTACAGTCTCAAACAAAAGTCAGTGATATTGTGAATGAGGAATACAGAAGGTATAGGATTAATCTTAGAAGGGAATTTTACATAAGCACATGGAATGTTTGGAGTCTACAGATGAATACGCTTGATATTGTCTGATAAAGAGTTATAAAATTGACATCATGGGAATTATAGAGACCAGATGGAATGGAGAATGTCAGTTATAATCTCATTAATGACAGGATACTTTGTATTAGACTTAAGGCTCATTCTACCAATTTGTCAAATGTGGTAGTTTATGCACCTCCACACAGATCGGCCTGATGAAGAGAATGAAGAATTCTATGAAAACTTACAGATTGTTTTGGACTCCAACTGAGGAGAGATGTACTTTACATCTTAGGGTACTCTAATGCAAAAGAGTATGAGAGTTAGGCCTGAGTGTAGCATGTTTGATCTGGGTGAAAATAACACCCGTGATGAAAGATTGTTGGAATTTGTCCACGCTAACAGATTAGTTATTACCTGCTTCCAGAAACACCTATGACAGACCTATATTTGGACATCACATTCATAGGTCAACACTACATTGATTACATCCTGGCTCTCCAACAGTGGAAGACAAGCATTTTTGATATGCATACTTGCCCTGGAGGAGACTTTGGTACAGACCATCAGCTAGTAAGAACCAAAGTAGGCCTAAGACTGAAACCCTCCAAGTCAGGCACATCCCACTAGACTGGATATCAGAGTAATTCATAGCAGGTTCACAGAAAAAACATCAACTAGGTTGGACGATTTTTTTTTTTTAAGACAAGTGAGGAAAACTCACTGGAAAAGCTTTGGAAAGTAGTCAAGGTTATAATACAGGCTACAGCTGAGAAATACCTTGGCCCAATGAAAAGACCAAGAGATCTACGGATATAAGATTCAACATGGGATCTAATCAAAAGAAGGTGGATGGAGAAACAAGGAGACATGGGGACTGAAGAATATAAGAGATTACATAGAGAAGTGAAAAGAGCCAACAGGTAGGGCAAAGAAAACTTTATGCTGATACATATGAAGAGATAGGTGAGGAGGCAAAATTATAAAGTGATGTTTCATTTAGTTCATGATCTAAAGCAAAAGTTTAAGCCCAAATTGAATGTCACCAAAGAGATTTGATTTGGGCTTAAATATCTTATTGCTATTAAGCAGTTAAACAGCTTAACAGCAATAAGGCCTGGGTGTAGATGGAATTCAGGCAGAGTTAAAGCTACAGGGGATGGAGGGATAAGAGTTTTTAATAGATAGATAACAAGGATATAAGAGACAGGAGCAGGGTTTCCCAAACTGTATTCCATGGAAGGTGAATAAGTGTTCTGTGAGAAGTTCTCCTAAAATTTGTCATTTTAGTTTTCTAAGCATTTTTCATGAATAATATTTTATAGTGGAAATATTCTGAGGAGAATAATATTCATGAATATGTTGAAAAGCTCAGACCCAGAATGCCTAATAACATCTGTGTAGCAAATGTTAGTGACCAAGCCGTGTATTTTTAAACGTGGAAGTATTCATGAATTATTGTTAATTTTCACACATCGAAATCTTTCAACAATCGGGAAAGAGAATACTGCTGTTTATGACCAATCATAAAAATTGCCTGCAAGCTGATTACAACAATGGGCAGCATATCCACTTTCTCAAAACTGAAAGAAATAACATGTGTGTTGCAAATGTTAGTGACCAATCATCAGCAAGGAAGTATAAAGAAAATTTTTCCATTAAAATTAAAGATCAAGGTAGTCTGTATCCAGTTCTCAAATCTAGTAATACTGAATACTTACTTCGCAAGCTCGTATTGCAGGGTGAAAGTTTCAAAACCATAGTGCCGTGATTTTTTAAAAGTAATAGGCCTGCAGATTTAATTATTAATATGAATAAGAGACAAAGGGCTTTGTTTAATTTTGGCATTAAGAAATCTCTTATTGAAGGTGTTTGTGACGCAACACATAGTGAGTGATAAACCACCAGCCTACAAAGCGATCTCCAGGATGTACAAAAGGAGGGGAAAACTACCAGCACACAGGAGAAAAAGTCTGCATTCACTCCTAAGTACTTATAATATTATTAAAAATTTTTGGTGATCAGAATGGGATATGTCAACGAAATTCAGCACAAATTAATTTAATGTTTATGTTTAATTGATTTTTAATTACACTGGCCAACACAATTTTTGCTGACTTTTATATGAGACTTGTTTTTTACTAATTTGAGTGCGCTGATTTCAAATATCAAACCCATTTTTCTCTATCACGTCAGGTTTTTCCTCTATGGCATTTTCTTTTTGCTAATTTGTAAGTTTTTGATAGTTTTAAGGAGGCAATACTATTTAGAGGATCAAAAAAATCGATTTTTTAATATTATTTTCTGAAAGTATGTACTTTTAAAAATCTGTTCCTAACTTTTTATCAAGAAATTCAAAAAATTCCCGAAGATATAACCTATTATTCAAAGCGGTGCGCAGATCACAATCGGAGCGCTCACTGCTCTCGCTTGTTAGTAAACGAATAAATGCGTAAGAATCTGCAATGGCACGTACTGGCGCTTTGAATGCGAGAGAGGCCAATAATTAGATACATAACTACTTAATAATATTCATTAAAAATTACAAGAATATTTATAAAAAAATAACAATTTTACTTACACGAGTTTCAGGGAATAAATTTTTGTTTGTAGCAATTTCTGCTGTGTGTTCTGTTTTGGCAATCCCTTTGATTACTCCAACAGTAGTCGGCCATCATGTAAGAATCCCATCTTCCTTGATACCGATCTTCCATAGTTTTTAAGTCTTGATGAAATCTTTCGCCTTGTTCATCGCTTACAGCACCTAAATTCTCGGGAAATCTATCAAGATGACTGTATAGGAAATGAAGCTTTATGCTCATTGTAAATGAAGTCCGGGCCTCTTTCTCAATTTCGTTCAGAGAGTTGATGAAATTTGGGTCTCTCATTAAAGTTCTAATTTGCGGTCCATCAAATACACCGGCTTCAATTTTTTCATAACTAAGTCATGGAAATTTTTCACATATGTATTGGAAACAGTCACCTTGTAAATCTAAAGCTTTAACATACTGCTTCATAACACCTAGTTTGATGTGTAGAGGTGGAAAAATTATTTATTCTCTGTCAATTAAAGGTTAATTTATAACATTCTGTTCTCCAACATTTAACACGTTCATTGTCAATCACGCGATATCGCGTGGACGTCGCTATCAAGTAAAAAAAATTTGGCCACCACACGAAATTCCAATTTTCAGCTTGGCAATGAACGTGTTAAGGATATTCTAAGAGGCCAATGTTTCTGACTCCAGTGTTGGCTTCTAGCTCGACTATCCCAGAAGCATAGAAAACACGGAAACTTTGAAAGCCAAGTAAAAATTTCACCATTTTAAGATCCACACAGATGATCCAGTTATGGTCTGTATATTTTAATAACTTCAGAACCTTTTTAATGTCCTCATATGTTTCCTTTAAGTGGACTGAATAGCCAATAGGAATTGAGCCATATACATTCCCATTGTGTAGTAAGACACACTTGACACTTCTGCTTGAACTGTCGATAAATAAACGCCACTCATTTGGATGATATTGTACAACACTCATTTCAATTAATAAACCTGACACATTGTTACAGTAAACAAACCCACACTCATGTTTAATATATTGTACAAGATTACTTTCCCTGCTACGATAAAAAGTTATCTTCGTATCTTGCTCCAGTAAGTTTTTTCATTTAATCTTGAAGCTAACAATTCCGATGATTCCTTTGATAGGCCCAAATCTCTTACTAAGTCATTCAATTCCGCTTGAGTAAAATGTTGCGGTCCAGAACTAGAAATTAAATTTTCATTGTCTAAATCAACATCCGTGTCTTGCTCCTCAAGAACATCTGGCATATTCCGATCATGCTCGTTCTCAAGTAAAGGAAGTCCTTTATAAATTGGCACGGCTATTTCATTGGAATGAGCAACTGGTCGAATTGCTGAGTCAAGATTTGGATACACAATTTTTTTCTTATTCTTATTATAACCAGGAGTCTGAACTAAACAAAAATAGCAGTCATCTACAGGATTTTTCGGTTGGCGCCAAATCATTGGAATGCCAAAAGCTAATTTTTGGCGTTTTCCCTTGCTCCAGAGTCGTAAATTTTCTACACGACTTACACACTTTATTTGGAGCCCATGACTTGTCCTGATCTGCAATTTTTACGTCAAAGTATACAAAGTACACTTTCTTAACAAAATCAATGATATTTGTCCTTTGACTGGGAACAGTAAAGCTGCCACAAATGTAGCAGAAGGAATCTACACTATTGACACAATTTCGAGTAGTAGACATGATGTATTTTCTTCACTGCCGACTAGCATGCAATTAACAAGACAAACAAAACCAGAGACTTTATTGAAATTTTATAAGCGCTCATCATACTTTCACGATCGATTAAGGATTAACTGATTTCTATCGTTCTTTGTCCGCTATGACGTATATAGCATTCATTTGTTTTAGGCAGTTGTCATCGCCTACTTTTCATCACCTAAATGTATTAGGTTGGTTATTGGCCTCTCTCGCATTCAAAGTCCAGTACGTGCTGTTGCAGGTTCTTTACGCATTTATTCGTTTACTAACAAGTGAGAGCAGTGAGCGCTCCGATTCTGATCTGTGCACCGCTTTGAATAATGGGCTATATCTTCGGAATTTTTCAAATTTCTTGATAAAAAGTTAGGAACAGATTTTTAAAAGTACATACTTTCAGAAAATAATATTAAAAAATCGATTTTTTTTGATCCTCTAAATAGTACTGCCTCCTTAAAAGTATCAAAAACTTACAAATTAGCAAAAAGAAAATGCCATAGAGGAAAAACCTGATGTGATAGAGAAAAATGGGTTTGATATTTGAAATCAGCGCACCCAAATTAGTAAAAATCAAGTGTCAGATCATAATCAGCAGAAAATTTTTTTTTTTTGTTGGCCAGTGTTATTAATTATTAATTAATTAATAATAAAAATCGTCTAAATTAACAATTAATTATTAATTAATACATTACAAAATAACCAAGCTGTTGCATGAAAATTTCTGGATTTGTGAAGTGTTCCATCGCAGGAAAAGTTTGAGAAACACTCGCCTAGAGACTGGAAAAAGTTAGTTTTTATACCATTACATACAAAGGGAGATATTGAAGGTGTTTGTGATGCAACAGATAGTGAGTCATCCACCAACAGCATACAAAGCGATCTCCAGGATGTACAAAAGGAGGGGAAAACTACCAGCACACAGGAGAAAAAGTCTGCATTCACTCGTAAGTACTTATAATATTATTAAAATTTTTTGGTGATCAGAATGGGATATGTCAATGAAAATCAGCACAAATTAATTTAATGATGTTTATGTTTAATTATTAATTAATAATAAAAATCAGCTAAATTAAGAATTAATTATTAATTAATACAGTACAAAATAACCAAGGTGTTCAATGAAAATTTCAGGATTTGTGAAGTGTTCCGTCTTAGGAAAAGTTTGGGAAACACTGGCCTAGAGACTGGAAAAAGTCAGTTTCATACCATTACATACAAAGGGAGATATGAAGGAGTTCAAAACCTATTAGTTTAATCTCTCATGCAAGAAAATAAAAATCGTTCTAAATAGGGTTGAGGCCAAAGTCAAGGCAGAGCTGCCTGAGGAACTAGCAGGTTTTAGGAAAGGTAAGGGTACCAGAGATCAGATCTTTTGTCTTACACAGATCATAAACTCCCTATGGTAATGTGTTTCATAGACTACTCTGAAGTTTTTCACCGTGTTCAGCATGTGAAACTGTGATAAGTAATGAAAAAGAATGGGTTTTCCTCAACACACTATCAGGTAGATAGCTAACTTGTACAGGGAGCAAGTAGCCATGGTAAGAATAGGTGTTGGATTAACTGATTGGCTTCAGATTAGAAAAGGAGTTAGGCAAGTAGAAGACATGAATTAGGATAGGTGATAGATTGATCAGTAATCTGAGTTCACTGATGATACAATACTCCTATGTAATGACAAGGAAGAATTAGGACAAATTCTTGACAAAGTTAATGAGATCAGTAAGAACAGAGGATGAGGATTTCAACTCAGTCCTACAAGACAAAGATTATGGTTCTCAAAGGAAATACAGACAGTGAAGCTCCTGAGAACAAGTATAAAGCTCCTGAATGTACCTTAACCCTGCGGAGTTTGCGGTCAAAAAAATTGCACCTTGGGCAGCATGTATCCGAGAGATACGTTCATTACTAGTATGTGCTGAAATGCAATAAAACTTAAAAAAAGCTGCAAATATAACACATGATGGTTTATTTATTTTCAATTACAATCTAGAAATTATTGAACAAAGAAATATAAAGAATAAAAATTTTTGTTACAAAATAATGCAAACATGGATAATGAAAGAAAATAAAACTAAACAAGCACATTTAACATTAATTAATCAGAATCTTCAACAATTGTATTTACAAAATGGTCATAGCAGTCATCGCAAACAATAATTTATGCTCGTTTTGAATGCATAGCATGTAAAACATCTTTTTCTTTTTGTTGAGGGAGCCGTATCTATGTTGTCGTTAGAATTTTCTTCAAATTGTGTCTGAAATTGATGAAGTTTCAGGTGTAAAGGCTTATATACACCTGTAGAGATTTCTGAATGCCTTTTTATTTGTTCCGACACTAACTGCATTACAAGATTTCTAATAAATATTCTGCACCGTATTTTCACATTGTTGTTCATCATTGATTGTTGGGATGTAAACCAGCTAGATATAAGAGGTCTAAAAGAGACCTTGGAGACTGGCTATCTGATAGTTATCAGCAAGTTGTGTATGAGGGAGCAATAATATCCAGGAAAAGGAAAGCCACTAGCGGTGTGCCTCAGGGGTCTGTTTTAGGGCCATTACTGTTTAACTTGTATATTAATGACATTGGCGAAGATTTGGATGGAGATATTCAGTTATTTGCAGATAATGCAAAGTTGGGACGAACCATGAAGAGTAGAGAAGATGTTGTGACCTTACAAGAAGACTTGAATAAATTGAGTGATTGGGCACGGGAATGGGGATGCGAGTTCAATGTTGCAAAATGTAAGGTTTTAAAATTTGGGAAACAAAGATGGGATGCAGAATTTATGGTTGGTGAGGATATACTGTCAGAGGTGGAGGAAATAAAGGATCTTGGGAAGATAGTGAATAAGGATCTGAAATTTAGGGGACACATTGCCAAAATTGTGAAGACAGCACAAAGGCTTCTGGGATGATGCAGAGGACACTGACTTGTAGAAGTAGGGAGATTTTCCATTGTATAATGCTTTGATTAGGCCACACGTGGACAACTATGCCTAGATTTGGTCACCTAGTTTTCAGAAGGATGAAGAGATGTTGGAAAGGGTCCAGAGGTGACTGACTAAGGTAGTTTCTGACCTCTGGAATGTCGAATATGAGAAAAGATTGAGAAGATGCAATTTGCAGAGGCTGATGGATAGAAGGAAGAGGGGAGATATGATAGAGACCTACAAGTTAGTAAGAGGTTGTTACAGGATCAATGTTGGAGAAGTTCTACAGAAAACAGTGGGAGATCAGGGGAGAACCAGAGGTTATCCCTGGAAACTGTATAAAGAGAGTATGAGAAGGGGAGTGAGAAGAAAGTTTTTTGCACATAGAGTTGTGAATGATTGGAATGCCTTGCCTGAGAGTGTGGTGTCTGCAGAGAATTTGAGTGTGTTTAAAGAGTGGTATGATGAGCTACGTGTATGATAATAGGACCTCCTAGATGAGTCTTTGGCTCCATGGGATTTTGGGTGATAAAATAATAATGATTTCAATTCTGGTTTGAGATTTACTATTCGTTTAGCATCTCTTTCTCTTGAATACTGGTTTGAAATAGAATCGATGTATTTATTTGTATATAATAAGATTAGATCAAAAATATCATCTGTGATAAAGCAATTCCAAGTTTCAAGTTCTGTCTCTTGGCATTTTTTGCATTTGGCTGAACTAACAGAAGTTGATAAAATATTTTGCGACTGTCTTCTAATGTGTCTTCTTATTGGATTTTTCCCTCCATTTTGATTCTTTATCCTTTCCAAGAAAATACTCTTTATTTGTGTCTAATTCATCTTCATTAGAAATATCTTGTTGGTATCCGAATCTTCTGAACCAACTTTCATATAATCTTCTAAATCACTTTCATCTTCGCATTCGACTCTATCATTCTCATCATCAGACTCAAGTAACATTTGCTGAATCTCTTCAACATCTGATGGATTATCCAATTGATATTTTCAAGCCATTTTCAAAAGTAAATAAAAAAAATAAAAATAAAAATAAAAAAAAATACTATACTGACATCGGAGTTAGAGGTATCTCTCAGATACAATTTACTATCAAATATCACACACCTTTACATAACACGTGTTAAACCAAACTGACGTCATAAACAGTTCGGAATAATATCACTCATAACATACTCATGTGCAGCTAGTCATTACCTCTAAGCTACACAGTGAATATGTGTAAGAATATTTATATTAAAACAATTTGTTTGCATCTGTCAGATCAGCCCCGCGACTTCCGCAGGGTTAATGGAGAAAGAATTGAGGAAGTCAGCAAGTTCCCATGTTATTAAATGTAAAGAACTGGTGTTCAGATGACATCGAAAGAATATTAGGAATGGCTAAAACAACAGTCAGAAACTTGTCTAAAATCTGAAGGATAGATTGTATCTCCATGGGAACAAAGTTGAGGATTTTGGATGCATCTGTTTTTTCAACAGCAGCTTTTGCTTATGGATGTGAGACTTGGAACCTAAAGAAGTCTGAGAAAAAGGATAGCTGCTTTTGAGATATAGTGTTACAGAAGGCTGTTGAGGATATCATATACTGAAAGGTAGACAAATGGATGGATGCTAGAAAGAATTGGTAGAACTTTAAGGCTCCTTAAGGATACTGACAGAAGAAAGTTTAAATACTTTGGACACATTGAAAGGATAGAAGCAGGACTTCTCAAAATAGTAATAGAAGGTAAAAGTTCCTGGAAAAAGAGGAAGGGATGTCCAGTATACAATTTTGCTAATGACTGCACATTACACTCCTCCTTTTCACTTGACAAACTTTGCAAAGCACAAATCATCACAGCCTGCACCACTTTAACCTCTACTACCATAAATTCTGATCTTCAAGATATTTGTTACTGAGATTTGGATAACCTTATCAACTTCGCAGAATACTAGCAAAACACTGCTCTGCATTATTTTCCATAAAAAAAAACTCTTTTCTTCTAGTCTTACACTAGACATTATCCAAATCTCTATTCAAGATGAGATTTACCTTTCTTGGGATAACTCAAATCTCTCTTGGCAAAAATGAATTACAAATGTTGCCTTTCCGCATCCAAAAAAAAAATCAGGATTTTCTCTTTTGCTCAAGGTACTGCTTTAACTACAAACAGCTAACCTCATACAAATCACAAATCTGTCTGACCATTGAATAGTGCTCTCACATCTGGGGTTAAGAGCTCCCTAAAAAGACTGGATTATATACAGAAAAGGGCAGCAGTTAGATTGACTGATGTCATGTCTCCCCTCTCAAACTAATATATTCCACTCACTTTCACACAAGCATTCTGTTTCCATAGCCTGCATCTTCTATATATACTTCTATGGCTGCTGTTCATCAGCATTGGCATCAATAATTCTCCCATCTTCTGTGTGCACCAGCAAATCAACACACTCTCATAGTTCAAATCTAACCTCACAGAACAAATTTCCCCTCTTCATCAATCACCCACAACTTTTCAAGTCAAAGGTGAACAAATTCCTTCATACTCATCCATGGTATTAGTGTATTATAGGTTAAGCAACTTGTCATAGATGGGTTTTCCATAAAAATAAAAAACATCCATAATGGTGGCAGGCTGTCCCAGAAGGCAGCAGTGGAAGGGATGATCGATGAAGAGGAGAAATTTGTTCTGTTAGTTTGGGGTTAAACCATGAGTGGGTGTTGATTTGCTAGTGCACATAGAGGATGGGAGAATTATTCAGCCTCTCTTTCTCATGTCATTCATTATTGCATTTCTCAATTCTGCATTATCATAACTATGCAATACATTATCTACCTCTCACACTTTTCTGCTGCTCAATCTCCAACAGTGACATCAAATCTCTTGCCCTCCAATTCAGGCAATTTTTACAATCCATCACTATTATCTCATCCATATTCTCGCTTCATTCATCGTTATAACTACACACTACTGTTTATCCAGACAAATGCTCCTAACATTCTATTCTGCACACACCATTAATCCTCAAATCTCTATACAAGGTGTGACAATTTAATTCCCAGAAAGCACCTGTAAAAAAACCTACATTCAAACCTATACATTACTGGCTACTATCGCCTTCGAATTAGTCCCCCTTGTACATTTATACACTGGTTTAGACAGTTTAGACAGAAAGTAATTTTTATTACTTTCTCTAACTTCTACTCTTGTTTATCTCATACCAGTTAGCCTTTCATAGCCCCTACTCACTCCTTATTTTTCATACCTTCCACCTTCTCTATTACTACCTCTCTCCAAGTACCCTGCCCTCACTTGACCTTTACCAATGCCATCTATCAGAAATGCTACATCTCCAGTCATCTCAGCTAATGTTCAATCAACTGCCATCTCTCATTCCTCATTCTCAAGAACCTAACCACATATCAAAACCCAGTTCTACCCAATATGTCTACATTTAATTGAGACATGAACTTTCTCTCTGTCATGTTTTTATCTGACAGGAAGGAGACATACTCAATACCTAATAATGAACATGTCTGTCTCATATGATATCATGCAAAATGCAATATTTAAACAGTGGTGGACTGGGCAAAGTGTTTCAATGAAACAGAGACCTCCATAAGTGAAAGACAGAGCATATTATATACATATATATCAGCAAAAAATAAAAAATCAGCTAACGCCTTTTTATTCCCGTATACGGGGAGTAGGCGAGGCCATTTAGCCCTATCTAACTTTTGGAGACTGAGTGGGCAGTTCAATCTCCACTGGTACCAATCAGAGATAGATGGCCCAAGGTTATCACTAATTAAGCTGTACACAGTGAAGAGAGACGGCTCAAATGTGCCGCCATCTCGTGGTCCCTAACACAATATATTTTTAATGTCTGAAATAATGTGGGTTCTACGGTCGATTTTCTTCAGTTTAAGGGACGAAAAACCCGCTTGCTCGTGCCAGAGATTGACTAACTCAGGAACCGGTCGAAAAAAGGCTTAGAAAAATTTCCTCTAGTCACTGACTAGGCTCGAAACCAAGTCTTCCTTCGTGCGGCCAAACACCGTGGTATGCAAACGCCACATCCACTGAGCTACAAAACCCTTCAGATTACAAACTCTTCACATGCTGTCACGAATAACTTAGGCAAGATTTACTCTAAGTTTACAATAAAATTCATAATCAAAACTACATTATCTTTTTTCTCCTTTTATCTCTCTGTAGACAGTACCTCTATCCTTGATTTAATAAACCAAAATAATGTGCTGCCTTATCAATCTTTCAACAAGCATTATTACCAGACCTTAATCTGTCAGAAACAAAACTATTTCTGAAAATTCTGATCACTAGTGAAGTGATTAGGAAACTGAAGAGACTGCAGTCATTGCAAGACTTAACCTAAAAACGGAAAAGATTGCTTATTTATAGAGAGAGGTAGAATATTAAGAATATATTTTTTTAATAAGGGTTAATTAATCATAAAACACTGAAATCTCAAACATTACAAATTCCATATCATGGTGGACATTTTTTTTGTACTTTATGACTTTTTTTTTTTTTTAATTTGAAACTCCTAGTACAATTAAATGGCAGCCAGTTATTGTGAAAAAAAGTTTTGTTTTCTAGTGTTTATTAAAACACCAAGTTACCAAACTTGTGACTACTATCGTATTATATATATTTTTTAAAATTTTATCAGTTCAATTATTGTTTATTAATGCTTTGCAAGTTCATATACACATTATTCATCCAGGTGGCTACCCAGAAAGAATATGCTGCCCTTCCAGGTTGACATATGTTACTGGCTAGCCATTTGGCACATAGCATGGGTGCCATTCTCGTCCTATGTGAATATTATGTATGCAGTAAATAATAATAATAATTTAGGTTTAGAAATATATATATATATATATATATATATATATATATCAAAAAGAATAAATGAAGAATTTAAAATAATTCAGTAGTATATTTGAGAAATATTTGCAGCTAAGATCCACAACCACCAACTTAATGTTCCAGCACTTGATCTATGTTTATAAAAATTTTTTAAATTCCACCAGAAAACCAAATTGCAAGATGGTGGCGGGCGGTTAGGTATGGTTACTAATCGTGGTGGAGACAGAGTTGTAGAAGTAGGTGCCCTCCCTCAATGAGCCCTTGGAGGTGTCATGTAATAATAATAATAAAAATATAAACTTACCTTCTAAAAGGAAAATATGCTCAATGTGTTCTTTCTAAAGAGAACAATGACAACTACCTATTGTAAGAAAGAATAAGACACCAGGATATATACATACATACACTTGTTTAAAAGTATCTTTAATAGGATTGAAAGGAAGATATTGACAGTTTTGCAATCAGTTTTCTAACAACATCTTTAGGATAAAAAAAAGCACTAGAAACAAATATTAAATAAACTATGAAGACTGACATACAGCAGTTTAAAAAAGAAAAAAAAAGCAACTCAAAGATGAAACCAAATCAATTTTTAGTGATTTTAAAACCAGCTATTTTTAATAAAATAACTCACTTTGGGGAATTTACACTTGGTTACTAATGCTTTATTCTAAAGATACCATCAGATAACTGACAGTAAAACATGTTGAAGATTTCTTTAAACCCAATTAAACATTTTTAATTAATGTATATCCCAATACCTTACTCTTTCATAATCCATCCTTAAAAAAAAAAAAAAGTTGCAATAAAATAATATATATGCACAAGGGCACGCCAAAGGTATTTGCCACCTGGGTGCAAACTTTTATCGGCCATCCCTAATACTGCATTGTATAATCCAAATTAGATATTAGCTACATAAAATGCCACCCTATCAATGTTGCCGCCTGGGTGCGGTGCATTCTTTGCACCCTCGGGTTAGCACAGCCCTGTATATGCACATATATTAATGCAACCTTTCGGTAGTAATCTTGCAGCATTTCCCTGATGGTAATCAACATACATCATACCAGTGTATTCTGGAATTAAAACAAAAAGCCTTTGTAAAAGTAATTAAATACTGACCTTTGAGAGATTTAAAAAAAAATGGAAACGTTTCTTTTTGTTTGTATGTTGAATTTATCACCAAACCTATAATATCAATGCATTTATTAATTAAACATTATGGCTAACTTGAAAAAATAAATGTCAGTATCGAATGAGTGCAAACTGAACCATAAACGGAGTGATATTCAGTCCCTAAATCATCACCTCCAAGCAGAAATGTGGCAATTTTTTTTATTTTTTTCAATGTGAGAGAAAATATGAATTATTAAATATTTATTTCTACGGGTATGCCGGTTTTCCCCGCATGTTGTGGTGGTTTGCACGACAGTTTCTACTGAGGGGCAGGAGACACAAATATGGAAAATAATTCATGTGATCTTATTGTAACAAAAGCGTCTGCCTTGTTTCAAATAACTAGGCGACTCCGATACTGAAACTACTTTTATTTGCAAAATTAATCAATCAGTGATAGTTGAAACAATCATGTTAATTCGTCCCAGGTGTCTAACTGTGTGATATTCATAACCTAGATGGTTTAGTGCAAACAGAAATATCAGAGGAGCAATAACACAGTGGAGTGCACACAGCAACTAAAGCAATTAGAATACTAAATTCATACATGATTTTGATTTGTTCAACTCAATTTTAATTACATTATATTTAATTATACTATATTATAGATACATATAAACATTCACCTCTTTCTTGACCATTCGAAGTAGAGTTTCGTGATATTCTTTTTCTACAAAATAACGAGAAGAAAGTTACAAGAAATTTTGGTTTAATATAATCAAAATTTTAAGAAGATAAAACAAAAATAAGCACGTCTTCAAAGATTCTAACACACCTACCTGACGTTTGTTCAGCCATTTTCATACAGTTTCACTTAACTTTAAACACACATGAAGCAACTCTACGGCTGTTAAGGTAAACTTCCACATTTACTTCTTAGGACAATTATTTAATAAGGGAAAAAACGTTAACAGTGGATTAATTTATATTTTAGGATATAATATTTCGTTATAGCATATATCTAAAAATATAAACACTTTTCTAAAATAAACTAGATGTTTTCCAAATGTGGCTGTCATAAAATAAAATAGTGCGACTAACCGGAGATTACGTATGGGAAGTCCAATGTGTTTAACAAGTGTTTACTTGAGCTATACGATTAACATGGCTGCTCATCTAAGTTCGGGGCGTGTTAATGTTCAACTTTTGCAGGAAAAGGCACGTCGAGAATTGTTGAATTGCATTGATAAATGTGAAGGTTCAAAGGTAAGTTTTAAATAAGCATACATACATATATTTGTCATAAATATATCTATTTATGATGAGAACTTTTAATGTGTTTATGAAATTTTTTTTGCTATGGATGTAACCTGTTTGTCATGTTCTTGATTCTTTACCGCTCGAACAGAAACTATTCGGGCAGGCAGATCAAAGTCTCAGTTTCTTCCTATCTTCTTTCTTCATGAACGCTGCACCAGCTCAGGTTTCTTTTTTCTCTCTCTCTTTTTCTAAATTTACGGCATGCTACCGTGCCAAATTCTTTTTTTGTTATGCTGACGTTCAGTAGTCTAATGTTTGATAAAAAAAAAAAGTATCAGTTAATTAAAGTGTGTGATTTGATTATTGCTAGTTTTCATAGCGTGAGTGAAAGTTATGTAAATATTTTTGATTATATTTACACAGTAAAAAAATATGAAGCTCAATTAATTGTAGTTAAGTATATTGTAACTTAAGGGCACAATGTTACAAGCAAAGTGAAACATTGCTTTCTACTTTCTGAATTTGTTTTGCATAACCAAGTTCCCTCCACACACACACGCGCATTCTTTAAAAGTTAAGAATAGATTTGGACAGGCGAAAGATTATCTTTAGTGATCCTATTATTTATATGCATCTGCAAGTATATATGTAGTTTTGTTCGTTTCCTTGTTTGTTTTTAGTGCTTATTTGAAGTGAATGCTTTCATTACTTAAGCCATGCTATTATGCAGATTAAATGATATTATTATTATTATTATTATTATGTGAAACCTCCAGGGAATCCAAAGACTCATTGAGGGAGAGTGTGCCAACAGCATCGAACGATTACAAATCTTCCAACTACTAACCACGCTCAAACTTGCTTAACTTTTTTGCATGAGTCATTAGTAGCGGAGTCTCTACCAATTGACCAACCTTTGTGATGATTAAAGCTGCAATTCAGTACCTGTGGTATAACTTAAAATCAGATGTATAGAAGCAAATTTATTTTACTTCTTGACTCATTCTCTTCCCCTTCTTTCATATTCATTCTTTGAACTGTGTGATAATCTTCAGGAGAAAAAAAAACATGAGTATTTCATGCTCTGAATTCACAAAAATTATACTCAAGGTTGCTGTTTAGATGTTCATGTAATGTTGATAGTACTACGGCGAGCTTGCAATAATCATTAAATAATTCTCCATTCATTTGGAAGGATATTCCTCCATTAATCATTTTGACTTCTGAATATAGAAATATTCTGTTTCATTATGCTTTTTTAAGCAGTGGCTAGAAAGGATACCAGCATAGTAAGAAAAGCAAAATCCGATTATGAAAAGACCTTAGCTAAGGGGATCAGGGGTAATTCCAAAGAGTTCTTTCACTATGTGGCAAGTAAAAGGAAGAATGACTTTGGAAGGATAACCTTAGTGGGTTGCGATGGTATCGTGGTGACCAAATCAGATGTAATAGTAGAGTGAGCGCTTTTCAAAAATCTATCACCCAAGTGAGGATATCTCTGTACCTGTAGCAATAACTGATGTAAGAATTCAAGTTAATGAAACAGAGGTACTTAGAATATTGCAGAATTTAAACGCAAACACGGCTCTTGGTTTAATTGGGATATCAGCTCGGGTGTTATGCGAATGTGGAAGGGAATTATGCAATGGATACTGAACTGGTGTTATGGATAAGAGAATGGCTTATGGAGAGATACCAGAAAGTAGTGTGTGGAGGAGCAGAGTCGAGGATGAAGCAGGTGACCAGTGGCATACCTCAGGGCTCTGTGCTTGGGCCGTTATTGTTTAATTTGTACATTAATGATATAGGAAATGAGTTGAAGGGAGATGTACAGTTGTTTGCTGATGTTGAGAGTTTGCAGGATGATTTAAATTAGGTACCAAATGGGCAAAGGGTAATGGATTTCATTTCAATGTGGAAAAGTGTAAAGTTATGCATTTTGGGGTTAAAAGATTACCAGCTATGTACCACATTGATGGAACGGTACTCCAAGAGATTGATGAGGCTAGGTACTTGGGGTATTAGTGGATAAGGAGTTGAAGTTCAGAGGACACATTGCTAAGGTGTCCAAGATAGCACATAAGATTATGGTTATTGAAGAACACACTAACATCCATAGAGAAAGATTTTATTATTCCTCTTTATAAGGCATTGATACTTCCACATTTGGATTACTGTGCTCAAGTCTGGTCGTCTGGATTCCTTGGAGATGAGGAATTGGTGGAGGGCTCAGAGGAGAGTGAATAAGTTGGTGAGTGGTGTAAAAAATGCTCCCTAGATTGATAGCTTGAGAGCTTGTGGATTACAGAAGTTGGTTATAGGCAGAGAAGAGGAGATATGATAGAAACATTTAAATTACTTAAAGGTTTTTATAAGATTGATGCAAGGGAAATATTTCATCTGTGTGATAGTGATGGAAGAACAAGAGGTCATGCCTGGAAATTAAGGAAAAGTGTGGTTAACAAGGGTGTGAGAACTAGATTTTTTGCTTGGAGAGTGGTGAATGAATGGAATTCATTTCTTGACTCAGTTGTGAGTGCTTCGTCTGTAAATGAGTTCAAGAAGAGGTATGATAGATATTGTTTTGATAGTTTGGGTCTCCTGCAATGAGTCTTCTGCCTCCTGGAGATACCCATATAATAATAATAATTGTTTTTACACCATTTCAGGGAATAAATGTTACTTGACATTTACATAAATATATCATGTTCATCTTCAATTTAGTCAACAGTTTAGTCTACAAAGTTTTACTAAATTAACATATTAGTGATTTAAAATTACTAAATAGATGAAAAAAAGTGCTTTTAAAATTAGCATAAAAATTCCATATCAGTTTGGGTAGTAGCCCTTCCCATAATGCATAGCATTATATAAATATAATACTATGCATTATGTACAAACATGCATTATACCTGAAAGGATTCATGCTTTGCATCATGGGATACTAAGGCAATTAATGTGAAGTCATTAGCCTCTAATATTCAAGTAGCCTAACTTTGTTTGCCTACATTTGGAAAAAATATTAAACAAAAATATAATTGCATGGCATCTTTCATTTAACCAGAGAGAAAGCTTGCTACCTAGTTGCAGAGAGAGTGGCAAGCAGACCGAAAGATGACAATTTACTGAGCAGGCCTGGATATCAGACATGATAAAATATTTTGGAAATGTAAAGAGTGATGGCATGTTTCTTCAAACTTCCATGGTACATGCCCATTGATAGGTGATGCAGGCTAAGAGGTCAGACATGGATTTAGATTGGCAGTATTCATATTGGTGATTAACTTGTAGACCTCTGGTACTGAAGCTGATATGGGCAAATAACATTTTTTGCCCATTCATTGCACTTAAGCATTGTGAATTGTGGAGCCTTTTCTTTGTGGATTAGATATTTAAAATAAAAAAAAAGTGTTAGCTTATAATCCTTGTATGTAATGCAAATACTAAATCCTGTTAAAATTATTGCAGTGTAACTTTGTAGGTGTGAAAGGTAAGTGAACTCTAGAAGACCTTATTATTGAGGGGGTGAAGTAGCTAGTTGATCACTTTCTCCTAACATCCGCGTTATACGAGGGTTACCTCGTATAACGCGGATGTTAGGTTCCTTAGAAATGACGCATTATATAAATTGCATTATGCGAGACTCGGATCACAAAGAAAAAGCAGGGTTAGGTTCCGAAGTCGTTTTTTTTTTTTTAAAGATTATGTAAACAATGACATATCCAACAAAAATATATTTTTATTTAATTCAGGCAATTCATATAAGCTAAGAAAACATATAAACTATGAAACAAAAACATATCATAGTATAAAGTTATAAAAATTATAAATTGTATGTAAACTTCATTGCATATAATGCATAAATGTTTTAGGTAAAATAAAATAAAGTGTATATTTTAATTGTCATCACTCTCTTCAAAACTAACATTTCGTAGATGTTCTTTATTTACGAGTGGCTGGATGTCGTCATCACTTGAAATCTCTTGGATGACTTCGGCTGATTTAGTTATCAAGAAGGCAGTAATAAGATCTTGCTTACCACTATGCTGCAATTTTTTTATTAAGTTCATAATACAGAGTTAAACAAATATCCAATTGTCTCATGAATTTTCCAGAGCGCTCCATTGAGAGATCATTATCTATAAAATAACTTTCTTGCCAAGTTAAATCCTTCTGCTAATTTCTTTAATGGATTCATCGCAATCAGAATCTTTTGCAGAACTTTCCCCGCCATTTGGTTCGACGTCATCTATTAATTGTACCAGTTCCTTCTGATTTAAAGCTATTTTCCCATTAATTAATTCACTAATTTCGTTTTCAACCATATCGCGAAAGCGCTCTAAGTGGCCATTACTATAAAAATAATTTTTTTACATAAAAAAAGCATTACATATTGTATGCAACTCAGCAAAAAATAAAGTGCTCAGCTTGAGATTAACACACTTATGATTTTTAATGCGCTTTCCTGGCAGAAAACGAAGACAATTTTCAACAATAAGCACTTTATACGGTAAACAATTGACGTACATGTGTGCTAAAGGCTATTTCCCCTAATATAAATTCGCTACTTATAACTACATGCGCGATGAGGGCCGACGCAAATTTAACGAAGATAAAATTTGATTTTTAATTCGCACGTTGAAAAATATATGAAAAGATAAAGAGTTACTACAGTTTGTAGACTGTCTTCTATCGAAACAGCGTTGTATAAGTACTGCGTTCAACAAGGGTTACTACAATTTGTAGACCGCGTTGTATAAGTACCGCGTTATACGAGGGTTACCTGTACTTAGCAAATACAGTGAGGTGGACTAGAGACTGATTGGAATGAGAGACTGATGATATTCTTGTGGACGAAGACCTATTTAGACATTTTTCGGTGGGTGTTCTTAGTGCATCGAGTTATGATTCATGCTAGTTTATTTAACGGTATTGATTCACAACATAGAATGGTAAGAAAATAATTAATATTTATTAACATATTAACTACTGTTTTGCTGGTATTATATCCAGCATCTTCAGAGCATGAGATCAATTGGTCACAGTACACAAAACAATAATTCGGTATAACACTGGGAATAGTATAATAAATTTTATCAGACAACAAGGAACTAAAGTCCTAATTGGCACCATCTATTGTTGGATAGAGAGAGAGAGAGAAAAAAAAAAGTATTAATTTGATCTTAAAATGACTCCCTCTCAGATTTTTGGTAAATTCATACAGCCATACTTTAGATTTGGAGTATGTTTTAAAACTAATGCTGATTGATTCCAAAAAAATTTCTCTGACTTATGACTTCAGTGTAGCACTTTTATTTTCTTCCATTTGATCCTGTGTTGAAGGGATGTCCAAGGTATGGTCTGCTAGACCTAACTTGCCATAACAATAGTGCCGAATGTATTTTTTATATTCTCCAAGGCAGATGTCAACAGTTCTTCTGTCAGTCCATAGTAAGCCAGCACTCTAGATATCTTTTCAGATGTGCCTTGAATGTATGAGATGGTAAAATGACATCATTAACATGGATATGTTAATAATGTGTTTGCTATTTGGCTACATGGTCCAGACACATTACATACATGTTTAATGCATTTAAAATCAAACCATCTTAAAAAGTTCAGACATAACGATTAGTTTTGGTATCACTTCACTGTTTACTGTTAATTAAAACCCTTCATTTGCTAAAGTTCCATTTCCCACTTGATATATTTGAATTATTTAAATTTACAGTACATGCAGGTTAATTTTCATGGAAAGGAAAGATATACAAACAACTAGATGGGACAGCAATGGACTCACCCTTTAACCAGTGTATACATAGGACACAGAAAATCTGGCTTTGAATACAGCCAGCTACTCTCTAACCACTGGGTTTGGCTATACTCTGTTTTGTTTGCTATTTGGCCACATTGTCTAGACACATTAGATATATTTTAATGCATTTAATTAACCAACATCCTAAAATCCACTTCACAATGGAACAGAAAGCTAATGAATGTCTGTCTGCCCTTCCCTGTGTTAGTTGTGATTGTAACATCATATTTCCTTAAGATTTTAGTCAGTTTTTCAAATGTGCCCATATATGGAATTGTTGATAGATTTTGAATTATCTCTGCTTAGAATGGGAGGTTTGTTTGCATCACAGAGTTTTAATATTTTTTGGGGAGTTGTATTCATTGGTTAGGGCACTGTTATATGAACTGATTAATTTTGTCATGTTATATAAGGTGTTTATAATCTGATATTGTTTGGGGGGGGGGTGAATGTATCTACTTGTATGTGTAGGTTTTCTGTAAACAGAGAATGCTAGGGATTCATCATTCTGGCATGTAAGCAGTGTCTAGGAATCGAAGACTATTGTTGTTTTCCTTTGTCAAGGTAAACTGGATCCTGGGGTGTTGATTGTTAAGAAATGATGGAGTGTATCTAGGCCATGTGACCAAATGGAGAATGCATCATCCACATAGTGTAGTCAGACAGTGGGTTTATGTGTAGCAGAGTTTTAAGATTTTGTCATCAAAAGTCTCCATGAAGAAGTTGGCCATGGGGTGGAGAAAGTGGAGAACCCATGGCTGTTCCCCTCTATCTGTTTGTAGAATTTTCCTTGCCAAATGAATTAGCCTGCATTCATAGAGAACTGAAACAGGACTGAGATATCAGGCAGAAATTTTGCTTGGATAAAGTCTAAGGTATCTTTGAGTGGGAAATTGAGAATAAAGAGGAAACATCAAAACTATCCATTATGTCAGTGTGTTGGAGTGTGAGGTTTTTTTATACTGGCTTTAAAGTGGGCTGAGTTTTTTGTGTGAAGGTGTGTTGCCAGTACATTATGTGAGCACTTTAGCAAAATGTTTAGCTAATTTGTATGTGGTGAATCATTTCCATCCACAATGGGATATAATGGCACATTTTGTTTATGGATTTTTGATAGTCCATATATCCAGGTGAAGGGTCTTGATTTATAAGATTTTAGTCTGTTTGTGACTTCCACAAGCCAAGAGGTAACCTTTTTTAAGGAGCCTATGGAGTGTTCTGTGTGCTAGTGTGATCATAGATTATTGGGAGGTTGATTGAATAATCTAGAAGTAAGGAGGCAAGCTTACCTGAGTATTCTAATTCGTTGAAAACCAGACTGGCATTTTCTTATCTGCTTTGGTAATTACTATTTGTAATTACCAAAGAAGAACTGCTTTCTCCACCATGACCAACTTCTTCAAGGAGACCTTTGAAGAAAAATCCTTAAATTCTGCTCCACATAAACCCACTGTCTGACTACACTATGCAGATGATGTGTTCTCCATTATGCTACATGGACTGGATCAGCGTTTCCCAAACTTTTCCGACGACGGAACACTTCACAAATCCTGAAATTTTCACGGAACACCTTGGTTATTTTGTGATGTAACAATTAATTGTTAATTTAGCTGATTTTTATTATTAATTAATAAATTATCATTAATTATTAATTAATAATTAATTAAACATAAACATCATTAAATGTGAAAAACTAACTAAAAACTTCACTAACTAAGTGAAAAATAAACTTTCAACATCTTTCTCTAAATCCAGAGTAATTTAATAAAAAGGTGGCACATCGTTTGGCAACTCCTGTAGGTAAAGATGACTTGCCATTGCTTCTGCCTGGTATCTCCACGTCTGGGCCTGGCTCCCACTGAAGAGACCTCAATAAAGGTCGAAACTAGTCTGGGTGGTGGCCCACCCCTTAATGCATAACATACATATCCCGGTGTTGTACTACCTTACCCCAGTCCTGAAGATACTTTCAGGCACAAACTTTGTTTGCTTGCACTTGGATAAAGGATTAAACTAAATTTATTATAGTCTATCCAAGTGAAAAATAAACTTTCAACATCTTTCTCTAAATCCAGAGTAATTTAATAAAAAGGTGGCACACCGTTTCGCAACTCTTATAGGTAAAGATAACCTGCCATTGCTTCTGCCTGGTATCTTCACGTCTGGGCCTGGCTCCCACTGAAGAGACCTCAGTAAAGGTCGAAACTAGTCTGGGTAGTGGCCCTCCCCTTAATGCATAACATTATAGATATCTGCAAGGGGATGTGTTGTGCATTATGGGAAATACTGAGATAGGAGTGATGTTATCTTGCTCCACCTTTGCAACGAGTTGCCCGGTGTTGTACTACCTTACCCCCAGTTCTGAAGATACTTTCAGGTTCAAACTTTGTTTGCTCACACTTGGATAAAGGATTAAACTAAATTTATTATAAACATCATTAAATTAATTTGTACTGATTTTCATTGACATGTCCCATTCTGATCCCCAAAAATTTATTATAATATTATATGTACTTACGAGTGAATGCAGACTTTTTCTCCTGTGTGCTGGTAGTTTTCCCCTCCTTTTGTACATCCTGGAGATCGCTTTGTAGGCTGGTGGTGGATGACTCACTATCTGTTGCATCACAAACACAATTTCAATAAGTGATTTCTTAATACCAAAATTAAACAAAGTCCCATGTCTCTTATTCATATTAAAATTTAAATCTGCAGGCCTATTACTTTAAAAAAAAAACCGGCAGTATGGTTTCGAAACTTTTACCCTGCAATACGAACTTGCGAAGAAAGTATTCAGTATTACTAGATTTGAGAACGGGATACAGACTACCTTGATCTTCAATTTTAATGGAAAAATTTTCTTTATACTTCCTTGCTGATTGGTCACTAACATTTGCAACGCAGATGTTATTTCTTTCAGTTTTGAGAGCAGAGGATATATACCGCCCATTGTTGTAATCGGCTTGCAGGCAATTTTTATGATCGGTCATAAACAGCAGTTTTCCCTTTCTCAAATGTTGAAAGGTTTCGATGTGTGAAAATTAACAATCATTCATGAATACTTCCACATTTAAAAATACACTTCTTGGTCACTAATATTTGCTACACAGATGTTATTATTCTAAGTCTGAGGTTTTCGACATATTCACGAATATTATTCTCCTCAGAATATTGCCAATATAAAATATTTATTCATGAAAAATTCTTAGATAACTAAAATGACAAATTCCAGGAGAACTTCTTGCAGAACATTTATTCACCTTATGCGTTTCACAGGTTGGGAAACCCTGGCCTAGATACACTCCACAGTTTCTTAACGCATAACAATCAACACCCTGTGATTAAGTTTACCTTAAAAAGGAAAACAACAATAGTTTTCCATTCTTAGACACTTTTTACATACCAGCCTAATGGATTCCTGGCATTCTCCATTTACAGAAAATCTATACATACAGGTAGATACATTCACCAGCAGTCACACCACTCCCCTTCCAAGCAATGTGGGATAATAAAAACCTTATATAACAGGACAAAATTATTCAGTTCTGATAACACTGCCCTAACCACTGAACTGGACCATATCCTTAACACGTTTTAACCGATGGCTACAACCCCAAAAAAGAAAACCCTGCAATTGTAATCCCCTCCCACGTCAGGGTAGAGATTACTCAAAATCTATCACCATTCCATATATCTGGAGCATATCCAAAAAATTGACTAAAATCTTAAGTAAATATGACCATACAACCACTTGCCGACTACTTTGGAAATTGGCATCTCTTATCTGTTCTACCAAAGACCAACCAGGTGCCTTGCAGTTGCAAACTGTCCTACTATGGTCAAACAGGCAGGACAGTTAATATCAGAGTATATGAACACAAGGACTACATCTAGTTCCACCACTCAAGACTTGCTGACCATGCTTTGGACATGCAAATTAATTATTTATTAATTAATTTGCATGTCCACTATTAAAAGGATACTCTGGAAGAAGGCCACTCTGTTACACCACAGCTGATATAAACATGAAAGACTATTCCTCGAATCTGCTTGCCCTGAAAAACTTTCCAGACCTCAACAAATCTGGGTGCAGAATGTTAATTATTATTATTATCCTAAGACAACCCCCCATGTAGTAGCAAACTAATCTAGGAGGTTCCTTTTGTCATACACAGCTCATCATACTGCATTCAGATTCTCTGCAGACACTATGCTCTCAGACAATGCATTTCAATCTTTCACAACTCAGAATGCAAAATACCTGCTTCTCACTACTTTGCTCTCTGTCGTATCCTATCCTCTCTCACCCATCCCTTAGGATGGGTTGAGTCCCTCTGAATGACGGGCTTATGACGAATTAATGCAGCTGGCTCATCTCTCTTCTACCCTAGTAGATCTCTGTGTTCATGGGGGCCAGTTTGCCTGTTCTGGGGGGGGGGAACCTGAGTTTCCAGGTGAAAAAAACCCCTACTCCATATGAGACAGGCTAACTCACCTTTTGTCAAAAGAGACCAGATGTGAAGGTACCTTATGTCTTGGACAGGCATCAAACCCAGGTCTTTCCAACCAAAGGGCTTCATCTATACCGACTGAGCTACAAAGGCTCCCCTTGCTCACACCCTCCTTATATAGCTTCCAAGAATGACCTCTTGTTCTTGCCCAATCTCCCACCATTTTATGAAAAACCTCTTCACCATTACTCCTATAACAACCCCTTGCTAACTTGTATGTCTCTATCATATCATCCTCTCTTCCTCCTACCAACTAGACTCTGCAAATTACATCTTCTCGACTTTTTTTCATATCCAGAAATCAGAAACTACTGCATTTAGTCACCTCTGGACCCTTTCCAACATCTCTTGATCCTTATGAAAATGAGATGACCAAATTTTTGCACAGCAGTCCTTATGTGGCCTAATGAAACCAGAATCTCTTTACTTCTACAATTCAGTGTCCTCTGCATCACTGCCAGAATTCATTATTGTCCTCACAGTTTTGGCAATGTGCCCTCTAAATTTTAGATTCTTATCCACTATCTCAAAATCTTTTATTTCCTCCACCTCCAACAATCCATCACCACTGAGAGTAAATTCTATATCCCATCTTTGTTTTCCAAATTTTAAAACCTTATGCAACATTGGACTGGCTCCACTCCCTTACCCATTCACTCATTCTTTCCGAGTCTTGTAAGGCCAGAACATCTGCTCTACTTCTCATAGTTTGTCCCAACTTTGCATCATCTGCAGACAGCTATATATTCCCCATTCAAATATTTCCTAATATCATTAACATACAGGTTAAACAGCAATGGTTCCCAAAACATAGCCCTGAGACACACTACTAGTGACTTTCCTCTTATGGGATATTGCTCCCCCATACACAATTTGTTGATACCCATCAGACAGCCAATTTCCAATCCAGTGCACTGGTCTGATATCCAACTCCATCTGTTTTAGTTTGACTATAAACTTGTCATGCCATAATCTATCAAAAGCCTTTGCAAAAGTCTAAGTATACTACTCTGTATCCATTTCATGCATCCAATGCTGCTGTCATCTTATTGTAATAAGTAAGTTGTAGATTACTAAAACATAACTTCCCTTTAGCAAATCCTTGGTCTCCATCAAAGGTAATACCATTGTTGTCAACTGAATTCTGGATCCTGATTCTCTCCAGCCTCTCCAACATTTTAACCACAACTCCTGACATTGGCCTATAATTGGTGCTTGAATTCTGTCACCTCCTTTATGAAGTGATACAATCTTGCCTTCCACTCCTTTGAAACTTGACCCAGTGGAAGACTCGTATTAAACTAATATGTCAAGGCAGATGTCAGCTCCCTGGCATATTCTTTCAAATACAGTGATATATCATCGAGTCCCATAACCTTATTAATATCAAGTTTGCTTAGTTCCCAATATACCTTTTGCTCACTTGTAGTCAATCTCTCCTCATCATCATTCACTGCTCCCAAATTTTCCATGATATAACATTCACAAGGTTGAAAGACCTTTATGAACTGCTCATTAAATAGCTCAACTATATCCTCAGCAGCAGATGTCCATATACCATTTTTTGGCTTCATTAGCTAACTGCTGCTCATACTGAACTTTTGCTACCCTTTCCAACCAAGTCGCCCTCCTTACCTGTTCTTTGTATTCCTCATGGAATTGATTATTAACACTCTTCTTATGTTGCCTCCATAATGCCTTTTTTTCCCTCTGTATTGCATGCTTAATCTCATCATTCATCCATTTCGCGCCTACCTTATTTAATCTTCTGACCTTTGGAATACATTTAGACATTGCTTCTATTAGATAGTTTTTGAATATCATCCAAGCAGTATTGATCTCTTTTCCACCCAACTCCTCATTCCATGCTACAGCTCCAAGTGGTTTTCTGAGCTTCTCATAATCACCAGCCTAGTAGTTCCACACATACTCTTTCCTCACAGAAGTCCGCACATGGCTGGCAACCACCCATGTAATCACTCCATGGTCACTCTCACCAACTAGAGGAAGATTTGACACCTCATTTATAATAACATCTTCTGATGAGATGATCAGGTTCAAGACCCCTCAATCGTCATGAGCCCTCTATTACATACTTCCTGAGGTAGTTGTCCCCTCAAGAAACTCGTTTTCCTTACTTCCAGTTGCTATCTCATTATCCCACTCTATATTGCTATAATTAACATCACCCATAATGATCCTTTTCCCATTTCCTTGGCTAATTTTCTTATATTTGGTCACTATCTTCCGCTTTACCAGGCCAGTAACAACATCCAGCAAAGTATTTCATTCTATTCACCTCTATCTCACAGCATACTGCCTCAAAACTACTAACACTATTTTTCTCCCTTGCATCTCTGCCTTGTATGGACATAACTCGTTTTCTATTATCAGTAGCACTCCACCTACCTTTTTACCTTATCTTCACGAAATACATTACACCTTTCCATCTCTATTCCTGTCAGGATGTCATCCTATCCAACCATGTCTCACTTATTCCAACAATTTTTGGGTGAACATAATCAGTGCAATCATTTCATTTCCCTTGTTTCTTCTAGCATTTGTATACAAACATAACAACTCATTCCTGGATCTATAACAAGTTTCACTGGTACCACTTATTAGATGACTTGTCCATATTTTCCTCAAACCGTTTGTTTTCCTCCTTACTTGTCCCAGAACCCTCTTCAAATCCAGTTGTTTTCCTTACATCACAGGTCATCAGGGCCGTTTCTACATTTTGCGGGGCACTGTGCGAAATGGAAAAGTGGGGCCCCTGAAAGTTAGTAACGTTTATGGAAATTTTAAATGGAAGAATATCTTGTTAATTAATTAATTAAACCAAATATGAAAAATATTTATGCACATAAATAAATAAGTATGCTCTTTAGCATCAATTTAAGTAAAGGGAAAAAATTAGTTAAAAATAAATCTGTTTATAAGTACATGATATATTATTTTATTATGTAAATACACATCATATAAATATCCCAGAACAATGATTTATTTAATAATATAAATAATAATATAAAAATATAAAAAATTTAAAAAATCTTTACTATAAAGAATGAAATATATGTATAACAACTTATAAGATTTAAAAGAAATCTTAATATATTAAATTTTATTTAACCTAATGCACTTATCAATAAAATAATTTATAACGCTATCAAAATTCAAATTTATTGCAATTTCATGCTCTATAGATATTATTGCCAGGAACGACAAATGTTCTTGAGACATAGAAGATCGCAAATAGGTTTTTATTCGTTTTAATTTGGAAAATGACCTTTCTGCTGATGCAACGTAACTGGACTGGTGAATAATATTTTAAATGTCGTAGTAATATTTGGATAAATATCCGACAAATTATTTGCAATTATGAATTTTCACATATTGATGGGTGCATCTTCTGGAACAAATTTCTAAAAATAATTAATTCATTGTAAAATTCAGATTCACCAATATCTGTATTTAATTTTTGATACAGCTGTTTACAGCAAAATTTGAATTCATTTTCTGTCATCTTTCTTATTAATTTCATATCATAAAGAAATCCAAATATTTCATACAATTCAAATCTTTTTTTGACAGATTGTAGAGCAGTATCTAAAATTATAAAAAAGAAATTTATCCCAAAATTATCTTTATTATCACCTGTGTGTGATTCATCAGGCGTTTCATAATCAAAAAATACTTTTCTTCGACGTACTCGACTTTCTTTAAATTTAATTTCTATTTCTAATAGATTTGAGAGTTCTTTAGCAATCTCAAAACAGCTATTAAATCCTGATATTCTCTGTACTGCATTAACTCTTTAATATGCTTAGTTGCTACATCTATGAGAATTTTTTCATTTTGTAATACTTTACTTACTAAAGTAACTTTTGACAAAAGCTCATACCAAATTACATGGCTTAGTATAAACTGAAATGAATCTCTTTGTTCATATATTGAAACCACTTCTACTTTGATAGTATTATCTGATGCAGTTTAGTGCATTTAAAAATTCTGGAATTTGAAAACGTACAGCTCTAACTGATTCTATTCTACATTCCCATCTTGTATCACATAATGGTTTTGGAGTTAATTGTTTAACAAATTTCTTTAATATGTCCCAACGTGAAGTTGAGGCAGCAAATAATATATATATTTTTTGTATAACATTAAAAAAATTTATTGCTATAATTGATGATTTTGCGACATTCCCTAAAATCAAATTTAAATTATGACTGGCGAAAGGAGTATAAAATGCATTTTTGTTTTCATTTAAAATATAAGCACGGACTCCCTTATATACTCCTTTCATATTCGCTCCATTATCATACCTTTGCCCTTTACAATCTGACAATTTAAGATTTAATTTATTCAAAAGTAATTTTATATTTTCATATAAAGTCAGGTTGCGACATAGTTATGGTTGAAGAAAGCCAGAATGTGAGTGAAAATAGTGGCTTGATAGGGAATTGCGATGTCGTACAAGATGGCAATGAAAGCGGTGATCAAAGAGAGAGTGAAAGCAACTATACAGAGAGAGAGAAAATGGTTTAAATGAGGAATTATTTGTAGGGAGTGAGATCGCTAGGTTGCGCACAGTGATACACAGTGCGCAGCAAGAGTTGGAGCACCTGCAAAACTTTCCAGAGTGCCTCGACTAACGGAAATAAACAAGTGTTTGAAAGGAAAAATAAGCGTAAGAGTGGGAGAGTTTCTGAAATGAAGAAAAGAATTTGTATGTTGACTCGTTATTAGGAGGAGTGATAGATGGGAGTTTAACTAAATCGTACTTACTGGATGCGAAATTTAAGGATGTAAGTGAGAGTATTAGAGTGCAAAAACAGACGGTGAAAGAATTGATAGTTGTGACGAGTACGAATGAATTCAAATGAGATAAATTTTTTATGAGAGAGGACTTTAAAGTATTGTAAAAGAAAAGAGTGACAGAGATAGGATGACGAGTCTGTTGCGGCGATACAACAGAGAGGAGTTTAGGAGGACCATAATCGCCGATGACTTTATGCGCAGGTTATGCAGACAGTGTGGTGTGGAATTTGTGGACATGTGAAATGAGTTTGGGCGAAAGGATTTATACAAGATTGATGCCCTGCATTTCAATGGATTTGGTGTACAGAGACTGGAAAAAGTGTTGCTGAATGAAGTGAAAATGGATGTGCAGAACCAGGGAAACTAGAACTACCAAGGGGGGGGGGAGGTGGATATGCGGACATCAGTGAGACAGTTGAGTGTAAGAATGTATATAATGTACCCGAGCCAGTACTAAGGACAAGAAATCAGAATGGGATAGTGCATCAAGATAGGAGTGGGACAAAGGGACTTCTGCATTTCATGTATACTAATGCCAGGAGTATTAGGAACAAGAAGGAAGAATTTTTGGCCTTGATTGGCTCTTCCTGGCCATAGGTTATTGGCATTGGTGAAACATGGCTGACGGAAGATGATATAGTGTGTTTAGGAGGGACAGAGAGAATAAAATGGGGGGAAATGTTATTGATCATAGCTGATGAACTGCAGCCAAGTAGAATTGAAGTTGTATTGCAGGATAGTGAAAAGAGCTCGTTTGAGGCTGTTTGGTGTGAGATTGAGACTGGCAGAACAAAATATATAGATGGGTGCTGCTATAGACCAGGTGATGGAAGGTGGTAGAAATAGTATGCATAAACAAATTGATGAAATGAGTGGAAGGAGGATAATTATTATGGGGGATTTCAACTATGGTAACATTGATTGGAAGGAGGAGAGGACACATGTGAGGAAGGAAATGGATTTTTTATTCAATTATTAAGGGATAACTATCTTAGACAGCATGTAATTGAAAATACTAGGGGTTTGAGAGTGCTTGACCTGGTAATAGCATCTGAGATTTTGACTAATGAATATGACCATGTTGCCACCTATTGGTGAGAGTGATCATAAGGTCTTGATCTGGGAGGTGGCTAAAGGTGTGGAATTTTCGATTAACACAGGGTATATGTGGAATTACCATGCTGACAAGTATGACAAGCTTAGGAAATTGCTTGGATCAGTGCCATGGCATGTAAAACTGCAAGGGCTGAATGTCGATAGAGCATGGGAAGTGGTCAAGGAGCATTTACAGGAGGTTTTGGCTGATTGTATACCTAGTGTCTGAATAGTAGGGGTGAATGGTGAATAACACCATTAAGCATTAGTTACAAAAAAAGAAACAACTGTGGAGGGAATTTAAAGAGAAAGGTGACCAGCAGGCACAGGAACAGTATAAAGCGCAGGCCAGAAGGGTAACGACTGTGGTAAAAAAAGCAAAAGCGGATTATGAAAGGAAACTAGCTGTGCAAGCTAAAGAGAATCCCAAACAGTTCTTTTAATATGCTGCCAGCAAAAAAAAAAAAAAAACTGTACACGGCAGAATGATTTTAAGGAATGACGATGGTAAGGAGGTCACTGAATCAGTCGATAATAAATTTAGTTTAATCTAACCAAGTGAAAAATAAACTTTCAACAAATCAGTCAATATAGTGGAATTACTGAGCGAGCACTTTGCAAGAGTATATCATCCAGGTGGCGATATTGAAAAAATGAAGGAACCATTAGTTTACACGGGAATTGTGATGAATGAAGTGGAGGTGAATAGTTTATTACAAAACCTTAATGTGAATACGTCTGTGGGATTGGATGGTATACTGGCACGGATCTTATGTGAAGGGGCTAAAGAATAATCAGTGCCCTTGACCATGTTGTTTAATCTGACTCTCGGGTCTGGTTTAGTCCCGCAGGTGTGGAAAGAGGGGAAAATAGTTCCACTGCATAAAGGAGGATCCAAGACTACTTTTGCATATTACTGACCAATCAGCATATCAGGAGTCGTTGTCAAGGTCTTGGAGAAAGCAGTCAAGGGAAAAATGCAGGAATGGATTGATGAAAATGAGATACTGTACGGGGGGGCAGCATGGCTTTGTGAAGGGTAGATCATGCCTCAGTAACTTGCTCAAGTTTTATAACACAGTGACTGCTGAACTGGATAAGGGTAATGGGTTTACAGTGATACTGCTGGACCTGGCTAAGGCATTTGATAGGATACCACATGGAATTCTAATCCGTAAACTACAACATATGGGAATGTATATAGGGTTGGTGAGATGGATAGGTGAGTGGTTGATGGAGAGATATCAAAGAGTAGTTTATTCAGGAGTAGAGTCCAAAAGACGGCCTGTGACTAGTGGTGTGCCGCAGGGTTCTGTTCTTGGACCACGGCTGTTTAATTTGTTCATTAACGATATAGGGAAGGATCTAAGAGGAACAGTTCATTTGTTCACTGATAATGCAAATTTAGGTAGGGCAATAGTGAATGCAGAAATTGTCAAAATCTTGCAGGAAGACTTGGATAGATTGGAGTTCTGGGCTAAGGAGAATGGATGTCAATTTAATGTGACAAAATGTAAGGTTATGCATTTTGGGGTGAAAAGATTAGCAGCAGTATACCACATTGGTGGAACTGTACTCCAGGAGATTGATGAGGCCGGAGACTTGGGAGTGTTGGTGGATAGGGATATGAAGTTTAGGGGGCACATTGCAAAAGTGGATGTAAAAATAATCATAATTAAAATTCTGAATATTTTTACGAATTCTTTATGTTAAAATGTTTATTAGTTTTGTTTTCATAACACGCATTGTCGGCACTTGCGATGTGCCCGTTATGGAAATTGTTTTGTCAAAAGTGATATGTAAAGAAGTCAAAAATTGATGTACTTACCAGATTTGATATTGTATTACTTAAAATAATTTTATTGTAATTTAGAATTATCAAGCGTTGTGTTTTATGAAGACATTCTCTTGTCGCTAACGGATACAACGCGTCAGCCATTATTTATACCTAACTTCTTGCTTACCAGTTTCACGGAGTGCGCATGCTCGCCGAGAAGTTTGATGAGTGATTGACAGCTGAGAAGAAAGCGTTTGGTATCTGCGTAACAGCTGTAAACAAGAGAGCGTTCGGAAGGAATTTAGAACACAGGCCTGCAGATATTTAGGTTCAGAGGAACTTAAGTTTTTTTTTTTATGTGACATTCGGAGGAAAATTAATAGTATATTCAGAAAAAGGAATGGTGAAACTATTAAGTTTTAATGTGGAATAAGTATGTGGATTAATAAAAGAAAATATTGCTATATGCGTTTTAAACGGAATATTGGAGGAAACACTAATTGAAAGATTTATAGTAGATTCCGAAAAGGGAATCGTAGAAATGCAAGTTTTTTTAATTGAAAGCGTTAAGACTGTCAATAGGCATTTAGTGAATAAAAGAAGAATTTGCTCTTTACGTTCTAAAGGAATGTTCGAGAAAACTCTGATTAGGAAGTTTCGTCTGTATTAAGGACGCCGGATCTGACTATTATTTCTATCGAAGAAAAGAGACAGAATTAAGTCAGGAAGAATTAATGTGTGCTGCATAAGTGATGAGCAAGGATCCTGTAAAAATGAAGAATAAAGTCATGTCTTTGGAGAAGAGCCTTGACAGAGAACTGGCTATGAACATTTTGTCATTTTGAAAACAAAGTGTTTAGTCTTAAGTGTAAGTTTATTTTAAAAAGGCCTTGGATCCAATTAATTTGTAGTTAGTTATGTAATATTTGTTTGAAGTGTATATATATATATATATATATATATATATTGTTTTTGTTTTATTAAATGTGTTTATTTTGTATTTTGGTCTTGAGTCAGTGATTATTTGGATTCTGAAAGAAAGAGTTAAGATCATTGCACCAATTGGAGTGAACCCTTGTGCATATAAAAATAAAAAGGTACACTCGGAAATAAAAAGAAAAATAATTGTTAGAAACAGAGATCATCTCTATGGTAGGATTAATATTAAGATAATATGAATATCCCTCTCTATATGGAAATCGACCAATTATTAACAATGGCGCAATCGACAGGATTGGTTATGACTTAACTATTTTAGAATCCAGAAAGTAAACTTTGACTCAAGTAAAATGGCTACAGGAGATAGCAATTATAGTTGTGAAGTTTCTTCAGTTAAAGGTGAGGAATTTTTTAGGTTAATTAATCCAACTTTAGTAATACCTTCTTTCTCAGGAGATAGTAATGAAAGCGTAGAAACATTTTTTGGATATGCTTAAAAAATTTGAGATTTGGGAAAATGGACAGATTTTCATTTGTTGATTATACTTCACAGTAAATTATTGGGTAAAGCCAAAGCATTCTTAAACACATCTCCTTTACTGAGAGACACTGACAGTTATGCAACTTTTAAAAGTCTGCTAATATCAGAATTTTCAAGTGTAAGAGAATTGGGTCCTAATATTTGGAAAATTCATCAGTGCATTCAAGGTAATATGTTACGGTATACTATCATAGATATGTGGTAGTATGTTACGGAATACTATCATAGACTTTGGAGCATTGCTCATGAATTTAATGTTTCATCTTAACGAGAAATCATCTTTGGAATGGTTACTGTTTAATCAATTTAGGCTTCGCCTTAAAGAAAATTTGAAAGAAACAGCATACAAGAAAAAGGGTAAAAATCTTGAACAATGTTTTGAACTTGTTAAAGAAAAGGAAGAGAGACTTAGAGATATATTTCATTCCTCAGACAGTAAGCAGGTAAATTCTTTTCAGTATAATCAAACTCATTCTCCTAGCATTGTGGCTACAGATAAAGTGAGAGAAGGGAAGTTTCATAAATTAAAAGGTGCAAATAAAAAGAAACAGTCTAAGGAAATTTCTGTAAATCTAACAGGAAATGTTCCAGAATCTGATTCCAAGGTACAATTATATGATATGGGAAAATTAGAGGAACTGAAAACATTTCTTAGTGAAGAAATAGAAAGACAACAGAGACCAATAGTACAAGGACAGGAACTTCTGTTTAAAATGATATCTGATTTGACAATATCCAAGAATACTACAGATAATCAATCTTTCTTTTGTAAATCTAATGGTATTGATAGGAATAAAACATCTCAAAGAAGATATGTTCCAAAATGGTTTAGATGCAATAAACTGGGTCATTTTGCTAAAGACTGTTATGTTAGGGATAAATCTTGTTTTCAACATAAGAAATCTGAGGATAAAAGTAAATCTGGAAATAGTTATTATTCCAATATCATACTGGCAAGGACAGAAATGTCAAACTACTTACTGGACATGGGTAAAGCTAAAGCCAGCTCCAACCCTAAAAGAGAGTTTGATGTAGCATTAGCTCCTTATGCTAATGGATGTAATCCTTTGACAGTTCTACAAGGATTTATTGAAGATGTGCCTTGTGAAATCTTACTTGACACAGGTGCACATATCTCACTCATTTCTTATAGCTTGTATAACAAAATTAAATCTCTGATTCCAAATGACATTTCAGTTTTAAGTTATCCAATTAAATTAAAGGGAATATTTGAATCAGAAATTTCAGCTGATAAGCAAATAAATGTTTTTATTTCAATTCCTTGTTTTCCATTGAAAGTTTGTCATCCATTAATAGTTCTTCCAGAATCCTCATATCCAAATGTACAAGTAATATTTGGAATTGATTTTCTGAAATGTCATGGTTTTGCATGTAATTTTGTTGATAATACAGTGTCCTTGTGTGGACTAGAATGCCGTTTAGACAGGAAATCAGGTGACAAAGGAAAATTAGAGCAGTCTCCTGAAGTTTTTCAAGATACTAATGATAATGATCAAGTGTTCAATATTGAGACTCTAAAGAATAAGGAACCTAGTTCACAAATTTGGGAAAAGGATAAGATTGTCCAAGCCCAGAAAGATGATCCCATACTCAAAACTATCTATGAAGCAGTATTGAAGGGTGAAACTGAACTGGATACATTTTTAAACCTGGAAAACTTGTATTTAGATAAAGATGGGTTACTCTTATCTAGACAGATGGAAGGTTGAAAGTGAAAATATTGGCACCAACTCAAATGATTCCTTGGATCATGTACACTTTCCATGATTCAGACTTGGCAGGACACCAAGGATTTTCTAGAACTTGGGAAAGAATAAAGGATCAGTACATCTGGAAAGATATGAAGAGTGACATACTCACATATGTTAAATCATACCATAAGTGCCAAATAAGATCCCCTTTTAGAGGAAAAGCTCCATCACAACCATTTCCAATTCCAACTAGACCTTTTCAGGCTGTTGCTATTGATGTGGTAGGTCCACTGCCAATTACTAAAAAAGGCAATAGATATATTCTAGTAGTCATAGACATGCTAACTAGATTTCCTGAAGCAGTGTCAATGAAGGATCAAACTGCAAAGACTATTGCAAGAAAGTTTGTGAATATGATAATTTGTAGATATGGAACTCCTCAGACCTTACTTTCAGATCATGGAGCAAATTTCACATCTGAACTATTGTTACAGTTATGTAAATTACTTAATGAAGATTTTTTACAACACCTTACCACCCGCAGTGTAATGGTATGTGTGAAAGGCTGAATAGAAATATAAAGCAAATACTTTCCAATCTAGCAAACACTAAATTGAATAATTGGGATACATATCTTTCTCGAGCATTATTTGCATGTAGATCTGCTTTTCATTTTGCTATCAAAGAAAAGCCATCTTTTGCTTTATATGGCTTTGATCCAATCTTTCCTAATGAACTTGTTTCAGTCATTCCTAATACAGGATACAATGACATAAATGAGTATCTGGAAATAGTAGTAGATAAATTTTCCACTACTCACAGATTAGTAGGTGAAATAAGTAAATTAAGTTCTCAGAAAACTAGGCAGTATATAAATCGTTTTAGAAAGTATAAGTCATTTTCACCAGGTGATTTAGTATTGTTAGATGATAAATCTAGTATAAAAGGAGTTGGGAAATTAGGAAGGAAAGCTTTAGGTCCATATAGAATTTTAGGCAAATTTTCTCCTGTGAATTTTAGGATTCAAGATGTCAAAATTCCTAGTAAAATTTTAAGTGTTCACTCTGATAGGTTAAAAAGGTACTTTTTAGGGAGTAGAAATTTAGTTACATTAGGAGACAATATGAATAAGATATTGAAAGATGAGCGTTGTTTTCCTAGTACTAATTGTGCATCTCATTCACAATCAAATAATGGGAAAGGGAATAGTTTTAAAGCTCATAATTTAAATACACAGCAAAGGAGAAAATTTAATTTGGGTAAAACAAAATCTAATGCAGGAAATTTTAGAACTCTCAGGGTACATAATTCAAATAATGTACAATGTAAGAGTGATGATAATCAAACTGACTCTAACATTGATGAAATTATAGAAGAATATCATAGATTAGTTAACATAGAGTTAAGTAAGTCAGAGGAATGTGAAAATACCTTTGATTTAGTTAATAAAGATAAAGAATCCAAGAAACTTGTAGAATCTCAGAAACTTGTAGAATTTGATTCTGATAGTGATGATTCTGTAGATTTAGGGCATAATTCAAATAGTTTAAATGAAATATTTGAAAAATATAGAAATGAGATTTGTAAGTATAGTAAATTAGAAGATGTAAATTCTGAATCATCTCTAGCATCAGATGATTCTTAAACCAGTGATTTAAGAATTAAGATCCGATTGTGTAAATAATGATGAGCAAGAATCACGTTATTTTTTAAGATCTAGGAATAAGCATTAAAAGTTTTGTTAGATATAGTTTAAATATTTAAAAAAAAAATTTTTTTTTAATTTTTTCAGAGAAGAATTGAATTGTTTGTAGTTATTTCAGAACTCCCGTTATCAACTGATATATCTGAACAAATATATGAGTTCAACTTCATAAATTTAAACAGTGAATTTCTTTGACGTTCCTTGGCCATTTTTTTTTTCTTGTTTTCGCTTTCGTTTTTCATGCCCACTTGGGTATTTTCTTTCATAATAATCTCTCTCAAGACTAGTCATACTCAAGAATTAAATATGATAGATTTAATTATAAAATAAGTTAATAAATTAAAACAAAATTACTTACCTGATAAATAAAATATATCTAAAATAGATGATATTAGAAAATAAATAAATCTAATATAGATTGAAAACTGCTAATAAAGAAAAATTCTGATGTCGGATAACCTAAAACCAGTTTACAAAATATATTTTTTAAGATGTTTTGCAAGTAATGTCACATAAAAAAATTGCCATGACAGTACTTGTATATACTTGTTCATAAAATCATAAACTAAAATAAAAAAACTCCTTAAAATTATTAAAAACACTTGTTTTAAAATGCATTTTTCCCTATTTCACACTATGCTGTACGATATTGTTATATATCTTAGAGTAGTTTCAAATACTACTGCTCCAGCGCTACGATCTTAAAATTTATTCCATATACCAATTACTGTTTATCCTAATGTTATTTCATCGAACAATAGAGCCAGACCGGTGGTCTGGCTCTGGCCATGGGATACTGGGCAAGCAGTAATGCGGTGCAGTGCCAACGAAAGAATGACGCACTGTTATCAGTTTAATTTGAATGTATTTTCATGAAAAATTCGGTGTTTATTTTACCAAGAAAATACATAAAAACTGTGTGGTGGCGCTTGGCCCTGTGCCACCGCTCAGTGTGCGAACTGAGCACCACCGCTCAGTTTGCACACCCATGAATACGGCTCTGCAGGTCATCCCACTTCCCTTTTTGTCTACACACAGACACATTCGCTTTTTCTTGGAGTATCAATCTTTCTCACGCTGTGTTCTCATATCCACACCCGAGTCTCTCCATTTCCCTGTTTGTCTTGCATACTTGTTCTCTCATTCTCAACACATGCTGTGCACTTCTGAATTCATGACCCCAATCTCTTCTTCCTTGATGCTAGGCATCACATTAAAAGATAAGAAGCCAGACTCACACCACTGACATCATTCTTCACCATAAGCGACTAAAATAGAAATGGGCCAGGTGTCTATCCAGGAGAGAAGATGAGCGATGGACCACTGTACTAATAAACTGGATTCCAGAAGAAGGGAAACGAGGCTGATGACGTCCTAAAAGAAGGTGGAGTGATGAACTGTCAAAATTTGTTGGGAAAAATTGGTCAACCATTGCCAAAAACAGAGAAAGGTGGAAAGAACTCGAGGATGCCTTCGTCCAGCAGTGGAGAGAAAATGGCTGAAAAGAAGAAGAAGAAGAAAGGTTAAAATTGGTGGTAAGTTTTTATCACACGCACCTTCTATGATTCTTCTGATGCAATGTACCTGTTCTATCGTTTGCTTAGAAATCCAGCTTGGTTTTTTCTTAAAAGTGGTGTTAAGTAAGGTTTTATTCTATTGAGCATCATCCTTTGTGGATTTTAACTGTGGTTGAAATCTACGTGGAACAGAATGTATTCCATTCTATTAAGACTGCCCTTTTTGGGTATAAGACCTTGTTTTGACCATAAGGCATTTTTGACAATAAGGCCTTGTTTCCATTGTTGAGATATTATTCCAGTGTTTAAAGCTTGATTCATTATGGCGAGGAGATTGGAATACATATTATACCCAGCATTTTTGAAAGTTCTAATTCCATCAATCCCTGGGAACGTTCCTGCTTTGGTTTGATCTATTGCTATTTTTAGTTCCTTTTCAGTGAGGTCTTCACAATTTATTGGTAGAGTGGTGGTTAGATGCAGGTCTGCTAGCTGACTTGAATGTTGTGGATTATCAACATTCAGTAATTCTTGAAAGTAGTTTCTCCATTCTTTCATCAAGTTCGAATTTACTGATCCACGGTCATTCTAGATATGACCATGGATCTGTAGAACTGCTTTGGCAATCTGTTGAACTTTGATGGAGTAGAGGTTTTCTCTAGGATTATTGTCAATTTTCTGTAGAGCAGCAGCAATTGCTGGTCAAGAATAAATATGGAGACAGGTGTTCAACTCCTGGACAGTTTTTGCATGTTTCATACTCCTACTACGGTCTGGCTGAATTTTCATGCCTTTAAAATGTTCCGTCCTTAGTCTGATAAATAACCACAATCATCTGGTGATGATTGTGGTTATTTCTGTATTTTCATTAATTTCACTGATTTCATTCTTCTTCTTGATAGTTTGTTTTACCAATCTTATTTTGGCAACAGAGTTAGCGTCAGTTAGTGATAGTGGGTATAATTTTTGAGGTATCTTACTTCTTTGACTAGTCTGTCTGCTCTTTCATTGCCTTCGATATTTACATGGGCTGGTATCCATTGTAGTGTGCAGTTATTTTTCAAATTTAAGGTTGTTATAGTTAATGAATTTTCCTGTGTGAGTTTTGTTTTTCTATTTTTTTGATGCCTCAAGTGCAGATTTTGAGTCGCTGTAGATGGTTATTCCTTCTAATGTTTATTACTGGATTTGAGAGCTGTTTGTATGGCTGTTAATTCACAAGTGAAGTTTGAAGAAGCTATTTTGCCAGCTGTGGTTTTGATTTGCATTTCCTCGCCTCCAGGTAGAGTTAGAAACCCCCCTGAATCTCCTTGGTTGAGTGCTTCATCAGTGTAGGCAATGACATGGTTTGGATTATTTAAGTGATGTATAGTGTCAAGTCGTTTTCTTTTATTTTCTTGCTGTGAATCCTTTTTTGAACAAGGTTCGAGGTGATTTAAGTTTATCATTGTGTTTTTTGATAGAATAATGGGAAAGAATGGCTCTTTGCCTATTTCAATGGATAGGTGCTCAAAGTCAATCTGTTCTCTTATTTCTTGGTCATATTGTAACGTAGATGATCTCTTTAGTCTTTTTGTTTTGCAGTGACAGATATAATTTATCATTTGAAAAGTGTTTCTAGTATCCCCAGTTTTATTATAATTTTCAAGTTCCCACAGTATTTATTTGATTTTCTTTATCTTTCATCATTAGTTCATTGACCTTGTTATTTAAAATGTCTAGTTTATCTTTATTTATTTCATTCCTGTTTAAGCAATAGAGTTTCCTTGCTTTATTTCTTTCATCTGAATTTTTTCAGTTTCAGAGATAATCCATTTTTCTGAGTTTTTTTGTTGCTGTTTCCAAGAATTTTGTTGGATGTTATGTTTATTGCTTCAATGATGCCCTTATACTTTTCATTAACTGGATCTTTAAGAATGTTTTCCATATTGTCTTCTAATGTGCTGTGGAAAGATGCTGCAGTTTGTAGGTTATTTAGTTTGTCCCAGTTGTATTATTTCTTTTTAGGTCTGTTATTAGAGGCTTTTAGTGAAAGTTTAATGTGGGCACTGATTATTCTGTAGTCAGAGTTTAGTTCAACCGTATTATATGCTCGACAGTTCTTGATTGATCTGATCCACTTTCCATTGATAGGTATAAGGTTAAAAAAAGAACATAATTTCTTGTCAAGTATAATATACATTTATAACCAAGTGAGAAAAAAAAAACTTTTCATAGTAAGGGCAGATTTGAGATTTATATGTTAAGTTGTACAGGTGAGAAGTATTGTTTTAAGCAGAAAAGGATACCTAGTATTTTGGCGGCTATGAATGTGATGCACATATGAGGCTAGAAGTGTGTAAGTCATTTCCACAAAAGATAACTGACCTTGCATGAAGTTCTTAGTATTGTCACTGCCAAAGTAAGGTGAAGTGTAGCTCTTATGAAATAAGACATGAATGCTTTGGGTGGCACCAAAGTTGACAGTGCTTTCCTCACACCACTGAAACTTTGACAAAGGAGTTAGTTTTTAAGCTGATTATAAAGTTTGATAACTATATGAAATTGGATTTATTTGGTCATTAAATCAATAAAAAAAGCAGAATCAATACAAAGAAAAAAACTGGCTATTTTCACCATAGAGGACACTTATGGCTTCTTCAGGGTAAATAAACATCGAGTACAGCTATAAAATAGAAATTAATATAAGCTAAAAGAAACTGTTATACTATAACGGTGCTAGAAAACAGATTTTGTTTGCCATACTCCACTGTCTCCTTCTGTTTTGATTGTTTATATTGCAATGGTTTCTTTCAGCTTTTTGTTATTATTATTAGCATCTGACCTTCATGGAGTCAAAGGACTCATCACTGGAGGTCTGCACAGGCAAAAAAGATCACCGAACCATGCTTTAAACCCATTTACAGTTTCCGCACTCACCACACTTTCATGCAGTGAATTCCAATCACTCTCCATGCAAAAAACCTGCTTTTCACAGCTTCCAGGAACTCTCTGAAAAATCTCTTCCACATTAATCTGGTAACAACTCTGCACCAATTTGTATGTCTCAAGCATATCCCCCTCTTTTTCTTTTATTTACAAGATTTTGTGAGTAGTTACATTTTCTGAATTTTTCACCATATCTGACATTCCAGAGAAGCTGAAATGTGGATAGTGACCTGTATTTGTAGGTTTCCTGTAAACTGATATTCGTGTGGTGTATTAATTAAAATTCTACTGAAATACTACCCATAAAATGTCTAGTAAAAGGAAAATGCCTTCATCTGCAGATACGCCAACTAAGAAGTCAAGGAAAACTATTGATTTAGAGTGTAAAATGAAAGTTATCCAGAAGTATGAAGGCGGAAAGAAAGTGAATACGACAGCATGCAACTTGAAGTTATCACATTCCACGGTATTGAAGATACTTAAGGACAAAGAAAGAATTCGGGGAAGCTGTGAAAGGTTCCACACCTATGAAGTCTACAATTTTAACCAAACAACGACAGGGACCCATCCATGAAATGGAGAAATTGTTGTTTATGTGGATGGAAGATTTCATACAGAAAAATTTACCTGTGAGCCTTTGCATAGTGCAAGCGAAGACCAGAAGTCTGTTTCAGAGTTTAAAATCAAGCACCGGAGATGATTACGCAGAAGATTTTCAGGCTAGTACTGGATGGTTTAAGCGTTTTAAAAAAAAATTTACTTTGCATAATGTACGTGCAGGAGAAGCAGGAAGTGCAGATGAAGCCCAAAAATTCATTGATAGTTACGACTCTTTAATCAAAGAAGAAGGTTATCTACCGGAACAAATATTTAATGTAGATGAAACAGGCTTGCAATGGAAATGCATGCCTAATCGTACGTACATACACCAAGCAGCAAAAAGGATGCCAGAATTCAAAGCTTTTAAGGATTGGTTGACTTTGTTGCTTGGTGGGAATGCCATAGGTTTTAAGCTGAAGCCTTTTCTCATTTATCATTTAGAAAACCCTCGTGCATTTAAGCACATCAACAAGCACACACTGCCCGTTTACTACCGTTCAAAACCTAAAGTTTGGATGACTCAAGCACTGTTCAAAGACTGGTTCATGAATTGCTTTATTCCCCAGGCTCGTGAATATTGTGCAGAGAGAGGTATCCCTTTCAAGATTTTATTGATTATGGACAATGCCCCTGGCCACCCTCCTCATCTGGACGACCTTCAGCATGATGTTAGAGTGGTTTTTATGCCACCTAACACAACCTCTCATTCAACCCATAGATCAGGGTGCTATTTCAGCATTCAAGGCTCACTACCTCAGAATCACATTTGCACAAGCCATCGAAGCGATAGATTCTGATGCTCATTTATCTTTGCGAGACTTCTGGAAGCAGTACAACATTCTTCAGTGTATCAAGAATATTTCGACCGCATGGGAATGTGTAACAAAGAATTGTATGTCAGGAATTTGAAAAAAATGTCAACAATGTTATGCGAATACATTTGAAGGATTTGAAAAAGGAGAGGAACTGGAAGTGATTACAGAAAAAATAGTTAAACTTGCAAAAAATCTTAATTTAGAATGTGAAATAAAAGAACTTTCGGATGAAGAGTTGAATTGGAAGCACAGAGAGTGTCAGAAGAAAAAGGGAGAGAAGAAGAAGAGGAGCCAGAAAAGAAATTCACTACAAAGAGTTTATCAGATTCTTTTTCGCAAATGAATAAACCTCTCGCCAGTTTCTAAACAATGGACCCTAATGTCGAACGATTCACAAAGGTTGAACATATCGTTCAAGATGCTGTGCGTTGTTATTGTGAGATATATGAAGAAAAAAAGAAACAAACTGTTCAAACAAAGCTCAGCATGTTCCTCATCAAGAGAACATCTCCTACCTCAACCCAAGAACATGACCCTGACGATCCACAACCCAGCACAAGCAAAGATTAAAAATTGATTTTGTAAATTTCATTTGTATTAATTTTTACATTAATTTTAGATTGTATTTTTGTGTTTACAGTACAGTATGTACAGAGTTATTTTTCATATTACGTACAATATACATAATTATAAATTTAAAAGATTATAAAAATAAATTATTATTACGGGCAGCTCCAAGGAGTCCTTAGACTCATCGAGGGAGGTCCAACATCATGTCAAGAACAACTATTCAACATTCACACAGTATCTATCATACTTCTCCTTGAACTCATTTACAGTCATGGCACCCACAACAGACTCTGGCAGCTTATTCCACTCATTTACCATTCTCCAAGTAAAAAAAAAAAGCTAGCTCTAACACCCTTGCAAACCACACTCTTACCAAGCTTCCATGGATGGCCCCTAGTCCTCCCACTATCAATCCTATTCTCAAAAATATCTTCTGAATTAATCTTATAGAAACCCTTCAGTAATTTGAATGTCTCAATCATATCACCCTTTTTCCGCCTATCAACCAATTTCTGCAGCCCACAAATCTTCAACCTGTTCTCATAAGGTTCATTCCATAGTCCTGCTATTATCTTGGTCACTCGTCTCTGGATCCTCTCCACCTCCTCCCCATCGAGAAGAAACCCTGGCATCCATCCTGCTAATCTTTTCACCCCAAAATGCAAAACCTTACATTTTTCCACATTAAATTGATATCCATTCTCCTTTGCCCAGTCCTCCAAACCATCCAAATCATCCTGCAAAATTTTGATATCCTGAGCATTCGCTATTGCTCTACCTTATGCATTTTTAAAAATTATGGAGACAACTACCATGTTTGAATAAAAACTTTAGTTTAATATAACTAAAATCTGCATTCGACGTTTCGACCTTTATGTCAAGGTCATCTTTTGGAGCATAAAACTATACACAGGAAACAAGCTGCACTACAATCAAACTGGTTTGTTAAAGATACTGACCAACCGCTACAGCAATTATTGTAGTGGTTGGTCATAGAGTATCCCATTTTCATCTATCCAATCTTGTATTTTCCTCTTGACTATTTTCTCCAAGACCTTGACAACAATTCCTGATATGCTGATCGGCCGGTAATTTTCAACAGTAGTCTTGGAACCTCCTTTATGCTGTGGAACTATTTTCCCCTCTTTCCACTCCCTTGGGACTAACCCAGACCCGAGACTCAAATTAAACAAAATGGTCAAAGGCACTGACAATTCTTTAGCCACTTCTCGTACAACACAAGCTGGTATACCATCCAATCCTGCAGATGAATTGATTGAGGTTTTGTAATAGACTATTCACCTCCACTTCATTCATCACAATTCCCATATAAGCTGTTGGTTCTTCCATTTCTGCAATGTACTGAGTAATTCTACTATATCAACTGATTCGGTTACCTCCCTACCATTGGCATTCTTTAAAATCAATCTGCCATATACATTTTTTCTTTTACTTGCAACATATTGAAAAAACTGTTTGGGATTCTCTTTAGCCTGCATGGCTAATGTTCTTTCATAATCAACTTTTGCGTTTCTTACCACACTTGTTACCTTTCTGGCCTGGGATTTATACCATTCATGTGCCTGCAGGTCACCTTTCTCCTTAAATTCTCTCAACAGTTGTTTCTTTTTTTCCAGCTCAAGCTTAATGGTGATATTCATCCATTTAATCCCTACTTGATTTATTATTCAGACTCTAGGTATACAGTCAGCCATTGCCTCCTGCAAAAACTTCTTAACTGCCTCCCGTTAATAAATATATGGCTGCCATACAACCTGTCAGCCAGAACGGAAGTCGATGACTAAGTGTATATTAATTGATAAATTAAGTATTCAAAGTTATCTTACAATTAATTCCTCTGGACCAATTAAAATGAGCACTGATGCGCTATGCACCCTTACAGTCGGAAATACAAATAAATTTTCAGAGATAAGTGTGAGAAAAAGCCAGCTATTTAGACAAAGGAATTGGCTCCTGCCAGAGGCAATTCCTAAATTCTAAAATACGTACACATGAAGCAGCATAGTCACGACCTTGACAGGGGGGGGGGAATAAATTGATAGACTGAAAGGATTAAAGGAGATAGACTATTTCAAGCAACGAGATTACAACTCGGAGTTATGACTGTTAAGTGAGTTAAATAAGTAAATATGCAAAGAGAATAAATATTGAATAGTGAAGTACAAACATTTTAAAGTACAATAAAAAACTAACTAAATTTTACAACAGCCTGTGTCAGAGGAATGTTTTCTGATTCAAGTTATCCACCCATAATGATAATTTTTTTCATGTAGTTTATTCCTGCTATAACTTACATATTTTGCATTTAGTACTGCCATAGATTGTTGCGTAGACTGTTTTATTCTATCTGCATTTTTCAAAATTGTAGTAACACTCAATGGAGATAAGTTCATACTTCTACAGACAATAGCACATGTCTGCCCATCTTCCATTCTTCGAATCACCTCCATCTTCTTTTCAAGTGTAATTGATTTCCACACCTTCTTAACACCAAGTTCTGCTAACTTTTCTACACTTCTTTTATCAGACATGGTATGTAATTACGTACTTTATCAATTTAAATACATGTATGTAAAAAAAAATTAAATAGAACAATTAGGTAGATTCAACAGTAAAACTAGATTTGATACATGTACGTCGTAGTAGCTTGGTAAACACTCAAACACTAGAGTGCCTGCTAGCGTTTTTTCTCAATCAGACCACACTGCAGTAAGAAAGAACACACAGGCTTTATTGTGAATCGACGTAAATTGAACAGTTGTAAACCAAGGGCTGTCTGCGTTTCATTCATAAGATTTGAAATATTAGAAAGAAGAGATGGCCACGATATTCAACCAATAGCTGAGTCTATCTGTAACAGCTGGATTATAAATTTAACTGACAGACCATTAACAAATGATAAACCAAATGTTTTGTCTAAAGGCCCTGATTTTTTGCCTTGAACAGCAGACTGCATGCCAATCTCAAAGTTTTAGGAAGCGATCACTGTTAATTGTTTATAATATTTTCTTTTTAGTAATTATTTAAATTATTTTTTATCTGTGCAACTTTTACGATTGTTCTGTTGAACACTAATAGTGTAATCATATATTTCAGCTACTACCAAGACATGGGCTAATATGCACATGCTTTAACTAATTCTTGTGATTCATGTTTTGAATCTAGTTACCAGTCTATCTCCCTGATCTCCACATAACAATGGATGAAATATGGTATAGATTTTGAATAAAATTCTATATATATTTTTTGTTACACGTGTAAGCCATGAAAGTTTTTAAAAAAAAAATTGTCTAGTACATTATGTTCCATTAAAACTGTTTATTAGCAATACTTAGCCTCTCCCAAATTTTTCTCCCTTGAGATTGCAGGGATTTCCCTCCCAGAAACTCATTGCTGTTCTATCATAGGTTGATAATAAATTTAGTTTAATCCTTTATCCAAGTGTGAGCAAACAAAGTTTGCGCCTGAAAGTATCTTCAGGACTGGGTTAAGGTGGTACACACCAGGGCAACTCGTTGCAAAGGTGGAGCAAGCTACCAACACTCCTATCTCAGTATCTCCTATAATGCAAAACACATCTCCTTGCGGATTTTGCATTATAGGAGATACTGAGATAGGAGTGTTGGTAGCTTGCTCCACCTTTGCAACGAGTTGCCCTGGTGTGTACCACCTTAACCCAGTCCTGAAGATACTTTCAGGCGCAAACTTTGTTTGCTCACACTTGGATAAAGGATTAAACTAAATTTATTATACTCTAACCAAGTGAAAAATAAACTTTCAATATCATAGGTTGAATATTATCAAATATCATAGGAAATAACACAAGGTCCATATTTTGAAGAATCCATATAATTTTACTTCTATATCATGAAAGGAAGGAAGCGTGTCACATTAGCACAACCATTTTCTACTTCCTATAGCTGTGGTAAGTAGACGCATGGAACATGATTAAAGAGTCTGAGTGGTAGTTCTTCATTTTGAAGTTACATATTTCTTTTCATTTCAATGGTACGAAGATGGGTAAGAATTTTAAATGAAGGAAGGACAGAAACCCCTGAATCCAAACAACAGTCCATGGAGTGGAAGCACACCTCATCACCAGTCAAGACGAAATTGAAGACAACGGATTTCACTTGGAAAATCATGGGCACTGTGTTTTGAGACAGACAAGGAATTTTGCTGGTAGACTTCTTGGGTCAAGGCTCCACAAACAATGCGAGTATGTACTGCCAAGCCCTTCAGAAACTGTGTTGTGCGATCCAGAATAAACGACGTGGCATGCTTACCGGGGGCATTGTTTTGATTCATGATAATGCCTCCCCCACACACACACACACTGCTGGTGTAACACAACTTCTCACCACCTTCAGCTGGGAACAATTCCATCATCCCCCATATAATCCTGACCTTGCAGCAAGTGACTTTCACCTGTTCAAACATCTGAAATCTTTCCTTCGTGGTCGGCTGTTTCAAAATGGCAAGGTCAAAGAAGCAGTCAATACATGGTTTGCATCACAGGCAGCAACCTTCTACGATGAAGGTATACAACTCTTGGTGCCCCATTATGATAAGTGCCTGAACAATGCTGGAAATTATGTAGAAAAGTGGTGAAAGATGTCTACTTTAATTTCCAATAAAGTTTTTTTTTTTTTTTTTTGTAAGTATATTTTTGTTTCTCTGACAACCCATTGGAACTTACTTTCTGGACACCCCTCATAGTTTTACAGTAAAAATGATGTCCTAATTTAACATGACAATTGTTATATTAGATTTAGGATCCTGGATTACCTATGGTCCTATTTATAATCAACTCTTAGGGAGAAAGGTTAAGTGGGTAGAATATGTGCCTTCCATATTCTTGGGATTTTTAGACCATCATTATTATTAAGATTAGAGTGGTTGATAAGAATCTCACAGGCCTCCTTAACCTTCCAAACGGCTAGGACGTCTATAGACGTCCAACTAAATCTGGATATGTTTCAGGCCACCTGTTTAAAGAACCAGGATAAGAAGTGCAATTTGACCCTCATGTCCATTAGAAAGTGTGATAAACCCTCACGCTGAAGAGAACGGTTAATCGGATTATCTCGCGTTCGTAGCTGCCTCTCAGTTGTTGCCTATAACAAGAAACAAACTTCCTTGTTCCATGCTGGTCAACTGGATTTTAGTTATATAGGATAGACTAAAAATAGAGAAATTATTTATATTTTTGTTTTCTCTTTTTATTGTACAATACAATTTTAATGTCTGGACAAAATAAAGATCGTGTATAATTTGTTCACTTAAAAATATTTAAGTGAACAAAGCCTTACCTTGGAGAACCAATTTAATTTTTTATTTTTTTGCGCTAATTTTTTTCTAATCGCTTACTAGACAAAAGATTTTTCTTTGTTCTCGAAGAAATTAATTCACGATAATTATTTGAAATATTCTTTTAAAAAAAGAAAAGAAAACCGGCTGCCGACGTTCCAGTTTATATTATTTTTATTTTTGTACAAAACTTCGAAATCGAATAATACTTCACAGATTTCCTTTAGTACACGCTTGAGCAACTTTGCTTTATAGAGAATAACATGAAATTCTTTAATCATATTACTAAATTTTTTCTTCATGTTGTATAGTAATCTACTGTTCATTGTACTTTCACTTTCTTGGTTTCCTTGTATAATTGGTCATTACAAAATGAAATTAACAGTTATGATTTAAATTTATATTTTCTGCATAATTCAGATATTTTATTCTCCAAATTTTAAAGTAAGCTATAGATTTGCTTATTTTTATCATTCAAAATATGTATATCAAAATTTCATTTCCTTTCACAATAGAATTGAACTTTATTTCGCCTCTGATAGTTTAACCCCCACCCCGTGGCATTATATCACACACCCGAAAACTGTTATGAAACATAGGTACAGTTTTTATTTAATTCGTTATTTTTCTCTAGTAATTGTTCCACATAACTTTAATTTTTCGATACTGAAACTATGTGGTGATTATTATAAATTAACAAATTATAAATCAGACAATATACATATTATTTATGTATATTGTCTGATATTGAGAGACCCTTTACTGGGGGAAAGGTTACTGCATTACAATGGATAATTACTATATGTATCCTGAACTCGCTGATTTGCTTTTACAGCATTGTACAGATAGTTATGGTACTGTAAATGCAAAGAGCCGAGATATGCCTCCAGATATGGCTTCAGGAAAGCTATTGAAGGGGGTAATCCGAGTTTATCAGCGAGGGAAAGTCTTTGCACTATGTTGGAAAGACAGAAAAGATGTTTTTCTGCTGTCTTCCCTGCACAATCCATCAACGGAATCCGTGGAGAAGCATGGTTTGAAGAAAGAAAAACCCATTGCTGTGTGTGCATACAACGACACTATGGGTGGAGTCGACAGGTGCGATCAGCAGCTATCATTCTACTCTGTAATGAGAAACATCATAAAAAATATTACAAAAAAGTGTTTGGACATGTATTAGATTTTGTTATTTGGAACAGTTTCCTCCTGCACAAGAAAAAATGTTTGTCTACCATAACATATCTAGAATACAGAATAGAAATTGCAAAAGCATTGCAGCTTGCACACGCGCCTTCTTCAGCAAGCAGAAAAACAGGAAATCCTGCCAGACATCTGAGGTTAAACGCTGCTAACTCCAACCATTTTCCCGAAAATCTACCACCAACGGCTAATAAAAAAAAAACCTGCATGCAAATATTCTGTATGTAATAAAAAAATATATCAGAAAGGAAACAAAAATCTGGTGCCCTGAGTGTAAAACTGCTTTGTGTGTTTACCCTTGCTCAAGGTGTTCCACACTGTTCAAGAATTTTAAATTCTGAACATTATGAAATAAAAAATGTTTGTTTTCAAGGCCATCAAAACAGTCCTTTTCAGGACTACGAATATTGATAGACGGATACCTGAATGAACTGTTTCCTTTTCATCTTGAAGGCGAATTTTTAAGTTCTTTTTATGACACAGAATGATATTTGCAAAGGAATAAAATATAAGAGGAACTGGAATACTCTTTCCAGTTCCTCTTATATTCCAGGTAAAGTATTTCACCAAAACAATAAAACAATAAAAAAAAATACATATAAAATGATAAGCCTTTTTATGTCATGTTTTTTTAAACGTTTTGAAACTCAGGGGCTACCCTGAGTGTCAAGTTTTCAAAATTCGAGTCATTTATGACACAATGATATTTTCAAAGGAATAAAATATAAGACGAACTGGAATACTCTTTCTAGTTCCTCTTATATTCCAGGTAAAGTATTTCACCAAAACAATAAAACAATAAAAAAAAATACATATAAAATGATAAGCCTTTTTATGTCATGTTTTTTTAAACGTTTTGAAACTCGGGGGCTACCCTGAGTGTCAAGTTTTCAAAATTCGAGTCATCAAATTTCGAGTCATTTATGACACAGAATGATATTTTCAAAGGAATAAAATATAAGACGAACTGGAATACTCTTTCTAGTTCCTCTTATATTCCAGGTAAAGTATTTCACCAAAACAATAAAACAATAAAAAAAAATACATATAAAATGATAAGCCTTTTTATGTCATGTTTTTCGAAACGTTTTGAAACTCAGGGGCTACCCTGAGTGTCGAGTTTTCAAAATTCGAGTCATCAGAATTCAGGGGCGGAACCCCCTTTCGAGTTATCACAATTGAAGGAGAACTGGCCTACCAGACCGGAACACGGGGGGGTTGGGCATAGCTTCCCCCCAGTTAATAAATGAAATATATAAATAATAACGGGAACATTTTCACCTTGCCAACACTCAACATTGATGTGATATGGGTTCCAAATTTCTTGTTTCGGAGATATATATTACAAAGTTTTGTAATAAAAATTTCTGCTACAATGAAGTTTGGCATAATCAACAATATTATTACTACCTTATTTCTGTTTCTCGTGTGGGAGAAAAACGGTAAAATGTCACTCTTATAATTATATGAGATGTTATAATGGCAAAAATAGCAAGAAAAAAGTCATTTGCACTTTCTCTTCAGAATATAAAGAAAGAACATTGTAAATTCAGCCAGTGGAAAAGAAAATACTACATATTTTTCTTCTGTTATCTGATTTTTTTTCTTGTAGTACAAAGAAGAAATCACTGCATATAACATGGAGTCTGCATGAGGGAAAAAATCTGGAAATTGGTTACATTATAACGAATAGAGAAATCATGTCAGAAAAATTATTCACGTAAAATTCTTATCTCAGCAGACATAACATTTTCTTCTAGATTACATATCTAAAGTAACTGAACCTTTGCCACTATTTTACACTAAAAGGAATGGGTATGTTCCCCAAGTGATTTACGTTTGTAACAGCTGTCTTGTGAACGATTTATGAAATAAATTATCTGAAATATCCACAGATTGATTAGGTCTATACCCCTCCCCCCCCCAAAAAAAAGAAGATTATGAAACGCATAAGCACCTTTTCTTTGAAAATAATTCAAATCCCCTTTTTCAAGATAATTGTATGATTTAATTTCTAATTTTTGATAATAAAAGTGAAACTGATCATTAGAAATTAAGAAATTATTTTAGCATAAATAATGTATAAGCATGTAAACGAAATGTCAGTATTTCTGTTAGGATATAGGTAATCAACAATCGAAAAGGAAACAAGACATTCTTGGCATATTCTGCACTACAGCCTGAGGCACTTTAGTGCGACTTTAGTGTTCTCCCCTTTCTTCTCAATAGCACTGAGTAAGCCTTCAACTTTTCCTCCAGCTAAGAGGATATTACCAAGTATTTATAAAATGTAGATTATTTCAGAAATAGCTTCCAGCAGCAGAAGTAATATTTAGATTTTTTTAAAGAAAAACAAACAAAAATAATACTACTGAACTTTCTTTTGTGTGGTATGCATATAAACAATTTTGCATGGTGAAAATCTAGCATATTATTTCTAAAATTTCACATAATATCAGCAGACAATAGACCGGCTGGTTTTAGATTGCAAATAAATAGAACAGAATTAGAAGTTTCACGGTACAATCTGATTGCCGTATATCTTTTGTCAAAATGGTAAAATGAAGTAATTGATTTTGAGTGGTGTCTAGAAAAGCTTTCAAACCTGTATAGAAATTTAGAGTAGTTATGCAATTCAATTCCAGGAGAGAATAAGGAGGTGGTGGGGGGGGGGGGAAGCATTAGAAAATCTTCAAAATGAGCAAAAATTTTGAATCATTCTGTATATGATATTTTTCACATATTTTCAACATATCTACGAGGATATGCATTAGATATTATCGTAATATGCATAATACAAATAAATAAATAAAAGACAAAGGCGAAGAATCACTGCTAAAATATCATTGGATATAAATTTTTGATACCAAAAAGACACAATCGGAAACCGAGTAATGCAATTTAGCATTTTAACATTTTTTTTTTATTTTGTCTTTATGAATAACAAAAAAGGTTAATCATCACATTTCAGTTTTAAATCGTTTTTAAAACTGAAATGTGATGATTTGGTTAGAAATGAAAGCAAAAGGACATATTTATTTCAATAAATATTATTTAAAAATATTAATATTTGACATAATATTTTCAAAGCAAACATTTGAAAATTCTGAAATTCAAAAAAAAAGTATTCAATTATACTTAAAGTGAAAGAACAATCAATGCAACTCTTCCGGTGCACTGATTTGTAGAATAAAATACACCAAATTTACTATCACTAAATAGATTCATTGCAAAAGCTGATCAGTGGTCATTTCAGGATTGATTTCTTTCGCATATGTGAAATTCGTTTCAATTTTTGGGAAGAGACACAATAAATCATTTTAGAGGCAAGAAAGGTCAAATAACTTAGGACAGTAAACGAAATTCTAAGCAACACAATAGACGTAAAGACAGGGGGACACAAAGGTCACTGAGCAACAGTTAATCCACTAATGGCTATAGAATAGCCGTATCGAGATTAATGGCGGAGGAAGGTAATCGCATGATAAAAGGTAGAATGCCGACAAAGTTTTGATCCATGAAAAAAGCTAGGGAGAGCTGACTATATCATCCACACCAGCCGGTTGGGAGGTTAAATTTATGTTTATACCATGTTTTGGTGTGATGTAAACAACAGGTGCTTTTCCACTCAATTCTATGTAAAATGTTCAGGGCATGATCAGAAAGACCAGCTTGACCATAGTTATTATATTTAAATGTGTCATTTATGTCCCTTTTTTCTGATAGGAATTGTGCATCCTGTTTTATATAGTCCTATATAGGGCAAATTACAGGTGCAGCGAATATGGTATACTCCAGGATGGGCCAGTGGAGGGAGTGGATCCTTGGATGAGTTGAGTAAGTTCTTTAATTTTGCAGGAGGTTTAAAGGTGGCTTTAAGGTATTTCTGTGGTATTCTGTTTATTTTGTCTGATATCCCTTTAATGTATGGAATGTTTAGTTTTATTGTAGTCTAGTTTATTTTTGTTTTTAAGTGAGGTCTTAACTGCATTAAATTAAATAAATAAACTAACAATAGTTACTGAAAGTTGCAAAAGAAAAAAGTGAGGGAGTTATGATGGTGAGGCTGTTGCCATGGTATGAGTCTTTAGACTTCAGGCTTCTAGTCTGATATCTTCCATTTATTTATTTCTGCGTGCGTGTGTGTGTGTGTTGTTACAATTTAAAAAATATTATAATTATTAAACCTGCATTTAATTATTTCTGTGGGCTGTTTTCATTCTATTAAAGCTAATTGTGAGCATAAACCTTAATACATATTTGCATACTGATAGCTCACTTTAATAAGGAAGTATAAAAATTTAATAATATAGAGGTAACTTCCTTGGTCTCCGAAAGTTAGAGCTAAATGGCCTTGCCTACTCCCTATAGGCAAATAAAATAAAAGGCATTAGCATATTTTCTTAGAAATAACCTATTCTGTTATATATGGTACCATTATTCAGTATCAGAAAGAATGTTTAAAAGACATTGTTTTAACACAAAATTGTAAATCCTTGCATCAGCTGAATGATTACGGACAAAATCTAGCCAGACATCTTAATTCATGCTATAACTTCTTTGTCTTCTACAGTACCACAGTAAAGCAGTAGCAATTACAAAGCTAGAATTCTACAGTAAAACCCCGTTTTTACGTTCCCGCAATTTACGTTTTCCTGTCATTTTCCGTTGGTCCTGTCTTAAGGCCTATTCTTACGATATATTGTTTTCCTGCCATTAACAACTTGAAATTGATGTTATTCCCATTGATTTGTGTTGTTTTTTTTTCTCGGGTGGCAATACTGATTTCTGAGTCGATTTCTGTTCCCAGATGGTGTTGCTTTTGGCTGTAGTTTCGTTTCCGTCATCATGGTGACTTGCACGCTTGTAGTAGTGATGAGCAATACCATGATTTTTCAATCACAGTACGAATTGATATTTCAGAATTTCTGCTGCGTAATTTAGCGTGTGAAAGTTGCTTTTGTTATGTCGTTACTTTCTGTTATTTTATCTATAATTATCACTCTAGTGCCTCGTAAGATTATCTATAAACTAGTTCTCTGAGGCCTTTCCCTTTTTCAGACTGACAAAATTTGTTTGATTTGCTGAGCCAGCCAGAGCTGAAGGACAGAAATTTCTTGTCTTAGGGAAGTTTCCCAGAAATTAAGTTTCACCAAAATTTTAAAGTAAATTAGGAAGCTATAGATATCTTAACTTTGCAGTCATGGCCTATTAACTCTAAACTGTTTGTATATTCCCCTTACATATAGGTCCGAAATTTAATGATTGGTGAAGTCAGTCTTATGCTTAGATCACACATAAGCTTACATAAGAAAACATATTTATTATATGGCTAAAAGGATTACAATATATTAGATACAATATAGCATTCTACCTCAAGCAAAGCAATACTAAAGGAATATTCTAATTCACACTTTTAGGCATATAATTCACTATCATACACAATTCATCTACTAAATATTTAGCATATTATTCACATACAATTGGTACGCATATGGTACAGGACACTATTTTAGTACTGAAATTATGAATTATTAATTAACAATCCCTTTACAGTATTCTTGGAATCATACAATACTTGGGTTCTCAGACTAAGGTTAGAGTCCCTGAAGATGTATTATCATTAAAGTTCTCCTTCTTTCAGCCAGGTTCTTATTTCTTCCCTTTCACAAAATCTTATCATTATAAAACAAGAAAAGTCACAGTACTTTACTACTCTGCAGTGTTGACGTTCAGACTCTTTCATCCGTCCTTTGTTGTGGGATATCACCGCTGCTGCAAACTGCTACCACGTGGAGGTCACGTACATGTTTCAAAATAGCCATTCTTTCTTGCTGGACATTCGCTTATCGCGTAGGTCGCTGTCGCTTAGCTCGACCTTCTTCAAAGGGGATCCTTTGCTGTCTTTTCATCGGCCCAGTTTCACCGATGGCCCGCGTTTCGGATCTGTCGCCGTCTTGTGCATAGCCTTGCCAGACTTGCGTTAGTCAGCCACAGGAGAGTTGATACTGGTCATTGCCATCCGCATCACTGGTCTGCACGAGGGAAACAGGAACAGAAAAAATGGGGGGAGATACCAGACCTGCATAACAGTATTTATCCCCCTTTCTAGCACCCTCTTTCCATACTGGAAACTTATTCACCGGAGCCTCCTATTTGTCCTGATGAGGTGATGTCACTCCGCCGCCTTTCGGTGTCTGCTCCTTTTGGGGAACGCTTGCCCCATTCACCTTATACGAATACTCTAGCTTCGGGTGTTACGTCACCGATGGTGGTTGGCCCGCAACCTTTGGACTTTTGTTGGACATTTATTTTCTTGCATAGGACACAGTTTTAATACAAATGTTTAAAATATTATACATAATCCAAACATATTATTTCAATAGCATCGTTTCAGATGACAGATTTAAATCTCAGACTTATTATCTTGTTTTCTATTTTACCCTTTCTATGTTAGGTTTGTTTTTTATCAAAAAACACGACATGTTTTTTGATAAAATGAACTTGATTGCTAGGAGCACAAGTATGTTCTTATTCAGTGTTGTGCTTCCTGTTAGATTTTGTATGAGTGACTCTTTTGTTGAAAGAGTCCCCCATTCAAGATCTAACACTTTCAGTTGCAGTGGTGGATTATCCAAGTTAGTAACATGGAAAAAAAAGACAGAAAATGTATTTCAGTAGAAGAAAAGATGGCAATTCTGCGACGTGTAGATTGGAATGCTGTAATACATGTGCATTTAGCAAAAGATCTTGGACTCTCCGTGTCCACTTTGAACACAATAGTAAAAAACAGGTCAGGCACTGAACTCAATGCAAAGCAATCTGGTGCTATGGCAAAAAAAAAATGAAAAGCAAAAACAATCAACAATTAAAGATTTTTTTAAATAGATAAATGTAAGTAATTGTAAATTCATTGATTTAGAGTTATTAAATTTTGTAATCTAGTATGTAGACTCACATTCTAAGCAGTAAGTCATCTTTTAGCCTTTTTTTAATGTTTTTTTACATTTCCTGCTATTTACACTTTTTTCCATCAGTCCCCTGAAGAGTGTAAAAAAGGGGTTTTACTGTATATATACAGTCATCCCTTGACTTACGTTGGGATTCCGTTCCATCAGGAAGGACGTAATTCAGTTCGGAAATAAGTCAGTACATTAAATCAACAGAGTTATAGGGGTTAGGGACTTAACAGTAATAAGTATACTGTCATTTTAATTTTTAAACCTTATTATAAAACTGTATTGTCTGTTATTGCCACTATAAAACAGGAGAATAATCACCCAAATCTTCTTTCACAATCACATCTTCATTACCTTCCCTATGTGAAGGACCAGGCTGCGCCTCTTCTGGTGTAACCTTTGTTTTTTTGATGAAGATGTCGATGTGCTTTGCTTATCCCTCTTCTTCTTTTCATCATAAATGTGTTTATAGCAAGCAAATGCATCATGTACTTTCCTTTCTACTAATAAGTAATGTCCAACATTGGGGTCCATGTCTTCAACCATTTTGAGAACATTTCTTTAAGACCCTTCACTGTGAATTGTTTAACTACCTCTCCTTGTTTCTCTTTTTCCTCTCCCTTTTCTTGTTCTTCCTCCAGTTCGACCAATTCTTTGTTGGTCAGCTCTTCATTGCCACTTCCTATGAGTTGAACTATGTCGTCATCATCATTCATTTCAAGATTCAGGTTGTTTGCTGGGCCCACTATTTCTTCACTCAATTTACAAAGGTCTTCATTTTTTTCAAAACTTCCAAAATCATGCACAAACCTTTTTAATGTCTTTTCCATATGCCACTCATACATTGAGAGATCAATTCGTCCCAAACTACAGCAATATTTTTAATAGCATGATAAATATTGAATGCTTTCCAGAATTGCATGAGAGTGTCATTTCCTTCATTAGCAGAAATGGCTTGTGAAAAAGTTCTCTATAAATAATAAACCTTAAACAATTAGAAATCTCTGATCCATCGGTTGAATCAATGAAGTAGTGTTTGGAGGGAGAAACATGACCTTGAACTTGACGGATGACCTGGAGCATTATCTAGAATTAATAAAATTTTAAATTCTACATTTTCTTTCATAATAGTTTTCCATTTCACTTGCATAACAGTTGATTAAGGTATCCCCGAACAATTTTTGAGTCGTCTACGACTTCTTATGTCTCCACTAATGAACTGGAAGAGTATGCTTCCTAATATTTTTGAAGGCTCGTGAATTCTCACTGTGCAATATCACAAATGGTTTCAGTTTATATCCAGCCACATTACCCCCTAACAGAATCGTAACATGGTCTTTAAGAGCTTTGAAACCAGGCATAGATATTAGCTTTTTGTGGATGAATTGTCCGCTAGGGCATTTTTTTCCAAAACAAGGAGGTCTCATCCATATTAAATATTTGCTGTGGCAAATAATTTTCCTCCATAATAATTTTATCCAATTTCTCCACAAACTCCTTGAGAGCCTTCTCATCAGAACTTGCGGATTCACCATATATTTCCACATTATGAGGGCAAAATGCTGCTTGAATCTCATGAACCAACCGGAAGAATCGTTGAATTCATAGTCATAATCGGGCCCTGCTTTCTCCTTCAATATGTTGAAGAGACTTAGTGCCTTAGCAGTTATGGTCATAGTGCTAAGGGGTGTGCACTTTTGGTTCGGGTCCTCTGTGCATGATGGAAGTAGTTTTTCCAATCACTGATAGGACCTTGTCGTTGCTTCATCACTATCGGCAATTTAATGGAAGCAGATCCTTTCACATCCTCTACGATTTTATCCATAATTTTCAAAATGAGCGTCGCTGTAGAATGAGACCATCCGAAGTCATGTACGATCACACTGACTGACTTACCAGCTTCATGTTGCTTTATAACTTGCAACTTCATTTCAAGATCAGTTGCTCTCCTCTTTTTCTGTGATTCTTCACTAGGTTTTTTAATTGGGTGTGTAGGGACCATGTTGCACAAAATATCGCAAAATAATGATAAATACACAAATAACATTTTTCAAACACAGTCAACAGAGGAACTGTTGAAGCCAACTGCCGAGGGAGGTTGCTGCTGAATTCGCTGTTGCCACTGTATTGTTGCTAAATAAAAACCTTTTCACTTTACGCTCGCTTGCGTCTTGTTCGAAAGTATAGTCGAAAATTTTATTTATTCCCTTATTGGATCACGGATGTATCTTCGAAAGGACGTAAGTCAAGGGATGACTGTGTGTGTGTGTATATATATATATATATATATATTAATTTTTATTATGTAATAAAATAATCTGAAATACTTAACATGGTTTAAAATTTGTCATATTTACAGACTATAATTTGGGATGAAGAGTTGGTTGGGCCATTCACTTTAATAGCAAAATTTGTTCTGTTACAGGTAAGTGAAATTTCTGTTTTAGAAACACTAACCTTATTTAATATATAGATTAATACATCAAATCCTTATAGTGTGTATTTCAGCTATCTTAAATTGCCCTATACCGTGTTTGTAGGATGGGTTAGATTTCTAACCTCTACACATACCATTTTTGTTTAAAATGTACTCTTTATATAGCTGTGGAATTTATATCCTGCAGCTAGCTAATTTGCACTGTGATTGACTTAATTTATATCACTGAATTAAGTGTGAATAAAGATTCAAATTTTTATTCCCTGTATGTTTAAGGAAAACAGTTCTGGGCTTTATATTTCCTTAGAGTTTATAAGAGTCCATTTCTTGCATTTACTAATGCCACAAATGCAACATGCCCAAAGTGAGTCATTTCTATTTTCTTTACACCCCATTTAACAACAATATATAATCAGTATACATAATCAATTTACTGATATGTACTCTCAGGGTGTGTTTTTATGTTATTATTAATCTGTTATCAACAACTTTCCTTCAAATTAGTCTGTTACTTGTCAACACTTCAATATTATTGTCGTTGTGTTTCTAAGGGACTTTGATTGAATTGATGCCATTTTGACATCAAACACCTGCTTTGCTAACCTTTCCTTTTAAAAATGAAGACGATGGATGTTCCATTTAATGTTATTGTATAAAAGAAGTATTAGTGTTGTGTACAGATCTTGTTAAAGTTAAAATAATCTCTAAAAATAATCTTCCTGACTTGTAATGATTTCTGTATAGCACATTGGTTTGCTTCTATCAAATCCTGTGTGATGGGGGTGTCCAAAATGTAGTATTCCAGTCCTGACTTACCATAATAATGATAGCAACAGTGGTGGCTCGTACATAAGCACTGTGACACTGCAGTACCCCCAAGGAAAAAATGAAAAAATTAAATTTTGTTTGTGTTTATAAATAATAACAATGCTTACAACATGATATAAATGCAGTACAACATGTTAAAGGTTACAGCTTATGTTTTGACATTGATTGAATAGTTAATAATTGGAATTGTTAGATTAACGCTTTAGATTACGAAACAAATGCACTGCGATCTAATGCCAATATTTGTTTGCTCATCATTGCATGTTATGTCATTCCCAACCATAACTGCTCAAACAGCAGTGTATTTTTAGTAAGCTTACGGGCCTTATTTCTGTGAGATATGAAACGTTTATTATTTGTGTGCCTGGTAAATTATTTTTTGTTAAAATAACCTATAATTATTTATTTATTATAGATACAAGGCTGAATTATGAGCAGTGTCACTGTTGAAAATATGAAAAGAATTATATTTTTTCAATTATCGTTACATGAAACAAATGCACTGCTATCTAACGGCAATATTCGTTTGCACTTGTCATTGCTATTGATACGAAACTTTTATTATTGGTGTTTGTTCGTGGTGAGGATGAAATGTTTTTAATATGTAAATTTATTTATTAATAAATTCCTTACTGATTAGGTGGTTTTTTTTTTTTTTTTTTTTTTTTTTTTTTGTATACGCAGCAACCCCCACTTAAAATTTTTGCCGGCCACCACTGGATAGCAAATGCATTTATATTCTCCAAGGTAGATGACAACAGATCTTCCTGTCTGTCCAAAGTAGACTGAATCACAGGAAACTTCATACGCTCCAGGATATGCCATTGGATGGCATATCCTGGAGCATATGAAGCATCATCATCCAATATGATGATGACCCACGCCGGGGCACGGGGCATCATCCTATTGCATCCCAAACGTGTTCCATGGGTTTGAGGTGTAGGAAGCATGCTGCCCACTCGATTTGATTAACATCCTTGATCTCCAGAAATATTTCCACTGCTCGTGTATGATGTGGTGCATTGTCATCCATAAAAATGAATTCTTCGCCTACACCACCACTGGACAATTGAACATGACATTTTGAAGAACTTTGTTGCAATATCATTCATCAGTCATAGTATCTTTTTCCACCACTTGTACCTCGGTACGTCCATTAAGTATAATACCTCCCCACACCATGATCCCAGCACCACCATATCTATCCCTTTCAAGAACAGTCTTGCAATGGTAAGCGATACCACTTTTATGCCAGATCAAGTGTCATCTAGAATCGGAGGAAAGACTAAAATTACTGTCATCTATAAAAAGAGTACATTAACCCATTGGTGTCTTGTCTAATTTTTTATAGATACAACACCACTGTAAATTTGCTCTATTGATGAGCTGTGGATAAAGGAAAGCAGACTACAGGCCATCAGGCACATAAGCCTACTTGTCGCAGATTTTGTGCCACTGTTTGTCAAGATATCTGCTCACCCAGGGCTGGCGGAAGCGGGCATGCGGGGGGGTGGGGTGCCGGGGCACGGGTCATAAGTTCATTTTTAAGAAACAAAATTTTTATCATAAAAACAAAAAAATTCTTAGAATGATCAATATTAAAATAAATAAGGCCGGATACAGTGAACAAAAATTTTTAAAAAATTGTATATTGCCAACCGTTTACAATGTTGCAGCGAGAGCAGGCTAAATGCTTGCCTCCAGAATCTAAAGTGAAAACAGTGAATGGTTTTTATGCGCAGAAACGAATTTTCATACAAAACATTTGTTGCTATGTAACCAGTCATATGGTACTGTAAAATCTCGATTGTGGCTTAAATATTCCAAAGCACTTTACATTCGATTGTTTACTTAGGTTAAGTCCCATGTGAATATTGTAAAAATAACCTTTGTTTGTCTCTGTATAGTTTGTTTTAGATGTTATTGTAAATAACGCTCTGGAAGTGTTAACTGTATATACTGCTTTAATAAGAATATGTTAGAGTGTTAAAAACAAAGGCAATGTTTATATCGCCGAAGCTGCATGTAATAGATCTACATGGCAGCATTAGAAAGATTGTTATTAAAATTTGTTTGTATGAGTAAGGCTTGCAGGCTCTAAATGTAAACATCCGCTAAGTCAGTCAGAAAGGTTCAAACAACTTTCCGATCGCCGGCAAGTTACAATTAAAAGAAAGCAGAGGAGAACAAAAGTGTGCCGAACTTGAAACTTAAGATGAAAGAATCATACTGATTTTTTTGGGGTTGCCAAACTTCATGCAAGGTCTCAGAGGAGGTATAATAAAAAAGGGACTGAAGCAAACAGAAGGGGCTGCATGGATCCAGAGATTGCTGCAGAAGTAGAGGGGGGGGCCCTGTTCCAGAGACGTCCACAGAGAGACAGGAGAGGCTGCCTGGTTCCAGATGCTGTCAAAGAGGAGGCAGCTCGGTTCCAGACATTGCTAAAGCTGCCCGGTCCCAGACGTTGCCAAAGAGAGACAGAGCTGCTTGGTTCCAGACATCGTCAGAGAGCATCCCAGATCCAGACGTTGGTTGAGAGAGGAGTTTTCCGCTTCCAGAAAGGAGCTTCTCGGTTCAAGACGTCACTAGAGAAAAACGACTATTAGGCCACAGACAGGGCTTTCAAATTGCCGAAAGGAGAAGTCCGAAACGCCATAGAAGAGAAAAGTTTCCAGTCTAGAGGGATCCTGATTGACAGTTGACAACAGTTTCATTTTTCTTGGAGGCGGCAATTCAAGCTACTTGAGACAGCAGTCATCCAGGCATTTTCGGCAAGCCCAAGTAGAGGAGAAAAGGCAAGACAAATTTCCCGAAGTACCTTTGCTCGTAAGTTTTTCTTTTTGCCATGGGAGAATAACATTTTTCCGGAACTGTACAAGTCCCGCTACATTCCCAATTGATATAGCAGAAGCCAAAATTCCAGATGAAGATCTGAGATGAAAGAATTGCCATAGAACTTTTAGTGAAAGACTCTTGACTAATTGTGAGATACAGAGCCTTTGTAAGTTCAAAACTTTTACATAATTCCTCTTATAGTTGTATTAGAATGACTTTTAAGATATATGTTTAATAAGGTTAAGAAGTGTCCTTAAGAGAATCAATTGGCATGTTAGAAGTGGATATCAAATTTGTAAAGATAACTTAACAGAGAGATTTAGGTAACCTCTTTGCGAGTAAGCTTGGAGTTTAATAAGTAAAATTTGTAAACTGAGAGTAGATAACGTTTTGTGTTAAAGAAAGTATTTTAAAGTTGAAGAAAAAAGGTTCTAAATTTTGCTAGAGTTTTTATAGAAGGATAAAGAAAGCAATCTCCCTAATGTTTATATTCGTGTACATTTCATAGTAATGTAAATAAATGTTATTTGACTGTCTTGTAAACATAACACGTAATAATATAAATACAAGAGAGATTCTGAGAGAGAGAAAGTGGGCACAGCTACATTAGAATAACAGAGAATAAAGTATAAAGTAAAGAAAAAAGACATCACAAGTAATTAATAAAAATTACAAGTATACAAAGTTAAAATAATAATAAAACTTTACAATGACATAATAGCAACAGTAGATTTATAACAGTACGCATCTCAATAGGCTACTGACAGTAGCACAGTGCGGACTATTGTTTCGTCTCTGTGTCGTGTTGTGTAATAATTTCTTGTGGGTATAAAATAGAAATGGAATCAAAAATTAAAAAAAGTTATCTGGTGCACAAAATCGTAAGCGTCATGCTGCGAAAGAAGCAGATATTAAGAAACAAACTGGGGTTCTTAATAAATTTGTTAAAATATTAAAATATTCTGATGCAGATTGTAACCAACTCGATACATCAGAAATCAGAGTTGACGAACCGTGCACATCATCCAGTTTGAATGAAAGTACTATTACAACTGTTGAACAAGATAACAAGACACAGGATTTAAGTGAAAAACAGTTAGGAGAAGATTTAGTTGTAGTTGACCATGAAACTAACACATTGTTAGTCTCTGTAAATTTAGAAGATCCTGGTGAATGGGGAAATATTGATGAAAAATTATGAATTGTTTTAATTGAAATAGGGCCTGTTCAAAAGAAAAATATAATATATCCCAGAGATACATATGGTCGTAAATTTGGCGACACGCATTATAATAGAAAAATGGAAAACGGGGAGCTCGTGCCAAGAACATGGCTCATTTATTCCGAAACTTTAAATTCTGTTTTTTGCTTTTGTTGCAAACTTTTCGCACCTGCTGAATCAAGTAGTCTTGTAGAAGGTTATAACGATTGGAGAAATGTAAGTACAACTTTGCATAGACATGAGACTAGTTTAGCTCACATGAAAAATTTCTTAAAATGGAAGGAACTTGATAAAAATTAAAAAAACAAAACTACTATTGATTGCCATACTCAAAGCATGTATGAAATGGAAAAGAAACATTGGACGAGTGTTTTAGAATGCTTGATTGAAATTATAAAATTACTTGGTAGCCAAAATTTAGCTTTTCGCAGATCACCTGATAAATTATATGAAAGGAATAACGGCAATTTTTTAAAATTAGTTGAACTGTTTGCGAAGTTTGATCCCGTTATGGAAAATCATGTTGAAAGGGCCCTACAAAGAAACAATACAGTACACTATTTGAGTAAAGACAGTCAAAATGAAATATTGGAAACTTTAAGTAATGCAATCAGGGTTACAATTTTATTATCAATTCGAAAATCTAAATATTATTCCATAATTTTAGACTGCACACCTAATGCAAGTAAAATAGAACAAATGACCATTATTATTCACTTTGTTTCCTGTGACAATGGAATTGTTCAAGATCAGGGAAAACTTTTTAGGTTTTGCAGATATATCAGATTCCACAGGACATGGTTTATGTGCAACAATAGTGGAACAACTGGAAAAATGGAATATTCCCATTGAAGACATGCGAGGTCAAGGGTATGACAATGGGGCAAATATGAAAGGGAAAAAATATGGGCTCCAAAATTTGCTTTTGAACAAAAATCCTCGAGCTTTTTACGTGCCATGTGCTGCTCACACTCTAAATTTAATCATTAACAATGCAGATACAATTAGTTTCTTTGCAATTATTCAAGAAATATATAATTTCTTTTCATTCTCTTACATTGAAATTCTCTTACATGCTAAAATGGACTACAAATTTATTTGTTCTCTTATAATTTGGCATGATTTACTTAACGGAATAAAGCCTGTGAGTAAAATGCTTCAAGACAAAAATATGAACATTACACTTGCTTTAGAATCTATCGAAAACAAAAATATTCTTACATGCGTATCGATCAGATACAAATTTTAAAGTTCTAAAAACGGCAAAATAACTGAGTGAGGAGGTGGATGGAGAACAAGAATTTAAAACTGGTACGGAAGTTCAACGACAAAAGAAGACATGACAATTTGACTACAAGCATCATGACAAAATGCTACAATCGCCAGAAGATAAATTTAGAGTGAATGTGTTTTATACACTTCTAGACGTTGCAATGTGTTCGTTAATAGAATGTTTTGAACAACTAAAACATATTATGATAATTTCAATTTATTGTATAGATTACTACAAATTAATAACGAAGATTTACAAAAAAATTGTGATGATTTAGAGATTCTCTTGATGGATGGCGACAATAAAGATGTAAATGCAATAGAACTATATGACAAGTTATGTGCTTTCTGGGATATTTTTCGAAAGAATAATTTAAATATTCAAAACCCTTTCGATATTCTTAATTTTATTGTGTCCAATAATTTATCTTTCCCTAACTTTTCAATTGCTTTAAGAATACTATTAACCTTACCTGTTGTGTAGAGCGGTGAATGTTCCTTTTGCAAGTTGAAATTGATTAAAACCTACTTAAGAACAAGTATGTCACAAAAAAGGCTTGTTAGTTTGGCATTAATAGCTATTGAAAATGATGTATGTGCAGAATTAGATGTTAAGACCATTATTTCTAATTTGGTGAATATGAAATCAAGAACCCTAAAATTTTAATAAAAAAATTTCAAGTATATTTATGTATTTTAATTTATTTTCTGTTATTCTGTAAAGATTTTATTTTTTGAATACTTATATTAATATTAATAAAATGTTCTAATTATTATTTTTGAATTATTTTCTTATTTTCTCATCTATCTTGAGTTTCTTTTATTTTCCTAAAAGATAGTTACACTTATAAAAATTATTAAAAAATTTTTATAACTTACTAAGAATTTAGTAAAATGCAAGAATTTTTTAAACTTTAGTTCAAATAAATTTTAACTTTAATTAAAATTCATTTTAATTTTGTTAGCAATTCGGGTCGGTGAGAAGGCTATAATCCCTGTATCATTATATTCAACGATTAAAGTGAAGTGGCTTTATCAAAATTTGCTTTAACTTTTGAGAATTTTTTGAATATTCGGGTTTTTAATGATTATCCTGCCTAGTCATCACCCCTGGTTCGTTACATTTAGCGAACCAACGTGTGGCTGTTCTGTCAAAATTTATTTAAGAAATTTCAAATAATTTAAATTTTTATTAGTGTAAAAGAACCACACATGCCTGGATCGTTAGAGGGGTGCTTAGATAGACATTGCATGCGGGCAGCAAAGACCCTAGTGCCGGATCTGTGCTCACCTGTACTTGAATGGAAGTGACTTGCAAGCTGACCTGCCTTGATGTGTCGATTTACATTTTACTGTTATAATCAAAAATCTTTCTTCATGCTCCTGATAGAGTGAAAGCATCCTCTTAGCCAATGTCTAGAACATATTTCATTGGTTCGAAATGCTTCCCAGAGGCTGGATACAACACTGTAAGATTTCAGTCTCTCTGGTGATATCAATAATTTTGCTGCTGCCTTCAAGCTTTTTAATAATTCTTCCCGCTGTGAAATCATCTAAATGATGTCTTTGAGACATTATAAGACATCCAAGTTTTCAACTTTATTCCTTCGTGAAAAGAGCTTCCTTCAAACACAGTTTGCTTATCGCATCCTTTTGCCTTTTATCCTGTTGAGTGACCCCTTTGCATGCAATTCAGAAATGAATGTATATCCGCTTTCTACTCAAAATCATCAGTTATACAAATTGCCACAAACTGATTTGTTTGAATTGGTAGTTGTAATCTTCAGAAATAGTGTTCATCCTTAAGTTTTGGACAATAGGAAATAATAATACTATATGTAGGGATTTTATTTATTGTTAAACCAAAATTTGTTTTTATTAAGAAGAATGAAAAATGATTCAGTTGTTCTATTTTGAGTCAGGAACATGATGTTATTCATATGTTTAAACTGGAGCCAAATAGATTTCCAAGCACTGAAGCCAGAAGTATAATATTCCTTGTAAGGCCTAAATTGTCTCTGATGAGTATTATTGCCAATTATATTTTGAGGTGAGTATTTATAACTATATGATATCAAGATATTAATTTTGTTCAGTTTCTTTAGAGATAATATCAGAAAATGCTGCTTCTTATTTTGGACTTCTCTTCATGTCAAGGACAGTGTGTTGGTGCAGTTCCAAGAAGAGAATACTGTACTGAAAGAATATTGCATCAAAATGCTTGATGGTGTCATTTTAGTTGCATTTCATTATTACCAGATATATTTAGCATATTGGTAGATTATAATACTAAATTTATTTACAGTACACTAACTTACTCCTGCATAACAATTAGAACACATTAGGATCTTCCCCTTAGGAAAACCAGACTCTAGCAATCCCTCCATTCTCATTACCCAAACTTATTATACAATTCCAGTATGCTCTACTAAAGTTGTTCATTGTTCTTAGCTTGGTGATGCATATAAAATTTTCTATATGTGTTTTCCCTTCCTACAGATTAAAAGTTAAGTCAAAAAGAGAGATATAAGGTTTTGTTTTTTTTTTCCTCATTTACTTTTGTTCATTTTTGGCACTTTCATGCACCTCTGTTTGTTACTTTTCATTAACGTGTATTATTTATTTATAATTTTTATTTTTGACTCAACTAAAGCTCCGTCATAGTCAAGAATTGTTCTTATGAAATAATATAAGGGAAGAATGCAAAGCCCACACAAAACCTCATGTCCGATGTTTTTCTTAAAATATTCAGGGATCATGCTAAAATAAGCATCTACCCAGTCAGATAAATAAATTACAAATAAATGACAATCTGCTCAATTTTGAAGTGTGACACCATGCTTCTCCTTGATCAATGTAGATACTACTCTTTTGATTAATTTTAATAATTATAATAGACCTTGCTAATTTTGTTATTGTTTTGACTTTAGTCACATTTAGTTCGATTGACATTGTTTGATTGACACTCACTCTAACAAGCTGCCAGAAAAGAATTCATGTACACACATTGCTATTCTTTTAAAGAAGATTTATCATATCTACTTATCATTATAAGAAACTATTCTGAGGTACCTCTGAGTTTGCTCCAGTGAGAGTCAACTGTATTAGTCAAACCAGATCATACAACAATTCAATAAAAATTCTAATGAAATGAAAGCACTATATCTGGAAGAAAACAAAGCAGTTTCTAGTGTAATGAATAACAACCAAAACATGTTGAGAGATTGACATGCTAGTTGATGTACTTTGAATATCGACTTCTCTCTCTTTCTCTCTCTCATACACACACACACACATACACAAGTACAAAAATATTATCATCATCAGGGACTCTAGAGAGTGAAAGACCAATTAAGGGAAGCAATACATCACCCACAGCAGTTCTCGCCTTCTCTTAAATCCATTCACACTAGATGAACTTATCATTTCAACAGGCAATTTGTGGCACTCATTCACTGTTCTGTGAGGGGGAGAAAAAACCCTCTCACTCATTTCTTAACTGTGCACACACTTCCATGGATACCCCCCCCTTGTCCTCTTCTTTCCTTCCATATCATTAAATGTTCCATCAGCCAGTATCCTATAACCCTTCTTCAGAAGTTTATAGGCCTCTATCATATCACCCCACTTTCTCTGATTTACAAGTGCCTATTTCACTCCCAAAACTCTCAATCTGCCCTCATGATCTACATTCCATAATCCCAAATATCATCTTTGTAGGTCCTTTTGCATCTGTTCCTCGGCACCTTGTCTTTCAAGACAGGTTTTGTAGCGCATGCTAAGGTTCTCTGTCATCTTGGAGAACAAGGGTTGGGACATCTGCTGGACATATGTGTAATTTTATCCCTTATTTCATCAAGGTTTGAAGGCAGGTCATGGTTGAATACCCACTCCTTCAACATACCAAATGAAGGTTCTACAATTGCTCTACCAACTCCCTATGAACAAAAATAATGTTCAGCAATATACATTTTCTTCTGACATCAGGACCATTACTACAGCTAAATGTAATGCTGTAGACTCCACATGTGCTCTTCTTTTCATGTGCATGCAGTTGAACAGCGTATCTTATAGTGCATGTACTGAAAGGGGGGGGGGGGTCGAAGTTCAGTACTTTTTTTTGCACCATATCGTATTAATCAAAATTGATGACTAAATATATTAATTTATGTTGGAGGTTTAATGGAATATTATCAGCACTGAGAAATACTTCCAATATTTTGTCTCCGTCACAAAGACATCTTCAGGGATTACAAAAAACTTTTTGTAACAACACACACACACAAATATAATACAATAGTGAGTGAAACTAAAGTCCTATCTAGGCGTTGTACCCTCTATGGCAGGTGGCCTAGGATGTAAAGAGGGATCTCTGATAATTAATGTTTCCCAAATTTTGGGAAGTTTAATGCAACCGTATTTGTTTAAATTCGGTTGATTCCTGAGTGCAAATGCAGAATATATTAATCTGATTACCAACTAAATAATGTTACATCATGATAGCCAGCCAAATTTTCAATTAAGTAAATAAGGTAATTGTTGTGAACAATTTAGACACTAACTAGAAATCCTGTTAAAATAAACTTATTCAATGTTTTTAGACAGTGTGAATATGGAAATGAAAATAATAATTTTTCTGTTACAAATATAAGGACTTTATTTACACAGAGTCAAAGTAAACAGTAGGATTGGTTAGGGATTACAAAATACTGTTAGTACTGAAGTACAGCTGATATCAGTTCACTTCATGGATACTGATCAGTGCATTATTAAAATATAATCGCGTTCAGGCATAGAAACACTAATACAATAACTCATATTAGTGATTATATTATTCGTGTCTTTTTGTTGTTTCATATGGGTTCAGCAGTTCAGTTTTCTTTTATATAATATAAATACATATGAAAAAAATTTTTAATTATGGGATGATAATGGACTTGGATAAAAGTGAAAATTTAGATTCTCTGGCTGAGATAGAACATTCATCAAATGTATCCATTTATTCGACATCTGGAGCCAATTCATATAATGAAACTACAATTGCATCATACATTTTTTATATGATGCAATTGTAGTTTCAATAGCAGAAAAACTATTCAGACTAATATTCAAGCTGTTAGAGAGATTGCTTGGGAATAGAATACAGGATTGGGTTGATGGACATAGCATTCTTTATTATGTTCAGCATAGATTTGTAAAGGGTAGGTCCAGTTTTAGCAATTTAGTTGCATTTTATGATAGGGTAAGGAATTTGTTGGAGAAGGGATAATCATATACAATGATATTCTTGGACTTTTCAAAAGTGTTTGATAGATTACCACATGATGTTGGTGTACGAGCTGTAGAGGATGGGAATAGATAGTATATTTGTTAGATGAATCAGAGATTGGCTCTGAATGATACCAGCAGGTTGTATGATAGCACGTTGTATTAAAAAAGGAGGGTAATCAGTGGCATGCCTGAGGGTTCTGATCTTGGGCCTTAGCTGTTTAACTTGTTTGTAAACGATATATCATGTGAACTGACTGGGAATCTTCAGTTGTTTGCTGATGTCAGGGAGAATTATAAGTTGCACTGCTGATTTAATTCCCTTCAGGAAGATTTGAATAGACTTTTGACTTGGACAAAGTAGTAGGGTTTCAGTTTTAATATTAATAAGTGCATTTTGAAGTGCAGAAATATGAGGCTATGTACTATATTGATGGTGCCATACTGCAGTAAGTGGATGAGTTTTGGGAGTGATGGCTGACAGTAGACTAAAGTTTAGAGGGCATATTGCTAGTGTTGCAAAGGCTGCACATCGTAGTGCTGCTATGATAATGTTAAGAAGTACTGTAACATGTAGGGATAAGGAAGTGGTAGTGCTACTGTATAAAGCACTGGTCAGACCACACTTGGACTATTGAGCTCAAATCTGGTCACCTGGTTTTCATTATGATCTGGAAACATTGGAGAGGTTCCAGAGGCAAGTGACTAAGACAATATCAGGACTTAGAAATGCTGGCTATGGAGAGAGGTTGCTGTCATGTTTCTCTACATTACTACCTGTACATTTTATGAACTAAAAGTATACTGTGTTTAGTATCAATACCATGCTGTGCCAGACCAGACTTTTGAGGTTTCACATATTCAATGTAACATCGATGTTCATTAATTATTTTTTCTACATAACTGCCTGTCTACAAAAGACAAACTTTCAAAAGTGACAGTTTGTCTTTTGTAGATGGTAACAAATGAGAAATTTTGTTCGTAGGAAAATATGTGGGCATAAGGTGATACTTCTACAAAATTCTACCAATAGGTTCAGAGATACTAGAAATATAAGGGATTGGAACCCTGCAGTTCTGGTGGGATGAAGCTCGTCTTCTCCATAGAAGCAGTTTTAAATATGAACACCTTTTCACAGAAATTTGTGAATCCCTTTTACATCAGCCTAATCTGAATTGCAATGATTGTCCCCCCCCCCCCCAAAAAAAAAAAAAGTATGGGAGATTCTCATTTTATGTGAACATCAAAAATAGTTTTAATATTATTTAGTAATATGTTAAATTCTAGGCTCACAGCAGCTGTTTTTAATTGGTAAATAGATTGTTGATGTACCTTGTATTCCTGTTCTTTGATTTGCTTGTTTCTGCACACTGATGATGTACTATTATTTTCAGTATGAAATATCTGTACTTTCGTTAAAGTTAATTTCTATGGTTGTCACATAATTTGTTGTTTGTAGCATATTCAATTGCTACTTAAAACAAGTAACAAAAATATCAATTGTTCTTCATAAAACTCAGCTATCCAGTACAGAAATAGAAAACAACATATATGAAACATTCCAACATTTTTTATTTGACAACTGTCAGTTCCACACATAACAACAAATGTTTTCATCCAGTCTTCCCTCGAACTAAAAATCACACCAGTGAAGATGTATAAACTTCTCAGCAGGATTTTGAACAAATAAGGAAATCACAAAAGACAGCTATTCATACCTTATTTCTTAAAGAGAATTATTTCCAACTCTTCCTTATATTCTTCCATCTATTCCCATTTTTTACACCTCTCCATACACACATATATGAAATCTCTCTTCTCCCTCTCATGTGCATCAGCTGTTAATTTTTCTATATCACAATCGAGTTTATGCTGTATTCTCTCAATAGACTGTGTAAAATGACTTCACAACAGCTTGGTATCACATACAGCGAAATGAAGTTTTCAGTAATGGTAGACTGGGTAGTGTTTGTTTGCAGTGCAATGAAATTTTTTTTCCACTTCATTTTTATTTCATTGCACTCAATATAAAAAATGTCTACAGGTATTTTAACTCCAACGATGTAAGAAGGTATGTATATTTTGCAGCTTCTTCATGCTGCTGAATGATAAACTATTTTCTCTTATGACATAGCCAGGAAGCACAGTTAGCCTTAACAGCCTTGCTAGTCAACTGCCAATAGCAAAACTACAAACACTGCTGCTATATTCTTTTTACTGTAAAATATTGTTTTAACATAATTTTATCAACATAATGACAATTTTATATATTTTTTTATTTCATTTTTAATTACCTAAACTAGCAATGATATTTTCCATAAACAAAATCATGTGAAGATATTTAAATATCTTAACAGTACTACTAGATGAAGGGCTTAATCATTTCAGCTGAACATCTTAGCAAGCAGGCTGATATCCCATCTCATACTATCACCAAATTGTTATCCAGGTTATATTATTATTATTATTATTACGGACAACTCCAAGGAGTCCTTAAACTCATCGAGGGAGGCCCTAAACATCATGTCCATCACAACTATTTGACATTCACACAGTATCTATCATACTTTGCCTTGAACTCATTCACTTGTCATAGCACCCACCACAGTATAATTTTCGCATGTGTGTCACAGGCATCTTCAGTACATTAAGCTCAAATTAAACAATAACTGACAATTCCAAAAAGCGCCACCTAAGTAGCTGGTGTAAGATAACTAAAAAGGTCAATAACTTTCCTAAAAAATAAAATAAAAAAATAATTAAAAATTTTAAAAAAAATTAAAAAATAAAAAATCAATACAATAAAAAATTTAGGTGGTGCTTTTTGGAATTGTCAGTTATTGTTTAATTTGAGCTTAATGTATTGAAGATGCCTGTGACACACAGGTGAAAATTATACTATTAAATAATCTTTGTACGCGAGTTTTTTCCATTATTAATTTTGTATCAATATGTCTACTCACGGTATACCTCTTTTAAAACTTACCCTTACTAACCACACTCATGCCCAGCTTCCATGGATGTGCCCTAGTCCTCCCACCACCAGTCCATGTTCTCAAAAATATCCTCTGAATTAATCCTATAGAAACCCTTCCGCAATTTAAATGTCTCAATCATATCTCCCCTTTTCTGCCTATCAACCAATTTCTGCAACCCACAAATCTTCAACCTGTTTTCATAAGGTTCATTCCATAGACCTTCTATCATCTTGGTCTCTCGCCTCTGGATCCTCTCAACCTCCTCCCCATCAAGAAGAAACCTAGGTGACCAGATCTGAGCACTGTAGTCGAGATGGGGTCTTATCAAGGCTCTATACAGAGGAACAATAACTTGCTTATCTCTGCTCGTCAAAGTATTCTTCAGCATCCAAGTGATTTGATGAGCTGATTTAGCCACTTTTGCAATGTGCCCCCTAAACTTCAACTCCCTATCCACCAACACTTCCAAGTCCCTGGCCTCATCAATCTCCTGCAGTACAGTTCCACCAATGTGATATACTACTGCTAATCTTTTCACCCCAAAATGCATAGCCTTACGTTTTGCCACATTAAATTGACATCCATTCTCCTTAGCCCAGACCTCCAATCTATCCAAATCATCCTGCAAAATTTTGACATCTTCTGCATTCACTATTTCCCTACCCAACTTTGCATCATCAGCGAATAAATGAACCGTTCCTCTCAGTTCCTTCCCTATATCGTTAATGAACAAATTAAATAGCAGTGGTCCAAGAACAGAACCATGCGGCACACCACTAGTCACAGGCCGTCTTTTTGGACTCTACTCCTAAGTAAACTACTCTCTGGTTTCTCTCCATCAACCACCCTCCTATCCATTTCACCAACCTTATATCCATGTGGTATCCTGTCAAAGGCCTTGGCCAGGTCCAGCAGTATCACTGTAAACCCTTTACCCTTATCCAGTTCACCATCACTGTGTTATAAAACCTGAGCAAGTTACTGAGGCATGATCTACCCTTCACAAAACCATGCTGACCCCCATACAGTATCTCATTTTCATCAGTCCATTCCTGTATTTTTCCCTTGACTATGACTCCTGATGTGCTGATTGGTCGGTAAGTTGCAACAGTAGTCTTTGATCCTCCTTTATGCAGTGGAACTATTTTCCCCTCTTTCCATACCTGCAGGACTAAACCAGACCCGAGACTCAGATTAAACAATTTGGTCAAGGGCACTAACAGTTCTTTAACCATTTCACGTAAGACCCGTGCTGGTATACCATCCAATCCCACAGATGTATTCACGTTAAGGTTCTGTAATAGACTATACACCTCCACTTCATTCACCACAATTCCCATATAAACTAATGGTTCCTTCAATGTCACCACCTGGATGATATACTCTTGCAAAGTGCTCACTCAGTAATTCCACTATATCAACTGATTCAGTGACCTCCCTACCATCAGCATTCCTAAAAATCATTCTGCCGTGTACAGTTTTTCTTTTACTTGCAGCATATTGAAAGAACTGGTTGGGATTCTCTCTAAAAGTTAGAGAGAATCTCAACCAGTTTAGCATGCCTAATTTCCTTTCATAATCCGCTTTTGCTTTTCTTACCACACTCGTTACCCTTCTGGCCTGCGCTTTATACTGGTCATGTGCCTGCAGGTCACCTTTCTCCTTAAATTCCTTCCACAGTTGTTTCTTTTTTTGCAACTCAAGTTTAATGGTGTTATTCATCCATTTAACCCTACGTGATTTACTATTTGAACTCTAGGTATACAGTCAGCCATAACCTCCTGTAAATTCTCCTTGACCTTTTCCCATGCCCTATCAACACCCAGTCCTTGCAGTTTTACATGCCATGGCACTGAACCAAGCAATCTCCTAAGCTTGTCATACTTGCCAGCATGGTAATTCCACATGTGCCCCGTCTTAATTGAAAATTTCACACATTCAGCCACCTCCCAGGTCAAGCCTCTATGATCACTCTCACCAATAGGTGGCGATGTAGTCATATTCATTAGAGTCAAATTCTCAGATGCTATTACTAGGTCAAGCACTCGAACCCCTAGTATTTTCCATTACATGCTGTCTCAGATAGTTATCCCTTAGTAACTGAATAAAATCCAGTTCCTTCCTCACATGTATTCTCTCCTCCTTCCAATTAATGTTACCATAGTTGAAATCTCCCATAATAATTACCCTCCTTCCACTTATTTCATCAATTTGTTTATGCATAGTATCTCCACCATCTATTCCATCACCTGGTGTATAGCAGCACCCAACTGTATATTTTCTTCTGCCAGTCTCAATCTCACACCAAAAAATAGCCTCAAATGAGCTCCTTTTGCTATCCTGCAATACAACTTAAATTTTCCTTGGCTGCAGTTCATCAGCTATCATCAATAACACCACTCCCCCCATTTTATTCTCTCTGTCCCTCCTAAACACACTATACCCTACGCATTCTATCCCACTAACTATATCATCTTCTGTCAGCCATGTTTCACTAATGCCAATAACCTGTGGCCAGGAAGAGCCAACCAAGGCCAAAAATTCTTCCTTCTTGTTCCTAATACTCCTGCCATTAGTATACATGAAATGCAGTGGTCCATTTGTCCCACCCTTAACTGTCCCATTCTGATTTCCTGTCCTTTGTACTGGCTCGGGCTCATTATATACATTCTTACACTCAACTGTCTCACTGATGTTTGTATATCCACTTCCTCCCCTCCTTAATAGGTCTAGTTTCCCTGATTTTGCACATCCACTCTCACTTCACTCATCAACACGTTTTCCAGTCTTCGCACACCAAATCCATTCAAATGTAAGCTATCCATCTTATACAAATCCTTTTGCCCATCAAACTCACTTCGCACATCCACAAACTCCACACCGTCTGCATAACCTGCGCATAAAGTCATTTGCGATTATGGCCCTCCTCTCTGTCATACCACTGCAACAGACTCACTATCCTAACTTTATCACTCTTTTCTTTCGCTACCTCTAATAATTCCTTTAAGTCCTCTCTCATATCAAATTTATCTCCTTTCAAAGCATTCGTTCCCACTACGACTATCATTTCTTTCACCCTCTGTTTTTGCGCTCTAATACTCGAGTTACATCCTTAATTTTCACACCCGGTAAGTACGCTTTAGTCAAACTCTCATCTATCATACTTCTTGCTAATGTCACCATACAACATTCTCTCCTTCATTTCTGAAACACTCCTAGTCATACACTTGCTTATTTCCGTTAGCCGAGACACTCGGGAAAGAGTTTTGCAATCGCTCCAACTGCTGCTTCGCCCTATGTATTACTCCGCATAACAGTGTGATCTCACTCATTACAGCTAATTTCTCTTTTTTTTTCATCATTCGAACCATTTTCTCTCCCTGTATAACCTTCACTCACTCTCTCTTTCCTCATTGCTATCTTGTACAACATCACAATTTACTATCAAACCACTATTTTCTCTCATATTCTGGCTTTCTTCTATAACAACTATCTCACGACCTGACACACACTTCAGTTCCTCACTTTCCTTACATTTTCGGCACAGTCTCCCACCACTATCATTATCTATCCAGACTCCAGCCTCTTTTGGGAATGCATACATCCCGCACACGTTACACTAGACGAATTCCCTCACATTAAAGTTTTGGTCGCCATTATTTTTCATCGCATTGGTGCCATGTGCTACACTATCAATCATATCTTTAAACTACTAGTTTAAATAAAGCGGAAATCATACCAAAAATCACACAGACAGTCCAAAATACTACGTTAAGATAAATCAATATTGCCGATTTTTTCTCAAAATAATACTTATCTTTTCGGGAGCTCTCTGCAAACACTACACACCATGTAGCCCTCTAGTGGACTATCTAGCAGACAGTTATGTAATTGTAGCACTGTGCACCATGTTAAATACACTATGCTGATAGAGCTTAGTAAAAGGAGCACTCTTTGTAAAAATCTCACATATTCATTTTACTTACGTTTGTTTTTTTACAGCATCTATACTGAGTGAAAATTTCATAATGAGGAATAAGTTTTTATATGATAAAGCAAAAAAAAAAAAATCTTGTTTTCATTAACTAATGCAGTTGTACACTTAGTATTATCGCATCTGCCATGTGGTTAAGCAGTGGAATAACGAAAGGAACCATAAATATGTTGACAGTCAATTTGCTTAGTATTGTAATCCTACTTAAATTTTCATAGAAATATTGTTTCATGTATATTATCTTATTTGTTTATAGTAGTATTCTTGTGCTATACACTTTTTATGGCAGTCACTGTAGTAATGGAACCCATGTTGTCACTAGAGCTCCTTTTAGTTCGTATCCAAACACAAGTGATACAACATTATTAACAACAAATTAGAATACATTACAAATGAGAACAGCTTAAATTTGGTAGGTGAATTACACAGGGACAAATAAGCAAAATATAAAAAAAAAGAAACTATACATAAGTTATACAATAAATATGTTCAGATGTTCCTCCAGTATCTTGCACAATCAACTGCTCTTTCTGTGCAGGATATAAGGACCTCTTTTGTGCCAGGTGATTGAAAAAGGGGACAAGAAAGATGGTGTTCCATGGACTGGGTCGTCCTGCACTCACAGTTATCTGCTCCAGTGAGGTAGCCCACATTTGATGAAGTTTTGTTTGCAGCATCCTGTCATTCGAACTGTTGAGACTTTTCCAAGTATTCCAGTCCAAATGGGCACCATGTGGAAAATGTTCGGCTGTTGGAATACCAGTATTATTCTCTGGGTATAGTGCAAGACATTGTTGAAGTCTTGTTTCTGGAGGGTTTTTAGATGATTCAACAGTTGCTAAGAAGCTATGTCGGGATCTTAGTCTTTGGGGCACTGTGGTCTGGCCGAATAGTGGGTGGTATTCATCATTTATTTGTCGGCATCTTTCATCAGCTGAGAATGCAGATCTTTGAATTGGAGGGGCTGCAATACCAACCAAGGTATACAGGTGTCTTAGTGCTGTTGGTTTCAGGCATCCTGTAATTAAGTGGCAGCTTTCATTCAATGCTGGGTCAAGTTTTTCAGCATGGCAGGATCTGGACCATACTGGGCAGGCATATTCAGTGGAAGAATAGCAAAGGAATAGCAAAGGGCCAAGGCAGGTCTCAGTGTGCCAGGGTCTGCACCATTTGGAGGAGGTAAGCTTTCTTAGTATATTGTTTCTTGCGTTTACTTTTGCTTTTGTTTTTTCTTTGTGTATTTTACATGAAAGAGTGCAATCGAGAGTTACACCAAGGTAGATTAGGTTCCAGGAATGTTCTATATTAGAGCCTTCCCAAGAAATCTGTAACTTCCTGCTGGCTTCCTTATTGTTAAGGTGGAAAAGGCCAGTCTGGGTTTTCAAGGGGTTTGGAAGGCAAGTGATAGAGTAATTTCAATGGACTTGAAATTTTTTGATTGAGTAGCTATGGCAAGGTCATAACTACTCAGTCAGCATAGATAAAATTTCTAGTTCCTGGAAAGATGGGTAGATCATTGATGTAGATGTTGAAAAGTAATGGTGATAACATACACTTCTCTGGGGGAGGCCATTTTTTTTTGAGATGCCAGTGGCTCTTCCTACCTCCCCCCCTAGGTCCACAAAAAAGCATCTGTTTTCCATGCGTGATTGGATCAGGAGGACAAGGCGATACTCTCTAGTTATCCTGTATATTTCATTTCTGAGTGTGAGATGGTTTATGGTATCATATGCTGTAGTTAGGTCCACAAAGGCTGCTCCTGTGCTAGTTTTTGCTCATAACCATTTTCTTTATATTGAGTGAGGTTGAGAATTTGTGATGTACCGGATTTGCCTGGTCTAAAACCAGCCTGCTCAGCAATAAGATGGAGTTCAATTAGGAGTTGTCGCCTATTCAAAATTAATTGTTCATAGAGTTTAAAGAGGTTGCCGAGTAGTGATATAGGTCTTTAAATTTTTGCTTCAGTTGGAGTTTTCTCTGGTTTCAGAAAGGCCACCACTTTAGCATGCCTCCAGATAGTTGGTATCCTTAGGGTTCTGAGGCAAGTGTTCTATAGGTTTAATAACCACACTTTAGCCCTGGATCCAAAATGCTTAATTTTTTCATTACAGAGATATTGTAAAAATAATCATAATTAAAATTCTGAATATTTTTACGTATTGTTTATGTTATTATGTTTGTTAGTTTTGTTTTCATAACACGCATTGTCGGCACTTGCGATGTGCCCGTTATGGAATTGTTTTGTCCAAAGTGATAAGTAAAGAAGTCAAAAATTTAATGTACTTACCGGATTTGAATAGTTGTGTTACTTTAAACAAATTTATTATGGTTTGAAATATTAAGTTTTGTGTTTTATGAGGACATTCTCTTGTCGCTAACGGATACAACATGTCAGCCATTTTATTACATTACTTAGTTTCTGACTTTCGTGGAGTGCGCATGCTCGCGGAGAAGTTTTATGGAGTGATTGACAGCTGACAAGAGAGCGTTCGGTATCTGGGTAAGTAACGGCTGTAAACAAGAGAGTGTTCGGAAGGAATTTAGAACACAGGCCGGCAGATATTTAGATTCGGAGGAACTTGAGTTTTTTTTATGTGACAGGCGGAAGAAAATTAATAGTATATTTCGAAAAAGGAATCGTGGAACTATTAAGTTTTAATGTGGAATAAGTACGTGGATAAATAAAAGGGAAATATTGCTATAAATCGTTTTAAAAGGAATATTGGAGGAAACACTGATTGAAAGATTTATAGTAGATTCCAAAAAGGGAATCGTAGAACTGTAAGTTTTTTTAATTGGAAGAGTAAGATTGTCAATAAGCATTTAGTGAATAAAAGAATTTGCTATTTACGTTCTAATGGAATGTTCGAGAAAACTCTGATTAGGAAGTTTCATCTGTATTAAGGACGCCGGATCTGACTATTATTTCTACTGAAGAAAAGAGACAGAATTAAGTCAGGAAGATTTTATGTGTGTTGAGTGATGAAAAGGATCCTGTGTAAATGAAGAATGGAGTCATATATCTTCAGAAAAGGGCCTTGACAGAGAAAGAAACTGGCTATGAACATTTTGTGATTGTGCAAACAAAGTGTTTAGTCTAATCTTAAGTGTAAGTTTATTTTTTAAAAGGCCTTGGATCCAATTAATTTGTAGTTAGTTGTGTAATAATTGTTTGAAGTGTATATATATTGTTTTTGTTATATTAAATGTGTTTATTTTGTATTTTCTTGAGTCAGTGATTAATTGGATTCTGAAAGAAAGAGTTAAGATCATTGCACCAATTGGAGTGAGCCCTTGTGCATATAATAACATATAGGTGCACTCGGAATTAAAAAAATAATTGTTAGAAACAGAGATCATTGGTCTAAAACCAGCCTGCTCAGCAATAAGATGGAATTCGATTAGGAGTTGTCGCCTATTCAAAATTAATTGTTCATAGAGTTTAAAGAAGTTGTCGAGTAGTGATATAGGTCTTTAAATTTTTGCTTCAGTTGGAGTTTTCTCTGGTTTCAGAAAGGCCACCACTTTAGCATGCCTCCAGATAGTTGGTATCCTTAGGGTTCTGAGGCAAGTGTTCTATAACCACACTTTAGTCCTGGATCCAAAATGCTTAATTTTTTCATTACAGAGATATCATTAATGCCTGCAGATGTTCTGTTTTAATAGGTTTATGGCAGTGTTGAGTTCAGTAATGGTGAATTCTGAGTTAATATTTTGATCCTTACTTGGGGTTCTAAGTATCTTATTTTTTGAGCGTGCTTTTTAGGGAATGTTCCATTCAGCAGCAGCTGGTGAGCCATTTGATTAGCTGTTATCTGTGGGTGCTCATATGGCTTAGCTAAATCCTTCCTAATTCTGTTGATAAAGTTCCATGCCTTTCTGCTACTATGGGTCATATCAAGGACTTCTATTTCTTTTTTCCATGAGGGAATGCCTTTCTTCTGCCATCTTGGAGCATAATTTTTCTCTTGCATGGATAGTCTCCTCTGAGAAGGGGTTGGTGTTGTAAAGTTGTAATTAGCATACTGGGGTAGTACATGACTGGAAAGGCTTGGAATGTAGTTTGTGCAGCATCCTCAGAGGATGTGTTTGGTGGAGATTTTCCTCAGTGTTTTATGAATTGAGGATACTCTTGAGGGACTGGTTCTGTGGAGCTGTCAAGATCTTCCATGAAGCCCTTCCAGTTAGCTTTTTTGAAGTTAAATTGTCGTCTGTAAGATACTGTGTTAAGCATAATGGCTGGATTGAATTGAAGCATTATAGGTCTATGTTGAGTATGTGGAATGGGATTTAAAACCTTTTTAAAATAAATGTTGGATATTTTTGAGCTAACATCGGGTTTAGAGAAAGGTTTTCAGCCCATTTTTCAACAAGTTCTCCATCTTCATTGGAGTTTGTGTAACCCCAGTTAATACTATGGCTGTTAAAGTCACCTAATACAATATTAGCTATATATGCATTATTATTGAGGAGGGTGTCGGGGAAGGAGAAAGCTTCTGGCAGTTTATAAACTGAGGTGATTGAGATATTTTAAAATGTGATTGTAATAATCTCAATGTTTCTGTTGTTCGTTGAGTCAATGGACAATGGAATTAAGTTTTCTTTTGTAAATACTGCACTACCATGTTTATTATGGGGTATCTCTATGATGAATTTCATGCCATAGATGTAAGGTCTTGCAGCACCTTCCCTTCTGTGAGTTTCTTGCAGGCAGAGTGCATCACAGTCATTATTAATGCTATGGCTGTTAAAGTCACCTAATACACCTACTAGAGCTAATCTCAGTAATGGACGTGCAAGTTAGTCATGCGTTTTTATAACTGCTGTCACTGGTAGGGGGAATGTCAGCAAGCAAGTGAGAGGAGAGTCATCTTGAAAGGAGGAAAACACTATTGAGTTAGGTTCTGTGATTGGAAAAGATTTTATACTCATATATAAATGCTTCCTTAACACAATTGGAAGAACGATGGTATGTTGCACACTTCAATTGGAAAAGGAGTAAGTTAGATTCTCGTTGTGATGAGAGGAATCTTTATATGCGAAATTTTTCAATTGAAGGGGAGTTAACTGATCTCATAGAGAGGTAGCAGAGTCCAACCTCCCACCCCCCCCCAAGAAACTTGGGTTTTTCATCAAGAACATAGACAAATCGGCCTTCAGAAAATACTAAGGGTGGTGGTGAACAGTAGATGGCAATGGTGTAGATGATGTTGGTAGTAGTTCGGTGTAGTTGGTGAGACAGAGGAATTTTTATTAGAACAGCAGTTATAAAGAAGAAAAGTGAAACAAAAAAAATGAGATATAAAAAAATTCTCACAATGTGAGTTAATACTTAGTTGGGTAACCTTTAGCGTTAATTACGGCTTTACAATGCCTTCCCATGGAGTGAACCAAGTTTTTTAGTTCTGCAGCTGTTAGCAAGTAAGAGAAAGAATGACTTTGGGAAGAAGCAAATTACAGACCAGTTAGTATCTCTGGGATCCTGGTTAAAGTATTGGAAAACTTGGTTAAAAGTAAAATTCAGGAATGGGGATAGGAATATGATACTCTATAGGGGATAGCATAACTTTATAAAGGGTAGGTCCTACATTATTATTATTATTATTGTTCCGGGCAACTCCAAGGAGTCGACAGACTCATCGAGGGAGGCCCTAACACATCATGTCAAGAACAACTATTCGACATTCACACAGTATCTATCATACCTTGCCTTGAACTCATTCACGGTCGTAGCACCCACAACAGACTCTGGAAGCTTATTCCACTCATTCACTACTCTCCAAGTAAAAAACCTAGCTCTAACACCCTTGTCAACCACGCTCTTGCCTAGCATCCATTCATGGCCCCTAGTCCTCCCACCACCAGTCATATTTTCAAAAATATCTTCTGGATCAATCTTATAGAAACCCTTCAGTAATTTGAATGTCTTAAACATATCACCCCTCTTTCGCCTATCGACCAATTTCTGCAACCCACTAATCTTCAACCTATTCTCATAAGGTTCATTCCACAGACCTGCTATCATCTTGGTCACTCGTCTCTGGATCCTCTCCACTTCCTCCCCATCACGAAGAAACCCTGGTGCCCATAACTGGGCACAGTAGTCCAGATGTGGTCTTATCAAGGCTCGATACAGAGGAACAACAACTTGTTTGTCTCTGCATGTTAAAGTATTTTTCAGAAGCCAAGTGATTTCCAGAAACCAACAGTTCATGTGCCTGCCGGTCACCTTTCTCCTTAAATTCCCTCCATAGTTGTTTCTTTTTTTGTAGCTCAAAATTAATGGTGTTATTCATCCATTTAACCCCTAGTTGATTTATTATTCGGACTCTAATTATACAGTCAGCCATTGCTTCATGCAAACACTTCTTAACTACCTCCCATGCACTATCGACTTCTAGTCCTTGCAGTTGTACATGCCATGGCACTGAACCAATCAAACTCCTAAGCTTGTCATACTTTCCAGCCCGATAATTCCACATGTACCCTGTCTTAATTGAAAATTCTACACCTTTAGCCACCTCCCGAGTCAAGACCCTATGATCACTCTCACTGATTGGTGGCAATGTGGTCATATTTGTTACAGCCAAATCCTCAGATGTAATTACTAGGTCAAGCACTCTCTAACCCCTAGTATTTTCCATTACATGCTGTCGCAGATAGTTATCCCTTAATAACCGCATAAAATCCAATTCCTTCCTCCCGTGTGTTCTGTCCTCACTCCAATCAATGCGACCATAGTTGAAATCTCCCTTAATAATTGCCCTCCTTCCACTCATTTCTTCTATTTGCTTGTGCATACTATCACCACAATCGTTTCCATCACCTGGTCTATAGCAGCACCCAATTGTATATTTAGTTCTGCTAGCCACAATCTCACACCAAATGGCCTCAAATGTGCTCTCTTTTCTCTATCCTGCAATTCAACTTCTATTCTCCTTGGCTGCAGCTCATCAGCTATCATCAACAATACTTCTCCCCCCATTTTATTCTCCCTGTCATTCCTGAACACACTATACCCATCGCATTCAATCCCGCTAGCTATATTATCTACAGTCAGCCATGTTTCACTAATACCAATAACCTGTGGTCTGGAAGTGCCAACCATGGCCAAAAACTCTTCCCTCTTGTTCCTAATACTCCTAGCATTAGTGTACGTGAATTTAAGACCCCCATTAGCCCCAACCCTACCTTGATGCCTTATATTAACTATCCCACTCTGATTTGTTGTCCTTATTTGCTCGTGCATATTATATTCATTCTTGCATTCAACTGCCTCCCTAAGGACTGTATATCTACTCCCCCCCCTCTTAATAAATCTAATTTCCCTGAATTTGCACATCCACCACATTCAGCAACACTTTCTCAAGTCTTCTTACACCGTAACCATTCAAATGCAAGCCATCCATCTTATATAGATCCTTTCGCCCATCGAACTCACTCCACACGTCCACAAATTCCGCACCACTCATCATACATAACCCACGCATAAAGTCATTCGCAATTATGGCCCTCCTTTTAAATATTTCACTGTCATACCGTGGCAAAAGACTAATCATTCTAACTCTCTCACTCTTTTCTTTTGCTACCTCAAACAATTCATTCAGGTCTTCTATCATTTCCATTTTGTCTCCTTTCAAATCATTCGTACCTGCCACAACAATCATTTCTTTCATCCTTTCCTTTTGCTCTCTAATAGACTCAGTTACATCCTTTATGGTCGCACCAGGTTGGTACGATTTTGTCAAATCCTCTACTATCACACTTCGTACTAATGAGTCTCCATACAGCACTCTATCCTTCATTTTGTTCATGTTCACACTCATACGTCTATTTTTCCTGTCATACTTTTTATTATTGGCTGGTTCATTCAGTCGACTTTTGCTCATATGCTCTAGCTGCTGTTTTGCCCTTTGTATCGCACCATTCAACAACGCGATCTCACTCATTGCGTCTATCTCATCTTTTTTATTCTCAGTAAAACCATTAATACTATCATTCACACTCTCACAATTTTCTGGTACAACCTCGCCGTTTCTTGTCATATCCCTATTTTCTTCATTCTGAAGTTTGACAAAAATATCACACTCACGATCCGAAATACTCTTCAATTTCTCATTCTCCCTACATTTTCTACACACATTCACTCCTTTGTTATCATCTAACCACACTCAACAAAGCATACATTTCACAGCTAGTACACTGAATCATCTCTTTTATACTACCGTTCTTTGATAAAGATGGCGAACCATCATTACTGGCCGCCATTTTCCTTCGTACTGGAGCCATACTTACTTGCAATTTATTTTATTAAATTATAAATTATGACACACAAAAAGATGCACTAAGAGATGCAAGGCAAACAAAACTACACAATATTAAATAAATTTATCAACGATAACTGAAAATAATGCTTATCTTATCCGGAGCTTTCACGAACACTACACACTACGAATCCCTCTAGCGGCGACAGCCCCAATAAAATATGTTATAAAGACACACAAAATACTCTAAAAACACGAAAATCGTTCTAATATACTATAACCAATTTTCTAAGGAAAAACACCAAAAATCACTAATTTTACATGAGCGCGCTAAATTACACCGACCATTCACCATATAACCTCGAACCCAAGTCCACCAAAATGTGAATAAATTACATGAGTAATTTATTCACATTTTATAATAAGGTGACAGCAGAATTGGATAAAGGAAATGGCTATACCATGATACTGCTGTTAAATTTGTGTTTACTTTAAATGTTTATCTTATAAAAATGTGTTATCAAATCTTCAATTATATCTTGTCTTCTGCGCCTTTGTAAAACTATAGTTATCTCGTTCAAACCTTTCTTCTTAACCTTTATTATACACCTGACTTATGGCCACAAATAATAAAGCTCACGTGTGCAAAACTTACAGAACAAAGAAATCGCCTTTCGTTGGAGCCAATCTCTTTGTCTGACCTACTGGTGTTTATTCTCAACTGAATTTGGAAAATTTATTTAGTTTCTAGCTGCGCCACCAAATTCATGGGTGGGAGGTGAATCTCCCTCCAAAGAATAACACACAGTAAACCACACGGAACTTTTCTCTCTTAATTCTAAGTAAATCTATCAACTTAAATTTCCTGTTATGCCAGTCGTGACAATATCTAATTTTAAGGCTCACACAGATTCGAGTTTAATGAGTAGTGCATTGGATTTGAAATCAGGCAAGTTATTTAAACAAGAAAACAATTTATTTAACATCAATGAAATGTACAATGGGGTCAATTTTAAGTACTAAGTAAATTAGCTTTTATACTTCAATTCACAACTAATGACTACGTTTACAATTTAGTTCTTTATCATAATCAATTCTATTAAGACCACGTGTCTAAAATTTTCTCTCGTTAAACTTGGTTATACTCAGATAAATTTTACATAACATTCTGCAAGTTTAGGCAATAGCTATAACATTAAATACACGATATGTTTCACCTTAAATTTTAGCCAGACCTTCTCTCACATATAACAAAATACTTCAGATATCAGCATAAGGCATAAAGTCCTCAAGTATCACTATAAAACAAGTCTCTTATTTATATCACCGGTACAATCTTCTTATTTTTAGCTAAACAAAGGAAAAATTTTACTTTGAACAGATGTCTGGCCTTTTCTGAATGATCCCTGAAATTACTTCCTTCTATTATCGTCCGACTTTAGTACTGCACTTAAATATCATCTCCGGGATTTCAAGAGATCTCCTCTTAATTTCGGCGAACATTTATATCTTGGCGGCATGAAAACTCAACATCTAATTTCTTCTAAAACCATTTCTTGGCATTTTCTATCTGGAACACAGGTCTCCAATGGCAATTATCTCCCACGATGTTAACAAAACTCCGTTGCCGTAGCGTAGATCGTAACTTCAGGTTGGAACCTTACGTGACCTCGAAACCTCGCTGACCGAGGAATGGGATCGACTCGTACTCCAAGAAAAAGGCAAGACAAGACTTGTTTCGACATAGCAAACTGCTATTTATATGGTCTCGATGACCTTCGTTTTTGCTTACGTCATCGTCCACCGTGTACTGTAATTTTCTGCACCCGACACCCACGTCTATCGGTGCAATTAGATGGGAGATCCCGTTTAATATCATGCTGCACGTATACAGTAGCCTTAAGTCGTGACTTAATCTTCTTAATCCTGTCTGGAATTTTTTGTTCACTATGGCATACTTAGACAATACAATCTCCTTTGTTCTTACACAAAACTATTGATAATACATTATTCATAATTCAAAAAAAAAAACATTATTTCTATTACAATTACACCAAGTTTATTCATTGATATACCAGTATTTTAGCAGGATTTAGTATACTTGTAAAATCTGAATAAAAGGTATTATACTACTAAAATCTCTTTTATTCAAGATTTAACACTGCTGAACTTAACAAAGTCATTTGACAGAATACATGGAAAAACTATTACATGAGTTGGATCAAATGGAAATGGATATGATAGCATGGATTGCAGGGTGGCTGACAGACATCAGAGGGTGGTGTATGGTGGAGTGGAATCAAAGTGAATGAGGGTGACTAGTGGAGTGTCCCAGGGCTCTGTACTAGGACCACTATTTAATTTGTATATAATGATATAGCAGAAGATTTGAAGGGAGTTATTCAGTTGTTTGCGAATGATGCAAAACTAGGGATGGGACAGTAGCTGATAAAAGTGATAGAGATATCCTATAGGATGATTTAAATAAATTGGCAGTTTGTTCCGAGTACTGTGGTTGTTAATTCATTGTTGTAAAATGTAAGGTAATGCATTCTTTCCTTCATGCTTACATGGTGTTCAGAATACATTATGAAAATTATGGAAACAACTGCCGTGTTGGAGTAAAACTTTAGTTTAACATAAACCAAAATAAACACTCGATGTCTCGACCTTCACATTAAGGTCATCATCTGTAGTATATACAAAGAAACAAGCTGCACCACAATCTACATCGCATGCAGATTGTGGTGCAGCTTACTGAACAACCATTACAACTACTGGCCTGACCTCTAATGAAAAGAAAAAACCTTACTACATGAAAGCTAGAGTTCAATTATTATTATCAACCTCTATTAGGTTACAAAATTAAATTAAGCTGGAGAGCAACATATTTGCAAAAAAGGAAAAAATTAATAAATAAAAATAATAAAAAAATTACTTATATAAGTATACATATAAGTTACAACCAATTATAACTTGGTTACAGTTGGTTGTAACTTATCCCTCTTTACAAGGCTATGATTCGTACACATTTTGACTACTGTGCACAGATTTAGTCACCTGTGTTTTTTCTTGGGGATCAAGAGGTGGTGGAGGGGATTCAGAGAGGAATGACCAAGCTGGTGACAGGTCTGTGGAATGTTCCCATGAGGATAGATTGAGGGTGTCCGGGTTGCAGAGTTTAGCTGACAGATGGAGGAGAAGGGATATGATAGAAACTTATAAGTTACTGAAGGGGGATTTTATAAGATTGAACAGAAAGAATTAACAAAGGAGAGTAAGAGTCGCACTTGGAAGTTGTTTAAGAGTGTGATTAATAAAGTGTGCAGACTAGATTCTTTACTTGGAGATTGGTAAATGAGTGGAATGAATGGCCATAGGTGGTTGTGAGTGCCCAAACAGTTGAATAGGTTTAAGGAGATGTATGGTAATTATTGTGTTAATGGATAAAGTGGATCTCTCACAATGCATCTTTTGACTACATGGAGAACCCATATATATAATAATAGAGGAAGATTCAAGTGAGATCTTTTACTACTTTTATTTTGATTACAGAGTTTGAGAGGTAAAACAGACAATGAATAAATAGAAACAAAAATAATAAAGAAAGAAAGAAAGAAAGAGCCTATGATGATATAAATGCTGATAGGAAGGTTGGATATAGTCAAGTGAAAATGGAGAACTTTTAGCTAACTTATCTGATTTTCATATAGTATTGGATTTTATCCCTCGTATTTGAATTTAAATGTGAGAATTCAGAGAGTGAAAGATATTTTCTCTGAACTCAAGGATGGCCATATACGAGGGTTGTTCGATAAGTCCGTACAAAAATGAAGACATAATTTTTTTTTTTTAGGACAAACATTTTTTATTTTTCAACCTAGTCTCCTTTGAGGTCTATACACTTAGTCCAATGACACTAGAGTTTTTTGATCCATTCCATATAGTATGATTTGTCCAATTATTCAAAATAGGCAGTTGTTTCGGCAATCACCTCATCATTTGATGAAAATCTCTTTCCTGCCAGCCATTTCCATACCTGGAAAAAGATAGAAGTCCGAGGGAGCCAAATCTGGAGAGTAGGGGAGATGGAAAAGGACTTTGTAGCAAAAATTGAGCAATTTTGCAGTCACAATTGCAGAAGAGTGAGCGGGTGCGTTTTTGTGGTGAAAAAGAATCTGTTTCGCCAAGTGTGGTCATTTTTCCTTTATTTCATTATTTAAATGATCCAGCAAACACGCATAATACACTCCGGTAATTGTTTTGCCCTTTTCCAAGAAGTCTATGAAGATTATGCTACAAGCATCCCAGAAGATGGTGGCCATAACCTTTCCTTCCGAAGTTACGGTTTTCGCTTTCTTTGGTGCAGATTCCCTGCTTGCAACCCATTATTTTGACTGTTCCTTGGTCTCAGGCTGGTAGTGATGAATCCATGTTTCGTCCACTGTTACGAAACGATGCCAAAATTCCTCTGGATTCCATTGAAACTGTTGCAAGGACAGCTTCAATCTATCCTTGCAACAGTTCACACGTTGACCCTTTTGATCCAGTGTGAGCAAACGCAGCACTCATCTTGCAGATAGTTTTCTCACATGTAAATGTTCATGTAAAATATTATGTATGCACTCATTTGAAATGCCCACAGCCTTAGCAATTTTATGCACCTTTACTCTTCTATCATCCATCAGCACATCATGGATTTTTCAATAATTTCTGGAGTAGTGACCTCAACAGGGCATTCAGAACGTTCAACGTTACTTGTGCTCATATGGCCACTTCAAAAGTTACTAAACCACTTATAAACTGTTCTAATCAAAGGTGCAGACTCGCCATAATGATTATCAAGCGTACCTTTGGTTTCCTGGGCCATTTTGCCTTTCAAAAAGCAATGTTTAATCACTACACGAATTTCAAATTCTTTCTCATCCATTTTTCACAAATCACGGTACTTTATTTGTGAAAAATGAACACCACACACAGAATGATAGATCTCTCTGACTGAAATTTAGTGTGTGATCGTCCAACAGTTGCCAGCAACTAAAAATAACCTCTGTGCGTACTGGTGGCGCCATCTGTTCGACTTTGCACGGACTTATCGAACAACCCTTGTAATTCATATTTGTAGATTTAGGGACTCAAAAACACACATCTTGAACAGATTATTTTATTAATTACAAATAAAATAAAACTTGACATTTCGACCTCTATATCGAGGTCATCATCGGAAGAATACAACTGTATGCAGAACCAAGCTACATGCTCATGCTTTCTATACCAGTAAACTAAATCTACGTAGTTAATAAATCTTTTTTCTAGCCTGACCTCTAGTGATAGAAAAGAAAAACAAATGGGGAAAAAAAAAAAAATATATATATATATATATATATATATTATAAATAGATAAATGCAACTACAATAAACTGTTAGAGTCCTCCTGTATTAATATTCTGGATAGTTACAAAATGATTTCTTTCAGTTTCTTTCAGAGTCTTGTGAAATGCTCAAACACAACCCAAATCTCAACAAAAATGATGGCCTCACCATTTCAAGAATGTGGAGGACCCATCTACAACCTATATAACACCCTAAACTAGCATTAGAAAAATTCCCACTACAAGAAGACAACCTGGTGACTTGGTGAAGTGTTTAGAACATTCAATAGCAACTGAAAGAAATCATTTTGTAACTATCCAGAATATTAATACAGGAGGACTCTAACAGTTTATTGTAGTTGCATTTATCTATTTATAATATATATATATATATATATATATATATATTTTTTTTTTTTTTTTTTTTTCCCATTTGTTTTTCTTTTCTATCACTAGAGGTCAGGCTAGAAAAAAAGATTTATTAACTACGTAGATTTAGTTTACTGGTATAGAAAGCATGAGCATGTAGCTTGGTTCTGCATACAGTTGTATTCTTCCGATGATGACCTCGATATAGAGGTCGAAACGTCAAGTTTTATTTTATTTGTAATTAATAAAATAATCTGTTCAAGACGTGTGTGTTTGAGTCCCTAAATCTACAAATATGAGTGCTGATCACCATGTAACCCTAAAAGAAAGGGAAAAAAAAAAAAAAAAACCCTTGTAATTATTCTCTGTATTCAGTAAGAATTTAAAAGTTAGATACGAGGGTGGTCTGAAAAGTTCTTGGCCTTGACCATAGGTGGCAACACTATCAGCAAGATTTTTTTTTTCTGACTTGGTACATCTCTCATAAGCATTCATGTGAAATTGCAAGTCATTCTATCAAGTAGTTTGTTCTATACAGCTGTCTGAAGCAAAAGTGTTGTCTGTATCCCTTAAAATGGATAAAATTGAGTATTGTGTAGTTATAAAATTCTTTGTAAAAGAAGGTTTAACACCAAAAGAAATTCATTCGATGTTCATAAAAGTTTATGGGCACTCTTCTCCTTTGTTTTTGACAATTAAGAAATGGGCTGCAGAGTTTAAACCTGGCCGTACCAATCTTGAGATGATCCACATGAAGGATGTCCAAAAAGTGTAACAACAACAGAAATCATTGATCAAGTGCACAAGATGGTATTGGATGATCGGCGAGTCAAAGTGCATGAAATTGCTGAGACTATACGCATTTCAAAAGAACGTGGATATATTTTGCAGAAGAAGTGCAAATGAAAAAGCTTTGCTCGAGATGGGTGCCGCACTTCTCACAGCAGATCAAAAATGCACTCGCATGAAAATCTCTGAACAGTGCTTGGAGCGTTTTAACAAGAATAAAACTGATTTTGTGTCGATTTATTACTATGGATGAGGCTTGGATTCACGATTACATACTAGAATCCAAACATCAGTCAAAACAGTGGACAGAAGCCGGTTGTTCAGCACAAAGAAGACAAAGTCGATTCCGTCAGCAGGAAAGGTCATGGCATCGGTGTTTTGGGATGCTAAACGCATTTTGTTTATTAATTATCTTGAAAAGGGTAAAACAATAACCGAGGAATATTATTCTGATCTTTTAACCAGACCAAACGAAAAAATTCATGAGTGAAGACCTGGTTTGCAGATCATCTTTCATCAGTACAATGCACCTGGCCACAAATGTGCTTTGGTAATGGGAAAAGTAAAGGATCTGCGCTGTGAATTGTTAGAACATCCATCCTATTTCCCAGATTTGGCTCCCTCTAACTTCTGTCTCTTCCCAAAACTACAACTCTTCCTCGCTTGTCAGCTTTTTTCTTCGAATCAAGAGGCGATTGTAGCTGTAGAGGGGTATTTTGCAGATCTTACTGAGAACTACTACAGGGACAGGATAACAGTACTGGAGCATTGCTGGAATAACTGTATTAATCTTAAGGGAGATTATGTTGAAAAATAAAAATAATTTTGAAATTATAAATTCGTTTTTTCATTGTTAGGCCGAGAACTTTTCAGACCACCCTCATATTATAGATAAAAAGAAACTTTACTAATTGTAAATCTGTAGAGTTTGACTGCTGAAAGAGAATAACACATTGATTGTATTTGTTGTACATATATATTTACACACACACATATATATGAGCTTCATTCTTTGGAATTCACATGTTCTGATATTGAAGTCTGTGCACCATCATGGATGCAGTAAGCATTCTAATTAATTACTAAACATCATCTATTCATTGGACATAACACCGCATCTCAAAAGCAGCTACCCTTTTTTTATCTGACTTCTTTAGGTTCCAAGTGTCACATCATAAGTTGCTGTTGGGAAAACAACTGCAATCAGTATCCTCAAATTTGATACCCTGGAGATAGATCCATCCTTCCAGATTTTATACAATTCCGTAACTGTTGTTTTAGCCATTCTTAATCTCCTTCTGACATCTTCTGAACAGCTATTCTTCACGTTAATAATGGATCCCAAGTACTCGAACTTGCTGACTTCCTCAGTTCTTTCTCCGTTAAGGTGCACTTGTTTCTCAAGAGCTTCCCTGTCTGCCTTTCCTTTGAGAACTATAATTTTTGTCTTGTTAGGATTAAGCTGAAGTCCTCTGTTATTACTGATCTTGTTAACTTTATCAAGAATTTGTCCTAGTTCTTCCTTGTTGTTACAGAGGACTACGGTATCATCAGCATACCTCAGATTACTGATCAATCTACCACCTATCCTAATTCCTTTCTTGAGCTCATCCAATGCTTCGCGCATGATATCCTCAGCATAGATACTAAACTAGTTAAGAGAAAGTAAACATCCTTGCCTAACTCCCTTTCCAACTTGAAGCCAATTAGTTAATCCAGGGGTCAGTAACATTTTCAGACTTGCGGGACCATATTCATCTTTTATTTTTAATAATCGCGCCACAAGCGTTTAATTAAAAGAAAATGACGAGTAAAAAAAAGATACTTAAGACTGATATAACAAAAATTGATAACTTAAAAAACACAGAAATATATTTAAAGTACGAGATATGAAACAAGCATGAAAATGAAACTCAGTGAAAAATTGTCACGTAAAAATAAAGTAATATGGTTTATGCATCACAATATGTGTGTCTCCCTGCTTAATGTGACTTTTGTGATTGTTTTCCCTTAGCCAAAAAATCTATATCCACTTTATAATCTGAGGTGCAAATTCGAATCAAAGCATGCAAATGTCCATCAGTCAGTTGAGAAGAAAATTAATTTTTTCTAAAACTCGTGGCAGAAAATGCTTGTTCGCAAATGTATGTTCTTCCAAATGCGACTATCATCTTCTTTGCAAAACTGATTAATCCGTCATTTTTTTTGATAAGCATCGATAAAATTTTTGGATATTTATTAATGAAAATGCGTCCTTTAATGTTGCATTGTGTTGTAATTCCAAAACTTCCATCTTTAGTTGGTTTGGTACATCATCATTGTCAACATTAAAAGGGTTCAAAAATAATTACATTTCAATACTATTTTTATGAAAATCCATGAATCTTGTTGAAAATTTCGTTTGTAAATCTTCAATAATACCAACAAAAGTTTTCTTTTGTGTTTGCCATCCAACTGTAGATGCCAATTTGCAACATATATACATGTAGATTTTCTTCCATCATATGTTTCTTCAACAGACTTAGTTTGCCTTCAAATGCTTTTATGACAGAAAATAGTTCTGCTAGTAATTTATCTTGGCCCTGCAGGTTCAGATAGGTTCATTAAGGTATGTTGTAATATCTACCATTAATGCAAGAAACATAATCCATTTTTTATTCGATAGTTGTGGGACAGTATTTTTGTGTTCCGTCATAATCCAATTCTGTTTCTATCAAGAATTCTTGAAATCGGCAGTGTTTCAGACTGTTTCGTCAGGTATAATTTAAAGTTGCTATCATGATATCCATAGCATCTTTCATTGATGATAAAATTTTGCAACAAAGTGCTTCCTGGTGAATGATGCAGCGGAATTATCTTAACCTAAATTCTGTCTTCTGCACAAATTCGACCTACTACACTGGTTTTAGAGCCACATGTATTTCTTCCACCATCGGTTGTCACACTTTTTTAATTTTTTCCAGTCCAATTCTAAAGAATCAATAGTTTCTTTTACTTTTATGAACAAATCATTGCCAGCCTGGCTGGCAGAGTGCTTAGCATATCTGCTCTCCAGCCAAAGGCTCTGGGTTCGAATCCTGCCAAGGGCATGGATGTTTGTGATTATCTGTGGAAAAACTAGTGGTGGTGGTCTGGAGTAGATGGCATTGATGTAGTTATGGTCAGTTGGTGGATTGAGTGGTGGAGACAGAGCTGTAAAGCAGGTGCCCTCCCTCGATGAGTGTTGGCTCCCTGGAGTCCAAAGACTCATCGAGGGAGGAATTAATGTTACTGAATTGAATTATATTAAAAGACAGACAGGAAAACCGACTGCAAAAGTGTGCCAAAATCTCAGTTGTCGTCAGATGAAGTTGCCTTTGTTATCCCCACTCATAATGACTCACACAGTTGACTCGCATCATGTTACACGACGATATCACAAAGTATAGGTATAAAATTATTTTTAATTTATTATTCATATTATAAAATGTATTATTTAAATAATCCAATATTCGGGCCACAGGCCATGTAAGTATGGTCAACCTTTTATAGGCTGCAGGTTGCAGATCCCTGAGCCAATCCAACACCTGTTCTTACCGTGGCTTCTTGCTCCCTGTACAAGTTAGCTATCAACCTGATAGTGTGTTGAGGAAAATCCATTCTTTTCATTACTTCCCACAGGTTCAGATGCTGAGTATTGCCCAAAGCTTTAGAACAGTCTAAGAAACATAATACCATAGGGAGTCTGAATTCTTTATACTTTTCTATGATCTGTCTAAGATAAAGGATCTGATTTCTGGTGCCCTTACTTTTCCTAAAATCTGCATGTTCCTTGGGCATCTCTGCCTCAACTTTGGCCTCAATCCTCTTTAGCATGATCTTTAATAAAATCTTGCTTGCATGAGAAATTAAACTAACAGTTACATAGTTCTTTCAATCCTGCATATCTCCCTTCATATGTAGTGGTATGAAAACCAACTTGTTCCAGTCTCTAGGCCATGATCCTGTTTCCAATATCCTTGTAATCAATCTATGAAACACTCTTATCTCGTGTGGTCGTAATTAACCCTGCTGGGATTCCATTCCTGTCTTCGATGACATTCAATTTGGGCTTAAACTTGTGCTTTAGGTTATGAACTAGAAGAAACATCCTTTTATAATTTTGCCTCCTCACTTGGAACTCTCTTTGCATTTATTAGTATAAAAGTTTTCCTTGCCCTACTTGATGGTTCTTCTCACTTCTCTATGTAGTGAGAAGAGCTCTTATATTTTTCAGTCTCTGTTTCGCCTTGTTTTTTCTCCATCTGCCTTCTTTCGATCAGATCCCATGTTGAATTTTATACCCATAGGTCTCTTTGTCTTCTTATTGGGCCAAGGTACTTCTCGGCTGTAGCTTGTATTATAACTTTGACTCCTTCGTAAAGCATTTCTGGAGGGTTCTCCTCATTGGTCTCCAAAGAATCATCCAACCTAACTTGATGTTTCTTCTGTGAACCAATTACTCTGACATTAGTCTAGTGGAATGTGCCTGATTTGGAAGTTTTCAGAGTCTTAGTCTTACTTTGGCTCTTACTAGCTAATGGTCTGCACCACAGCCTGCTCCAGGACAAGTTTGCACATCAGAGATGTTTGTCTTCCACCACTGGAGAGCCAGATGGAATCAATCTGGTGCCTTGTCCTATCAGTGTTAGATGAACACGTGTAGGTCCAATTACATGATCACTAAACAAAAAAATAAAATAAAATTTTATATGTAAATATTGTTATTTTGTTCTCCATGACTGGCCGTAATACAGTGCATCCCAAAGTTTAGTTTTTTTTTTTGTTTTTCTTAACTTTTATATTTTTGTTGCTATTGTTGCGAATAAGTGCAGGTTGTGTATTCTGTCATTAATTTTTCAGTAACTAGAAAATCTTGAGAATACAACATCAGGAATTCAGTGAAGAGGTTGTGTATTCTGTCATTAATTTTTCAGTAACTAGAAAATCTTGAGAATACAACATCAGGAATTCAGTGAAGAGGGAGACAATAATTATAACTTCTAGGTTGCATTAGACCTCCTCAGAGGATTAAGTGATAAATTCTGAACTGTTATGATCCAATATTAATGCGCATTTACTGTAAAATTAAGCATAATCTGCCATCCACCATACAGTTACCAGTGTTGCCAGTTTAACTCTTTTGGAGCTAGATCTAGCTCTTTTTTTTTTTTCTTCCCTAACTCCGAATTTAGCTCCTTCAGAACTAGTTTCAGCTCTTTTTAGTGTTTTTATAACTTACTGTTGAAGAAATTGTTTTAAAAGTTTTCCAGATGTTCGCATTTGATAAGGAATTGTATTGTACGTTTTGGTGTGAGCATCATACACGTTTCAAACGCATGATGACATCAGTCACTCACATGGCCCAACAGTCTGCCATTTTGTCACCTTAAAGTTGATAGCACCACAACAAGTTAGTCTTTGTACATTGTTCTGGTTGGTAGTTACAATAGCAAGTGGGAAGTTTTCAAAGACTGATCGTAATTTGTTGCAGTAAAGCGTTGTATACCCTTCTTCAAAAATGAGCAAAGAGAAAAATAAACCTTATAAGCAAAAATTTAGGAGGGAGTGGTTGCAAATGGAAATGTTTAATAAATAGTTGTGTGAAGTTCCTGGTGACGCTACAAAAGGCCACTGTAAGTTTTGCAGATGTTATATAGCTGCTAAATATTGTCAGCTTGTAAAGCATAGCGAAACTAAGAAACATCTTGCTGCAATTCCATATAAGGCTGTTCCTATTACAAATATGCTTGTGAAAAACTCTGATGAGACCTCAAACTTTGAAGGTAGGTTAGCATTATTTCTTTATTGTCACTCGTCATTCAACAGTTGCGATCATCTAGTAGATCTTTGCAAAAAATATCATCCCAGATAGTCAAATTATGCCAAAGGTAAAAATGTACCAGGCTAAGTGCTCTGCAATTGTAAAGAATATTCTAAGTGAGCATTTTGAAGAAGATCTAGTTGTGGACATTCGAGATGAAAATTTCAGTTTGCTAATAGACGAATCGAATGATATCACAGTGGATAAGATTTTAGGAATGGCCATCATTTATTATAGCAAGAAATTCAACAAAATTATGCCTACATTTCTGAGCATGGTGGTTCTAGAAAAGTGTGACGCTAGTGGTATTGTGGCTGCACTGAAAAAAGAGCTCTTGACCAAGAAACTGGACATTAAAAATCTCATTGCAATTGGTACAGACAACGCCAGTGTTATGGTTGGTGTCAATAATGGCGTTTATGAACAACTGAAGGCATACATTTCCTCCTTAATTTTAATTAGATGCGTAAGCCATTCATTACAACTGGCAATGTTTCACACTCGTGCAGAATCTCTCCAAAGAAAATTAGAATTTTTAGTTGTCGAAAAACGTATACGTGGTTTTCACATTCTTCTTCAAGACAAGCAGCATACAAAGAGCTGTATCAAACTATCAACAAAAATGATGCTCCTCTGAAAATTGTAAGCAATTGTGCAACAAGCTGGCTCTCCATTGAACCTTCAGTAGACAGAATTCTCAGCCAGTGGTTGGAATTAAAAACTCACTTCGAAGTCGCGAGTGTGACTGAGAAATGTTACAAAGCTCAAATTTTGTGGGAGATGTATAAAGATGAAAGGAATCTGTTGTACCTTTTATTTTTGCATCCTGTTCAAGTTCAGTAAGTTTACAAATTTTCGAATCTAACAGTGCAGATATCATCATCATCAAATTCCTGCCATGTACCCTCAAGGGGTGTACAGTGCAGATAAGATGAGATTATTTGAAGACTTTTCTCATTCGATTCGCTCTATTGCTAATATGTTAGTGCTACCATCATCCACATTCGACCCTCTAGAATCAGAGATTGATAACTATTTGGATCCCAATCCAAATCTAGGTTACAGATTTGAAAGAAAAATTTCAAAGTTGATGATAAAAGAAAATAAAGCAAATTGATGAGCGAAATCTGAGAAGTACAGCAAGACAGTTTCTTCTTGGTCTCTTCAAACAGCTTAAGCAAAGGTTGCTGGAAAACTTGAATATTTTAAGAGTAATGTCTTCTTTTTCTGTTGGTAATACTCTAAAACATATAAAAGAACCTATTACTCCCATCCTAGAAATAATGCTGAAAATAGAAAAAGATGTTGCTGCTGCTGAATAGCAGTGCAATACTATCCACTTAAATAACTGGCGAAATATAGAAAACACTGAGCTATTCTGGACTGAAATCCTAGAATATAAAGATACATCTGGAATGAATCCATTTAAAGAAATTGCTCAGTGTGCAATAAATTTATCAATACTGCCAAATTCTAATGCGGAAATTGAACGAATTTTTAGTTCCATGAATGTAGTTAAAACTAAATTAAGAAACAAGATGGAATTGTCGATGTTGACAGCTATTTTGTCAGTCAAGTATGGCCTCAGGCATAACAAGTGCTGTACAGATGATCATTTACCAGCATCTACACTGAGTAATAAAACAAGTATGACCTCAAAACTCTTATAGATGAAACCCTCAAGTATAGCAAACAGTATGGCCTCAGTTTCAACTTTAAAAAGAAGACAAAAATCATGATAATTTCAAGAGAAAAGAAAATACCAAAAATATGCATCAATATAAAAGGAAATAAATTAGAACAGGTGCAAAAATACATATACCTCGGACACTTGATCACAGAAAATGGCAGGACAGAAGATGAAATTAGAAAAAGTATTGAAATTGCAAGGTCAACTTTCAACAGGATGAAATATCTACTAACATTTAGAGAATTAAATCTGAAAACAAGACTAAGAATCTCCAAATGCTACATATGGTCTGCGTTATTATATGGAGTAGAGACATGGACACTCTCCACTCTGAGTGTGAAAAAACTGGAATCCTTTGAAATATGGATGCTGCGAAGAATTATGCGAATATCATGGAAAGACAAACGAAGAGGTACTAGAGATGGCAGGCGTAAACAGGAGCCTGATGAAAGAAATTAAAAAGAGAAAAGTCAGATATTTTGGACATATTCTGAGACATAACTGCCTACAAAGGACACTTCTCGAAGGAACAGTTGAGGGAAAGAGGAAGACAAAGACTGGAGTGGATGAAAAATATAGAAGAGTGGACCTATCTATCGTATGAGGAATGCAGCAGAGAGACGCAGAATAGAACATGGTGGAGACGCGTGGTAGTCAATCTCCTGGAGGGAGAAGACACCTTACAGGACACTGAGTAATATTGGAACGATGGCCACATATAATAAAGCTGAAAATCTAAATGAAAATGTGGGTGAATTGAGCGCAGAAGACCACGTGGAAGATGTATTTAGCGCCACTTATATGCAAGTATCACTTCAACTTGAATGAAGTAAGTAACTTAAAAGTATCAGCTACTATTTTTAAAATTTTAGCTTCAAATTTTTATTTTTAACTCCTTTTTAGGTCTTTTTTTTTTTTTTTTAAGATTTAGCTGTTTTTAGTCATTTTCATTTGGCAACACTGACAGTTACTTCCAATTTAGAGAACTCCTGAGGATCAGAAGAATAGTTTGCTACAGTAATTTTCTTTCTACTAGCATTATAACTATGTAGGTTTGGATTAGACTTTTTGTTGGTTATAGTTAGTGAATTTTTTATAACAGTGTTTGGTGTAGGGGGTTCACTGTGATTGGTTTGATCAGAATTATATTCAGAACAGTTAAGGCTCTGAGTTCATTGATATTTCTGTTAATTGTATATTCACTTATCTGTTTTTGTGAAATGAAAAACCCAAATCTCTAGATTCAAAAACCATCATTTTTGAAATGCAGTCTCCATTCCTGTTGGTTATCACTATGCACTCGCTAGATGATTTAATTTGCTTCACCAAAACCATTTCAGTTCCTCCTGATGAAGTCTAATGAGATTTAGAAATTGTATGTATTTATGCTTATTTTCTGCTGTATATGCTGAGGATTAACGATAATCTTTGCTTTTCTGTTAGCCATGAAGAAGGAAGAGGAACAAATAAAAAGTATTACATATTCTTTGTTCCACGAAAAAGTTTATTATGTCAAAAGAAACTTAAGGTAAAATTGCTTTTCTTTATTAACAGTGGTAATATTAGTTATCATAGTAGCAATATCAGTATCTTTGAAACCTAAAAGGGGTGTGAAGACATTCATGGGAGATTCGCCCTAGCTTTCTATCATGCATTTGTGCATAAATTCAGCTAGATTCCGAATAAGTATGGTGAGAAAGCCTACATATCTGCTTTCTCACCACACTTTTTTTTTTTTTAATATTTCAATTTGAATTCAGTCTAGGATAGTCGCAAAACAGACAAGCCTAAGAATGTGCATTTAACAGACATAATGAATTCATTAACTTAGTTACCTTGCTTAATTAACAAATCCCTAACCACACTTCAGTTTAACTTCAAAAGAGAACCTCCTTTCATTTTCAAAGATGCTACTTTGTTTATAAATCGTACTACCCCTAGCATGATTTATTTATCTGTTGAAAATGTGCCTGTGTGACCAACTGTAAAAAATGCTCTTCAAGAGTACAGGAAAACCTCGCTTAATGCAAATTCAATATGTACGATAATCAGTTAGCATAAGTGAGTGAATTGATTAATCAGTTAACGACTTTTTTGCGTTATGCGAGATATTTTGTTTCCAACACTTTTCAATGTAGCAGGCATTGCTGGTGACACTCGGCAGTTGACTCAAAATATATCATCGAAGGTGCACATGAAATCTCTGTTCTCTTGCGCTATCAGTTTTTCCTTCATTTTGTTTTAATTTAGATACCTATAAGGCTTTATTATATTCAACCCCTAAGAGAAAGACAAAGAAATTTGCCATAATAAAGAAACCGTGTGGCAGAGAGTCTCACCTTACTGTGCAAATGATTTCATTGGTTTTAATAACCCAGCTGATAACATTATTAAAGAAATCAGCACAATTGGAAAAGAACTTGGGTTTAACGAACTGTATAATGAAGATGTGAGAAACTTGCTCGATTCCCATTCAGAATAGCTAAGCGAGAATGATCTCCTTCAACTAGAACAGCATGCATATGAAGAAGAAGAATATATAATGAGTGCGAAAAGGAAGAAAATTTTGCGACTAAGAAGCTAACCGCAGTAGAACTTGAGCTAGTTTTCAATCATGTTGAGCATGCTAAGGAAATTTTGTTTGATCCTGATATGGAATGAAGCTTCAAAATCCGCTGAAATCTTAATAAAGCGATCAGCAGCTATCACAGATTGCATGACAAGATGAAAAAGTCAAGCACGATTCAAACATTTTTATTTTATTTATTTTTTTTTTTATTTATTATTTATTTTTTTAAAGAAGCTCAATCAAATGTTTAGACATTAAGTAAAATTAAGCAATTGATTTTTAATTACTTTCATGATTTTATCCTCTAATATAGATTTGCTTCTTTTTTTTTTTTTTTTTTTCAAATTTACGCTAACTGATGGATGAATTAGAATTATTCCTATTGTTTATTGTATTCGTTTAATGCGATTTCGCTTAGAACACGTTAATTAATGGATTAATTAATTGCATTTAGTGAGGTTTTCCTGTATTTGAATAAGTTGAGAAGTTGGGCAAATGAATGTGGATATCAGTTTAAGACAACTAAATGTAAGATTTTGAAATTTGGTATCCATATATGGGATGTCTCATGCTCACTGGAGTTATGGTGGAAGAAGTGTAGAAACAAGGGATCTTGGGATGAATGGAGAAAGAAATTTAAATTTCAGAGGATATATTGCCAAGGTTGTAAAGATATCTCAGAGTATTATTATTATTATTATTATTATTCAGGCCTCCAAGGAGTCAAAAGACTCATCGAGGGAGGTCCTTCCTAAGACATAAAGTCTGTCAAGACTCATCGAGGGGAGGTCCCCCTGAGAAACACAAAGTCTATCATACCACTCTTTAAACTCACTGACCGTTCTCGCTCCCACCACTCCATCAGGCAATGCATTCCACAGCTCAACCACCCTCCACACAAAGAAACCACTCCTTACCCTCTTGCTCACAGTTTCCTTTCGTAACTTCCAGGGATGGCCTCTTGTCATCACTCCTTCCTGCTGTTCAACCAAGCGAAAGAACTCCCCAGTGTTAACCCTGTAACCACCTCTCAACAGTTTAAAAGTCTCAATCATATCACCTCTCCTTCTTCTATCCACCAAACTCTGCAGTCCACATTCTCTCAGCCGATCCTCATAACTATCCTTGTACAGTCCTGAAACCATCTTTGTATCCTTTCCACAGTTAATTTATCCCCTTCAGATCCTGGGGACAAAATCTGAGAACAGTAGTCCAAGTGTGGTCTGATCAGAGACTTATACAACGGAATGATAACCCTCTTATCTCTGCAGGTCAGTGTCCTTCTCATAATAGCAGCAATCCTCTGTGTTACCTTCACCACCTTTGCAATATGTCCCCTAAACTTTAGGTTTCTATCAATCATCAACCCCAGATCTCTTGTCTCCCCTACTTCTTCCAGTATAACTCCTCCCACAGAGTATGCAGCATCCCATCGATGTTTCCCAAACCTCAAGACCTTACATTTTGCTGCATTAAACTGACAGCCCCATTCATTTTCCCATCTATCTAGCTTATTTAAATCCTCTTGCAGGGCTACCACATCTGTACTATTACTAATAATCCTTCCCAGCTTCGCATCATCCGCAAACAACTGAATATCCCCCTGCAATCCACTGGCTATGTCATTGATATAAAGGTTAAACAATATAGGTCTTAGTACTGAGCCCTGTGGGACCCCACTTGTAACCCTCTGCCTCCTAGAAACTGCTCCACCATACACAACTCTCTGATACCTATCAGACAGCCAATCCTGAATCCAGTTGACCAATCTGACATCCAGACCCATGTGCTGCAACTTAAATATCAGCTTATCATGTGGCACCCTGTCAAATGCCTTCACCAAGTCTAAGAAAATTGCGGTATATGCCTTTCCCTCATCTAATGTTCTTGTAACTTTATTATAAAAGGCTAGCATATTACTAAAACAAGAGCACCTCCTTCACAAATCCATATTGACTCTCACAGATAACATTATTCTCATCTGCCCAATGCTGTATACGGTCCCTCACTACTTTTTCCAAGATCTTAACAACTACTGATGACACACAGACTGGCCTATAATTGGACACTTCCAGTCTGTTACCACCCTTATGCAATGGCACTATCTTACCTTCCTTCCATTGCCTAGGCACCTTTGCCAAAGCCAGACTTTCATTGAAAAGCCACGTTAAAGGCACTGTCAATTCCCTAGCACATTCTCTCAAAACTCGTGGTGAAATACCATCCAGTCCCACAGCTTTACTGACATCCAGAGTACTCAGTATCTGAAACACACTCTCCTCCTGTACCTCCAGATCTCGAACCAGTCCTATCCCTTTAGCATGAAAACTGACTCCTCTAGGATGAAATACTCCAATAAAGTGTTCATTAAACAATTCCACTATGTCCTCTGCATCAGTCACTCTATTCCCATTTTTATCCCACAATATCATTCTTCCACAGTTATTTCTCCTACTACTGGCCACATAGCTAAAAAATTCCCTAGGATTTTCTTTGGATCTTAGGGCCAATCTCCTCTCATATTCCAGTTTCGCTTTCCTTACCACAATAGTCACTCTTCTGGCCTGTGTCTTATATTCCTCATGCATCTCTTCACCTGTCTCCTTATATCTCTTCCATAGCCTCTTTTTCACATGCAATTCCTGTTTAATATTGTTTGTCATCCACTTTACTCCAAATTGCGTCCTCTTCTTCACTCGTGGTATACAACTTACCATTGCTGATAACAAATATTCTTTCACAATTTCCCACGCACTAGTGATATCCCGGCCTTCCAATTCCTCCCTCCATGATACTTCCCGAAGTTGACGTCTAAGACTATTATAATCACCTGCCTTATAATTCCACATAAGTTCCCGTCTCTTTGATACTCCTGCATGTCTATTCATTTTCCAAGTCAACACCATATGGTCACTCTCTCCAACTGGTGGGTGAGACGTCAACGCAGCTATTATCAACTCTTCTGATGCTATAACCAAATCCAAAACTTTTGAACCTCTTCTTCCCTCTGTTACATGTTGCCTAAGACATTTGTCCCTCAAGAATTCTAGAAATTCCATTCCCCTATTGCTACATGCATCTTCCTCTCTCCAATTTATACTACTGAAGTTAAAATCTCCCATAACAATCATTCTTCTTGCACTTGCCAAACTTAGCTGTCTAAACATCTCCTGGTCCCCATCCTCTGTGCTCCTGGGTCTGTAGCAACACCCCACTAAATATCCTGTCTTGCCTACCTCTACCTCACACCATACGCTCTGAAAATCATTTGTCTCACTTCCTTCCAAATTCTCAACTCTTAGAGGACATAGGTCATCACTTATCATAAGCAGTACCCCACCACCACGCTTTCCCCTCCTATCCTGACGAAAAATGCTATACCCAGCGACTTCTATTCCTGTTGTTATATCCCCTTCTGTCAACCACGTCTCAGTGATCGCAATAATTTTTGGCCAGGCTGATGCTATTTGCGCCACCAATTCCTCTCCCTTATTCCGGATACTCCTGGCATTAGTATAAAGCATATAAATGCCATTGTTTCTATACCCAGCATTATCCCTTCTAGACTCCACTGGGCTCAGTGTTACCTGACATTGTCTCCCTTCTCCCAAGTATCCATTTCCACAAGAGGCCACCCCTGATATCATCCTCCCTGGGACACAGTGACTCGTTCAGAACAGCAATCTCTCCAGATGCCTATGTCCTTCCTCATTCAAATGTAAACGGTCTCTCGCATACAATTCCTCTCTTTCCTCAAACGCACTCCAAGCATCCACATATACCAGTCCTCTCTTGTCACACATTCTCGCTATTATGCCATTCAATATCACCACTCTTCTGCTCAGCTCATCATTATCATACCTAGGGCACACGCACACTATTTTTCCTCTCTCTGTCTTCTTCCGTACAGTCTCAAGCAAAAATCTCCTATCTCTCGTTGCCCGACTTACATTACCACTCAAGTCATTCGTTCCTACCATCACAATCATCTCATCCACCCTTTCACCTCTCTTAATTGCCATAGCCACCCTTTCTATTGTTCCTCCTGGCAAACACTCCTCACGCATCCTATCTTGAACACCACGGATCATTGAGTCGCCATACATTATACCTCTTACCATTCCCTCGCTCCTATTGTTTCCATTCTCTCCTCTTCTTTCATTCCCATACCTCTCTCTTCTACTGTTTCCATTCTCTCCTCATCTAGCACTCCTATACATCTCTCTCATTCCCTCTCTCCTACTGTTTCCATTTTCTCCACTTCTAACACTTCCATATCCCTCTCTCATTCTGTCTCTCCTACTACTGTTTCCGTCCTCTCGTCTGCTAGCATTCCCATACCTCTCTCTCATTCCCTCTCTTCTACTGTTTCCATTCTCTCCTCTTCTAGCACCCCCATACCTCTCACTCATACTCCCTAAATTCTCTCTCTCTCCTACTCTGATTCGCCTTGCATTTATCTCTTCCATTCTCCTAATCTTATCTTTCATACTTCTGCTCTCATTCACAAGTCATTCCACCTCCTCTTTCAACTCATCTATCTCCCTCTGCAGGTCAGTCACTCTTAATCTAAATTCACTCTCCCAAACAAAACCATCTCCTAAACTTTCACAGTCACTCACACCTTCCACACTATCAACTATTATTTTCTCATTCTCTCCTATCACACTACTTGTCTTCCTACATTCATTCCCCGTATTGCTGCAGTATTGTGGACAACATTGATCATGAGAGATAAAAGGGTTATAGTCCCATTCTATAAAGCTTTGATTCAAACCACATTTGGATTTATGTGCTCAGATCTCATTACCAGGATTTGAAGGATGGAGTAACTATGAAGAGGATACAGAGAAGATAACAAAAATGGTATTAGGACACTGTAGAGTATTGGTTTATAAGGATTGACTGAGGACATGCAGACTGCAAAGTTTGGTGGATAGAAGACAAATGGGGGGATGATATGGTTAAAACATTAAAGCTGTTAAAGGGTTATTATCAGATTAACACTGGAGAGAGTTTTCATCTAGCAGAATGAGGGGAATGAACAAGGAGGCCATCCCCAGAAGTGTCAAAAGGAAATTTTGAGTAAAAGGGTGACAAGTTTTTTGCATGGAGCATGGAATCTATTGTGGTATGATGTCTTTAAGTCCTAGCCTAAGTCCCTTAGAACCAGTATTATTTTTCCTCACCATTACATACAATAAAAGCTGAAAATCTTAACTGAACTGAATTTTCTACGAAACAATGAGGAATGTTGAGAAATATAACATAGGAAAATTGCATGAAATAATATAACAGAAGAAAATCACAGGAAATGTAATGAAGGTCATGGGAAGTAAAGCAAAAGGAAAACATGGGAAAAAAAAATCTTGGGGAAACAGGATAAATGAAATGGCAGGAATCCTACTTAAACTCACACAAAATAATAGCATGTGGTTCTCAGTAAGATCTGCAAAATACCCCTCTACAGCTGTAATCACCTCTTGATTCGAAGAAAAACACTGACCAGCGAGGAAGAGTGTTAGTTTTGGGAAGAGATAGAAGTCAGAGGAAGCCAAATCTGGGGAATAGGGTGGATGTTCCAACAATTCATTGTGCAGATCTCTTAATTTTCCCATTGCCAAAAACACCTTTGTGTGCAAATGCATTGTCCTGGTGAAAGATGATTTTTTTCTTCTGCAAACCAGGTCTTTTCTCACGAATTTTTTTTGTCTAGTCTGGTTCTGAAAACACACTCCAACTCAACATCACTAGAGTTAAAGATCAGTACTATCAACATAAGAAGCCTGAATGGCAAAGAAATGGAGCTAGCAGAGGAATTAGATAAGTACCAGATCGACATAATAGGAGTGACTGAAACAGAAAAAACAAAAACTAGTGAGATCTTTCTGAGCAATAAATACAAAATGTTATATTCAGGCAATGACAATCAAGGAAAAGAAGGAGTAGCCATTGTATTCAACACTAAATACGAGGCTAATCTTCTTGAATGGCAAGCAGTCTTAAGTATAGTGATGTGGGCAAACATCAGAATGGGGAACTGGACAATGAGACTTATTTGTGCCTTTGGTCCCACAGAAGGTTCTAATAAGGTAGAAGTGGAGGAATATTTTGAGGATTTAGAGAAAGCATCTGACACAATGAAAAAGGAAAAGTTGGTCCTCGTTGGGGATCTAAATAGCAGAGTAGGAAGTGATTGTCAGACATACAAAAATATATTGGGAAAATTTGGAGAAAAGAGCAAAGCTAATAATAATGGCAAATACCTGTTGGATTTCTGCTCAGGACATGGACTGGTTATTACTAACACCATGTTCCAACATAAAAATGTGCACAAATTCACATGGAGAGAAGAGGCAGTGAATAAGAAAAGTCTCATTGACTATGATCAAGATAGGGGTGGGACAAAGGGATCATTACATTTCATGTATACTAATGCCAGGAGTATTAGGAACAAGAAGAAAGAATTTTTAGCCTTGATTGGCTCTTCCTGGCCACAGGTTATTGGCATTAGTGAAACATGGCTGACAGAAGATGATATAGTTAGTGGGATAGAATGTGTAGGTTATAGTGTGTTTAGGAGGGACAGAGAGAATAAAATGGGGGGAGTGGTGTTATTGATGATAGCTGATGAACTGCAGCCAAGGAAAATTTAAGTTGTATTGCAGGATAGCAAAAGGAGCTCATTTGAGGCTATTTGGTGTGAGATTGAGACTGGCAGAATAAAATATACAGTTGGGTGCTGCTATAGACCAGGTGATGGAATAGATGGTGGAGATAGTATGCATAAACAAATTGATGAAATAAGTGGAAGGAGGGTAATTATTATGGGAGATTTCAACTATGGTAACATTGATTGGAAGGAGGTGAGGAAGAAAATGGATTTTATTCAATTATTAAGGGATAACTATCCGAGACAGCATGTAATTGAAAATATTAGGGGTGTGAGAGTGCTTGACCTGGTAATTATTATTATTATTATTAAACAAGACCTCATGGAGTCAAAGACTCATCTAGGAGGTCCTTTTATCTCACACACATCTCATCATACCGGGTCTTAAACACATTCAAACTCCTTGCAGACACCACACTCTCAGGCAAGGCATTCCAATCATTCACAACTCTGCACGAAAAAAACCTGCCTCTCACTCCCCTACTCACACCCTCTTTATACAGTTTCCAGGGATGACCTCTGGTTCTCCCCTGATCTCCCACTATTCGCTGTAGAACTTCTCCACCATTGATCCTATAGCAACCCCTTACCAACTTGTAGGTCTCTATCATATCTCCCCTCTTCCTTCTCTCCACTAGTCTCTGCAAATTACATCTTTTCAATCTTTCCTCATACTCGACATTCCAGAGGTCAGAAACTACCTTAGTCAGTCGCCTTTGGACCCTTTCCAACATCTCCTCATCCTTCTGAAAACCAGGTGACCAAATCTGGGCACAATAGTCCATGTGTGGCCTAATCAAAGCCTTATACAATGGAACAAGAATCTCCCTACTTCTACACGTCAGTGTCCTCCTCATCATTCCCAGAAGTCTTTGTGTTGTCTTCACAATTTTGGCGATGTGACCCCTAAATTTTAGATCCTTATCCACTATCACTCCCAGATCTCTTATTTCCTCTACTTCCAACAATATATTCTTACCAAGCATAAATTCTGCATCCCATCTTTGTTTTCTAAATTTTAAAACCTTACATTTTGCAACATTGAACTCACACCCCCATTTGCTTGCCCAATCACTCAATTTATTCAAGTCTTCTTGCAAGGCCACAACATCTTCACTACTCTTTATGGTTCTTCCCAACTTTGCATCATCTGCAAACAACTGAATATCTCCATCCAAATCTTCGCCAATATCATTAATATACAAGTTAAATAGTAATGGCCCTAAAACAGATCCCTGAGGCACTCCACTAGTGACTTTCCTTTTCCTGGATATTGCACCCCCATACACAACTTGTTGATACCTATCAGATAGCCAGTCTCCAATCCAATGCACTAATCTAATATCCAACCCCATCTGCTCTAGTTTGACTGTCAACTTATCATGAGGCACTCTATCAAAAGCTTTTGCGAAATCCAAGTATATTACTGTGTATCCTTCTCCTCTGTCCAAGGAAGCAGTCACTTTATTGTAATAAGTAAGTAGATTACTAAAACACGACCTCCCTTTAGCAAATCCATGCTGTCCATCAAAGATTATACCATTGTTGTCGACCCAACTCTGGATTCTAGCTCTCACAAGCTTCTCCAACAACTTAACCACAACACCCGACACACAGATAGGCCTATAGTTTGATGCTTGAGTTCGATCACCTCCTTTATGAAGTGGCACAATCTTGCCCTCCTTCCACTCTTTAGGGACTTGACCAAGTGCAAGACTCGTATTAAAAAAATATGTCAAGGCAGGTGTCAACTCTCTGGCACATTCCTTCAGAATACGTGGTGATATATTATCAAGTCCCACAGCCTTATTTACATCTAGTTTACTCAACTCCCCAAACACCTCTTGCTCACTTACAGTCAGTCTCTCCTCCCCATCATCAACTGCTCTTAATCTCTCCATGAAGTCACATTCACAAGATTGAAAGATCTTTATGAACTGCTCATTAAGTATCTCCACCACACATTCTGCAACAGCTGTCTTTATACCATTTCTTCCAATCAATGTCATCCTTCCATAATCATTCTTTCTTTTGCTGGCTACATATCGAAAGAACTCCCTAGGATTCTTTTTAGCTTCATTAGCTAACTGCTGTTCATACCTCTCTTTAGCTACTCTCACCAACCAAGTCACTCTCCTTGCCTGGTCTTTGTAGAACTCATGAAATTGGTTACTTCCACTTCTCTTATGCTGCCTCCACAATGCCCTTTTTCTCTGTATTGCATGCTTAATCTCTTTATTCATCCATCTCACACCTAACTTATTTAACCTTCTCACCCATGGTATACATTTAGACATTGCATCCACTAAATATTTTTTGAAAATCCCCCAAGCTGCATTGATCTCTTTTCCAGCTAACTCCTCATTCCATGCTACACCTGCAAGCTGTCTCCTGAGCTCTTCATAATCACCCCCTTCTCCTTGTAGTTCCACATATACCCTTTTTTCACAGGGGTCCTTGCACTGCTGGCAACCACCCAAGTAATCACCTCATGGTCACTTTCACCAATTGGTGGATGATTTGATACCTCATTGATAATTACATCCTCCGATGAGATGACCAAATCCAAGACCCTTAATCCTCTTGTGCCCTCTGTTACATACTGTCTGAGGTAGTTATCCCTCAAAAACTCAAGAAACTCATTTTCTTTACTTCCAGTTGCTATCTCTTCATTCCAGTCTATATTGCCATAATTAAAATCACCCATAATGATCACCCTTTTCTTATTTGCTTGGCTTATTTGACTATACATTTCACTATCACCACCATCCACATTACCAGGTCTATAACAACATCCCACCAAGTATTTGATTCTATTCACCTCTATCTCACACCATACTGCCTCAAAACCACTGGCCACATTTCCCCCTTGCATCTCTACCTTGTATGGACATAACTCTTTCTCTATCATCAATAGCACTCCCCCTCCCTTTTTACCCCTTCTATCCTCACGAAACACATCATACCTTTCCATCTCTATTCCTGTCAGGATGTCATCCTCATCTAACCATGTCTCACTTATTCCGACAATCTCTGGGTGCACAGACGCAATTAGTGCAACCATTTCATCCGCCTTGTTTCTTATACTTCTAGCATTGGTATACAAACACAACAACTCATTTCTGGATCTACAGCTAGTTCCACTGATACCACTCACTCGATGTGATCTCTCCATGCTGGACTGGGGCCATTTCCCTTTCTGCTTCTTCATTTTAGAACCCTTTGCAATTCCATCTGTTTCCTTTTGATCCCTGATCATCCCATTACTTTCCTGCCTACACATTCTCTCACCTCCTCTTGGAGCATCCACCTTTCTCACGCTGTGTATCCCTGTCCACCCTGAGCCTCCCCGTTTCCCTGCTCCTCTTGCACACCCATTCTCTCATTATCTATACTCATACCACTCACTTCCACATTCATTTCCACTCCTTCAATCTCTCCTGTCTTACTCTCCTGCTCTTCCACATCACTCCCCTCTTGATCTGATTCATTCTCTCTATTCACTTCTCTACCTTCCAGCAGCAGTCTCTCCAAGCGACTCACACCATAACCACTCAAATGCAGTCCATCGCTCCCATACAGCTCACTTCGTCCCTCAAACTCATTCCACACATTAACAAACTGTACTCCCATCTCCTCACACATTTCAGCCAGAATATCATTCATAATCCTTGCTCTCCGCCTCATTTCACCACAATCATACCTAGGCAACACACTGACCACCCTTCCTGTCACACTATTCTCCTTTATCTTTCCAAGCAGTCTCCTGACATTCATTTTGACATGCTCTTTGTTCTCTCTCAAATCATTTGTTCCAATTAATACAATTAACTCTTTTGCTCGTTCCCGCCTCATGTTCAATGCCTCAATCACTCTACTCATTTTACCGCCTGGAAAACATACCTTGTGCATTTTATCCTCTAGCACACCTTTAATAATGGAGTCGCCATACAACGCCACTCGCTCATCTTTTGTTAACTCTTTCATGCCATCATGATTTATTTTAATAGTTTTGACCTGCATTCTCTTAATTTCATTCCGCATCCATTTCATTTCTTGCTTCATCCAATCCAATTCACCTTCTGAACCTCGCGACACATTCACTCTATCATTAAATCTTTCTAACTTTCTAACTCTCGACCCTCTCTTCTCACTTTCCCTCTCATTCATCCTTCTTTGTTTCCATACTTTCGGTCCAAAATACGTCCAACTTTCACTGTCATTCTTCTCACTTTCACTCTCACATATCTTTCTTTGTTTCCGTACTTTCGGACTAACATGCGTCCAACTTTCGCTATCATTCTTTTCACTTTTACTGTCATTCATCTTTCTTTGGTTTAGTACTTTCGTTCCAACATGCGTCCAACTTTCGCCATCAGTCATTCTTTTTTCGCTATCATTCATTCTTTCGATTTTTTTTTACTTGCGGTTTCTGCACCACGCCATTTCTACTTTCATTCGTTCTCTCAATTTCATTTCTTTCCGCCTCACTTTCGTCCCTTTTAACATCCGTTACGGTTGTCAAATCGCTCTTTTTCTTTTTTCCTGATTTTTTAACATTTTTTCGCCTGTCTTTCTCGCCATTCTCTTTCAAACGTGCACTCACGACACAATCGGTACTAGCACTTTCTGTCATCAACTTCATATTCGCATTCATCAATTCCTCGTTCAGGTCACATTTCGCACACACCCTTCTTCCATCCGCACACACCCTTCTTCCATCCGCACTAAACATCCACAAATCATTTATGTAATCGAAGGAATACATATAACAGACCTCACACTTAACGAACCTACTGAAATCCAAATTAAAATCATGGAATGACAATGCAGCCGCCATTTTTTTTTCTCTGCAGGTTACTAGGTCTAATATTAACGTTTTCGTATTTAGTTTAAGCAAGAAAAAAAAACCCACACTAATACTATCGGTAGCGTACAACGTTTACAGCCGCTCTTACTTAAACAATTACGCATATATACTTAATTATTCCTAGTAAAACTTATCTGAATCAGGAGCTCTTCAAAGCACGTTCGTAGCGCCTGACCCACTAGCGCCCTCTTCAATAGCATCTCACAATTTGACTGTAATGAATATGACCATGTTGCCACCTATTGGTGAGAGTGATCATAAGGTCTTGACCTGGGAGGTGGCTAAAGGTGTGGAATTTTTGATCAAGACAGAGTATATGTGGAATTACCGTGCTGGCAAGTTTGACAAGCTTAGGAGATTGCTTGGATCAGTGCCATGGCATGTACAACTGCAAGGGCTGTACGTCGATAGAGCATGGGAAGTGGTCAAGGAGCATTTACAGCAGGTTATGGCTGATTGTATACCTAGGGTCTGAATAGTAAAACAAGTAGGGGTTAAATGGATGAATAACACCATTAAGCTTGAGCTGCAAAAAAAGAAACAACTGTGGAGGGATTTTGAAGAAAGGGGTGACCTGCAGGCACACGAATGGTATAAAGTGCAGGCCAGAAGGGTAACGAGTGTGGTAAAAACAGCAAAAGCCGATTATGAAAGGAAACTAGCTATGCAAGCAAAAGAGAATCCCAAACAGTTCTTAAAATATGCTGCAAGCAAGAAAAAACTGTACATGGCAAAATGATTTTAAGGAATGACAATGGTAAGGAGGTCACTGAACCAGTCGATATAGTGGAGTTACTGAGCGCACACTTTGCAGAAGTATATCATCCAGGTGGTGACATTGAAAAAATGAAGGAACCATTAGTTTATATGGGAATTGTGATGAATGAAGTGGAGGTGAATAGTCTATTACAGAACCTTAATATGAATACATCTGTGGGATTGGATGTTATACCGGCAGGGGTCTTGCGTGAAGCAGCTAAGGAATTATCAGTGCCCTTGACCATGTTGTTTAATCTGAATCTCGGGTCTGGTTTAGTCCCGAAGGCGTGGAAAGAGGGGAAAATAGTTTCACTGCATAAAGGAGGATCCAAGACTATGGTGGCAAATTACCAACCGATCAGCATATCAGGAGTCATTGTCAAGGCCTTGGAGAAAGTAGTCAAGGGAAAAATACAGGAATGGATTGAGGAAAATGAGATACTGTACAGGGGACAGCATGGCTTTGTGAAGGGTAGATCATGCCTCAGTAACTTGCTCAAGTTTTATAACAAGGTGATGGCAGAACTGGATAAGGGAAATGAGTTTACAGTGATACTGCTGGACCTGGCAAAAGCGTTTGACAGGATACCACATGGAATTCTAATCCGTAAACTACAACATATGGGAATGGATATAGGGTTGGTGAGATGGATAGGTGGGTGGTTGATGGAGAGATATTAAAGAGTAGTTTATTCAGAAGTAGAGTCCAGAAGACGGCCTGTGACTAGTGGTGTTCCGCAGGGTTCTGTTCTTGGACCACTGCTGTTTAATCTGTTCATTAACGATATAGGGAAAGATCTAAGAGGAACAGTTCATTTGTTCACTGATGATGCAAAGTTGGGTAGGGCAATAGTGAATGCAGAAGATGTCAAAGTCTTGCAGGATGACTTAGATAGATTGGAGTTCTGGGCTAAGGAGAATGGATGTCAATTTAATGTGACAAAATGTAAGGTTATGCATTTTGGGGTGAAAAGATTGGCAGCAGTATACCACATTGGTGGAACTGTACTCCAAGAGATTGATGAGGCCAGGGACTTGGGAGTGTTGGTGGATAGGGAGATGAAGTTTAGGGGGGCACATTGCAAAAGTAGCTAAATCAGCTCATCAACTCACTTGGTTGTTGAAAAATACCTTGACGAGCAGAGACAAGCAAGTTATTGTACCTCTGTACCGAGCCCTGATAAGACCTCATCTCGACTACTGTGCCCAGATTTGGTCACCTCAGTTCCTTCTTGATGGGGAGGAGGTGGAGAGGATTCAGAGGCGAGTGACTAAGATGATAGCAGGTCTATGGAATGAACCATATGAGAACAGGTTGAAGATTTGTGGGTTGCAGAAACTAGTTGATAGGCAGGAAAGGGGAGATATGATTGAGACATTCAAATTGCTAAAAGGATTCTATAGGATTAATTCAGAGAATTTTTTGAGATCAGGATTGGTGGTGGGAGAAGTAGGGGACACCTATGGAGCTGGGCAAGAGTGTGGTTAGCACGGGTGTTAGAGCTGGGTTCTTTACTTTTAGAGTGGTAAATGAGTGGAATAAGCTGCCCGAGTCTGTTGTGGGTGCTATGACAGTGAGCGAGTTCAAGGCAAGGTATGATTGATACTGTGAGAATGTCGAATAGTTGTGTGGACATGATGTTTAGGGCCTCCCTCGATGAGTCTAAGGACTCCCTGGAGTAGCTCAAAATAATAATAATAATAATAATAATAATAATACTATGTTATTGTTGATAGTGATGTTTTCTCCCTGGTGCAGGTCACCAGAGTGTACAGCGGATTTGAAATTGGAAGTGGTCACTATTTAGTCTTGAGCAGGATAAAATTTAATTTCATATTGAAAAGAATAACATGTAAGAAAGTTTTAAAGCGAATAAAAGTTGAACAGCTCTCCGATGTGAACTGTAGACTAAAATACACAACGATTATTGAAGTTAAAATGAAAGAGTTTGAGAACAGGAACCAAACCTTGGAGATTCACTGGCAAGCCTTGAAGAAAACCCTGGTTGATTCAGCTAGAGAGGCATGTGGAGAAGTTGTCTGCAAGGATAGAAAAATTAGAACTCCATGGGGGACACAAGAAGTTAAAGAGGCTTTGAAGGAAAAGAAGAAAGCATATCAAAAGTTACTGGCAAATAAGTCAGCTTGTGCTCTTAGAGAATACAGAGACAAATGCAAGAATGTTAAACACTGTGTAAAACTAGCAAAACAAAAGTCATGGGAGGACTTTGGCAAGAACATAGAAAATAAATATGAAGAAGGTGGCAAACTATTCTGGAGGTTGTTGAAGAAGCTTAGGAATGGAGGAAAGAGTGCTGTAAATTGGAGATGATAAAGGTGAAATGAAAACGTGAGAAAAAGATATCCTTGAGGTATGGTGTAATTACTTCGAAAAATTGCTAAATGAAACAAGCAGTGATAGCCCAGTGGTAAAAAAACACTCCAAAGACATATAGTCAGGAATACTTATTCATACTTGAAGTAGAAAAAGCCATCAAAGGCTTGAAATGTGGAAAGGCAGGAGGAGTAGATGATATTCGACCAGAAATGCTGAAGTATGGTGGTATAAAAGTCTTAGAGTGGCTGCACTGCATAGTTCAGAATGCCTGGACAGAGGGACGATTTCCCAATGATTGGAGTAGAGCTCTCATAGTACCTATATATAAAAAGGGAAATAAAACTGAATGTGAGAATTACAGAAGTATATTCCTATTGAGTGTTCCTGGCAAGATATTTGCAAGTATACTTGAGAAACAGTTGAGAAGAATTGTGAAAAAGGAAAGCTTAGTGAAGAACAAGCTGGATTCAGGTCAAATAGAGGCTGTCAGGATCAGATCTTCACTTTACGACAAATAGTGGAGAAATCATGGGAATATTACAAAGATCTGTATTTAAATTTTGTCAATTTGGAAACGGATATGACAAGGTGCTAAGAGAGAAGCTATTCAATACGCAACAGTTATATGGTGTCAATGGGGCATTATATCAAGCAATACTTAGTTTTTATTTGAGTTGTAAGTCAGCAGTTAGAATTGAAGGAAGTACAGGAAGATGGTTTAATGTTAAATCTGGTGTGAGACATGGATGTAGATTAACCCCTCTGTTATTCATTATCTATATGGATCACATTATGAAGGAAAGTGGTATTAAACATGATATCAAAATTGGAGATGTTAATGTCAGCTCTTTGCTTTATGCGGACGATGTTATACCTCTAAATAAATCCGCTACAAGTCTGCAAGATTCTCTGACTAAATTGAATAGCTGTTGTAATAGATATGGTATGAAGGTCAGCAATAAAAAGACAAAGACAATGAAAATAGGCAGAATCATTGAAAATGTCAACTGTGTTGTGAATGGAGAACCTGTGGAATAAGTAAAACATTTCAGCTACTTAGGCATGATTTTTACTGAAGATGGTAAATTAAATATGGAAATAGACAACAGAATCAACAAAGCTGGTATGATAGGAAGTCAATTGAATAAATTCATATGGAATAAGAGAGAAATTAGTCGGAACACTAAATTAGTTGTATACAAGACAGTGTTGAAACCAGTTTTAACTTATGGATCTGATTACTGGGTCAGAAGTAAAACACTTGACTAAAGACTAGAGATCGCAGATTTGAGAGTCCTCAGAAAGATTAGAGGCATGAACAGAGTGGCATCAATGGCAATATCATATTAAAAACGAGAATATTAGGAAAGAACTTGACATTGTCAGCATCCAGGAATGCATTAGCAGAGCTAATCTCAGGTGGTATTGTCACTTAAACAGAATGGGCGAGGAAAGATTAGCAAAACAAGTGTTCTCTGCCAAGTTGGCAGGAAAACGACCCAGAGAAAGACCAAGATATAGGTGGATTGATACAGTACAAAGTGCCTTAGACGATAGAAATATAAGATCTGGTTATGTTGAAGTCTTGACAAGTAACAGACTGATTTGGAGGAAAATTGTAGATAGGAAGTTAGTAATGATGTAAATTTTTCATGTAGTACTATCATATCCTGTACACCCCTTGTGGGTACATGGCAGGAATTTGATGATGATAGTCTGGTTAAAAGATTGGAATAATATTCACCGGTTATTGTTTTACTATTTTCAAGATAATTAATAAACAAAATGCCTTTAGCATCCCAAAACACCAATGCCATGATCTTTCCTGCTGATGGAACCGACTTTGTCTTCTCTGGACACTGAAGAACTGGCTTCTGTCCACTGTTTTAACTGCTGTTTGAATTCTGGTATGTAATGGTGAATCCAAGTCTCATCCATAGTAATAAATCGACGCACAAAATCAGTTTTATTCTTGTTAAATGAACTTCGAATGAATTTCTTTTGGCATTAAACCTTCTTTTACAAAGAATTTTATAACCACACAATATTCAGTTTAATCCATTTTTCAAGGGATACAGACAACTTTTGATTCAAACAGCTGTATAAAACAAACTACTTGATAGAATGAATTATAATTTCACATGGATGCTTATGACAGATGTACAACTTAGCAAAAAAAAAAAATCTTGCCGATAGTGTTGCCATCTATGGTCGAGGCCAAAAACTTTTCAGACCTCCTTCCTATATGTTATATACCCCACCACATCAAACTTAATAGCGTTTGAGCATGTTCAGGCCAAAGCACATTATGTGTGATGTCAGAGTTGAAAAAAAAATCATGGATCCAATTTACCTTATCAGTTATGAAATGACCAGTGTAAGAGCACTGGTCCTATGATTAATTTTGACAATGAAAGTGCAGCAAGTGAAATAAAGACTAAATTTTTCTAGCAATGTTCTTGAACCATATAATCAGCCATTTGTTAGGGAGGATCTAAAAAGCGCTCTTTTACTGTCCCACTCTAGTGCTGTTGAGCCTGATTGACATCATTTGTGAAATGATAAAACATAAAATTATCCACCATCGTCTTCTATGGATCTTCTTCTCTTAATATAAAATAGAATACTTGCAGTGAAAGAGTTTCTGGATTATTAGCATAAGTCATATGTCATTGTTATCCCAAAACCAGGAACAGATCCAGAAACAGAGCAAATAATTATCGACCTATTGCTCTAACCAGCTGGTTTTGTAAAATATGAGAGAAAATGGTTAATGCCAGACTTCTCTGGTATTTAGAAAGCAAAAATCTTCTCTGCAATACACAATGTGGATTCCATAGACATCATTCAACTTTAGACCATTTGGTTTGTTTAGAAACTTATATAAGAGATTCATTTCTGAATTTGAAAGTAAGAGATTCATTTCTGAACCAAGAACACTTGGTTTCAGTTTTCTTTGATATGGAAAAAGCTTATGACACAGCCTGGAGATATGGCATATTAAAAGACCTCTAAAACCTGGGTCACCTTTCTGTATTTGTTAAAAGCTTTCTGTCCAATCTTGCATTCTAAGTCAGTGGGAAGTATGCTATCTCTGCCATACCATCATGAAAAGGGTGTTCCCCAAGGCTCTGTCTTAAGTGTGACAGTTTTTGCTACCAGAGTTAACTCAATCACTGAAAATCTTCCTCCTACTGTAGACAGTGCTCTATATATTGATGGCTTCACAATTTACTGTCACTCTTTCAACATGAAGGTAATTGAAAAACAACTTTAGCAAGCAATTGATCATGTTTCTCTGTGGGCTCTTAGTAATAGGTTCAGGCTTGCAATAGAAAAAAAGTGTCTGTGTAAACTTTTGTTGAAAACTCACTCTTCACTCAGATCCTGAATTAAGAATGGGATGAACTGTTATTCCAGTAGCTACAGAAGTAAAGTTCTTAGGACTCATCTTTGACAGAAAACTTACATTCCATGCATACATTCTTCCACTCAGAGAAAAGTGCAAAAGAGTATTGACTTTCCTTTGCACTCTATCTTCTATTGAGTGGGATGCCAATCAATCTTCATTTGCTTTCTTTATCATGCACTTATATGTTCAAAGCTGGAGTATGGGTCTCAAGTCAAAGGTTCTGCAAGGCAAAATAACCTGTGGAGGTTGGATCCCATCCACCATCAGGGTATACAGGTAGCTACTGGTACCTTTTTGCACATCACCCACACAAAGTCTTGATGTTGAGGCAAATGAACTGGCTCTATCACTTAGATGGAAACAGTTGTCTCTTAATCATTCCCTAAAGATAGTCTCTTCCAGATCATCCTTCATGGACAAACCGTTAGTCTGTTTTCTCTGCATTGGGAAGCTCAATATCAGAATGCCATACGTCCTTTTGTTATGCGTGTTAAAGAGATTATGCAATCTGTTGGCATGAATATTGGCAACATTGCCTACACCAAACATAACAGCATCCCTCCATGGCAGGTTTACACTTATCCTACAACCTCTTACTTTGTCAGCTACAGAAGTCTACCTATAATTGTTTAATGCACACTGTGCACTGTACAGAGTGCAACCCGCTCTGATTTCTTGCCCATCTGTATTGATGGCTCAAGAACTGACACCAGTATTGGTTGTACTGCTGTGTTTCCTGAGTTCATTCAGGGATGCCATTCAGCTTGCACTTGTGCATAAAAAAGAAAACCACTACCAAAAGTGTGTAATTTATACATACTCATTGAGCTCTTTACGGGCTATCTCCTCTCCTGTGTATAATCCATATCCAGTGCTGCGTGGCCGGAAAATTCACCATAGACGTTTTTGCCATAAAAAATTTAAACTAACAATCTGGTGACCTTATCCACCAACTAGTTAGAGGAAGGTAATTTCTTTAAAATTAAGTTTTCTGACAGTCTGCTTGTGTGCTTCCTTTGATAAATATTTCTATGCACTAACTTTGTTATGTAAAACATTCTGTGAGTATTGTCACCTTTCTCATCCCTGGAAATCTTAAGCTTATCAAGCAATGGCAAACTTAAAATCATCAGCTACTAGTTCACAAATCTCTGCTCAGTCTTTAATTGCCGATATTTCATCAAATTTAGATAACAACACTTCATCTCTGATGTCATCTTTAGCAAATTTGTGTCGTAATATTAGATGGAGGCAAAAGAAAGGCCGAACATCCCCTATCCCAACTGAAAGAAGTGGATATATAATTCTAGAAGATTATAAATTTCTAGAAAATGGTGAGCAGTTTTTATTATACAATAATGGTGAAGATGATGAAGAGAGAATTTTAATGTTTGGTACACAAGCTGGATTAGAGGACCTTGAAAACAATGGATTGGGCATGCGACAGTACTTTTAAATGCAGCCAAAATATATATTATCAGTTATTCAGGCTACGTATAGTAATAGGAAGCATTAGCATTCCGCATCTTTTTGCTTTCATCATTACAAGCCATGTGCTCACTGCCCATTGGTGTCCGAGCCTCCTTCACTATCTTCTTCCACCTTTCTTTGCACAGTGTCGCAGATTCTGTACACCTATTCCACACCAGTCCTTTATGTCGTCTATCCATTCTCTGTATGGTCTACCTCTTCTGTTTACACCATCCATAATACCAAACATAAATATCTTCTGGTCCTCACTCATTCTACAGATGTGTCCAGATAATTGCAGCTTCTGTTTTATAATCTTCTGCATTAGATTCTCTTTTGGTTGTATCTTCCAATAGAGCTTTTCATTTGTGATTTTCTGTACCCTTCCTATTCTTAGAATCTTCCTGTAACAAGTTCTTTCAAATGCCAAAATTCTTTTTCTTGATTTTTTATTTATTACCCACGTTTCAGATCCATAACGTACACCGCTAAAGATGCATGTTTCCAGTACTCTTAGTTTTGTTTGCAGGCAGATCACTTTACTTTTCCAGATGTTATCCATGGCCTACAGATTTGTTCTTCCCTTTGCATTCCTGATCTTTATTTCTTTTTTACAGTCCAATTCCAAATATGTGAATTGTTCTATATTTTCTATATCAATTCCATCCACTTGTATCTTTTGTTTCATGTTATTCTCACCAAATACCATTGTCTACGTTTTTTTCCAAGTTCATAATAAATCCAAATCTCTTCCCTTCCTCATTTTTTTCAATTTCAGTGTTTTTTGTATTTCACTTTTGTCTTCTTCAATAACAACAATGTCATCTGCAAATCTCAGATTGTTAATTTTCATCCCATGCACTAATATTCTTTTTGCATCTTCCTTCATTTTATCCATTGCTCTTTCTGAATGTGCAATGAAAATGCTTGGTGATATTGGGTCCCCCTGTCTGGTACCTCTGCTTGTTCTAAACCATTTCCCTAAATCATCAGCTATTAGTTTTCTATCAATTCCATAGGATTCTAGCACTGCTAATGTCACTTTCTGGTCGACACTGTCAAATGCCTTCTGAAAATCAAAGCAAGTATATATGTTTTCGTTTTTTCTCCTAGCGTTCTCTGCTATTAACTACATTGTCAAAATCTGTTGAATTGTAGTTCTATCCTTCCTAAATCCTGCTTGCTCGTCTGCAAGGTATGCTTCCAGTTGTGTTCTCAATCTTTGTCAATATCATCATCACTTTACCAAAGTGACTTGTCAAGGCAATTGTTCTATAATTTTTATATTCTAGCTTATTTCCATTCTTATATAATGTCACTAATATCGATTTCACCCACTCCTCTGACATTTTTCCTTCTTTCCGTACCATATTATATAGTTAGTCATTTCTCCAGTGATGTTATCATTACCAGGACTATTGTTGTGTTTTAGCCATCCTATTGCTTTTTCTACCTCTCCTCTTAAAATGTTCATATCATGCTCATTACTTGGTGGTGATATCTGCTTCAATTCTTCAGTCAGTTTCCCAATGCTATCTAAATCTAGTTTTTCTTCATATAACTCACAACAGTATCTTGTCCACCGCTGTTCAATTTTATCTTTATTCATCAATACTTTGCCTCTTTCATCTTTAACTGTGGTCTGTTTGGTTGCAATCTTCTATTAATGGTTCTAATCATTTTGTACACCTCCCTAGTTTTATGCTCTCTTCTATATTATTGCATTGGGCTTCTAACAATTTCATCTTATCCATTCTGACTGCTTTTTTCACCTCATTATACTTTCTTCTATTTGTTCTGATGTAGCCCTTCTTATCACCAACATTCGTTTCTCCTGTACTAACTGTAGTGTTTCTTGTCTAATCCATTTCTTGTTGATCTTCTATTCTTCTGGTACTGTTTCTTCAACTGCATCTTTTTAATTTCAACTTGATGTTTGCAATCACTAAACTATGATCCGAGTCTATATCTGCTCCTTGAAGGTTTGACACTGCTGTACTGATGTTATCCATCTTCTTTTAATCAATATCAATCATGTTCTTGGTTTTCCCACCATTTGATCACCATGTCCACTCCTTTTGCTGGAATCTTGTGTTACAGATCATCATCTCACATAGTCCACAGCAAATTCTAACATTTTTTCACCTTGTTCATTTCTTTCTTCGAAACAGTATTTTCCCATCACTTTCCCAACCATCATTATCTATTCTGACTTTGGCATTCCAACGCCTTCAATAATTAGTACATCTTTCTTTGGTATTGTTTCTATTGTCTCTGTAAAATCTTTGTAAAATAAGTCAATATCCTCATCTGTGCTGTCAGATGTGGGTTTGTATATCTGGACTGTTGATATATTAAATGGTTTTTGCTTGAAATCTTGCTGCTATGATTCGTTCATTGACTGGTTTGTAGCCTAACAGTGCCTTTCTAGCTCTTTTTGTTAAGAAGGAAGCTAACTCCTGCTTCATGCATGATGTCATGCCCTGACCATATGACTTTGCATCCATTTATCTCTCTGGTGATGTCCATTGCATCTCCGCGAGTCCTAGTATATCACACCGATATCTCTTCATTTCCTCACAAAGTAATTCTAGTTTTCCTGACATCCGAAGTGTCTGTACATTCCATATTACAACTGATAATAGTTCTGTTAGTTTCTGTTTTCTTTTGTATCCCACTTTTCAATCGCTCAATTGGTATCAGGGACCTTGTTGATCCGGGTGACGTCCGAGCCAGCATATTTAGCTTTTTTAAATAACGAAACCTGTGGTGCGATCATAATTAAAAGAAACACGCGTATTAAACACAGTGAAAATTATTTAATTGTAAATATTTCATCCTAAGTATCTTAGGACATCATCAGTACAGTAGTTTTAAACAATAATAGGAATAACATACAGTTAGGGCGCATGATTACAATAGAATCTCATTAAACGTGCATAACGTGCCACAGTAGTACAAAAAAAAAAAATTAATTATTTAACACTATCGTCATATTGTCGTTGCGGTTTAAGTTTGGTCTGTGTAGTAGGGCTTCAGAACTTTCTTTGTATAATCGTTCATCTTTATATAAAGATCTATGTAAAAGTTTAGACTTTTCCCAATGGATCCTATGGTTTGGATTTTCAATTCCATGTTGAGAGAGGCTAGATTTCTGCGGTTTAAAAAGACTAATGTGGTCTTGATGTTCCGAGATGCATTTCTGAACAGACCTACCTGTCTGTCCTTTTTTGTACTACTGTAGCACGTTATGCACATTTAATGAGATTCTATTATAATCATGCGCCCTAACTGTATGTTATTCCTATTATTGTTTAAAACTACTGTACTGATGATGTCCTAAGATACTTAGGATGAAATATTTACAATTAAATAATTTTCACTCTGGTTAATGTGTGTTTTTTTTTAATTGCATATTTAGCTGTTGATCATATAGTTATCAGATAACAATCATGTTTTTTCTTTACGGTCAGAGTATCGACACTCATCTGACCGACCCTTCTCCTTTATCCAGGTTTGGGAATGGCATGAGACCCCTAAGGATTCCATGGCAGCTTTTTGCTTTGCTTACTGGCAAATCAGAATTAACTTGCATCAGATTATTCAGTGCCTTAAAAGGCTTACGTTCATCATTAAATCCCGAAACATTAATGGTTGACTTCGAGAAAGCAACTATCAATGCTTTTTCTAACATATTTACATCAACAACTATAACAGGTTGTTTATTTCATATGCACAAAATCTTTATTGCAAAATTGTTGCCATTGGTTTGAAGTTACGCTATCAAACGGATGCTGAATTCAATATGAAAATTAAATGCTTCACAGCATTAGCATTTCTTCCAATGAGCAATGTTACTGATGGATTTGTTGAATTGACGATCCGCAGTAAAAAGTTAATTATTTACACAGTATCTCTTTTAATTTGCACAATTTTTAAATGATTTCATTATGTTATATATCACTGACATTCACCTTAATAAAGATTTGCCTTTTCAATGATTTTATAATACCCTTTATTATCATTGATTATTTACAAAAATTAATGCAAAATGTTTTACAGCAAAAATGTCTTATGCCGTAAATGTTTACGACAAATTTTCCTATGCCAAAAATGTTTATGATGAATTTTCCTAGAACTCCAGTGCTGTATGAGGTGTTACACCTGTCATACAAAATGAAAACTCTTAATTTTGATGTCCAATTGTGCTGGATTCCCAGCCACATTGGAATTAAGGGAAAAGAGACTGCAGCTGCTAGATCAGTTCTTACTTTCTCCACATGCTGTTTGACAGTACCATATACAGACTAAAGACAGTTTATAAGATCAAAGCTAATTGTTCAGTGGCAATCATCCTGGCAAGAAGTATTAACAAACTAGGTTTCAAATTAAGCATTGGCATTCTATTCAACATAGAATATGTTGACTAGAATGCCAATAGACTGCACATAAGTCACAATCTTACTCATTCTTGTTTACTGAGGGCTGATGACCCTCCTGTGTGTGAAAAATGCAATACATGTTTTACTATTTGTTGTATTCTGGTTGAGTGCGAGCACTTTACACAAGAGAGAAATGAAATTTTTACCTATCTAGCCAAGCCATATACACTCAGACTGACAGATCGCGTGATGTTTTTCTACAAAGAATTAATTTGTACAAACACACTAGACTATAATTTTGCTTATATGTAGTTTACTGCATTGCTTAACTTAACTTTTGTTCATGCATATTATTTACTAGTTTATTTTTGACTATTTATGTACTGCTGTAGCCTTTGACTTTGTGTATTTGTGTACCCTTGCTGTAATTTTGTTTTTATGTAGATATTGCATTGCTAAACTTAATTTTTGCACAAGCATATTGTTTTCTAATTTGTCTTTATCTATTTATGCACTGCTGTAATTTTATTTATATATAGATACTGCATTCCTTGGATTGGTTTTTGTATACCTGCATTTTCTTTACTAGTTTGTCTATGCAACAACCATTGCATCCTCAGCTTCTAAAAAAACTAGGATTTCTCTTTTTCCCAAGACATTACTTCACCCCTGAACAGCTGTTAAGCTTATACAAATCACAGATTTGCCTAGCTATTGAATACTGCTCTCACATATGGGGTGCCCCCCCCCCCCAAAAAAAAAAGCTCCCTCAAAATGCTTGACTCAATACAGATGAGAGCAATTAGACGTATTAATGACCTATCTCTTACCAACTCACTCTCCCAACTTTTGCACAGACATTTGGTTTCTGCAATATATGTATTCTACAAATATTTCCATGGGAAATGTTCAACTGAAATAGCATCAATAATTCCCCCACTTAGTACTGAGCTCATTGGAACACGTGCAGCTACTGCTCAAAATCCTTTCACAGTGCACCTTGAAACCCAAGTTCCTCCTTTCCCAATGCACTACCCATACATGCTACTAATGTACTATAGGTTGATCAACCAACCTCTCATGTATGGGCTCACCATATTAAAAAAAAAATACTCTGGTTATGCCATTACTCCAAGAAAAAGCTACTAAAGGTCTGTCATCACATGAGAAGCATTATCCACAAGATTACTTAGTGCTTCAGTTTTATTAAACAGTCACCTGCCAAAAAATATTACAGCATTAGAGAAAGATGCTTTAAGAAGTTGACATGACAGTGATGAAATCATTATACTTAAAGCAGATAATGAAAATTTGACAGTCTGATTCAACATTCAAGAGGCTGATAACAAGGAGGCGATCTTGTTAAAATCTGTACCATTTTAAATGGTATATTTTAACAAGATTGCCTCCTTGTATCAGACTCTTCCATGTATTTGGAAATGGACCATGATCCTGCTTGGTTGTCACATTTAAAAACTAATGATATAATCTCTAATACATTTGAATTTACAGAAGATCTTAAGCAACCGAAATCAAGACACCTGATCACTTGCAGATTGTATGGAGTACCTAAAAACAAACATCCCCTCCCCCCTCTCCATCCGATAATGGATGGTAGAAGCTCTCCTACTTATTTTCTTTCTAAATACCTATCAAAACTTGAGCCTCATATTGAGCTTTCAAACATAGAAATTTTTCCATCTGATATATTAGCTAATTTAGATTTAGTTTGGTTGTTTACAAACATCTTTGTGGAAGAATTAGTTGAGATCCTTGTACTAATATAAATTTCCCTTTTTTATTGATAAAAGTCGATCATCCTTATGGATAATGAAGCTGAAGGGTCAAATTTAACTACAGTACTGTCTGATAATGAATTTGAAGCATATTATTATTATTTTCGGAATTTTTAATTTTGCGATATAAATATACATCGATAGGATTCTGGGTTCACGCACAATAGATGTATATTTACATCGATATGACTCAAAGTGTTAAAGTTAGATCTAAGACTGGCATATATTTGTGAAATGGATCTGGAAGGCTGTGTATGTGGGACATGATCACATTCCCTATGCAGTGTTTGGAATCAGATTTGCATGCTGGTTATTTGTGAAGTTTGATTTTCTCACCAGTATCCCTGTTTCCTCCTGACATCATGTCTCTTCCATCATTGCCTCAAATCCTCATTCTTTAATTGCAAAAGAAAATTTTACCAAATATATAGTCTTGTAGTTCACCTTTAATGCCTCCTATCACCAGTTTATAAAAGGAATTATTTATATTTAACCACACTTAAGTCATTTTAAAATAGACTGAAAATTCTGTAAACAGTATTTTAGTAGATGGGAGACAATGCTTTGGATTAAATCAAATCCACTTTGTATTAAACAGAATATCAGATTTATGTTTACTGTATATACAAAAGATTATAAATGCTAGTTAAGTATAAAAAAATACATTCACAATGTATTCGTCTTTGAAATAAAACATCAGCATTGCTTAGCCCTGCATAAGGGTTCTTTTCTGTTTAACTTTCAGACAGTATGTAAAAAAAATAATAATAATTAATAATGCACATAAAAAAAGGTTGAAAATCAGCAGCTCATTTCCATGACCTTTTTCTAGTATGATTCCTTCCCCTAAAAAAAATAGTGAAAGAGCAGTGCACTTCTTAATTAGCAAGCTTAGTAATACACAGAGACATATAACATTGCTACGTGTAGGCAAGTGATTAAAGAGAAGTAATTTATTAAGTTTCTTGGAAAGCTGGAGGTTGTATTCATTGAAAAAATTGTATGTCTTTCCAAAGAAGGAAGATTTATGTTCATACAATATGTTTGGAGTTGGACTGTTTACACATGTTGACCAGTGACTGCTCTAGTTCTAACTAGAGCAACCACTGGTCAACATGTGTAATGATTAGGTGAAGGAATTGTAGTAGCCAGTTCACTATAGCAACCCCATGAAAGCAGCTATGAAAAAAGGCATAATGCAGAAACAGAGCACCTATGGGGAAAGTGACTGGGGGATCATCACCTATTAGTTGGTTTTGCATCATCCCAAATGTGAGAGCAATATTCAAAATTTGGTCAGGTTTAACCAAACTTTGAATATAGTGTTAGTTGTTGAGCAGTAAAAAATAAGTTTTTTTAAGCATGATTTCAGTATTTATAATGCTTCCATTATATTAAAAACTCATCCTGCATATCATAGCATAATATAATATAATGTATTTTGTTCTTTATGTTATAAAAGGATAAAGGTGTTTATGGAAATTTTGAAATTGTCGAAGACTGCAGTGTTGAATTGTTTCCTTTTGATACAGATGTTTTATCTATGGAGATGGATGCTTCTTTTAAGGTAGGAACAATTTTGAAATTCATTGTACAGTAAAACATTTATTTATTCTGCTCTATATACAGGAGAACTTTAAAAGTTTCCATAATCATTGATTTTGTGGTAAGATGTGTGAAGACCAAAAAAGTCGATGAAAATGTCATTTAAAAATGAAAACACACAACAGTTTTTGAAAAAATAAATCGCATTGGGTAAATGACATTATGACATCCCACTTATGGCTCAAATCTGCAGCTGACATGTCACATTAATGAACCATTTTTTGGACTGTTGTTGAAAAAAAATAGTTTAAATAGCACCAAAATGATCCTATCATTCATCTGTCCATAAATCATGGAGATATCTGTTCATTATATGTTTTAACTGCTACAATTTCACGATGCAATGGCCTCAAACATCCTGTACAGTTTCACATGCCATCAATGGCCCAGGACAAGCTCCTATTGGTTATTCTACTCCATCTCCAATATTCCACAGAATTCTAAGTATCGCTTTTCTTGTCACTGGAAAATCATATACACAACCAATAATTTTGAAACCAAGAAGTCTCAGGTTTTTTTTTTTATTGGGAGTTTTATAAACTTGCATCTTATTGGGAAAAAGTTAGTAGTTGTGAAGATTATTATATACTCAATGGATAAAACATTAGAGATTCCTACCTATTAGCGTATCGGTCCTTCTCTAGCTTGAATAACAGCCTGTACTCTCTGAGGCATTAACTCCACCAGACGCCGGAGGTAATTCCAGCCATTCCTGTTGCAGCATTGTCCACAACTGACCTTACACATCAGTCCTAGATACGTGGATTTGATGTTTTGCTCTATGGCATCCCAGAGAGATTCAAATTGATTTAAATTTGGGGACCTTGGGGCCACTGGATGGTCCCAAATGCAGATGAGTGTTCCTTGAGCCATGCCTGAGTGGTTGTAACTCAGTGGGGCAGTGCTTTGTCTTGCTGAAACAGACCATTGGTTGCAGGATGCACAGAGGTCATGAAAGTGTTTAGGTGATCAGTCATCATATTCTGGTAACACATAGCATTTTAGGACCCCTCCAGATACACTAAGAGACCTAATGTGTCACACGAGAAAGTCCCCGAACCATCACAGAGCTGACCTGGCACGAAAGGGCCATGCACTTGTGCTGTTAACACCACACCTGCACCCTCCCATCAGCTCAGTACAACTGATAATGGGATTCATCAGACAACACATGACTCTGGTTCAATCTGTAGAGGTCCAGTTTTCATAGTCCCAACACCAGGCGAGACGTAATGCCTGATGATTAGCTTCCGTCATCAGACGTTAGAACATTGACTTCCACATCCCATGGTATACAGGGTACACCATACTGTTCATTACAATCTATTCATAACATGGGAACTCTGTACTTGGAATCTCATGACTGATATAATATGTAGTATACATGCATTTTTTTCTTTTTTACACATGCTTTGCAAAATGCACAAGCATTTAGTAGATTTATTTGTGCCTATATAAGATCAAGGGTTCTGGGTAGACGGAATTATTAAATCGTTTATTATTAAATTTATTGTCACGTTGTGGACACTGTCGGTGTCCACAATGTGATACTACTTACCATGCATTTACTTCGGGAACACTTAAAAAAAATTCAGCCAAATCCAATTGGGTATGATTTTTTTCTAAGCATATTTTTTCGAACGAATGAAATTTGAAAACAGGTATTAGTAACAAGTATATGCTTGGATAAGAGCAAAAACACTGATACCAGAAGATGTCAATGTGTCATAAAATAAGGAATGTACGCTTAATGTATTTTTTCATATCCATCAAATTTTTCCCCATATTTTAAGTATTTATGTGTTAGATATGTTTTTGTTTCTAGTTATAGTCAGAGAATAGAAGCAAATCACAAATCTTCAGGTTTTTTTTTTGTTTTGATCTCATGTAATAAAACAAGATATCTTATGCAGGTAGTGCCAAATCTCTGATGCTGCTTGGACTTTCGACATTAAAACTGGATGCGATTTGTAATGCCATTGCCCTGTAGTTGGTCTGTACTTTCCTGGACAGTCTACGTCAACCCCAGTCATCAATGGCATGTGGTCAGCCACCACTTGCTTGCTGGGCACTGGTACATCTGTTGATGGTATACTTGCAGTAGACCTTTGATATGGTTGCCCTTGAGAATCCTAGGATTCTTACCACTTGGGCGATAAAAGGACCCATCTATCTCGTTCCGATAACACGTCCACAATCAAAGTCGATAAGTTCACCACATTTACCCATGTTCATTGATTGTGATATACTGTTGGAAAGCCCCAATATCTGCATTTGGTTTGGGTGTGTTTCACTCTGTGCAGGGGATGATGCCAGTGTCAACTTCCCATCATCCTTATCTCTAGTGTTTTGTCCATTGAGTGTATGTTTTAATTTAATTTAGAAAACCACAAGAACTTTTTTCATAACCTAATAGCACTTCGTGAAGATGTATGGGAAAAACTGCTAAAACCAAACTGGTTATGAAAAATTTATACAAGCAGATATAAGGGGAACAGCTATGGTCTCCCATTTCCCGTAATCTAGCTAATTACTTTATGGAACATTTTCAACAACATATTCTCAACATTTTTGCACCTAAACCATCGATTTGGTACAGATATGTTGATGTTTTTGCTGAATGGGACTCCTCTTTGTCTGATCTTCATGAATTTCTTAGAAAATTAATTCAGGAAACCCAGGAATCAAATTTACCCTAGAAGTAAAAGTTAACAACTGTCTTCCTTTTCTGGATGTTCTTATTCTACATCAACCAAATGGCAGTCTACAGTTCTCAGTATATGGAAAACCAACTCATACTGGCAAATATATTAATTGTAACTCACATTACCGTTGTCAGAAATATGGTTTAGTTAAATCTCTGGTCGACAGAGCTCATAAAATATGCTCAACTGTTTCTTTTCTAAACAAAGAGCTGTTTATTATCAGAGCTACCTTTATTTCTGATGGTTATAATACAAAACTATCGATAAAATAATCAATAATTACAGCTTTATCTTACTCCTCAAGAAGAAGTTTCTTCACCAATCTGGTGAAAAAGTCTTGCTATTCTTTCTGAAAGTCCATATGCTAAAGAACTTTCAGAAAGAATAGCAAGACTTCTTCACCAGATTGGTCTACAAGTCTCTTACCATCCAGTTCATAAATATCTTCCTTATCTCTCCAAAAAGCAAATATCATCCTCTTTATTATCCTAGAATTTACAGAATTCTCTGTTCTTGAAGCTTATGTTATTACGGACAGACAGGTCATTCTGCATAAATTTGTCTTGAAGAACATCGAGAATATATTTCACTTAAGGAGCCCAATAAATCTGATTTAGCAAACCATGGCTTCACTGATCTACAAAACACAGAATTTAGTAGAATAATAATAATATGAAAGTTCTACACAAAAACTAATTTCTTCTGGAAAGACTGTATAAAGAAAGCTGTGAAGCACGCATTCACAATCCCAACCTTAACAAAAAAAAAGATTGCCTTAACCTTTCATGTGTCTCATAAATTGTATTTAATTATCGTAGACAGGCTTATACGTTGGTTATGCATTATTAAAACACTTAAGGAATAGAACAACATAGTTAAGAATATAAATTAAATTAAAATTTAATAAATATTTTCCGATATTTCGGCAATGTCACATTGCCATTTTCTAAAGACTTACAAAAAAGTTACGTGCACGTAGGCACTACAACATAGAACTGGGAATGAAAAGATGAAGCTATTGTTCTCCTAACAGTCCTGATGGTGCCCTCTAGCGGGCTAAGTAGGTGTTCTTAATGCAACTGTATTACTTAACCAAAAGGACTACACAGGTAAGCTGAATGCTCTTCTATTAGATCGGGCCACTTACCTCCCTATCAATTACAATCCCACCAACTCTCAAATTAGAAAACTTCACAGGCTCCTTAAGAGAGTCACTTCTTGGCCTGTAGAAGTTACCAACAGATTAAAGCCGTTTAACTCTGTACCCCCCGTATTTACGGACTCCCAAAAATACACAAAGAAAATGTGCCATTACGTCCCATAGTGGATGGCATTGATTCCCCCACATACAAATTAGCTAAACATTTGGCCAAAGAGCTCACACACTATACTGGCAACACACCATCACACATAAAAAACTCAGCCCATTTCAAAGCCAGCATAGAAAACCTTACACTCCAACCTACTGACATAATGGTCAGCTTTGATGTGTCCTCTTTATTTACAAATGTCACTCAAGGAAACTTTAGAGCTAATCCAAGCTAAATTTTCTCCCGACATCTCAGCCTTATTTCAGTTCACAATGAACTCAGGCTATTTCGTTTGGCAGGGAAAATTCTACAAACAAATAGAGGGGACAGCCATGGGTTCACCACTCTCCCCACCCTTGGCCAATTTCTTTATGGAGACCTTTGAAGAAAAAGCCTTAGCCTCTGCCCCACAAAAACCAACCATATGGCTTCGCTACGTTGATGATGTGTTCGCTATTTGGCCACATGGGTCTGAAACACTTCTCTCCTTCTTAACACACTTAAACAACCAACACCCCAGAATCAAATTCACTCTGGAAAAAGAGGAAAACAACAGCCTCCCTTTCCTAGACACACTAGTCACCCGCCAGTCTAATGGAGCCTTGGTTTTCTCAGTTTACAGAAAACCCACCCATACAGGCAGATACATTCACCAACAATCCCCCCCCCCCCTCACAACAATATGGAGTAGTGAAAACACTATACAACAGGGCTAAACTAATCTGTTCAAACGACTTGGCCCTAAACACTGAACTAAATCACATCCTCAACACTTTCTCAGCCAATGGCTACCCCCCCCCCCCAAAAAAAAAAAATCCAAAAAATATTAGAACCTACAAACCACAGATCCCCTCCCTTCCCCCCCCCCCCCCACAACAAGGATTACTCTAAATCCATCACCATTCCCTACATCCGAGGCACCTCGGAAAAGATTACCAAAATCTTAAAAAAACATGACCTGACCTCCTGTTACAAACCTTACAGAAAATTGGCATCTCTTATCCGCTCCACTAAAGACCAACCACTTCCCCTAGACCTACCTGGTTTTTACCAGGTCCCTTGCAGTTGTAAACTGTCTTACTTTGGCCAAACAGGCAGGACAGCGAATATCAGAATTTCGGAACACAAGGACTACATCCGTTTTCACAAATACAGTCATTCTGGGCTTGCGGACCATGCTCTGGATACACGCCACAGAATACGGTGGAAGAAAGCTACAGTGATACACCATAGCAAATACAAATTTGAAAGACTCTTTATGGAATCAGCCTCAGCCCTGAGAAATTCTCCAAACCTCAACAAATTTGGGTGTATGCGACTGCCCCAAATTTGGGAGGCCTACATCTGCAGACCTTCAGCCCAACGGCCAAGAACACCTACTTAGCCCGCTAGAGGGCACCATCAGGACTGTTAGGAGAACAATAGCTTCATCTTTTCATTCCCAGTTCTGTGTTGTAGTGCCTACGTGCACGTAACTTTTTTGTAAGTTCCTTTAGAAAATGGCAATGTGACATTGCCGAAATATCGGAAAATATTTATTAAATTTTAATTTAATTTATATTCTTAACTACGTTGTTCTATTCCTTAAGTGTTTTAATAATGTATTTAATTAATTATTTAAATTTAAAAATATTTTATTATTTATTTGATTTTTATTTTATTTCTTGATAACTATTAATGTAGATGGAATTATTCTCCTGTAGTTGATAGCGCACATAATATCGCATGCTTTCAATTTAATTGTTCTCTCTTTTTTGTGGTTATTTTCCTGTATTATATTGAAAATGGCTATGAAACATAGTCGAAAATTCTACAAATAAACAATTTTATGTAAATGACTTCTGTTGTTAATTAGTATTATGCTATCAAAAACAGTAGATGTGATTGCAATTCTTGTAGTAATGTATATCATTTAGGTTGTGGATATTGGTAAAGTGAATGCAAAAGTTTTTTTGTTTTTTTTAAGGAGGAGGCGGAGGGTTTAGATCTTTTAATATTTTCTTTTGTGATTAGAATATTTTGTTTGATTTTTAATCTCCTCAAACCTCTAAAACCTCCTCATCCAGGTGTCTACAAGATAGCTGTGGTTTACACTTCAATAAGACCAGACAGGCAGGTTGGCAGCAGTATATCAATCTGAACACATCAAGGAAACTGAAACAAAACAGGACTCACAGCATACAACCGAAACCAGTTAAGTATTATGGCAACAAACAAAAAAAGTTCCACATAGATTACAGATTTTTCTCGAGAGCATTCAAAGAATCAGCTGAAATAATCAACATCCTCAAGAGTGCAACAAAAAAAAGGGGTGATTTTACATCAAGTGTGGTCTTCTCTAATCCAACACGACACACACACCTAGTTACCAGTAGTGTACAGCAGACAATGTCATAACAAATGCATGCTTTCTATTATTATTCTTGTTCAAATATTTTCATTATGTACGTTACCTGTTATAACCTATTTTTTAGTTTATTCGCATATTTCTCTACAAACTAGTAGAGTAGTCAATAAAAATAGTGTTCTATTCCATTTGATTCTCACTTGTGGAGTAATACTGGCAAAAAAAACACCAATTATAAAGTTAGTTGCCTGAATGACAAAATTCAGGTTGTTTTTTTATTTTAATGATGTGCATACTTAGTTCATTATGAAGATTTGTGATGTGATATTTAATTTTAGCTAACCTAACATTTTGAAATGTAAATGTTTTATTGATTTTCATTTTTATAATTTCATACTTTTTAGTTACTGTTTACATTTGTACTTTTTCATGCTGTCATTTTGTGTGCTTTTTATGTATGTTTCCTGCTAATCCTTCGTGTTCTATCAATGTAAGATTTCTCATCAGAACTTGGCTACAGCTTCTTCTTTATTTTCTGGTTTTAAAGCAAAACACAAATAAGTTTTATGCAGTACTTCCCACAAAAATCCTCCTAGCAGCTGTATTTTGTACTATGGATTGTGATTTGTCAGGAAATTCAGTTTACCATTGTAAAAGTATTGTACTTTTAGTGTTTGCAATAGGAAACTTAAAATAAATAACATTGATTCCTTGGGACAAAGATCAAAACTTTTCTGTAGTTTGCTATAATGCACATCTATTTGTAGTATTTTCAGAAAACAGCAGAAGAATTGCAGCCAAAAAGAGTAGGTGTTCAGCAGGATGGTAGAAATGCAAAAGCAGTACGTTTGGAGCTACCTTTTTTTTTTTTATGTTGGACCCATATACAAGAGGTTGGCTGGTCAACCTATAGTACTTTAGGATTACCGTATATGGGTAGTGGGATGGGAAAGGAGGAACTTGTTAACATTTGATTTGAAAGCCTGTATATTGTATTCCTTGGGAAATACCTCAGGTGGAAGACTATTCCACAGTAGAGCAGTAGCAAGGATGAAGGAGGAGCAAAAGAAACTTGTTCTGTGAATTTCAAGGTGTACTGTGAAAGGATGTTGGGAGGTGGCTGTACGTGTTCCAATGAGTTTAGTACAGAGTGGGGGAATTATTGATGGTGTTTCAGATGAGCATTTTCCATGAAAATATTTGTAGCATATACAAATTGCAGAGACTAAACATCTATGTGAAAGTGTGGGGAGTGAGTTAGTAAGAGATGGATCATTTATCAGTGTAATTGCTCTCTTCTGTATTGAGTCAAGCATTTTGAGGGAACTTTTAGGAGCCCCACTCCAAATGTGAGAACAGTATTCGATAGCTGGGCTGATTTGCGATTTGTATAAGGTTAACAGCTGTTTTGAAGTGAAGTAACGTCTTGAGCAAAAGAGAAAGCCCAGTTTTTTGGAAGCTGAGGATGCAATGGTTGTGATGTGTTTATGCCAGGAGAGGCCTGATGTCATGGTAATTGCGAGAAGAGAAATTTCGTCTTGTCTGGGGATTGGAGTATTATCAAAAATAATACTGCGGGAAAATGGTTCTTTTTTGTGGGAAATAAGACAGAACTGGGTTTTACTAGCGTTGAAGTTGACGAGGTTATCTGAGCCCCATCGGAGGATGTTTTGGAGGGTCTGCGTTGGAAGTTGCGGTTGATGTTCTGTGGATTGAAGTGACTTGTAGGGCGTTTATCAAATGAAAGGGAGGAGTGCAATGTGCTGTCATCTGCAAAACTGTGTATTAAATTGGAGGTCAACTGAAGTAGGTCATTGATGTATAGAAGGAAGAGGGTCGGTGAGAGAACTGAACCTTGTGGGAGGATAGGGCGCCATCTACCATTACACACAGTGTGCGTCCGGACAGGAAGCTGACAGTCCATCTGCAGAAGTCCTGAGACAGTCCAAATCATGGAAGTTTGCTTAGTAAGCCTTTGTGCCAAACCCAGTCAAAGACTTTAGAATATCGAGTGCAACTACTTGGGATTTGCCAAATTTTTCCATGGTACATGTCCAGAGATGGGTGATATATGAGAGCAGGTCACCTGTTGATCGGCATCGGCAGAATCCGTACTGGTGGTCGCTTAATAGCTGGGTACCTTCAAGGTAGAGTAGTAGTTGAGAATTGATGGTTTTCTCCATCACTTTAGATAGGATTGAGGTGAGTGAGTAAGATAGGGCAGTAGTTAGATGGCAGCGATTTGTTCCCTTTTTGGGAATGGGTTGAATATAAGCCATATTCCAGGCTTTGGGATATATACCAGTGGAGTAAGATAGTGTGTACAGATGGCATAGGATAGGAGTCAGTTCTGCTGCACAGACCTTCAGGACAATTGGAGGGATGCCATCAGGGCCAGGGGCTTTTTTGTGTCTAATTTTGACAACAGATTTATGAACTCTTTCTGGCAAAAGGATACAGGGGCATTGTATGTTGGGCAGTTGGAATGACTGGAGGGCATTTGCCATTGTCGATTATGCGTGCATTGCAGGCAAAGTGTAAAGCCAGATTAGCTTTTTCTGAGGGTGATGTTGCAATTGAGCCATCTGTGTATGATAGGGGTGGGAGTAGTGTAGGGCAAAAGTTGCAACCAATTGCTTTGGCAAGAGACCAAAAGGCATGGCTGCTGCTAGAACATGCTGCAAGTTTCCTGCTTTTTGCCCATTTAAATTCTGTTTTGGAATCATCGATAATTTTTTTGCATCTGTTTCAGGTAGGCACTGAAGGAGGATGGAGTTCTTAATTTGAGCCAGTTGTGGTATGCCTGGTTTTTCATTAGTACAGCCTTAGCACATCTTTTGGAGAACCAGGGTTTGGATAGGGGATGGGCAGTTCAGTGTGGTGTGGGGAATATGTTATGCCAGCGAGGATTACTTTGGTGATGTGTTCAGTGCAATTGTTTGCAATCTTCCAATCTAAACGTATGCACCGAACACATCACCAAAGTAATCTTCACTGGCATAACATACATTCACCACACTGAACTGCCAAACCCTGGTTTTCCAAAAGATGTGCCAAGGCTGTACTAATGAAAAAGTACACTATGCTTCATGGGAATGAAGCATAGTAGTCTCGGAGACTGTCCCATTTGGCACTGTTATAATGCCAGACTACTATTGTGCAGATATGGGACTGTGTAAGTGTTGTTGCATGGGGCAGGAGATGAGCACTAGGTTGTTGTCAGAATTACCTGGGGGGGGGGGGGGGGGGGGGCTCACTACATTCACTGTATATTTGGAAGGGTCATTCGTAAGGAAGAGATCTAGGGTATTTGGGGAGTGATTTGGGTTATCTGGTATTCTGGTCGGCTTGTGAACTATTTGTGTAAAGTCGGTGATGGCAAATATTTCTGCGTCTCTTCCTGCAGGATCTGTACGACTGGAAGAGGAAAGCCAGTTGGTGTTATGGACATTAAAATCACCTAGGAGGATGATTTCACTATTAGGATTATGGGACTGGAGGAAATCAACTTTTGAGAAGAGGAAATTGAAGAGCTTGGAGTGGTTGGTGGTATTGGGAGAGCGATAGAGACAGCAGATGAATTTTACTGACTGGGGGAGGGATATTTTTAGCCAAAGAATGTCAAAGTTGGGCAATTCTAGGTTAGGTGCTCTCTGGCAGGATATGTCAGAGCGGATATATGCGCACATACCACTCTTGGGTCGAAAGAAGTTAAATAGTGAATAGTTTGGATGGTGGCAGGGAAGGTGAATTTTGGGTTTCTGTTAAGAAGAGTATGTGGAGTTTGGTTGACTGTAGATGATAGTGAATGCTGTTAAGGTTGGAGTTGAGACCATGGATGTTGGTGTAGTGGATATGCAAGGGTCTGTGGGGCTATGACCACAAGGGTCTTGCACATTTCCTATGCAGTGCCTGCATACTGGTCTCCTTCGTGGCTACTAGTGGCGTCACTTGGTTTTTGCACTAGTTTGGTTTGTTTGTAGTCTATGGTCCAGCTGTTGTCTCCATTTTGGCGTTTTTCTTCTAGCTGTCTTCGGAGTTGGCATCTTTGTTCAAAAGTTAAGTCAGGTCGAGCACATACGCGCGATTGGGGGCATCTGTCCTTTAGCTTGCTATTTATCGCCGTTATTAATTTGGAAGTGTTAGTCGGTGTATCACAGATCACTTTCATGAGGCATGGAAAGTTTGTTCCATTCTTTCTTTTGTTTATGCAACATTTGATGATATACCTGGGATCGAAGTTGCATTCACCTGCTAGTTTGCTAACTTCTTCTTTTAAAGATTTACCGTTTTCTTCCGGAAAGTTCAGAGGAAACGATTAAATCACGGAGTTCGTTAGCGGGTACAGATGCACTTGGGATCGGCCGCTGGTCATCGAGTATCTCGAGCTTTGTTTCCAAATTTCGGATTTTGGACGAGAAAGTATTGATCATGTTATTAAGGTGTTAGTTGTTAGTTTTAAGGTGTTATTAAGGTTTCATGTGGCTGTATTGATCATGTTATTAAGGTGTTGTTCGAGATTTTCAACTCATTTGCCTAGGTTCAGCAGCTGTTTAACAGAAGGAAGGCACATCGAACAGAAAAAAGGCTGGGTCAGTTCAATAAAAAGCTTGAGTGCCGATTGATCTATTTTTGCACAGGAAGTATGTAGCCAGTTGCAACAGATGCGATATTGAACGATATACCTTTTTCCTTTTGGTAACTTCGGATTCGCAACTGCGGCACTTTGTATTGACTTTCGGTTTGTTGGTATCGGCTACGCTACGCTGACGGGACTAGAAGTAATCTTTCGTTGTTGGACTTTGTTGCCACCATCTTTACTTCGCATGTCAGGCATATCAGGTGCTTTCATGTGGCTGTTTTTTAATTGAAAAATAACTGATATGGAGGACTATGGGCACTTTCGAGTTGTATAGAAGTAACTGGCTCCTTAGTACCCTCTGTTTTCCCGTTTACTGGTTATTTTGCACAAAAAAGATACTTGCAATTACGATAAAATTCGGGAGCACAAGTTTAACAAAACTTATTCACAGGCGCCGCCTGTCGGATCCAATCCAATTGATATGAAGTCATTAGCCTCTATATAAAGTTGACCTGCTGTGAGATGGAGGTTAACATAAGATATATATATATATATATCTATTTGCTACTATAAGTAAGGTACAAGGAAGGATGTAGACAGTATGCATCCGCAAATTAATGCAGGTGTGAGTAATTGTATTGGATATTTCAACTCTGGAGCATACACAGAAAGGTGAGAAAGTGATAATTACCTGAAATAGCATATAATAGAGGCAGTCTGGGAGCGCTAGATGTAGGGAGAACATTACTTCATTATCAGTAATCATATTGCTTCCATTTGGGAAAGGAAACCATACAGTTGTAACCTGAAATTTTCAATTACAGATTAGATGATTATGAAAAGTTGAGGAGGCAGCTTGAGACATTTCCATGTTATAAAAATCTGCCTGGAAAGAGATGTTAGCAGTGCATGGGAGATGTCCAAGTGTTGTTTAAAGAAAGCCATGTCAGGATTTAGTTTGACACAGGGTGTATGTGTATCTATATATAATTATTATTAACATATGACCTCCATGGAGTCAGAGACTCATCGTGGGAGGTACACACTATTGCACACAATGCTCATCCAACCATGCTTTAAACCAGGGGTCACCAAACTTCTTTGACTGTCGACCCCTTCAAAAGTTTCTTGACTTTTTATTGACCCCCTCTATTTTACTATTACAAGCAAAAAAGATGCTTATGTGAGTTTTTAGATTTGTTTATTGTATGTATAATATAGTATATATTATTATATTTGCTTAACGTCAAAGGGATGCGTTTTTGTTTTTGACGTCCTTCTTAACATTACATATTTGATAGGAGGGATAAATAATATATAAAATATAAAATTTAATTTAGATAACAAAATAACAATACTACAATCTTCCTTATATATATGAAAATAAGACTTTTATTAACTTAGTATACAATTTACTAACGTTGTCGATGTGAAGGGTGTGCTTCGTGATATAAATCGCCACAGAATTCTATATCTAGCTGATTTCTTTGTTTTGTTAAAATGGAATTAACATGGCTGAAACCAGCTTCAACCATGTACGAGCTTGGAAATGCAAGCAAAAAGGGGAGTACCACTTCAGAAAGTTTTGGATATTTTTCTACAACATTTATATTTGTTCAAAAGTAACTTAAAGTTCTATTTTTAAAAAGTGTCTTAGCTTCAAGATCAACTGACAATTCAATAAGTTCATCTTGTAAGTTACATTCGATATTTTCAATATCTGCAGAAAATGGCGTGATAACCCAATCTGGAATGTGCATGTTTTCAAAATCTGCAAAGCGCAATTTAAAATCATCATTCAAATTTTGAAGATGTTTTGTGTATATATCTAAGTCTTAACTTTTACTTCCAATTGCCATAGATTTGAAAAGTACTGAAAATCTTTTCGTAATGATGATGATTTAAATAAGGCTAATTTAGCTTGGAAGCCTAAAAGAATCATCCGAGCTTGAATAATTGTGACATCTTTATCTTGTAGACAGGTCTGTACGTTATTAAATTTTGAAATAAGTCCACGATGTAGAAAATATGATTCTTATTCCTCTTCAGTTCATCACTCAAAAACAAATTAACATCTGTAAGAAACTGTAGGGTTGAGTCGAAAAACTCAACAAATCTTTGTAGATTTACACCTCTAGACAACCATCTTACTTCAGTATGCAAGAGTGATTGGTTTGATACTTCATCATTTTTTTCACAAAGTTTGGCAGACAATTGCGATTTAAGAGGATGAGCTCTAATTTGATTAATAGATTTAATATACATTCTTAGAGTATCATGCAGTTCGTCACTGAGAGTTTTGCCACCAAATGGTTTCAGTGCAACACACAGTGAATAGTACGTACACTTTGAACTTTTTCTTTCAGAAAGGCACCGAAACTTCGATAACGGCCCACCATTGCAGGTGCGCCATCTGTGACTACTGCTGTTATATTAGTAAATGGAATATCATACTTATTTAAATATTCCTCCAATCGCTGAAAAATTGTCAACACCGTTCCATCACTTTCAAGATATTTTGCAAATAAAAATTCGCCAATAATTTGATGCTTGGTTTTACTATAATATCTTACATAAGCCATAAGAATAGAAGAACTATCGAATGTAGATTCATGAAGTTGGATGGAGAACTTACTGTTTTTGAGTTCTGATACTACAGTTTCTTCTACATCTTCAGCCATTTCACCAATACATCTATTCACGGTATTCGCACTCAATTGTACGCATTTTAAAACAGAGCCAGAATCTTTTTTCATTATCGTTTCAATTACTTTGATTGCAGGTATAACAATGTCCTATGCAATTGTATATGGTTTTCCTTTTTTTGCTATATTAAAAGAAATATTGTAGAAGGCTGTTAATCCTTGTTTATTGTCAGCTTCGGCAGGTGCTTTCATAAATGATTTTATAGTTGGGCGATGTGTTTATTTCTCTTTCAGTTCTTTAAAAGAGTCAAGATCTTTAACTTTCTTATCTGGATGGAGTCTTTGAAGATGATCTTTCATTTTTGCTGGTTTCATTGCATCTTTACTAAAAGTTTTTTCACAAAGAACACACATAGGCCTCGTTTCGTTTTGTTTCTTAATGAAGCAATAAACCCAAGTTTCAAATATGCTAACAAATAGTGTCCGCATTTCTTTTTAGTATCTGAAACTGCCATTGTGGTTATAAAATAATAAAAATTGAAGTCAGTAAGCAAAAGTAATAAGTCTAAATAATATACCTACTCGCGTATTTCTATTGGATGTACAAAACTACCAGCCCTGCTCAACTCTTCAACATAGAGAAGTTTAGTTCGTGAATGAATAACGATTGAATTATAATATGTATGTTGATGAATTTTAGAACATTAATGCTCACTTGTATGTCGACGCAAAAATGAGACTGGGATTGAATGTGTGTAAGTATAAGTAAATAAGCAACCGTGCACGTGTTGCAATTTCGCGCCGGCCGGGCAGGAACCACCGACATCCGTTTATTGGTAAATAAGTCATTTTGGCATATTTTCCGTAACTATTTTCATGACCTTGCTCCATCTTACAGGTCCTATTCATGTCACTGTTCCCATGATTTACTCTTAATTGTGTTGTCATTCAGGATGAAGGTAATCAAAGTTAATCGAATTAAATATTACCCATACTTTGTCTACATTCACAACACACTCAGGCGATACATTCCACTCTCCATGCAAAGGATACCTGATAATACCCCCCCACCTTCCTCCTGTTCATGAGGCTCTGCAACTTACATTCTCTCAATTTGTCCTTGTACTCCACTTTCCAAAGATCATTGACAACCTATGTGAATCTTCTCTTGATCCTTTCCAACATATCCTCATCACCATGAAAACCCCGCAACCAAATCTGTGCACAATGAGCCATATGAGGCCTGATCAAGGCCTTATATGATGGCATCATAACCTCTTCATTTCGGCATGTCAGGGTCCTCCGCATCATTGCCATTATCCGATGTGACGTCTTCGCAATGTGCAGTGTGGCCCGTGAATTTCAGGTCCTTCTATACCATCACTACTAGATCTCTCATCTCCTCTGTCCTTTTAAAATTTCCCCACCAAGTGTATACTTTGCATCCCATCATTACTTACCTGTCCATCCATTCATGTCCATTCATGGATTGACTCTAGGGATTCACTCGACTCCCCAGTTTTGGATCATCTACAAACAGCTGCATATCACTAGTTCAACCCATCCTAGTATCATTAACATACAAATTGAACAACAATGATCCCAAAACTGATCCCTGTGACATACCTCTAATGACTTTCCTCTTTCGCAATACTGCACCGCCATATACAATTTTCTGATACCTATCTGACAGCCAGTCATTGATCCAACTCAGAAGTCTGTTATAAAATCCCATCTCTTTCGATTTATTTAACAGCTTGTCGTGTGGCAGTCTATCAGAAGCTTTTGTAAAATCTAAGTACACCACTGTATATTCATCTCAACTGTCCAAGGTATTTGTCAACTTGTTATGTTATATAAGTTAGTGAAACATGATCATCCTTAACAAAATCAGGCTGATGACCACAGAGAATACTGCTGTTATCAACCCATTTCTGTATCCTACCTCTCACCAATATCTCTAGTACCTTCAGGACAACTCCAGATATACAGACCAGCCTATAATTTGAAGCTGCAGCCTTATCACCACCTTTATGCAGTGGAACAATGTTAACCTCCTACCACTCCCTTGGAATATGTGCTGTTGCAACTTTTATTAAACAGGCATGCCAGTACTACTGGCATTTCTCCGAAACATTCCTTTAAGATGCATGCCGACATGTTATCAAATCCTGTCACCTTATTGACATCAAGCTTATTTCCTCAAATACCTCCTGCTCACTCACAATTAAGCCATTCTCTCCTATGTCCTGTACACTTATGTTCTCATGATTCCACCCTGATCAGGATGAAACACCCTTACAAATTGATCACCGAATACCTCAACAATGTCTTCTGCAACAGTTAGCATTCTACCACTTTCATCTATTAACATCACCTTACCATGATCATTCTTCCTTCTACTTGCCCCATATCTATAAAACTCTCTAGGGTCTTTCTTTGCCTGATTTGCCAATTTCTGCCCATACTCTACTTTTGTTTTCCTTACTAACTGAGTCACCACTTTCTTGGCTTGATCTTTTACTCTTCATGTAACTGATTATTATCATTATTCATCTTGTACTTCCTCCAAAGTACCTTCATTTTCCAGATTTCATTCTTAAGCTCTACATCCAGTTTACACCTACCTTATTAAGTCTTTTGGCCTTCGGAATACATTCACACATTGATGCTGTTATGTATTTGTTTGTCATTTCCCATGCAACATTTATTCCCTTACCACTCAACTCCTCGTTCCATGTTATAGCTCTAAGCTTATCATAATCACCAGTTTTATAATTCTACATATATCCTTTCCTCACAGAAGTCTGCTTATGGCTAGCCACAACCCACGTGATCACTTCATGATCACTCTCACCAACTGGATGAAAGTGTGAAACCCCACTCACAATTACATTCTCTGACGATATGATCATATCTAAAACTCTAGATTCTGGATGCCCTTCTTTACATGCTGCCTGAGATAGTTATCTCTCAAGAAATTCATTTTCCTTATTCCCGAATGCTATTTCTTCATTCCAATCTATACTGCCCTAAGTAAAATCGCCTATAATAATTATCCTTCCTTTGTTCACTAATCCAAGTTATTTATGCATTTCTTCATCACCACCTTCCTAGATTATAGCAATATCCAACTAAATGTGTCTTCCTCTCAACCTTCACGTTACACCACACTGCCTCATAACCATTGCCGCTATTTTTCCCTTTCATGTCTACCTTATGGCAACTTAATTCCCCTGCTATCATCAGCACTCCCCTTCTTGCCCTTTCTATCCTCGCAAAAAATACTCTATCTTTCTATTCCTGTTACGATATCACCTTCATTCAACCATGTTTCACTATTCCAGTGATTTTGAGATGAATAAACTCAATTGCTGAAACCATTTCATTCCCCTTATTTTTGATACTTCTAGCATTTGTATATAAACACAGCAGTTTATTTTTAGGTCTATAACCAGTCCTATCCAAGCCACATGCTATTGTGATTTCCCCACCACACCAGTCCAATTACCTTTAGCACCACTTTCCACATATATCTGCTCAGTCTCAACTTCCCTACCCACATTGCAATATACTTTTTGCAATGTGGGTAAGGAAGTTGAGATATATCTTCATCTTTATTTCCACTGCCAAGCATTTCTGTCTCTTCAATACCACTTTCCTGATTTTTTCCTTCTGATCTCTTTCACACATCACACACTGTACTTCCATCCAGCAACACTTTCTCTAGTACGCTCACTCCAAACCATTTAAATGTAACCCATTATGCCTGTATAATTTTATTCTTCCCTCAAACACACGTCATACATCCACAAACTTTATTCCCTTCTCCTCACACAGCTCCACTAGCATATCATTCATGATTTTGGCTCTCCGTTGCAACTCATCATCATCATATCTCGATATCATGCTGACAATCCTTCCTACTACACTGTTATCTTTCACACTTCTCAATAACCTCCCAATATTCATTCTTACATCCTCCTTATGTCCATTTAGATCATTGTCCCCACAATCACAACTAACTCTCTTTCTCGTTTCTTCCTCATGTCCAACACTTTAATTATCCTACTCATTCTCCCACCTGGGTAACATACCTTATGGACTCTCTGATTAACTAGTCCTCTAATTTTGGAGTCTCCATATACTGCTATCCTGGAATCACTCATCACCTCTTTTACTCTTTTTTCTTTTGTTCTGTTCTCTTGCACACTTTCATTATTTTCAACTAGATGTCTAACACCATAAGTTATGGGGGTTTGTAAGGAAACAGGTAATCAACAAGCTTATGAGGCAAGAATGGATATGGTTAAGAAGCAAAATCAGATTATAAGAGGAAATTTGCCCAACAGGATAAAGGAATTCCTGAAGAGTTCTCTCACAGTGTGGAAAGTAAAAGGAATAATGACTATAGAAGGATAACTCTAAATGAGTATTGATGGTAAGAAGGCAAGAAGTAGACTAAATAGTTGAGTTACTGAATGACCACTTTACAAGGGTCTGTTGTTAATCCTCATGAAGATATTGCAATGACAGGTGTGATGATGCCTGATTTGAGAATGGAGAGGATGAATTGGATGTGCTTAGGATACTGCAGAATATTAACCATGAATATAACCAAGGGTGTTAAATGAGGTATTTGGCCATGTATTATGAGGATGCACAAAGGAATTGGTAGTTCCTCTGACCAGGCGGTTTAATTTAAATCTCAGTTCTGGTAAGGTCCCAGAGTAGCAAAAAAGAACAGAATAGTTCCATTACCCAAAGAGGCTCCAAGACAAATATAGCAAATAATAGATAATTCAGCATCTTAAGGCTTGGTATGTAAAGTGTTTGAGAAGTTGGTCAGATTTCAGGAAAAATTAATGGATTGAAACTCTGTGTGTGTGTGGGGGGGGTTCTTCATGATTTTGTGAAGGGGTGGGGTTTTGCCTTAGAAATTTACTCACTCTCACTTTATTATACAAAGTGATGGTTGATTTGGATAAAAGGAATTGAATTGCTAGACAGTGGTAATTCTGCACTTTGCAAAAATATTTGACAGGATACCACATGGAACTCCATTACATAAATTGAAGCAAATGGGAGTAGATATGTAGTTCACTAGCAAGCATACATCAGAGAATAGTATATGGGGAAGTTGTGCCTGGGAGAAGATAGGCAAATTGTTTCTGTATTCTGTACTTGGACTGCTGCTGCGTAATTTGTAATACTGGAAATGATGTAAGGGGAATATCCATTCATTTGCTGCTGATGCAAAATTTTTATAGTGGTTAATAAAGGCAATGTGGAGATTCTGCAGTGTGATTTAAAACTAGACTGACCATATGAGCAAAGGACAATGGTTTCTATTTTAATATGGTAAGATGTGTGGTTGTGCAGTGCGAAAAGATTACAAGCTATGTACTACATTGATAGAACTGCACTGCAGTAAATTAATGATACTAGGGATTTGTATTGGACACATCTTCACACAAGATTAAATGAATTAAACTGAAACAGAAGTTGGTACCAGCATGAAAGACCCTTTTTTGAGTTAGCATCAGCAGTGAAGTACATCCCAAACAAATTATGTGTGTTCAAAAATTTTAGAAAGTATTTTTAAGACCACTCAACAGCTGTAGACAACATTAATGTCTGCCCTAGAGAACCCCTTAACAGGATATTAGTTCTTATATCCATTGCCATTTTGAACTATTACCAAATCACTTGATTGTTAGTGCTTTGTGTTTGATGACAAGTGTTTTTTGTTCTTCAAGATTTGAAATCCAGTAAAATATCAGCATCTTAATAAATTGTCAGATTCATTTGATTCTCTTAGTATTTCTTGTTAATAATGTTGAATAAAATGAATACGGGCCAACAACTAATTTTCTGTACATATTTGATCATTATGTAGTATTGAAATATCATACTGGCAGTTCTTAACATGGTTTACAATAATGTGCATTTTGTAGTCTTCACTTCTATCCTTTTCAAAATGTTTAAATGAAATTGATTGTAATCTGAATATCTTTTTTCTATTTCTTTCAGGAATGTCATATTGAAAGTGATATGACTAGCATGTATTTAGCAGCAAAAGCATTAATGACCATTCAAACTTTGTATGGAGTAATACCTTACATATATGGAAAAGGAAAGTGTGCTAAAGCAAGTGAAAATTTTTTACATATATAATTTTTTATATATATATCTGTGTGTGTGTGTGTGTGTGTGTGTGTGTGTGTGTGTGTGTGTGTGTGTGTGTGTGTGTGTGAAATGCCAATGCTACTGGCATTTCTCTGAAACATTCCTTTAAGATGTGTGTGTGTGTGTCTGTATATATATATGTGTGTGTGTGTATATATTTTCAGAATTCATTTTTACTCTGTTGGAATATTATGAAAAACCTTTAATGACTAATACCAAGAGATAAAAAGATGACAAGATATATTTAAAAAGATACTACTAGTTTACTAGTTTCGTTGAATATATCAACATCCTCAGGTATCACAATCAAAGAAGTATATAAAAAATTACAGAGACTTAAAATTGTAATAACAGAACAAGTATAAAAAAGACAGTAGCGTGTTTGAAAAACAAATGCGAGTATCAGTTCCAAACAAACGTATACTATGCGCTGTCGCGAGTGCGCCAGTACTGAACAGAAGCAACTTGTGTGTCAGAGAGATTGTAACTC